>NC_135311.1:120142656-120841406 GCF_048772815.1 Callospermophilus lateralis | reverse complement strand
ATTATTTATTTTATAATACTTGAGATTGAACCTAGGCTTCTTTACCACGGGGCTACATCTGTAGCCATTTTAAATTTTGAAACGGTCTCACTAAGTTGCTGAGGCTGGCCTTGAACTTGCAACTCTCCTGCCTCAGCCTGCAAGTCACTGGGATTCAAGGCATGCACCATGGTGTCTGGCTGGATATTTTATTTTCTTCATTACCCCCATCTATATTTTAGACCTTTTCTACTATGAAAATTTTATTTTATAGCCAGAAAAAAAATAAGCAATTCATAGTCACCATAAAAACCCATTTGCTACATGCAGGAGACACACACCGTTTAAACACCTCCAGAAGCACTTTGAGGAAATGGGTATTGAAAAAGGCACACATGGGTGTTAGTTCCATGAGAGGCAATTTTTGCTGTTTTGTTCAGTGATATAGCCCAAGCTCCTAGAATAGTGCCTGATACATATTATGGATTTGACATTTGCTAAATGAGTGAATGAATGAATTCAGAGATCACTGGGGCAGATCACATGTGAGTTAATGTCCAGAAGGCAAGGAGAGAATGAGTATCCAAGGGTCAAGGTGGGGAGAGGGACCCTACAAGGGTTTTTGTTTGTTTATTTATTTATTTATTGGCACTAGGGACTGAACTCAGGGATGCTTTACCACTGAGCTATATCCCCAAGCCCTTTTAATTTTTTTAAAATTTCTGACAGGGTCTCACTAAGTTGCTCAGGGTCTTGCTAAATTGCTGAGGCTATCCTCGAACTTGTGGTCCTCCTGCTTTAGCCTTCCCAGTTGCTAGGATTATAGGTGTGAGCCACCATGCCTGGCCCTAGGAGGGTTTTGATTCTGGCTCCATCTTTTACTTTTTCTTCTCGTTTGTGACGGGGATGGAACCCGGGACCTCTTGCAGACTAGGCAAACACTCTACCACTGAGATGCAGCACCAGCCCTTGGCTCCATCACTTCTGGCTTTGGCAGATATCCTGCCACGTAAAATGGAGATAATCTCCATCTCCTGTCACAGCCTGGAGATAAATAAGTGTCTAAAGTTTCTTACATAGTGCCTCAAATAGCCTGTCAAAGCTCGGTACATGAGAGGTCCTTCTGAGACCTCCAGGCCCTCAGACATCTCACTTACAGGAAGGTCTGGGATGAAGAAAGCCGAAGTCCCAGTTGGGACTAAGACAGCTGTGGATTCACTAACAAAGAAGAGTAGGGATAGGGCCCAGTAGCAGGCAAGAGGGAACAATGCAGCATTTACCTGTAACTTTTCGAAAACTTTCTTCTTGGGCTTAAGTTCTTCATCTGGTTGGCCCTTCTCATAGCCCTTAACAAACACTCGCTCACCAGGAGCAGAGCCTGCAGGAGGGTCCAGAGGTTCAACCTGGCGGCTTTCCCCTTCTCTGAGAAGACACACAGGACAAAGGAAGGGTGAGGCTACAGATGGCTTCCCAGGGCTGTGGAACCCAAAGTGATCTGGGCCTTTCCAAAGGGCCCTAATGGGATTTAGAACATCTTCAAAGCCATGGCCCCAGGAGGTCCTCATTACTTTAGCACATCTTTGGACATCACCAGTTTAGATCAAATGGGGCTATTAAATTCCTATGTTAGAAGAGATAACCAAATCTGGATCTCAAGAGGAAGTGTGAAATAATGCAGTAAAGACTTTATAGCCAATCAGAACCTGGTTTGACTCTTGCCTCCAGGTCTTAACTGGTAGTAAGGCTTGGGCAAGTGCACACCCCCATTTCTGTTTTAACAAAATTAACTTGGGTAGTGTCTCATTCATGATACTTGAACAATAACTCCTTCAGACATCACTTTTTTTGGCATCAATGAGGTGTGTTTTCTCAGGGCTTCCACCTGGCATCATAGGGTCCAGCTCCCCGCTCTTGGCCTCCCCAGGTCCTGAGCCCCATCTAGTCCTTTACTCACATGGAGGCACACAGAAGCATGCCCTGGGACTCAACTCCTCTCATTTTCTGGGGTTTCAGGTTGCACAGCACCACCACAAGCCTGTTCTGTAGTTCCTCCTTGGGCACAAATTGTACCAGGCCGCTCACCACAGTCCGTGGTTCAGCTTCCCCCACATCAATCTTCTCCACATACAGGCTGTCTGCATCTGGGTGCTGCCAGCAAGAGATATCAGGTAGGAGAGTATCCCAGTAGAGCAGATCGGGGGCCCAGTTAACTCTTGTCTCCAAAAAGGGATATCTGCTCCTTACAGAGTCCCATGGAGGGACCCTCTAGAGGTAACTATTTCCAGATCCCCAGACAGCAGATAGCAGAGGCCTTGAAGGTATATTCTACTCTCAACCAAGAGGCCAAATTTGAGAAAATGAATATAATTGCTTCTGGAAGAATTTCTATCAGAGATTAAATGAACCAAACTGTTAGTGGCTACCACTATGGCACACATGCTACACCAGTGTGTCCCAAGTGACTGGGAGGTGGGAAGGTAAGTGTTGGCTTCACCATCTGAGGCAGGAGCATCATCAGTCATTTCAAGGTAGTGTGTGAAAACCAAGTCAATGCTTGGAGCAGAGGGTGGGGTGGGGGGTGTCTGGGGTATGTAGGGGTTGGAGGGAGGGTGAAAAAGTCAGAACAATGGTCCCCAGCAGCTGACTTCGTGACCTTCTCTCTCTGGGAAAAAGTGAATCCTCTTTTCTCTACCACTGTCTGAGGGGCAGGCAATGTGGCTAATCCAAGATAAGGCTTGCAACTAGTCCAGGCAAGCTGCTACAGACAGGAAAGCCCATCAGGTCAGTTTTAACGGGTAAACAGGTTCCCTCTGACATCTGCCTCCTGTGTTCATTTCCTGGCTATGTTTGGTTGGGTAAGGTCCAAAGGCAAATGGCTATGGAAAGCCTGATGCCTGGAAGGAGACACTGGGGTTCTGACTTGCAACATGACCTCAGAGATGTTACTTGCCCTCTCTAGACCAGGTTTCTTCCAGAAGGAAACAGACAAACCTGACCCCTATCTCTGCTTCTCTGGGATGTGGTGAAAAATGAGTACCTTCTCTACACAGATGATTTTCCCCACGCGGATATCCAGCCGGGATGGGATAACTTCCTCTGGTTCTGAATTCTTGGCAGGGCCTTTGGCAATGGCCTCTGGGAATGAGAAGAACACCATGGGGTCAAGATCCACTCCCTGCTCCCATGGAAGGTCAGCTGCTAATCTCACCAGATGAGAACACAAGATTTAGTAGAGAATCCCCAGAAACTACCCACTAACTTATGCTTTAAAACAGAGTTGGCAGTCTTTCAGAAATGACATGCCAGATTTTTCATCTACTCTCTCCCTCAGTTGTTAGGTTGGAAGTGAGGGGACTGTAAAGCTTTGCCACCTTTGGGTGTTTCCATTCATGCATTCCACATAGGATTTACTGAGTCTTTTCTGGAAGGGTCACATAAAATTATCAGTGCCAATATCTCAAGTGAACGGTGGTCTAAGAGCCAGAAGAAGCCAGGGAATTGGGAGATCCTAAAGATGAAGTATTTTTGTTTTTTTGGTGGGGGGTACTAGGGATTTAATTCAGGGGCACTTTACCACTGAGCCACATCCCCAGCCCTTTTTACTTTGAGACAGGGTCTCACTAAGTTGCTAGGGCTTCACTAAGTTGCTGAGGCAACTTGTGACCCTCCTGCCTCAACCTCCTGAATTGCTGGGATCACAGGTGTGTGCCACTACACCCAGCTAAAAATGAGCTCTTGTAAGAGGCTCTGCAGGCTCTATAAAAGCTTATCATCCTACATACTGACTAGGTGTACCAGGTTTATTTAACCCAATCACTCTCCTACTGAAGCAGCAGATTTAGTGAACACAGACTAGAAGGATCTAAGCACATGTCTCCCATCTGCCTCTTTTAAGATGCTGGTGCAGTAGGACATAATCACTTTATGGAATCTACCAAACCCAATCAAAACAAATCAAATCTTAATCCAGGAGTTAGTGCAATAAGACAGTTTTGCACTTGAAACTGAATTCTTGAGTCCTCCATTTAAGATAGACATGTTTCTAAGACCCATTGACAGGCTCTTTTCTGAAACTGTAACCTGTTTCCTGGCCCTTCCCAACCCCAGTGGGCCTTACTCTGCTTTGAGGGATCAGGGTAGGCAGCACTGGCCAACTTCTTCAGGGCAGGGGTATTAAACTTTTCCCGAATGGGATCTAGCAACTTGTTCAGGGCGACTTCAACTGAATTCTTTAGGTCTCCAGGGTGTACGACCTGCAG
Source organism: Callospermophilus lateralis (assembly GCF_048772815.1). Lineage (NCBI taxonomy): Eukaryota > Metazoa > Chordata > Mammalia > Rodentia > Sciuridae > Callospermophilus > Callospermophilus lateralis. The sequence continues at coordinate 120,837,168 of NC_135311.1, read as the reverse complement.
AAGTAAATAAGACCTGATGAGATGAGGACTGGAAAAGGGCACAGGACACCAGAATCTACTAAAAATGTGCATATAGGATGAAGGGAGTGTTTTCCCAGCAGAAAAGGGGAAATAGATTTAGAAAGGCTAACTTGTCTGAAATCCAGGTCTTTTGATTTTGAGCTCCATATGAATTTGAAGGCTTTTAGAGGCTGAATATACTTATTAGTCTAATTCTTCTACCATCTTCATTTATGCTTAGAGCAGTGGCAAAAACCACATGCTTCTCATAGGCAGGAAAATATTTACATGAGTAACCCAAAACACTGAAGAATGACTAAGACAGAAGGAAGAAAAAGGGCTTAGGAGATAGACCTAGGTTAGACTTCTAGATAGGTATGTGACACTGAACAAGGCACTTACCCACCTCTAACTTTCAACTTCTTATAAAATGAGGATAACAATGGCTGTTTCTCATATTCAGAATGAAAATAAAATCATATAATGTGGATAAAGTGGTGAGAGCAGTGTTGGTCTGTTAGTACTGGTTAAACATCCCTCTTTTTAAAACTTTTTTTTTGGCAGAAGGACTGGGGATTGTTCCTGGGGCCTCACATATCCTAAGCAAGCCCTCTACCACTGACCTACATCCCCAGCCCTTTTTATTTTTTCAGAGACAGTGCCTCACAAGTTGCCCAGGCTAGCCTTGAACTTTTGATCCTCTTACCTCAGCCTCACAAGTAGCTGCGATTACATATGTGCACCACTATACCTGGCTAGATTGAGCATCCCTGACATGCAAACTTGAAATTCAAAATACTCTAAAACCTTAGCAGGGGCTAGGGTTGTGGCTCAGTGGTAGAGCGCTCCCCTAGCACGTGTGAGGCCCTGGGTTCAATCCTCAGCACCACATAAAAGTACATAAATATGGGTGACTCAAAGTGGAATAGGGAGAAAGAGCATAAGAAGATTACCACTAAATAGGGAAGAGAGGTGGGAGGGAAAAGGAGGGAGAAGAGGAATTGCACGGGAGATGGAAGGAGACCCTCATTGTTATACAGAATGCATGTATGATGTTGGGAGAAGAAAAAGAAAAAAAAAGTGTGTCACATTAGATTTGATAGAGAGAAATGATGGGAGGGGAGGGGAGGGGAAGGGGGGATAGGAAGGGCAGCAGAATAAAATAGACATTATGATTGCTGTATGTATATAGGTGACTGTATGACCAATGTGATTCTACAATCTGTACAATCAGAAAAATGAGAAATTATACCGCATTTGATTCAAATGTATGAATTGCCAAGATCATTGTAATGTCATGTGTAGCTAATAAAATAAAGAAAGAAAGGTATTGTGTCCAAATATGACTAAAATATAAATATTAAAAAAAAATCTTAGGATGACACAAGGGAAAAAAATCCACATCTGACCTCATATGATGGTTTCCAGGCAAAATATAGGCACACTAAAAAAATTGTATAAAATCACCTTTGGGCTATGCACATAAGTATACATGAAACAAATTAATTTCTTATTTAGATTTGGGTCCCATCCCCCATTACGTATATGCAAATATTCCAAAATCTGGCTGGGCATAGTAGCATGTGCCTATAATCCCAGCTACTCTGGAGACCGAGGCAGGAGAATCACAAGTTTGAGGACAACCTGGGCAATTTCATAAGACCCTGTCTCAAAATAAAGAGTTGAGGATGTTGCTCAATACTACAGTGCCACTGTTTTTGATCCCCAGTACTGCAAAAAAAAATTAAATATATAGCCAGGTGTGGTGGCACATGCCTGTAATCTCAGCAATTCAGAGGCTGAGGCAAGAGGATAGAAAGTTCGAGGTCAGCAATTTAGAGAGGCCCTAAACAACTCAGACAAGACCCTGTCTCAAAATAAAAAATAAATAGGGCTGGGGATATAGTTCAGTGGCTAAGCACCCCTGGGTTGGTTCAATTCCTGGTAACAAAACAAACAAAAATAACCTTGGGGTTGTAGCTCAGTGGCAGAGCACTTGCCTAGCATGTGTGAGGCACTGGGTTCAATTCTCAGCACCACTTGTAAATAAATGAAAATAAAAGTCCATTGAACCCCCCCCCCCAAAATTAAAAATAAATGAATCTGAAAAAAATCTTAGATCTAAACCTCTCCCAGTTCCAAATATTTCAGATAAGAGAAACTCAATCTAGTTGAGAAATACAATTTTTCTTTTTTTGGGGTACAGGGTATTAAACTCAGGGGCACTCAAACACTGAGCCATATCCTCAGCCCTATTTTGTATTTTATTTACAGATAAATAAAATAGTACCCAGCTATAAATTCAATTTTTCTTCCTGTGTCCCATGGCTATCTTTTTATACCCTAAATCTGGCCTGAAAGAATTTTCTTTTCTTGTGTATGAATACCTATAATACAGTATCGCCAACACTTTAATTTGGCCACTATCCAATATGGTAGCCACTAAGACTTTTGTGGTCATTTAAAATTTGTAAATTAAAATGTAGCTCCTGAGTTTCCCTAGCCACATTCTAAGTGCTCAACAGCTGTATGAGGCCAATGGTTTCTGTCTCAGGCAGTGCAGAAAGAACATACCCATACCACAGAAATTGCTATGGGATAACTTGGCTGCTGACCTTTTCTTAGAGGCATTTCATGTATTCCTTTTCAGTATTTCATAAAGGACAACACACAGGGTCGAGGAGAGGAGTGTGGCTTCTGTGGCCTGCCTCAGATGGCAGAAGGAAGGGTTTCAGAGTAATTGCTGTAAAACATCAAAAAAATGGGCCAGACAGGCCTCCAGACCTCAGGTCAAGTCTTTCCTTCTATTTAATGCTCAATCAGGCATTCACCATTGCTTCCAAGTGGTTCTCTAGCTGCTTCTTGCACACTTCCAGTGAAGGGGAAGCCAAGGTTAAATGAGGAAGCCCTGTCTATCCCCAGCATCACATCTTGCTATGGTCCTCACCCACAGTCCTGCTTTAGCTCTTAGGTGCTTCACCTACATCTTGTGACATGGTTTTGAGATTATTCCGTCATGACATTCCTCCTTCCCCAACCAACATGTCCCAGCTTGAAGTCCAGGGCAATAACATCACACTCAGAACAGTGAACAGAAGGGATCACTTCCCTGGTTCTAGATTCAACATTTCTTTTTTTTCTTCTTGGTACTCAAGATAGAACCTAGAGGTGATTTAGCATACAGCTGCATTCACAATCCTTTTTAATTTTTAATTTTGAGACAGGGTCTTATTGAATTGCTCAGGTTGGCCCCGAACTTGTGATCTTCTCACTTCAGCCTCCTCCTGAGTCTCTGGGATTAAAGGCATGTGCACCACACCAGCTTGGACTGAACACTTCTGGACTTAGCCCAAGAGACAATGTAAACATTTCTTTCCTTTTTTTTTTTTTTTTTTTTTGGTGGTACTAGGGATTGAACCCAGGGACTGCATGCCAAGAAAGTGCTCTACAACTGAGTTACAACCTCCGTCCCCCTGACTTTTTTGGTGTGGTACTGAGGATTGAACCCAATGGCACTCTACCACTGAGCTATACTCCAAGTGCCCCGCCCCACCGTTTTTATTTAGTTGTAGATGAACACACAATATCTTTATTTATTTTTATGTGTTGCTGAGGATTGAACCCAGTTCCTCACACATGCAAAGCAAGCACTTTTCCACTGAGCTACAGTCTCAGCCCCTCCAAGCTCTTTTTTATTTTTATTCTGAGGCAGGGTCCCAGTAAGTTGCCAAGTCTGGCCCCCAACTTGCAATTCTCCTGCCTCAGCCTCCCGAGTTGCTGGATTACAGGTATGTGTCACCACACCTGGGCTTATTCATATTTCTAATAGCCCATCAAACTGTTGATTTAACCTAAGTTCACAGTGGATCAAAACCCCATTTTATTTCCTATTTGCTATTATTATGTCTGTCTTCTCTTTTTGACCTGCCCCTGCCTATCTTCCTACAATGCCCTACCTCACCTCTAGCAGACTAAATCATGTGTAATTTCTCATCTTACCAACTTTTTACACAATTAATTCCCTCACAAATTTTCTCATGATTTCCTATTCTTCAAACAAAACAGTGCTCAGATATTGTCCTCTCCATAAGCCAGTTAGTTACTTCCTCCTGTTTTACATCTGGACCATGTATAGCTGTCCTTTGGTAACCATGGGGACAGCACCATTCCCCAAGGATACCAAAACTGGCAGATGCTTGATCTCCTTATATAAACTGGCATAGTATTTGCTTAAAACATACATATATCTTCTGTATAATTTACATTGTCTCTAAATTAAATATTAAAAAAATATGAATACTTCATAAATAGTTGTCACAATAGTTGTTCTGAGTCACATTTCTAGACCATATAGTCACATTTCTATATTTTATGCAGAGACAAAGTCTTGTTAAGTTGCTGAGGCCGGCTTTGAACTTGTGATCCTCCTGCCTCAGCCTCCCGAGCTGCTGGGATTATAAACGTGCACCACTGTGCCTGGCCCCTGTTGTTCTTTTTTGTACATTATTTTTCACTTGTCTCTGAATACTTCCTCTTGTTATTCCAGCTTGTCAGGTCCTCTGGAAAGGAGGAAGACGTCAATGTATTAGCTTTGTGCCATTTGCCCATTTAATCTGTGAACCATCTGAATCTTCTTCTAAGTCATTAACAAAATACACAGCCCTGGACAGCATAAAGATGGAGGCCTGTGGCACACAATCACAAACCTTGCTAGGCCAAGAGGGAGAGGTTGTCAGAGTTTTTGGGGATTAGTATTTCTCTAGTATTACCTCATCAGCAAAGTCCTTTTCCAGATCCAGGTAAGCAGTATAGGTTTTGTTTCCACCCCATTTCTCATCTCGAAGGATCACAAACTCTATAAGAAAAAGGATATACATCAACAAACTCAACTAGTAATAGTAGTAAGCATTCCTAGCCCAAATGCATAGGTATGTGTAGTTATGTATTTTGAACTTTATCATATGACATCTTAGGGCCTCACACATTAAGCTGTGATCTCCCACTGAGCTACACCACCACCCCTATTGTTCTTAAACTGAATGATGAATGGCAATATTGTGTACCCAGCTACCATCCCAGGTCCTTAAAGGGAAGGATCAAGACTTAGAATTCTTTTGTATTTCTCTAATTTAGCATGTCTGCCTCCACTCTCATTTCAAAGACCCCCGCCTAACCTAATACCCCCTCAGAACCTAGTCTGGTAATGAACCCTAGATAATTAAATGATATCCTACCCTCATTAGTACAAATATATACATGAAATTAGAATAGAAATTCAGGGCAACCAGTCTCTGGAGGAAGAATCTGTGACAAATCACAAGTATAACCACAGCAGAAGTTTGGCTCTGCCAACCTGGCCCCTGAGAGGACAGGGATTATCTTACCTGACTTGAGGGGGAAGAGCACGTGCTTGATGAAGGACAGAACACCGTTGTTCTCCACGTTGCCTGGTTCACAGAAGGCTTTCTTCAATTTTTTCTTGACATCCTCCTTCCGATCAAGGAGATCAATCTTGGATTCCTAGAAACCATGGAGGAGAAGAGGACCTCTTGTGGTTGGAAATGAGAACTAATCTTACATTTATTTATTTATTTATTTTTAATTTTATAATGGGGCTGGGGTTGTGGCTCAGCAGTAGAGTGCTCGCCTAGCACATGTGAGGCTCTGGGTTCAATCCTCAGCACCACATAAAAAAACAAATAAACAAAATAAAGGTTATTTTGTTTATTTGTTTAAAAAATAAATATTAAAAAAAAGATTTTAACATTAAACAAGTAGCACAAAATCATAATTAATTAAGGTATTCACTTGAATTTTGACATTGGGCAGAATAAACTAATTTTTTCTATGTTCTTCCCAGACTTTGTCTATAGCATACAGAATCGTTACATATTTATATTTAGAGAAGAAATGTCTCCCTTGCTTCTTCATATGAGACAATGTCTTAAGTATATCTGAGGGGCTACCTTGTCTTCATTTAGAATTTTTATGCTGTATTATATTCCCAGTTATTAGTGGCATCATAACTTGTTATGATTACGTCCTAATTTTTACAAATTATATATAATGCTATATTGAATATCTTTACAGAGGTTGTTTGTCTTCTCTAGGATTATATTCTTAAACTACCTAAAATTGCTAGGTTCAAGATTGTTTTCTTGAAGGTATATCAGTAATGTACGAGGATACCTATTTCATAGCACTCACCAACAGCAGGTGCTAGGGTATGAAAATTTGCCTCCCAGAATTCATATGTTGGAAACTTAACGCTCAAAGTCATATGTTAATGGTATTTAAGGCAGGACTTTTGGGAGGTGACTAGTCATGGGAGCTTTTGCTTTCATGAATGTATTAACTTATTTGTAAATTAATGGATTAATGTGGGTTAATTAATGGAAATTAGGTGTGGTGGCGCAAGCCTATAATCCCAGACAATGGGAGCTGAGGCAGGAGGATCCCAAGTTCAAGTCTAATATTGGCAACTTAGCAAGGCCCTATCTCAAAAGTATTCTGTTGGGCTGGGGTTGTAATTCAGAAGAGTGCATGCCTAGCACATGTGAGTCATTGGATTTGATTCTCAGCACTACAAATATACAAACAAAATAAAGGTCCATCAACAACTAAAAAATATTTTTTTAAAAATTATTCCATTGACCACAGAAAATGGAGGTAGATACAGGGTATAATGTATTATCTATAGCCATTTTTCCTTTTTTAATAATAAGTTTTGTTTCTTATTTTAGAATATGAGTTTATAGTCATTTGAATTCAGTGGTTACCCAAATCCTAGTATACATATGAATCACCTGAGTATATAAAAAATATAAAGTACTGGACTCCACCCAAACCTAACGAATCAAAGTGTCTTGAGGTTGGGTCAGGCATGTGTATTTTTAAAAAGTTCTCAGGCTTTGGCTGGGAGTACAGACTTGGGTTTGATCTCCAGTACTTCAAACAAACAAAAAACTGGAATGATTTTAAAGGAAAAACAAACAAAAAACCAAAAACAACATTCTCGAGTCCCTCCCAGAATCATTTATCAGAATTCTAAAGGACAGTCAAATTTGGGAACCTAGAACAATTTTTCACATCTTTGTATTCCATTAATTCCTATATTTTGTATACCAAATGATCAGAACAAAAGTGTACTTTATCCTAGTAGGACTTTTAAAGGTTAAGAGATATAATATCACTTCTATCAAACTCTTTGAACCAAAATGCTTGTTGATGTAACGTAATCAAGGCCTTCTCATGAGTAAGACTGAATTTTATCAGTTTTATTAATGAAGAAATAACTTGCTTGTGGTTTTATCAGTAAGAACTGTTAAAATTATGATTGGACCCCCACGAGGACTGCTTCTCCTTCAATACTCAAGAACCACTGAACTAACTGGACAAGAAGGTCTATCACAGCAAAATATATGAATGTTCTAGTCAGCCAGGTCACTGATTTTTGAGTCCTCAATCTCTCCATTTCTTGTTGAAGATTTCTAGACTCAAGTAATAGTTGGTGGGCTGGGGTTGTAGCTCAGTGGTAGAGTACTTGCCTAGCACATGTGAGGCATTGGGTTTGATCCTCAGCACCATATAATAAACAAACAAGTAAAATAAAGATATTATGTCTATCTACAACTAAAAAAACAAAACAAACAAAAGTTGGAAATTTACCTCTTCTGAAGAACTCATTTTACTCCCAGTTAATCCAGGGACCATTGGATTCATCAGATGAACCCGTTTTGAGTAGCCAAGTGCAGGGAGGTACTGAGAGATTAGAAAGGAACACACAAAAGCAGATATTAGTATAAATTCCTCCTCAGTGCCCTGATTTCATCTAACTTGTCCAGAAACTTAACAGGTTGCTACATTCTTTTTTAATGTTTTTTTCCTTCTTCGATATATAAGAGTTTCCAATAGTGATCATAATGTGAACAGTTTTTTTCCCCTGAATTTATCCTCCTATCATAAACAACTGTAACAGCTGGAAATACATAAAAATTTCAATTGCAGGCATTGAACAGCAAGCAATGTGGGGTTATAAGACTTGAGATAAGGAAGTTCACCCAGCTTTCTACCTGAGGACGTTTTCCAAGCTAGGTGCTGAGAAAAAGAGATCCAGGTGGCAGCTACAGTCTAGGCAGAGGACACAGGTACTGGAGTTCAGGCTGTAGGGAAGCTAGGATTTGGGATGGATTCTAGAGAGAAGGACTCTGATGCCCTGAAAAAAAATCTTAGGTCAAAATTCCCCACTGATTTCTTAGCTAATAGCTCTTATGCACATGGTGAAATTTCAGGAAGCCTGGCAGATAATAGGCTCTGGGAGACTGGAGACCCTTGCTGAGATTTTAGATGGTGCAGAGAACTTGAAAGACAGGCTGAAGTGTAGGCTCAATCAAAGTAAAGAGGGATAGGTGAATACCCCAAGATTTTAGCTTGAGTCCTAGAAATGCTATTTCCTATGAATAAAAACCATACTGTAGAAGTAAGGGAAAAACTGAAATGGACCTGCTCTAAGAAAGCCTAAATCCAATCTTTAATATAATTGAGGTGATAGGTCAGTTTACAGAGAATACAGACTCCATAAACATAATCTAGAGCTTCCACAACACATCTACAGTGTCTCTGAAACAACAGAGAAATATTAGAAATGGAAGCAGAAACAAGTAACTGACAGTCGAGAAAAGAGTGGGGACTAGGGTTGTAGCTCAGTAGTAGGGTGCTTGCCTCTTACGTGTGAGGCACAGGGTTCGATCCTCAGCACCACATAAAAATAAATAAAAGGTATTGTGTCCATCTACAACTTAAAAAAAAAAAAAAGAAGAGAGAAGAAGCTGATCCAGAAACAACCCAGACGCTGAAGTATGCAGATCAGGATGCCAAAATAACTGTATGAGTTGTTAGAGGACAGGATGGACAAAATAGCTAATAAATACAGCAAATTGTAAAAAAGAGTGGGAACCTATGGCACAATACAATAGTGGATTTACAGAAAGCAACCAAACTAGCAGGGCACGGTGGCACATGCCTGTAATCTCAGTGGCTTGGGAGGCTGAGGCTGGAGGATTGTGAGTTCAAAGCCAGCCTCAGCAATTTAGTGAGGCCGTAAGCAACTCAGTGAGACTCTGTCTCTAAATAAAATCTAAAAGAAGGGATAGGGTGCTCACTTCAACATCAGACATACTAAAATTGAAATGATACAGAGAAGATTAGCACAGCCCCTGTGCAAGGATGACAGAAATTCACACAGCATTAAAAAAAAAAAGAAAGAAAGAAAAAGAAAAGACCCAAACTAAAGTACACAAGGAACAAAGAAAGGAAACCAATAGAACAGAATATAAGACATGTTGCCCACGACCAAGAAATTTAATCTAGGTGTGACTAGAGTCTCAGGAGAGGAGAAAGAGAATTAAGACAAAAACAATTTATTTGAGGTAAAAATGGCTGACAGTTTTCAAAATTTGATGAAAACATCAATCCATAGATTCAAGAAGTTCAGAAAAATCCAATCATGAGAAATAGAAAATTACAGTTAAAAATATGGTTAAATCTCGTGAAAATCAAAAACAGAGAAAATCTTACAAGTGGCAGAGAAAACATATATCTTCAAAGAAGTAACAATAATGCTTATGGTAACTTTTCAATGAAAACATTAGAAGCCAGAAGGCAAACAGAATGAATTTTTTTTTTTTTTCCAGTACGGAGAATTGAACCCAGAGTGTCTATCACTGAGTTATATCTTCAGTCTTTTTTAGTTTTAATTTTGAATCTCACTAAATATCCAGGTTGGCCTCAAACATGTGATTCTCCTAGGAGCCTCAGTCTCCTGAGTTGCTGGGATTGCAGGTGAATGATTCTTTAAAAGCCAAGAAGGTCTGGAGGGCATAGCTCTGTAATGAAGTACTTGCCTAGTTATTTGGATTTGATCCCTACCACTACAATAAATAAATAAATAAATAAATAAATAAATAAGTAAAAAATAATAAATAAATAAAATAAAAATAAAAACAATATAATAATAATCAATTTAATTAAAGCAGAGAGAGGAAAATAATTGCAAACCTATAATTTTACATCCAGTGAAAGAAAAGATGAGCCAGGCATAGTGGCACATGCCTGGCTTGGGAGGCTGAGACTGGAGGATCTTGAGTTCAAAGCCTACCTTAGCAAAAGGGAGGCACTAAGCAACTCGGTGAGACCCTGTCTCTAAATAAAATACAAAACAGGGCTGGGGATGTGGCTGGCCCCTGAGGGTCAATTCCTGGTACAAAAATTTTTTTTAAAAAGGTGTTTTTCAGACAAAAGAAAGCTGAAAGAATTCATTCATTGCTGAAAGACCTGTACTATAAGCACTGAATACTCAGGGGCCTCTCCAGGTTGCAGGAAAATGAACTCACATGGAAGCATTAGAAGCACAGGACTGTAGGAAGGAATCCAGGGTATCAAAGGGTTTATGTATAATACAATGCACTCATAAAAACATTAAAATATAAAGTCTTTGATATTTAAAATACATGCAAAAAGTAAAATCATGACAATAAAGGCACAAAGGGCAGGAGGGAGTTAACCCATTATGTTCCATTATCCTATATGTAGGATATCTACAGAAAGTTAAATTGAGCAAATTTATAGGTGGCCTATAAATAGGATGATGGAACATAATGGGTTAAGTGAAGGTTCTTGCATTGTTGAAAATTTGTGAAAACACTTAACTTCAATTGTAATAAGTTACAAGGATACATGTTATAATCTATAGGGCAGGGGAAGGCAAAACTTTTTTTTAAATGGCCAGATAATAAGGATTTTCAGCTTTGTGAGCTGTATATGGTCTGTACTGCATATTCTTCAACTTTTAAAAATTGTCCTTTAAAAATGTAAATATCATTTTTAGTTTGTGAATCACACAAAAACAAGCTGTGAATTGAATCTTTGGAGAATACTAAACAGTTCCACTACAATGTTAACAGAGCAGACAAAATAAGAAATAATTGAATAATCAAAGGATTTAGATTTTAAGCATTTCCTCATTTATTAAATATAACTCCAAACCAGTACTTAAATATTGCATAATACTCCACCATGAGGATTTTTCATCATGTATTTATTTAACCAATTCCTTGTCACTGGAGATGTTTATATCCAAATTTTTGCTTTAAATTGACAAATGTACTAATTACTCTTATATAAAAACTGTACTTATTCTCATTTCCTTAGGACAAATTTCTAGAAACAGAATTATTAGGTCAAAGGATAAAAACATTTTAGGGTTGTCAAATCATCTTCCAAGAATTTACATTTCTACTAGCACTGTTTTCTCCATATGCTTTCCAATATGAGGTTTTGGGAAGCTTTCAAAAATACCAACCCCTTTGAAATTGCTCTTTTCAACTTAGTCAAGTTCTTTTGCACAAAAAAAGTATCATGGGTTTGTGCTGATTTCCTGCTAAACCCTGTTAAACCTTATCTTGAGCAGTTTATACAAGACCCAAGGCAGTGTGGACCAAATGCTCAGGGAAAGAACAGTAGTTCTGACTGGTACCTATTCCTGGAAACTGAAGCATTAGGAAGGAAACAAATTCAATAGGTCCTGGGCAGCTTTCTGGGGGTAGCAAAAGAGCGGGCTTCTAGGAAGACTGGTACTAACTGCCAGCTCAGTTACTAACTGTGTGACACTAAATGGCTTTGGTTTTCTTCTATTGTGTTCTCATCTGCAGAATAAGAAAAATATTATCTACCATACAATATGAGTATGACTGGTGGGAGTGGCACATGGCAATTTAATTAATTTCAATTGTATACTTCTGAGGCTGAAATTAAAAAAAATAGGAAAAAGGACACTAACCTTTTCTGCAAAGGTGAAAATTTTTCTCTGATCAACACCTCCAAATTGAGCATCTACTTTTAAATACTCTTCGTCCAAAGCCTGGGGAAAGAAAAAAATGAGCATAAACACCTATGGTATTTCTTCCCTATGGGTCTGAGAAATCAGAAACTGTAGAATCATTAGGTTTTTCAGAAAGCAGAGCCAGGACAGGGGTTGGGAGTGGGGAACAGCAGCGGGCAAGAGCTGCATCAACAATTGCTAAGCACTCGAGGCAAACATAAGTCCATGTGGATGTCATGTGATAAAAACGAGAAGAGTAGTCTCTGCTCTCAGGATGCTCCTAATCCAGTGGAAAGGGAGGGAAGAAAAGACAAACCACAGCCATGTCAAAGGTAACTCATTAAATAAGGCAACCTGTGACACATGTCAAATAAGTGGCATAAATAAGTCCGGGGTTGGGGTTGTGGCTCAGTGGTATGGCGCTTGCCTCGCACACATGAGGCACTGGGTTCGATTCTCAGCACCACATAAAAATAAATAACATAAAGACATTGTGTCCATCTACAACTAAAAAAAAATATTTAAATAAATAAATAAGTCCAGCCAGAGGCTGGGACTGTAGCTTAATGGTGGAACACTTGTCTAGCATGTGTGAGGCACCACATAAAAAAAAAAAAAAAAAAAGGTATTGTGTTCATCTACAGAAAAAAAAAAAAAAAGTCCAGCCATGTGGTGGTATGTATCTGTAATCCCCAAACTGGAGAGGTGAAAGGATGGTAAACTGGAGTCCAGCCTGGGCAAATTAGCAAGACCCTATCTCAAAATAAAAATAAAAAGGGCTGGGGATATAGCTGAGGAGTAGAGCATCCCTGGGTTCAAATCCAATATTGCCTCTCCTGGCAAGAAGAGTCCTTGGGCTGGGCATGTAGCTCAGTGGTAGTGTGTGCTTAGCATACAAGAGGCCCTGGCCCTGGTCTCAATCTTCAGAACATACATAAAAAAAAAAAAAAAAAAAAAAATCCTGTAAGAGCTTGGAAAATAGTTAACACTGTACTATTAAAGGAATAGTTGGGCTGGGGCTGTAGCTTAGTGGCAGCGTGCTAGCCTAGCATGTACAAGGTACTGGGTTCAATCCTCAGCACTGCATAAAAATAAATAAATAAAATAAAGGCATGTTGTCCATCTACAACTACAATAAATAAATAAGTTAAAAAAAAAAAGGAACAAAGACTGTTGAAATATTATAGGCTTGGTGCCGGCTCTGCAAATGCAGAGAAGAATCAGAACCAGACTCCTTTCAAGAAGGCCAATTACCCACTTGGGGAGAGACATGTAAACAACCACTTCAGCGTTTAAGAGCTAGCCTAGATGTTCATGTGGGAGCAGTGCCAACACAAAGGAAGGCACCATCACCTCTCTCAAACGGGTGTGGGGAAAGCTTCCTAGAATCAGACGTGGGCTGAGCTTGGCTTTAAAAAACACATAGATGTTTTTACCATGAAGAGGAAACAGAATGTGCAAGAAGGCACATAGGTGTGAAGTTTCAGGGGGAAATTGTGAATGATTCAGTCTGCAAACGCACTTCAAGGAATGTGGGAAATAGTGAGTGAAGAGGTTAGAAAAGCAGGTAAGGACCTTAGTGTCATGCTACTGTGCTTAGTGCTATCTGACCACTGAATGGTTTCAGGGTGAAGAAAAACATGACCAGCTCAGTAAAATGATCACACCAGTAGCAAGAATGAACTTAAGAGGGTTTCTTTGTTTTTCTTTTGGTACTAGGGATTAAATCCAGGAGCATTTAACCACTGAGCCATTTCCCCAGCCCATTTTAATTTTTTGAGACAGGATCTTTCTAAGTTGCTGAGTCTGGCTTTGAACTCACGATCCTCCTTCCTCAGCCTCCCAAACTATTGGGATTTCATGTGTGTGTGCCATTACACACAGCTAATGTAAAAAAAAATTTTTGGGGGGGTATATTTTTTATTTGTAGGTGGGCACAATGACTTTATTTTCATTTATTTATTTTTATATGGGGCTGAGGCTCAAACCCAGTGCCTCACCTGCACTAGGTGAGCACTCTGCCACTGAGCCACAACCCCAGTCCCTAATTTAAGAGTTTTTAAAAAGCAGAACAAATAAAATTTGGTGCATGACAGGCTGAGGATAGAAAGAAAGAGAGAGTAAAAGAAGGCTGAATAAACAGGGACAATCTAAAACAGTACTGTCCAATAGAACCTTCAGGATGATGAATATGTTCCATATCTGGGCTGAGATAATAGCCAATAGCCACATGTGGCTACCAGAATTGTCCAGGATAGTCTATGGCTATCCCTTCTTTCCTCTTTAAGGAATATACACTGAATGTACAGCTTATATCAATGTAACTAAAGAACAAATTTTAACTATTTTTTTTTTTGTGACGAGGTCTTACTGTGTTGCCCAGGATACCCTCAACCTCCTGAGCTCAAGTGACCCTCCTATGTCAGCTTCCTGAGTAGCTGGGACTACAGGGGTGCATGCCACCTCACCTGGATAAAACTTTAGTTTAGTTTAATTAACTTAATTTTAATATCCCCATGTGACTAAGACTGGAGGTTACCATATTAGATAGGACTGATATAGTATGTCTTCAGATTTAATGCTGACAAAGAACTGTATGAGATGACAAGAGAGACTTCATTTTCTTTTCTCAGAGATATAGTTAAGTGTATTTTAATTTTTATCCCACCTTCCTGAGATAAACAGTATCAACTGCTTGCTTGGTGTATTTTTCTATCTTTCTCCTAACTCATAGATATATACACACCCATGAAATGTGATGTAATTGTTTTCTTTACTGAAAAATAGGATCATGTCTAAAATTTATTTTCACACATCTCTCTGAACTTTTTTTGCTTTGATTAAGAGATAAAGATGATGTGTGAGATAAGCAATGTCTTATAGGACAGACAGGAAGAGGACTTACAACTGAAGAAGTAAAAGAATGTTCCAGGAAGCCAGCGATGTGGGGAGGGGGACAGACAAGAAGGAAGTCCCAGAAGTTGGTGAAGGAACAGCAGGTTCACTGGTTTACTGATGTTGATAGAAGTTGGTGTTCATCATTAGAAACAGAGTATAAAGTAGCTGGGAGAGGTACAGCACTTGCCTATCATGCATAAATAAGGACATGAGTTCAATACCCAGCTTCAAAAGAAAGAAAGAGAACAGAAAGATCACTGGGGCCACTCTATCTCTCTTAAGTACCTGCAGTCCAGGGTACAACAGACCACTCAGCAAAGGATGCTCCACCTGCTTTACGACCTCAGCTCCAGCTTTCTTGGCATCATGCTGTGTGACCACAGAGGACAGTCTGTACACATCCAATGTGTACTCTCTGAAGAGGAAAAGAGGGGACAATCATAAAACTGAACGTAGGTCTCAGTTTCCCAGGGTATCTCTCTTAATCTTAAGCTATTTGAAGAGAACTCTACCCGGTAGTTTCTAAATGTAAGAGATTGCCTGCTCATCCAAAACATTAGTTTTTCCTGTCTTCCACTCCCCAGGACCGGAGATTAAACTCAGGGGCACTTGACCTCTGAGCTATATCCCCAGCCCTTCTTATTTAATTTTGAGGCAGGATCTCACTAAATTGCCCAGGCTGGCCTCAAACTTGAGATCCTCCTGTCTTAGCCTCCTGAGTCACTGGGATTTCAGGCTTCTGCCACTACACCAGCTTGTTTTTCCTTTTGAAAAAACGGCTTTAATTTTTACTTTGCCTCCAGAAAACATTGTTATTATCTATGACATACTGCTTCTCTGCCATTCCCCTCTACCTTTCTTCTGGAATTCTTTCTCCCATGCCTTTTGAACAATACAAACAACATCCAGTTTAAACAAAGTGATCTAAAGCTGTGCATGGTGGTGCACACCTGAAATCCCAATGGCTTGGGAGGCTGAGGCAGGAGGATCACAAGACTAGTCTCAGAATTCAGCAAGGCCCTGAGCAACTCAGTGAGACCCTGTCTCTAAATAAAATACAAAATAGGGCTGGGGATGTGGCTCAGTGGTTAAGTGACCCTGGGTTCAATCCCTGATACAAACAAAACAAAACACAAACTTAAGCAAAAAGATCTAACAATTACTTCTGAAGCTATTGAGCACCCTTTAGAATCTTTCTCCTCCTCCTCCTCCTCCTTCTTCAGAGTAACCATAATCCTGAAGTTGGTGTTTCTTTCTAGTTTTCCATTTATATCTCTAAACAATGTGTTATAAATATCCTTGTCTGTGTATTCCAGTATACATGCAGAAATTTTATACATATGCCCTAGAATCTCTATCACAGGGAATTTGCATCTTGAACTTCAGTGGGCTAATGCTAAACTATTTCCTAAGTGGTTTTTATCAATTTCAGTTTAATATCATCATTATTTTAAATCTTTGCTAATTGGTGAGTATGGAATGATTTCTTACTTCAGTTTTAATCTACATTTCTTTGAGTAATATCCAAGGAAGTTATTATTCTTTGCATATGCTTATTGATCATTAACTTTTGAGAAATGCCTAATTAAGTCTTTTTCTACTGGATTGACACATTTTTAAAAATAACTGACTGTAAATTTGAAACATAACACTGGATATTATCTGTGTTATATCTTGTCCTAGTTTGTAGCTTAACCTTCTCTCTCTCTCTCTCTCTCTTTTTTTTTTTTTTTTGGTGCTTGATTTTGAACCCAGTGCCTCATGCTTGCAAAAAACACACTCTAGGGCTAGAGATGTGGCTCAAGCGGTAGCACACTCGCCTGGCATGCGTGCGGCCCGGGTTCGATCCTCAGCACCACATATAAACAAAGATGTTGTGTCCGCCGAAATCTAAGAAATAAATATTAAAAAAAAAAAATTCTAAGAAAAAGAAAAAAGCACACTCTACCACTGAGCCACACTTCCCAGCTTGTGACTTGACTTTTTGGTACTAAAGCACTTGACCACTGACCACTGAATCCTTCTTTTTTATTTTGAGATAGGGTTATACTAAGTTGCTGAGACTGCCCTTCAACCTGTAATCCTCCCAAATTGCTTAGATTACAAGGTATAGGTAACTCTTCCTGGCATTATCGAGTGTCTTAAGTATTCCCATCCTGAGATCATAAGCGCTCTCTCTCAAGATGAGAGTACTTATCAGTTGAGACTCTAAGAGACTTTTTTTTTTTTGCACTTGAGATTGAACCCAAGAATGCTTAACCACTGAGCCCCCTTTTTAAATTTTGAGACAGGGTCTTGCTAACTTGCATAGGGCCTCAAATTTACAATCCTCCTGCTTCAGCATCCAGAATCACTAGGATTATAGGTGTGTACCACCACATCTGGCTAAGAGGTATTTTTTTTTTTTTAAACATTTAACACCTTTGCAATTTAGATTACCTTATAAACAATGGCCTGTTATACATTAATTAATAGTTATTTTGTTCCTGGGTAACTGTTGCAGGGGTCAGATCTCTGGACTCCTGTGGATACCAAAGGCACAGATGCTCAAGTCCCTCCGTGATATAAAATGGCATAGTATTTGCATATAACCTCTGCACATTCACTCATAAAGTTTAAGCCATTTGTAAATTACTTATAATATCTAATACAGTCAGTCCTCCAAATCCATGGGTCTCACATCTGTGTACTTGATCAACTGCAAATCAAATATATTTGGAAAAAAATACTGCTTTTTTATTGAACATGTACTTTTATTTTTCTGTCATCACTCCCTAAACAATATCATATAACAAGTATTTATATGGCATTTCCTTGTATTAGGTATTATAATCAGTTTAGAAATGATTTAAAGTATACAGGAGGATGTGCCTAGGTTACATGTATCATTTTATATAAAGGATTTAAGCATTTGTAGATTTTGGTATCCAGAGGAAGTTCTACAACCAATTGCCTGCAGACACTGAGGGATGTCTGTACAATGCAAATGCTTCAGAAGTAGTTGTCATATTTTATCACTCAGGCAATAATGACAAGAACAAAAGTCTACTTTGGATCTGAGGTTGGCTGAATTTGTGGACCTGAAGGGATGACTGTATGGTCAATTGAAGTATAGTATCTCTTTGTATTCTCACTTTTGCTTGTTCTCTGGAGGCTGAGGCAGGAGGATCATGAGTTCAAAGCCAGCCTTAGCAACAGCAAGGCACCAAGTAACTCAGTGAGATACTATCTCTAAATAAAATACAAAATAGGGCTGGGGATATTGCTCAGTGGTCAAGTTCAATCCCTGGTAGCCACACCCCCCACCCCCAGCCCAGGTTGTCTGGCATTTTTAGTTGTTTTTGGTAGAAAGGTAGGTCATAGTAACTGGACTACAAGACTGCTAGAAAAGAAAGTCCTTATTTGCATCTTAATCATTCTATGTATTTTTTTTTTCTGCCCATGTCTCTGGGATGCATTTTGTGTGAACTTCACAGATTTACTCATTAATTAAGTCTGCAGTTGATCCTGTATGTTTCAAGTTCGTTTTTTTTCTCTAAAGATTGAAATTGAGGTTTCTAAATTTTTTTTAAATAAATCTTTTTTTTATACCTCTATTTTTATTTATTTATTTTATGTGGCGCTGAGGATCAAACCCAGGGCCTCCCACACACTAGGCGAGCGCTCTACCACTGAGCCACGAACCCCAGCCCCTAAATGGTTCTTTTTTATATTTATATATTCATGTTTCATTCCTGCATCTGTCTTATAATTTTCTTTTCTTTTTAAGTAAATACTATTTTTTGATATGTTAGAGCTTGCCATTTTGGTAAAATTAGGACATAACACATAAATGGTGGCCAGCTTGGTTTAATTCTTGGTATGTCAAGTCTCCATAGGCATGAAACTTGATGGAAATCCCTAAAGACCCAGGTGAGTTGCTAGTGATGCTCCTATTCCAGGTTCTACCTTCCTTGAAGGGTAGGTATGGGAATGAAAAAAGGGGAAAAGCCCTACTCTATTCTCTGATTCACACAGTAAGCTTGGTTTGTCCTCACTGCTGGGCTTATAAACAATGCTGGTTTGTGAAATGGAACACAGGCAGACCTGTAACTTCAATCCAACTCACCAATTTACATTTCAGTTTTGTTTCTCTTCCCATGGAAATGTTTAGTTGGTTTTTGAACTGGGCTATGTCCTTTCATCTATCACTGCTGCGCTTGGAACAGAAATGTACCAAAGTGTACACTACAAAGCCATCTTTCTTTAAAGTCACTTTTGTACATAAAAAAAGATCAAGTGACTTGAAACAAGATAGCTTATTTATTTATCCTACCTTCCCATACCCAAATTTTATTAAGTCTTAGGAGAATAAAAACCTTGGCTGTGTTATTCATGGTTATAACTCCAGGGTCTAGAATAGAGTTTGGCATATGGTATGAACTTAATATTTCTATGATTTGCTCCCTTATCTTCTTCAGGTTTCTGCCTAATATTTTTAGAGTGGTTTCCCCTAGCTGTTCTACTTAAAAAGAAAGTAACTCCTACTGTCCAAGAACTACCCACCTATTGCCTGCTTTTAGCACCTATCACCATCTACACAAACATAAACAATTTATATACATATATACACATATATAAACACACTTGATCTCCCGCTCTCTCTGTTTGTGTGTGTGTATATTTCAGTGGTAAGACCCAAGTTCAATCCCTAGTACTACAAAAAACAAAACAAGAATTAAATCTCAGGCACTCTACAGAGACTTCAGGATTAAAGATCTGTTTATATGAAGGTGTTTACATTCTTTTTTCAAAACTCTAAATGTCCAACAGTGGAAAATAATAAAGAAAATTATATATTAGAAGAAGTAAAATGATAATTTACAAGTAAATTACAAGTAAGCAAGAAATGGTAAATTAAAAAATGATAAATTAAAAAAATAATAAATTACAAGTAAGCAAAAGATCTGGGTTCACATCCTAACTCATTTACTTATTATGTGTGTAAACTTGGGAAAGTTAAATCTGAATCTATTTCACTGATAATAGTAATAGTATGCTTACCTTAAAAGGTTGTTTTGAGAGTTTCAATGCAAATATGCCTAGCAGAGTGACCTATGCTATGTAGACTATAAAGACTTATTTTAGAGGTCTTAGACATTTTAAATTATGGGGCTGGAAACGTAGCTCAGTGGTAGAGTACTTGCCTAGCATGTGTGAGACCCTCACTCAGTTCAATCCCCAGAAAACAAACAAAAAACATACAAATTTATATCTACGCCAATATCACAAATATAATTAAAAAAATATTTTAGCTGTAGATGGACACAATCTTTATTTTTTTATGTGGTGGTAAGAATTGAACCCAGTACCTTACACATGCTAGGCAAGCGCTCTATCACTGAGCCACAACCCCAGCCCAAATATGAATATAATTGACAAACAAGCAAGAAGAATGGTTGGGGAGGTGAGAAATGTGTGCAATCTCTTTTACATTGCTTTTTATCATTATTTACTGAGACTGGATGAGAAAGGGAGGATGATCACTTACTATCCCTCTCCCACATGCTGTAAGTTCTGCAACTTTGTTATGTTACATTTGTAGCTCCAGCAAGGAGAACAGTACCCAGGTATTTACTGGTTTGTTGGTTCATTCTTTCTTTCTTTCTCTTATTTATTTGTTTTCTTGCACGGAGGGCTGAACCCAGGTTATTTATTTATTCATTTGTTTATTTATTTTACAGGGGGATTGAACACAAGGGTGCTTTACCAATGGGCTATAACCCTAGTTCACCATCACCTACTTTTTAAATATTTTGAGATAGGGTCTCACTATGTTGCTGAGGCTGGCCTGGAATTTGCAATCCTCCTGCCTTAGCCCTTCTTGAGTTGCTGGGACCACAGGTGTGTACCACGGCACCCTTTAGTTATGTTTTTTTTTTTTTTTTTAGGGCACTCAACCCCTGAGCCACATCCCCACCCTTATTTTGTAGCTTATTTAGAGACAGGATCTCACTGAATTGCTTAGCGCCCTGATGTTACTGAGGCTGGCTTTGAATTCAAGATCCTCCTGTCTCAGCCTCCCAAGCCGCTAGGATCACAGGCATGCAAGGCTAGTTGGCTCATTTTTGATGGATGAATTAAGAGGACAAAGAACACACATTTTTTGTTGTTGTTGTTTGTTTTTTAAAGAGAGAGAGAGAATTTTTTAATATTCATTTTTCAGTTTTTGGTGGACACAACATCTTTATTTTATTTTTATGTGGTGCTGAGGATCGAACCCAGCGCCTCCCGCATGCCAGGTGAGCGTGTTACCGCTTGAGCCATATCCCCAGCCCGACATTTTTTTTTTTTAATGGTTCTTAACAGGTACAGCCATATAGCTTCTAATCCAAACTTACAGAATGCCTAGACTCCACAGGTCTGTAATTAGCTAGAAGCACCAGAGCCAGGAGGAGCATGAATAATTAAGCACTTACTTGCTGAGTTGGTAATCAGTGCCTTTGACAAACTTGAGCTTCTCCAAGGGCACACCAATGCTCTCCAGCATTGCCTTGATCACATTCTCATAGTAACCAGTTCGGAGTTCTAGAAGTTCCCATGGGGCTTTCATGTTATCCAGGTATGCGTGAAGGTCCGCAAACAGAATTGTTACCTAGCCATAAGGCATAAGGATCACCAAAATGTGATTTTTGTCCATTATCTCCAAACCATCTTCCCCCTCCTTCCCCTCCCACACTCTTGTTAATCTCTTTTTATCATTCCCTGAGGGAAACTACTTAGCTGATACCATGGATTCTTACCTCACATCCTGCCTTTAAGAAGTCAGCAATCTTCGACATGGGTACAAAATAAGCTACATGTGGCTTGCCTGTCGTTGCTGTTCCCCAATAAACTTTAAGTTCTCGCTCCTTCAGTATCTCCTTCAGCTTCTCTTCCCCCAGAACCTCCTGTTGTGGAAGCAAGAAAGAACTGATTTAATGCTGGTGCTCGGCCTTGATCATCGTTTTCTGAGACAAGGAAAGCAAAGACATGTATCCCGGGAGGCCCAGCTGAGAGCCACCCTAAGCAGGTACTGTTATTAGTGGCTCTCCCATGAAATAACATTGATACGAGGGGGTGGGAGCATGTCTCTACATCTCCCCCTCCAGCTACTTCTAACTCACTCTCCTTCCTTTCATAGCCAACTTCTTAAAGTCGTTCTCTCTTTTGGTCTCCCTTTCTTCATCTCCCATTCCCGTGCAAGTTTCATACTCTTGCAAAGATCACAGAGGACCTCCAGGTCTCTTTTTATTTTTTAAAATATTTACTTTTTAATTGTAGGTGGACACAATACCTTTATTTTTTTATTTTTATGTGGTGGGAGGATCGAACCCAGTGCTTCACGCATGCTAGGCAAACGCTCCACCTCTGAGCCACACCCTAGCCCCCTCCAGGTATCTTAACTTCAATGAATACTTTTCAGTCTCCACTCCTTCCCTGCAACACTTTATACTTTTGACTTCCTTATTTTATTTTCTTAGTTTCCATATTTTCTGGATGATCCTCTTCTTCCTAATCATTAAATATTAACAATCCTTGAGGCTCTAGTCTTTTCTTTCTTACTCTACATTCCCCCTAGTTTATTCCCTTTAGTTGTTTCAGTTACTACTCATGAGCTAACAACTCCCAAACCTCCCAAGTAGTTAAGACTACAGTTGCCTGCCACTATGCTTAGCTTTGTTTAAAACCTTGATTTTCTTTTGCCCTAAACAATACTGGTAAAATCCTAATACGCCAGTACGCCCCAGATTAAAGAGTTTTCAGTGTTTCTCAAGGGAAGGTTTGGGGAGACTGTCAGAAACCATGACAGACAGCTGGGTGTGGTGGCCTGTAATCCCAGTGACTTGGGAGGCTGAGGCAGGAGGACTGCAAGTTTCAGGACAACTTCTGCAATTCATCAAGACCCTGTCCCAAAATGAGAAATAAAAAGGGCTGGGGATGTAGCCAGTGGTAAAGCACCACTGGGCTTAATCCTCAGTATGGGGGCAGGGGAGAAACACGACTGTAAGAGACAAAAACTGTTTTGCTAGTTTAAATCATCTATTACTAGGAACTGTTAAAATCCTGTGCTCCAAGCTGTCTGTTGGCAGTTGATCCTGCATCCTCCGGAGCTTCTGACTATCTAGACACTTGGAGGATTCTCATCACCCAAGGAAAGGTTTCAATTGGCCTGTATAACCTGAGAGAGTCAATTCCATAGGCTTTGTGTATCTTATGTCCCTAAGGAGCACTCTTTTATGAAGAGAGGTTAAGAAACATAGGATTTGGCAAGGGGAAGCATGCAAAAATCTTGAGTCAAGTTCAAGTTGTGCACAAAACAATCCAAATGCCTATCAACTGATGAATGGCTCAACACAATCTGGTATGTCCATACAGTGTAAATTCAGTAATAAAAGGAGTGAAGTTCTGATAGATATAACAACTTGGATAAACCTATGCTAAATGAAAGAAGCACAAATTTCAGTTAAAAGAAATGTCCAGAATATACAAATACATAGAAACAGAAAGTAGATCAGTGTTTCCTTTAGAGCTGGAGGGAGGGATGATAGTGGTGATTGCTATTGGTACAAGTTTTTTTAAAAATAGTTTTTAGTTGTCAATGGACCTTTATTTATTTATATGTGGTTCTGAGAATCAAACCCAGTGCCTCACACATGCTAGACAAGCACACTACCACTGAGCCACCACCCCAGCTCCCAATGGTACAAGTTTTCATATTCCCTAGTGGGAATATGAAAATGTTCTACAATTAGATAGTGGTCATGGTACACAACAAAAATGCACTGTAAAGGGGCAACTTTTATAGTATTTGAATTGTATCACAAAAAGGATTAAAAAGAAAAAACAACAAGCTATGATATACCACTGCACTTAGTGCCCAGGATTTTTTTTTTTTTTTTAATGGTGCTGGGGATTGAACCCTATGTACAAGGCAAGCACTCTACTACTGAGCTACAGCCTCATCCCAAAGCCCAGTTTTAAACTGGGCTTGCAGAATAAAGCTTACAAGACCCTCAAGAATTGGTACCTGCCTACTTCTCCTAAATAAATAAACATAAAATGTATATCAGATGGTGATAAGTGCTATCTAGGAATAATAACTGAAAATTTGCAGATAGGGGAGACAGTTCTGGTGGCAAGGAAATTATTATTTCAATTAAGTGCTCAAAAAAGGCCTTCCTAGCTGGGGCAGGTGGCCCAGACACTCCAGATGATGAGGCAGGATGATCACAAGTTCAAGACCAGCCTGGGCAATTTAGCAAGACCCTGTCTCAAAGTAAAATTCAAAAAGGGTTAGGGGTGCAACTCAGTGGTAATTCACTTGCCTGGCAAGCCCAAGGCCTTGGGTTCAATTCCAAATACTCTGCCCCGAAAAAAGAAAGGCTTTTTTAATAAGGTGACAATAGTCAGAGGCCTGAAGGAAGGCAAGAAAATGAATAATATAAATATTAAGGGTTCCGAGCAGCACTTTGTTCACTTCAGTCAAAGTAGTTTTCTCTCTGAACCATAAGGTTCTTTCTCTCCTCTGGATCTTTTTTTTTAATATTTATTTTTCAGTTGCAGTTGGACACAATACCTTTATTTTATTTACTTATTTTTATGTGGTGCTGAGGATTGAACCCTGGACCTCACATGTGCTAGGAGAGCGCTCTACTGCTGAGCCCCAGCCCCAGCCCCTCTTCCGGATCTTGACAATACTCTTCCATCTGAAATGCTTTTCTCCCCCATTTTTTCCATTCTTCTTCTGTTTAAGTCCTATCCCTACAGTTCCTGGTGAAAGTAGGAACATTTGTAGAATTAAGGAGTGACCCACACCTTCAGGGGGCAGTTTAAAGGTCACTTTCTCGTGGAAGCCTTCCCTTTTCTTGGTGTAATAACCCACTGCTTTCAGTACTCCAAACTGTAATGGTTTAGGTTATGGGTCATTAAGGTCCGCTCTCTTCAGGTCAGCTCTGGAGGGCAGTGCCCTAACATATCCCTGGCTCGTAGCACCACTCCTGGCACATAATAGCGTGGGTGCGATGGGAATCTGGGATTCAAAGCCCAGCTCCAACACCCAAGAGATGAGTCCACGGCGATTTCAGTGGCACCCAGAGAATGGCTGCTTGACTGCCGGACCGATCATTAGCGAGGGCTGTAGCTACTCAGGGTTGCCGCGGTGCAGAGATTCCCTGCCCCACACAGTTACTAGCCTACCCTACAGTGGGGCTCAGGTTCACTGGACCCAGGACTGCGCATTCCAACCCCGAGGCCTGACCTGCAGGTTCCGGGTGATCAGATGCAGCTTTTCTTCAGGACTTGGAGCGTCCCCCATGGCTCCGTCACCCCTGCTTCCCGCGCTCGGCAGGCACCCGCGTCTTTTCCTTCGTCGCTTCCGCGGCCGCGTGCCGGGAACTGTCACGAGAGTCCCGCCAGGTTGCATCAGCTGAGCTCGTCGCTCGGCTTTCTCTGCCTGGCCCCTTCTCTGCCTAGCCTTATCCGGGAGAGTCTGGAGCAAAGGAGAGTCGAGTGAGTCGATGAAACGGGAAGGGGCGGAGCCAGCAGGGAGGGTAGGAGGTGCGGAGGGCGGGATTGCGGCGTTTGCGCGGGGCGCAACCCTCTCAGAGGCGGGGCGGTTTCTTGCCAATCACTGCTTATTTGCCCTCCCCCTGGCGTTGGCCAGGCAGCCTCGGGGTGGGGGAGGTCGGGGAGGGGGCGATAAAATGGCGCAGGGGGCGGAGTGAGGCGCAGTCGTTCGCCCAGGCTTTGGCCCGGCTTCCGGAGGTGAAGAGCGGGAGGGACTAAGGGTCGGCCGTTCGTCGGCTGGGCGGGGGTTGGGGGCGCCTGTTGCTTCTCCAGGGGGTCGCGCACACTGCCCGCCCCCTTGAAGGACAGGGAGGCCCTCGCTCTGCTGGGAGAAGGGCTAGTTCTCGCTCCTGAGGTGGTGGCGGGAGAATATCCCTGCCCCCCACCTCCACGTTGGTGGGCGAGCGACGCCCCTCACCCTGCTGAGGAAAAGGGAGGCTTTCTGGTCAGCTGAGAGGCATGAGCGATGTCCGCTGTCCCTGCCCGGTGGGGGAGGGGGCAGTGGCGTGGAGGTGGGTGGGGGGGATGCCTCTGCCCCTTGCCCGCCCGGCGGGAGGGTGTTACTCTGGAGATAGAGGATCGCGGACTTTCGGAGGCGCGGGGCGGGTGCGGGAGGAAGAGGATTACCCACCCCTCCGGGAAAGGGGACTGAGGTCAGCCGAGTGTGGCTATGGGCGGCGGTCCCTAGGGAGAGAGGGTGCACCGCCCCGGCCTGCGGAGGGGCTGATTTTGCCCCTGCTGGGGGAGGGGCGGGGAGAAAGCCCGCGTTTCTCCCTCCTTCCACGGGGAGGCGGGAATTCTTCGACTCCTCTGGGGAGGGGAGAGGGAAGCGTAAAAGCCCAGCCGGTAGCGCGGCGCCGCCTCGCGGCCGATGAGATTTCTGAAGAGCCGGGGGCGGCGGGGGGAGGCCAGGCTGTATCCTCGGAAAGGTAGACTTGTGCCTTTCTTCCTCCTGGTCTTCAATGAATAGGTAGAGGGAAAGCAGTTGGCATTGCAGAGTGAGCTCTGGAGAGGACCAAGAAATCACTGAGTTGCCTGCTAGCTTCCCTAACCTGATCTGCATTGTTTTTGGGTATTTGTTAGGGGCTCCAAACTTTAGCACACCTGTTTAAAAATTGTTTTAAAAAACATTTTTCTTCTTAAATAGAAACCCGTTGATACAGTTAGTAGTCCCTGCTTCCTATGCCCATTTTGGAGGAGTCTTGGCATCCTGATGTAGTGAAATGATACCTGAAGCAGAAGTTTCCAGCCCTGGGTGGTTTGTCCATTCTACAGTGTTTCTAGTTATTTCAAAGGGAATTGCAGAATTCTTACAGATAATTTCAGTTCTCTTTGATTTTTAAAAAAATATTGGGCCCGTTTTATGAATGATAACAAAGCCTTTTGTGCTTTTAGTACAGGTTGCAAATCAAAGGCTAATTAATGGGAAGTCCTCTTCTTTGGAATTAATTCTTAGTTTTGGCCCTGCCTATCAGACACAGTTTGGTAATGGTTTTGGTTTTAGAGCCTTGAAAGAGGATGTGGGGTTGCATCTGGTTGCAATTTTAGTGGCCTGAAGAAGGCTTTGTGCTCGAAGGCAATAGGTTTTCTGAGGTAAGGTAAAAATAGATAGGGAACCAGTTTCTGAGGTTGCTATCAGGAGGTTACAGAACAGAGAGAGGGGGTGGTACACTGAAGTGTGAAGAAGGGGGTGGACAGGTGAGAGAGATGTGGAAGGACAGAATAGGGTCACACAGGGATGGGGAACAGAATTAAAAGATAGATTTGGGAAATGGGAAATATATTCTTTACTTTAAAAATAAAGGAGCCCCTATATTTTAAGTGGAGGTTACCAGGAAGGTAGTAAGAAAGGTGGTAGAATGGCAGGCAGAAGTATAAAACTGTCTTGTGGAACTTCACCTTAAGAGCTTCAGTTTTATCTGAGGGTTTCCTCCCTTGCAGATTCATTGAAGTCAACTTTCATTGGCATGAGGTTTTTAGATTTTAAAGTGCTTTTGTAAACATCCCTTCAGTTGATCTTCAAGGATGAAGTTGATCCTTGTTAACAGTGAATATCCCTTTTTTTCAAGTGTTCATCTATATTTAGGTACAGAGAGATTGAGAGTTGATGAAGTCTCTGAATATTTAGTCCATACCCCTATATGATGTATTTCAGTGACCATTAATTCACAGAACTTGCCTTATATTTCAGATCTCCATTCTGTCTGGTCTTTAGTGGTAATATGGTTTGAATGCTGGGTTAATAGAGAATGCTGATAATTTCTAGATCAGCAGAGTCTAGGGGAGTTATCCCCAGGCCTTTTCATTATCAATGTAGTACTCTTTTTCTTACCATTCCTATGCTTTTCTTTAATCTTTTCAAGGGAGATGGTGGTAGGATGAAATGATAACCACCATTTATTTATCTCTTAGATTGTGTCTGTAGTGTGCTAAGTGCTTTATGTTTGCATCTCATCTAATTCTTGCAATAATCCTTTGAGGTAGGTTTTATATTGTGAAATATTTGTTTATTTTTGTGGTAATGGGGATCAAATCTAGGACCTCTTTTACTAAGCAAATGCTCTACCACTGAGCTATATCCCCAGCCCTTTTTAGAATTTTATTTGTCTGAGACAGAGTTTTGCAAAGTTACCTAGGCTCCCCTTGAAATTGTGATCCTCCTGGATAGCTGGAATTACAGGCTTGCCCCATCATGTCCAGCCACTGAGCCCTATCCCCTGCCCTTTTTTATATTTTTTAAAAAGCTTTTAATTAAATACTTTAAGCATATAAAAACAGGAAGTAACATAATAATGAATACCATTATGCTCACCATCCAGCTTTATCTTATATTGCTATATTTGTTTCAGGTCTTTCCGTTTGGGGGAAGGAGGTACTATGGACTTAACTCAGGGCATTTGACCACTATGTCACATGCACAGTCCTTTTTTTGTATTTTATTTAGAGACAGGGTTTCATTGAGTTGCTTAGCACCTCACTTTTGCTGAGGCTGGCATTGAACTTAAAATCCTCCTGCCTCAGTCTCCTTAGCCACTGGGATTACAGGTGTGTGTGGGCCGAGCTCTTGTTATTGTTTTTTGATGCTAGGGATCAAGCCTAGGCCTGTCTGTTAAGCAGGCACTTTACCACTGAGCCACATCCTCAGCCCTTGTTAACTGTTTTTTTTTTGTCCCCCCTTTGTTGTACTGGAGATTGAACCCATAGAAACTCTACCACCAAACTACATCTCCAGCCCTTTTTAATTTTTAATTTGAGACAGGGTCTTGCCAGGTTGCCCAAGTTGGCTTTGAACTTGCAATCCTCCTGCCTTATCCTCGCTAGTAGTTGAGACTATAGGTATATGTCACTGTGCCTGGCTTTTTAATTCTCTTTTTAAAAGCAAAGCATTAGAGATAGAACTGAAGCTGTTCATCTCACTTTGCCTTTCCTCCTCCTTCCCCACCACCAGAGATAAACACTATGCTGAATTTGGTGTTTCTTATTCCCATCCATATTTTTATAATTTTTTGATACGTGTATGCATTCATGCACATGTAGTATTGTTTCTTTAGCAAATAAATTGAAGGGAGAAAAAGAAGGGAATCTATAAATTAAAATACTCCGTCAGTTGCATTGTGTGGACCTTGTTTGGATGCTGATGTTTGTTTTGTATCAGAGATTGAACTCGGGGGTGCTTAGCCACTGAGCCCTATCCCCAGCCCTTTTTTATATTTTAGAGATAGGGCCTCACTAAGTTGCTGAGGCTGGCTTTGAACTTGAGATCCTCCTGCCTCCAGAGCTGCTGGGATTATTTGGCATGTGCTACCGTGCCCAGCTTCCTCCCCCCCCCCCCCACCAATCTTAGAAAAATATGACAAGGATAATTGGAAATTTGAACCAGATATTTTATAAGGATTTCTTGTTTATAGATGAAATGATTTGAAGCCTGGGATTTAATTCATAGTAAACTGGTAAAGGGGGAAGTAGATAGGACATGATTACCTTTTGGTTAATAACTACTGGGACTGTGATGGATATGTGGGAGTTCATTATGTTACTTGTATGTATGTTTTAAATTTTCAGTAATAATAATAATTTTGGTAAATGAACAAATAAAGTTTTGAAGAGAATGATTTGTGCAAGTTAAAAATTATCTCTCATGGTTGGTGCACACCTATAATCCGAGCTGCTCTGGAGGCTGAGGCAGGAGGATTGCAACTTTGAGGCCAGACTCAAACTTACAGAGACCCTGTCTCAAAAACAAAAAGGGATGGGCACTACTATGGAAGTAACTACTAAAAATTAAAACATTTTTTAAAAAGGTGGGGTGAGGATAAGGATGTAGCTCAGTGGCAGAGCACCCCAGTGTTCAATCCTTAGTACCACAAAGAAGAAAAAAAAAATCTCTTCATGAGTATATATGGCATTGTTTTGCTTTTGTAACATTCTGTGAAAAGTTCTGAAGAGCAAGCTCTGTGCCTTTGGATGTTGTGTGACATAGGAACTGATAATTAGAGTAAACGGTACTGGTCCTTGTACTTGGCAGTGATGTTTGGCAGTGTCTTGTTCTTCCATTTCATCTGATAAGGCATCTTATCTTTTATAGAAAGCCAAAAGCCCTCTTCAGTTTTCACATATTCCATAGTTTTATTAGAGAGTTTACTGAATTTAGCTATGCGTAGTGGCGTATACCTGTAATCTCAATGGCTCGGGAGACTGAGGCAGGAGATAAAAAGTCTACTGAATTTAGAAGATCTGAGTTTGGATTCTAGCTCTGCTATTTGCTGATAGATCCTTGGCAAGTCTTATCACGAAGTGGTAGAAAAAAACATTGCCTGTGGAATTAGACCTTAGTTAGATCCGTGTTCTAGCTTTATTGACAATGCATAGTTGGTTAAATTACTTAATGCCTCTGAACTTTCATTTCCAAGAGTGAAAATCTATGGAACACTCCACTTGGCCAAGCAAGCACTTGGAGTAGACTTTTTGGAGAGGTTGAGATGAGTGGCTCAGAAAGGGCTTCTAAGAAATGTAGCTACTTAACCCCAGTAATATTTGTGCTTGACAATCACAAAGTTTTTTTTTTTTTGTTTTGTTTTATTACTTAAGAGTTGTTTATTAAAACTTGTTCCTTTACTCCCCCATACATTCAGGAAACTTGTTTTGAAATTACTTAATAGCTGGGTGCAGTGGCACATGCCTATAATCCCAGCAATTGGGAGGCTGAAGCTGGAGGATGGCAAATTGGGCTAGCCTCAGCAATTTGGTGAGACCCTCAGCAATTTAGACCATACCTCAAAAAATAAAAATAAATAAAATGAAAAGGATTCAGGATGTAGCTCATTGGTAAAGTGCTCCTGAGTTCTATCCACAGTGCCAAAACAAAACAAAAGAAACCTCTTAATGCAATGCTCTTATGTTCTGATTGTTTCTTTTACAATATGTTTCTTTGTATTACATTTAAAAAGTTTATTCCGTTTTTCAATTTAGAAAGTTAATTTTGGGGGCTGGGGCTGGGGCTCAGCAGTACCGCACTCACCTGGCATGTGTGAGACACTGGGTTCAATTCTCAGCACCACATATAAATAAATAAATAAATAAAATAAAGATCTATCAACAATTAAAAATTTTAAAAAAAGTCAATTTTCAACAAAACACTGAACAAGGACAAATAAATTATAGGTTCTTTGGTTATTGTAGTGTGTATTATGCTTTTTGTTGATAATCATGAAGTTTCTTTAAAATTTTTCTAAAAATAAACTTTTCATAGTGCTGCCTAAATAAATTACTTTATAAAATAAGTTACTAGATCAATAAATTGACTTTTTTCTTCATAGAGATACCTGTTTTCAATGCCTGGAACTCTTATTTTTTCTTTTTAGTTATACATGACAGTAGAAGGTATTTTGACATAAGTACATGGAATATCACTTCCCATTCTTGTGGTTGTACATAATGTGGAGTTACACTGGTAATGTATTCATATATGAACATAGAAAAGGTATGTCCAACTCATTCTGTCTTCCCTATTCCCATACCCCCCCCTTCCCCTTCATTCCCTTTTGTCTAATCCAGTGAACTTCTATTCCCCCTTCCTTATTGTGTGTTAGCATCTGCATATCAGAGAGAATATTTCGCCTTTGGTTTTTTGGGGATCAGTGCCTAGAACTCTTGTCACAATAATTGTTGGGTTTTGTTTTTGCTTTTGTTTTGGTGCTACGGATTGAACCCAGGACCTAGTAAACGTGAGCTCTACCATTGAGCTACGCCCCACCTATCCACAAATGCTGCGATATTGGTAAAATAAAAAATATAAGTGGCTCTAAGTTTAAATACATGAGAAAATTTGTTTTCTGTAATCTTTTCCTTTTTCTACCTCTTTCTAGTACTTTATTGTTCATACCATTTTGTAGTCTGATAATGGTGCATAATTTTCAGTGCTGTCTCTGTAGCATAGATTATATAAATTCCTGGAGGGTGGGAACCATAATTTTATTTCTTGGAAATCACATAAAGGTATACCATGTAACTCAGTGCTATGTGATGACTGAAGCTCAGACAATGTTTTCTGAAACAATGTATGAACTGAAGCTAAAACTCAAGGTGTGGTTATGAAGGGTAGTGGAATAGAGGAAACTTTATAGTTAAAAAGCTGTAAGGGCCAGCCTGGTGGTGCACACCTGTAATCCCAGAGGCTCGAGAGACTGAGGCAGGAGGATCCTGATTTCAAAGCCAGTCGCAGCAAAAGCAAGGCGCTAAGCAACTCAATGAGACCCTGTCTCTAAATAAACTACAAAATAGGGCTGGGGATATGGCTCAGTGGTTGAGTGCCCTGAGTGCAATCCCCAGTACTGCCCCCCCCCCAAAAAAAAAGCCACAAGGAATTTCTAATTATTGAGTTCAGTGTTAAGCATTTCTTCTTAAAATACTAGCGTTTTAGTCACCTTTCCAACCTGAACAATTACAGATTAAGTCTATCGTGAGCTGTTTGTAAACTAGGTTTTAAGTATACAAATATATATTCAAGTAGAATTGTAAAAATGATACAGACAGAAGACTTCCCTTAACTTACCTCTGTCTCTCTACAGGTTATAATGGTCATTGATTTTGTGTTTGCAGATCTTTTCTTTGTATTTTATATATAATGAAAATTAGTTTATTAGTTTTTTTGGGGGGTGTGATTATATTAGAGTTTGGTGGACTCTTAGACATTGCCTCGTACCCCTTTCTCCATCCTTCCCATTTTATAATCAAAATGGTTAAATGGCTAATTGGTTGGATCTCGTTAATAACAGGACCAGTACTATAATCCAGGTCTTTGGATTCCCAAGCCAGTATTCATCCTACTAAAGCAAATCATAGTCTTAAGAAAGTGCAAATTGTTGGGAGGAACAAAACTAGTTTTTAGTTGCATAATTTTTTCCTCTAAAGGTTTTTCTTTGATGTTCTTGACTCAAAAAAAAAAATTCAACTTTGTGGTATTTAAAAAAAATCAAGATCAAAATTAATAGATGGAACACCTTGAAGCATAATACAGTTGACTTCGTAATTAGCAGAGTTGAAAGTGATGAGAAGATCCTTTAATTTTCTTTGTGCCTGCAGGAAGGTGGGAGTCAATCATCTTGACAAGTCTCCTGAAAGGAACAGCTAGCAGAAGCTGAAACCTTTTTCCATTTGGTCTTGTGGCAAAGGCAGAGATTGCTCCAGCAGCTCCACACAGTATGGAAGACAGTTATTTATCTAATTATGTCCCCCACCCTTTTTTAATTTTAAAAGTATAAATTGAACGTTCAAACATCTTACTATATATATATATATGTATAAGTATTGTTTGTATCTTATAGATATCTTTCCATGATAATACATAATGGTTTACTTCGTGTGTCTTTAAATAGTTGGAAAAATATTCTAGTGTGAATGCCCATGGTTTTACTGAATGTTTCTGTTGATGGACATTAAAGTTACCTCCAAACTTGGCTACTTTGAAAAACACTACTTTGAACAGCCTTGTATATGTTTTCATGTGCATTTGTAATAGGTGCTTCTGTAAAATAAATGTCCAGAAGTGAAATTGCTCGGTCAAATGGTATTACCAAATTACTCTTCACAAATTATTGTGCTAATTTATACTCTGAGTGATAGTGTGTGAGTGCTTGTTCACATCTTCATCAATCCAGAGTATCCTGTTCTTTATTTTTATCATTTGATAAGAAAAAGTATTCTAATATGTATTTCCATAATTCTGGTAAGGTTAAATATCTTAAAATTAGTTTTCTTGTTATAAGTCTCAGTGCAAAGAAATTGAAATATTAGGATACCACTCTGATGTATAGTGGGTTAAAGTTGGTTTGAAGAATTTTCTATTCCTTAGTGAAACTTACTTTTATTTTTCAGATATGACGTGCTCACTAGTACCTTCAGAACAGTCTTCTGGTACCTCTTTCTTGCCTAAAGACACTGCCCCATTTTCTTGGGGTTCCTTGGATGAGGATGAATTGGATGATTCCTTGCTGGAGCTGTCTGATGGAGAAGAAGATGATGACAATTTCAATTACACTGAGGAAGAGATTGATGAGCTTTTGAAGGATGATGACCCATCAGATGAGCACTTTTCTTTGGAAGAAAGGTTGTGTAAAGATGATGGCGGGCATGTTGAAAACGGAGGGAAAGGGAGTCAAGTTCTACTTGAAACTCCCCAAGAAAAAAATTCATTGTACAACTTGAGACCAGTAGCTGAGACTCCTGGCCTCTTCAAACTACCTCAGCTAAGTACATCAGTTGGTCATGGACCAATTCCTACTAAACCGTTAAACAGACGATTTGTACTAGAAAAGAATCTTATAAAAGTAACTGTTGTTGCACCATTTAATCCATCAGTTTGTGATCCTGTGCTTGATAAGGACAAGATTGATTCATCCAAAGATACTGAAAAACCCTCTTCTCTTGAGGAAGGGATGAGAGAAGATGGTCTTAGCCCTAATGAGAGTGAACTTTGCACTGAATCTGAAGAGATCAGCCCCAATAACTCTGCTTGGGATGGGTCCCTGTTCTCTTCTCCTTTGAACAATAACTTTCAACAAACTGTCTCTGATAAAAATACACCTGACAGTAAGAAATCTACACCTGTGTTCTCTCAGATCTCAGAGCATTCAGAGACTCCAAATATGGGGTCGTCCTGGAAAAATGGTGGCTCACATAAATCAAGTTGTGAAATGAGGTTTCCTGTTGTTTCCAGTTCATCAAACAGAGTAAGTACATTTTTTTCAAGGTAAAAAAAAAAAATTGTTTTCATTCAGAAACTGTACAGAAGAGCTCCCTTATATCCCTGTCCACATACATGTACAGCCTCCCCTATAATAGGCATTATATACCACAGTGGTGCATTTGTTATAATCTAGCCCAGCTTTGTGTTTAGACAAATGGGGATTTAAATCCTGACTAGCCCTGTGACCCTGGGCTAGTTTCCCTATTTTTTTTTTCTTTCTTTTTTTCCTTTTGTTTTTATTTATTTTTTGGTGCTGGAGTGAAATCCAGGGCCTTGTGCTTATGCTATATCACTAACCCCTCCCCCACCTTTATCTGTAAATTTGAGTAAATAATATTTCTTTTTCTGGTACCAGGGATTGAACTCAGGAACGCTTAACCACTGAGCCACATCCCCGGCCTTTTAATTTTTTTTATTTTGAGACAGGGTCTTCCTAAGTTGTTTAGGACCTTGCTAAACTGCTGAGACTGTCTTTGAACTTGTAATCCTCCTGCCTCAGCCTCTGGAGCCACTAGAATTATTGGAGTGCACCACCATGCCTGCACAAATAATATTTTTTAGGTAGAGAGAGGATTAGTGAAATGATGTATTTATAGTACCTAATACATCATATCAAATTACTAATTATTATTGCTAAGATGATGATTATTTTATTATTATTTCTTCTTTCTTTGGATTTTATCCTAAGTCTGAATCTTTAGTTGCTATCCTTATTCAGTATAGTACCAGTGCTGAATCGGCCACTGAAGAACTGGAAAAAAAAGAGGTTTTGGACAATTTTCCTAACTGATTTTCTTTCTGCCAAATGGATAATATATAATAATTCCTACCTCATATGATTTGCTTATTTATTTTTAAGATTATAGTTGCTGTTTCATTTAAAGCGCTACTATAGTGTGTGTTATACAGTAGTGTTCAAGGCTATTCAGTTCTAACCTTTAATTAAAAAATATTTCCATAAAGTGTTATTTTCAGTTATATGTTATAGCTGAAACTTAAATGAAGAAAAAGAACTTATAACTAAAAACTATCTTCCTTTTGCATTCCTTCTGCTCTGAAAACAAACAAACAAACAAACAGGATATTCTTGACAAGGATTCTGGGGAAATGAAAGTCCGTGAGAGAAGACTAGGCAAAGTCATTCCTGTTCTACAAACCAAAACCAGGTAATGTAACAGTGTAAATATTCTGGTTTCTGTTGGTTCTTCTTTATTTTTTTCCCCTCTCCAATATCCTTATTATGGGAGAAGACCCTACATGGGAGTAAGCAAACTGAAAGTTCTGGTACTATTGATTGTGTGATCCTGAGCAAGTCAAATAATCTCTCATCTTGTTTTTTTTTTATGTCAGTTAAAATAAAACATGATACCTTCTCTGCTACCTCATAGGGTTATTTTTAAGGTTAAAAAACAGAGAAATAAATGCAAATGCAAGATCTCTTGTGTAGAAGCCTGGTAACATGTATGATAGGAGCATAGAGAGTAATTTTAACAAAAATGTTAACATGTAAATATGTAGAAAATTCCTCAATCAGCTCTGCCAACTTGTACACAGGTCCTTGGGGAAAATTCTAGTCAGGGGTTGCAGATATTTGGATCGCTTTTTCAGTTGATTTTCTTATTGCCAGGAGATGGCAGTGTCTGTACATGGGCCTTTTCATTGAATGTACTAGAAAAACTTTTTTTGTTGTTGTTGAAATCAGATTGACTTTTCTTATGATGAAATTAAAAAAAATTTTTTTTCACACATTGATTATGTATTATATTTATTCTGCATTAAAAGTTTTAAATATTACAAATATAGTCCCCTTTGACTGCCTCCCCAATCCTAGTTTTCTGTTTTGTTTGCATAATTGAGGGAAATCTTATGAATTGCTTACAATGGAAATTATACCAAAGGAACACAAATCACATTACTTGGAACGGTAATAAATT
Organism: Callospermophilus lateralis; assembly: GCF_048772815.1. Lineage (NCBI taxonomy): Eukaryota > Metazoa > Chordata > Mammalia > Rodentia > Sciuridae > Callospermophilus > Callospermophilus lateralis. Next base: position 120,800,627 of record NC_135311.1, on the reverse strand, counting down.
TATAATCTCATCCACTGGCTTTAATACAGTGCAATCAGTATGAGCAAGGGCCAGAAATTGCTCTTGCTGTGGTCACCATTGCCCTACTTGCCAGATTTAGCTTGTTCTGTTCAGTCTTTATCTCATTCAACTTTTCTATGGCTCTGTGAAGTTAGCTATTTCCTGACTAACCTTGAATTATTCAACAAAAGCTTTCTTTCTCTAGGGACTAGGTAATCTTTACCTTCCTATCCCTTATTAGGAGGTTGTATCTATTTCTTCTTTTCATTTTACTCTTTGTTTCATGCCTGATTTCTGCTTCATATTATATGACTAATGCTGCCTTCTGTCACTGGAACTTAAAAGAGAATTTTGCCTCTGGAAAGTTGGTTGTTCTAACAGTTAACAGTATGTGACTTTTCTTTACAAAGCAGTATATTCATGGTTCTAATGGACTGTTTTTCCTCCTGGTTTGCTTTATTCAAGGACTAATGTTTCGACGTTTTCACAATCAGATCTAGAACAGCAGAAGCAAATTTATCTCAGGAGTGTCTTTGATCATATAGAAGATCCAGGGGACTCTAACCAAGGTAACATGGTAACGAAAGAATGGCATATAAAACATGTAATGGGACTTTTTCTTTCAAGTGTAATGCATCTTAAATTGGGAGATTATTTAAACTTTTCTTAAATTGGTGACAAAGATACTTCCTTACCCAAAGATTTTTATTTCAAGGGATTGCCTAGCCATATAATCACCCAAAGTGCTTTGGCTAATGGTATTTGGGAAAGGTCTAAGCAGACTCATATTACTACCATATATGAAGAGTGCATCCCTCATGGCTGAGGGTTGTAGCTCAGACCTCTACTTTTTTTACTAGGAATTTTTTTTTTGCCTGAAAAGTAGTAGAATTCGATGACCTTACTAGTTAATTTGAAATTATTTATTTTCCCTGTTGACTTTAGCATTTATATGTAAAAAAAGCAAGCATTTCAAACACCATCCTGTATCCTGGCTTCTGAATGAAAGCTTCTGAAAGGTTTGACTATTTTCAAGATTCTTCAAGCTATTTTTTCTGTATAAAAGATTTGATTATTTTCAAAATTCTTTAAGCTAATTTTTCCATATTTCATTATAGGCTATTGCAGACCAAAGTGGTTAGAATCTTTCTCCAACTATTAAGAGTATATTTCATGTTACCATTCAGCTTGAACTTTTGGTTAATGGAGAAATTCCTAAAGGGAAACTTGTGGGCAAAACTGAAGGTACAGAAATTAGGGTGGTTTTACACTGATAAAAAGAACTCTTTCTCCTACAGATCACTCAAAATTCTGCCATCTTTGGCTTCTTTTCCTATTCATTCAGTAAACCTTTCTTGGTTACTTTCAGCGGTGCTAGGTCTGAAGATTATAAATTGGAAATGTAAAGAGAAGTTATAGAGGATCTTGGCCCTCTGGAAATTCATAGTTCAGGGAAGGAAAAAGCACTATTGGTTAGTTCTCCAAAGAGTTGCATTTAAAAATACAGTAGAAGCTATGAAGGATTCACCTGATTGCATTTGGGAAGAGTGGAAGATGAGGAAGGAGGATGTCCTAGGTAAGTTCCAGAGAAAGACATGAGTAATTACTGATTATTGTAAGTTGCTAGGGAAGGTTTTAGGGGGATTGTCATTCCTTCAGCAGAAGACACCCCCCTTTCTTTTTAAAAGACTTTGAATTAGTCGTTTGTTTTATAAACCTGTAGTGAAACTCCCAAATTATCCATCAGAAGACATTTTTATTCCAGGTCCTCGTAGTTTCTACTCACAATTTTGTTAAGCAATCATATTATATTCAAATAAAAGTGCAATGGAGAAAGAATTCTGATTTTTTCAACCCTCTGCTTGTGAGATTTTTTTTTTTTTTTCTTAAACTGTTTTTTATATCTGGTGGAAGTAAAGACACCTTTCCACCCATATTGTTGGGAGGGACAAATTAGATTTGTTTATATTCAAATTCTGTGGAAAAGGCCTTATCATTACTTTTCTTTCTGTGAGGTGACTTTCCTCCTCCTTAGGTGGTTGGTACTGATACCTACTTACATTTTGCTTTTCTCATTTGGCCCATTTAAAGAAAATTTCACAGGAAAAGCAAGGAGCAACTGCTCATATTATAGAATATTTTCCATTCCATCCTCTTCCTCATTTACCAGTCCCTCTCCTGTACATATGTCCAAGGTGCAGCTAGAATAACTATGTGGAAAGGCAGCAGACCTTAGTGGTTGAAAAAATAAAATCTAGTCTAGGTTCATATTTTGGCACCACTGCTTATTTTTTTCGAAGTTCTTATGACCCATTATAAACTCAGTTGTCAAATGAGAATAATGAGGCTTAGCTTGTGAGATTGTATGTATAAGTGCAAATTTAATTCATAGAATAATACCTAGTCCTGGTAACCAGCATTTATTGAATACTTATTGTTAACAAGAAAGTTCATCTTTTCATACTGAAGTTTCTATAGGTAAAATAGTGTGATATCTGGTATTGAAATCTCAAAAGAAAATTAAAAAACCCAAACCTGGAAAATTAAATGTAATAGCTTTAACAAAATGTAGCTAGATGAAGCTGAGTGATAGGTGCCTGGGTCTTCATTATACTATACTTTTGTATAGTTAGAACATTTACATATTAAAAGAATATTTTTATTTTTAAAAATTACATCCTTAGCTAGGTGTGGTGGCACACACCTATAATCCCAGCTACTCTGGAGGCTGAGGCGGGAGGATTAAAATTTCAAGACTACTTTGGCAACTTAGTAAGAATCTGTCTTAAAAAGAGCTGGGGATATAGTTCAGTGGTAAGAGCGCCCCTGGGTTCAATATCTAGTACCACAAAAATATATAAATTAGTTAATTAATTTTTAAAAATTAGATCTTTTAGGGAATTTCTTCTGACATCTAATGATTTTCAGCATCACAGACATTGTAAAATTTTCATAGGCCTCTAGCATTTCCATCTGTCTTCCAGGAATCCAGGATGATACTGTTTTTTTTTTTGTTTTGTTTTGTTTTGTTTTTTTTTGTGTGTGTGTGTGTGTGTATTTTGCTGAGGATTGAATCCCAGTCTTCTACCACTGAGTTACCCAATACAAAGGTTATTGGCAAGGCAGTCTATCACTGAGTCTGGCCCCCTTTTTATTTTTTATTTTGAGGGTCTTGTTAAGTTGCCCAGGCTGACCTTGACTTTGTAATTATCCTTCCTCAGTCTACCATGTAGCTGAGATTACAGGCGTGCACCCCCATGCCCATCAGATACTAAATTTTTGTGTCACTTTCTACTGCCCAGTAGTCATATATCTAAAGTCTTAAAATTTTGTACACATATTAAAAAGGGGGAATGGCTTATTCTTCATCTTTCCTCTGTTTATATATGATTAAGGGCATCCAAATTTTAAAAAAAAAAAAGGTAGTACAGTACCTCTTGTATTTCTTTTGAGATATTTAGAGCTATTTTACCTTGGAAAAGTTTAATTCTTCAGATTCTTATTAGACACAGAGAAACTAGTAGGGGGCAAATTGAAAGGTAGTTCTTGTTAATTCATTCTGAATTCATTCCATTGGGTTAGTCATCTTTTACTTTATCAATAATGTGTATATTATTGACACAGAATGTAACAAATCATCATTTAACTCCATTATTCTAATGTAGGCATACTTTCTTTTGTTTAATTTAGTGCCATATGGGGTTTTAATAACCCATCTACAAAATAAAAATATAAATTCCTTCCTAGCATCTCTGCTACTAGTGAAAAACTTTATATAAAATTATCAGTTCTAGTTGGAAGGATCATTAAGATCTTCTCTTTAATCTCCTAACACATAAATCTGTTCTGTATATCTTTGCCAAATGACCATTCAGCCTTTGATCGAAGTTCTTATATACATAACCCATTATCATGAGGTAGGCCATTTATTGCTTTGAAAACTCTTAATTATTGGAAAGATTCCTTATAGTGGATCAGACTTGGCTTCCCTGTAATTTCAGGTGGTAGTTCTTAGTTTGCTGTCTAGGATTATAAGAAAAAAACTTTGCTTTTCCATTTTTTTATTCTTTCAGTTATTAGAAACTGATCTCTCTCCTACAAAGAAAAAAATCAAAATCACTTAGCAATTCATTCTATAAAGTTAACATTTTGATAATTATGTTTCCTATAAGGTAGAATATATACAGGGAAATTAACTTATTTTGTAATCGCTTTCTTTATACTTACTGTATTTTAAGGACCTTTACACATTGAATATTCCACATTAAGATTTTTAATGATTACAAAGAGTTCTATTACATAATTTATTCCATCTTGGATAATTAGGTTGTATCCATTTTCATTAGTACTGCTGTAGTAAATATTCTGGTCAATAAATGTTTATGTACAACTCTTATTTCTATAGGATGAATGCCTAGAAGTGGAATTGCTGGGTAAAGTATATAAACATTTTGAAAACTTTTGTTACATGTTACCAGATTGTCCTGCCCCCCAAAATTTGTATTAATTTTTACTGTCACCAGTATTGATAGGCAAATTTTAACATTTTGTTTTAATAATTAGTAAGGTTAAACATTTTTATGTTAATTGACAATTTATTTTTAATCATTATTTCTTAAAATCATCTAATATCTAGTCCATATTCCAGTTTTCACATTTGTCCTAAAATGTCTTTTTGTAACTTTGTTCAAATAGTATCTAATCAAGGTTCCCATGTTTAGTTTTTGTCTGCTTAATTTCTTTTAATTTAGGTCATTTGTTTTGTAGATTGTCCCACATTTTAAATTTTGTCTGATTGTTCCCTTGGTGGTGTTTAATTTGTTCCTCCATTCCCTGTACTTCTGTAAACTAGAAGTTGGGTCTAGTAACAGAATTAGATTCAGATTAAGATGTTGAATTGAAATAGTTCAGAACTGCTGTTAGGTATTCATCTTATATCAAATTAGGAGGCACTAATGACAGGTTGTTCCATTAATAATAATATTGTTGAGGTCATTAATTGCCATGTCATTCCAATGTAAATTACATTTTTCCTCTTTGTAATTAAGTCATTTGTGGGGTGATATTTTGGTACCATATGAATATCCTGTTTCCAGCAAACTGTTTACCTAATGATTTGAGCATTCATTGATGATCTTTGCCTGAATGAGCTACGTTGCATAGAAAATGCTTATTTTCTAAATATATCATTTCTTGTACAGTTATCAGCCTGCCTGCCTCCATCCTTCTTTCCCTCCCTTCCCTCCTTTTTCTGATATAAAGTCTTACTATGTTGCCCAGACTGGCCTCAAACTCCTGTGCTTAAGCCATCTTCCTGACTTAGCCTCCCAGGTAGCTGTGCTGTACTATTCCTGAATAAGAATTTTTTTTTTTTTTTTTTTTTTTTGTACTAGGGATTGAATCCAGTAATTCTCAACCTCTGAGCCACATCCCTAACCCTTTTTTAAAATTTTGAGACAAGGTCTCGCTAAGTTGCTGGGGCTGGCTTTGAACCCACGATCTTCCTGCTTTAGCCTCCCAAGCCACTGGGATTATAGGTGTGTGCCCCAAGACCTAATTCTACTTTTTTTTTTTTTTTTTTTTTTAAATATCACTGTGAACTCATGGATATTTTTTTCTCTTTTTTAATAACTTACTAGGGTCATGGACTAAACCTAGGGACTTGCACATGCTAAATATGTATTCTAGCTCTGAACTATATCTTCAGTGCTCATGGATTTTTTTAAAAATTATTATACTCAATTATAGCTTTTTTGATGTTCATTTTATTTCAAACTGGCTCTGTTCTCATGATGCCGTTGTTTTGGTTTTTTTTTAATTGTTGTTAAAAATGATAACATAAAATTTGCCTTTTTTTTTTTTTTTGGTACCAGGAATTAAACCCAGGAGCGCTCAACCACTGAGTCACATCCCCAGCCCTTTTTTCTATTTTATTTAGAGACAGGGTCTCATAGAGTTGCTTAGGGCCTCACTAAGTTGCTGAAGCTGGCTTTGAGCTCTCAATCCTCCTGCTTCAGCATCCCAAGCTGCTAGAACTATAGGCATGCACCACTACATCTGGCAAAATTTGCCATATTGGGTTTTTAGTGCTTTTTTTTATGGTTTTGGAGTTTGAACCCAGGCTGTTGTATGTTCTATGTAAGCATTCTGACACAGATTCTTGCTGAGTTTCCCAGGTTGGCCTCAAACTTCAGATCCTCTTGCCTCAGCCTCCTAAGTAGTTGGGAGTAGACTTAGGCACCACCACACTCTGCTCTTTTTTTTTTTTTTTTTTTTTTGTACTGGGGATTGAACTCAGGGGCCCTCAACCTCTGAGCCACATCCCTAGCCCTATTTTGTAGTTTATTTAGAGACAAGGTCTCGCTGAGTTGCTTAGAGCCTTGCTTTTGCTGAGGCTGGCTTTGAACTCTCGATCCTCCTGCCTTAAACTCCCATCCACTGGGATTACAGGTGTGTGCCACCGTGCCCAGCACCCTGCTTCATCTTAACCAGCTTTAAAGGGTTAAATATGTAACACTACAGTTCAGTAGTATTACATATGTGCACATTGTTGTGAAACAGATCTGCAAAACTTTTTCATCTTGCAAATCTGAAATTCCATATCCATTATACAAAAATTACACTCCTCCCTTATTCCTCGTGTAAGTGGAATCATACAGTATTTGTATTTCTTATTTATTTATTTATTTGTGTGTGTGTGAACTAGTTTATATCACTTAATGTCTATAGGATTCATTCATATTGTGGCATATACAGGAATTTCTTCTCTTTTAAGGCTATTCCATTTTTATATGTATACCACATCTTGTTTATCCATTGATCTGGAAGTAACATTCATGTTACTTCCACCTCTTGGCTCTTACGAACAGAACTGCTGTGTACATGGGTCTACAGATATCTCTGAGACCTTGCTTTATATTCTTTTTGGATATATATCCAGAAGTGGGATTGCTGGATCATATGTTAGTTTTATGTATGTATGTATTTTTAGTAACCTCCATACTGTGTTTATAAGGCAGTTGTATCATTTTATAGTCCCAACAGCATTGTACAAGAGTATGTTTCCCCATCTTTGTAACACTTGTTTTTTGTTTTTTTTAGTAGCAGTTATCTTAATGGGTGTTAAGGTAGTGTTTATTGTTTGTGTTACAAATAAGTAAATATTGTTCATTGCAAAGCCAAGTAGTGTTTCATTTTCTTAAATCATTCCTTTTTCTGGAGTTGTTAATTGCCTCGTTATTTTTAGGAGTATATATGACTATGTCCTTATTTTTTTTAAATGAATATGAATTTAATGAACTTATGTTCTAATCAGTGTTACCCTTCTCTCTCCATAAATACTCAAACATACCAGTAATCTATCTACCAACTCCTAATTTTTTTTTTCTGGAGTTCTCCTTCTCAGAATACTCTGTTATTCAAATCTGCATTGTTTGTTTCTTAGCCCTGCTACAGAGCTGTCATCTAGGATTTGCCTTTGCTGCCTTCCTAGATTGAATTATGTTTCCTAGATCCTTTGTTTTTCTCTTTCTTAATCTTTGGTTTTAGTACCAGAGATTTGGAATTAGAATTAGTTTTATTACCAAAAATTTGGTAAGAATTGATAAGAAGGGAATTTCTAATAAAGGGAGCATAGGAGATTAAAATTTTTTTTAGGTCCTTACACATCTGAAAATTATTTTATCCCAATACTTGATTGATAGTTTGGTATAGAACACTATGTTGCAAGTCATTTTTCCTTGGAAATTTAAAGATGTACATGCACGCATTACTGTTAAAAAGTCTGTTGTTAATTATTTCCTTGTATGTGACCTACTGCTTTTTTCTCTAGAAGTTCTTAAGATATTTTTTTAAAATATTTTTAATTATAGATGGATACAATACCTTTGTGGTGCTGGGGATTGACCCAGTGCCTCACACATGCTAAGCAAGCACTCTAACCACTGTGCCACAACCCCAGCCCCAAGATCTTCTTTTTATCCATTGTATTCTAAAATTTTGTACTGATTATTGAGATATCTTGGTGCTGAGGGGTTTTTTTTGTTGTTGTTGTTTTGTTTTTTCTTTCTTTTTTGGTTCTTGTTTTCCCCTCACATTCCTTATGCTACTTATTGGATCTTTTAATGTGGGATATGTATCCTTCAATTCTGAGTTGGTTTTTTTTTTTGTGTGTTACTGAGGATAGAACCCAAGGCCTATAACATAGGAGACAAGTGTTCAACCACTGAGCTATATCCCCCGCCCTTCTTCATTTTATTTTAAAACAGGGTCTCTTGCTAAGTTGCTGAAGCTGGCCTTGAACTTACAACTCTCCTGCCTCACCCTCTGGAGTAGCTGGGATTACAGGCGTGTGCTATCATGCCTGTCTACTTGCATGTTTTGGGTCATTGTTTTCTCTCTATATTGTCTGTTCTCTCTTTCTCCTGTTAAATATTGAGACTTCGAGGACTGATATTCTAAGTTCCTTTTCTTTTTTTTTCTTTCCTTGTTCTTCCTCTGTCTTTATTAGACTTGATAGACTATTTTCTCAACTTTTTCATCTTGTTCATTTCTACATTTACATTAATGATTTCTTTTTTTTGTGTGTGTGTGATAGTAGGGATTGAATCCAGGGGCCTCATGCATACTAGGCAAGTGCTCTAACACTGAGTTACAATTTCATCCCATACTTTACATGCTTTAAGTATATAGTTTTTCAAGTTTTGATGTATACACCCATGAAATTACCATTAAATTTAAGATTCAGACCCCAAAATTCCTTCATATACCTTTATAATTCTTCCATTCTACCTTTTTCCCTGCCCCCTCCCAATTCCAGGCAACCATTGATCTGCTGTCACCATAATTTATATTTTCTAGAGTTTTGTTTAAAAAAAAAATATGGAATCATACAATGTGTACCTCTTCTCTGAGCCTGGCTTCCTTCTCATAGCATTTTTTACTTTTTCATTGAGCATGCTTGTCAAGTGCTCCACAACTAAGCTACATTCACAGCCCAGCATAATTATTTTGAAGTTTATATGTACTGAGTTTTAAGTTTAAAAAAAAAAAAAATCAATGGATCATATGGTAAGTGTGTGCTCAGCTTTTTAATATATTACCAAAATGTTTTCCAGAATGAATGTATCATTTTATATTCCTACCAGCATTGTATGCATTCCAGTTGCTCCCATCCTTAGAAACACTTGAAACAGTATTTTTTTTCCTAATTTTTTTTGTTGTAGAAAAATAGACACAGCATACATATTGACCTTCATTTTTTACTCCCCTGCCTTTTTTTTTTTGCCATTGTAAGCTATAACATCCAATAGTATTAAGTATCTTCATATTATTATGCACCTATCATCACAACACATCTCAAGAACTTTTTTGTCTTGCAAATGTTAAGTTCTATCTATATTTATTAAACCATAGGTCTTCATCCCTGCTTCCCCCAGGTTCTTGCAAGCACCCTTTGTCTTTATGAATTTTGACAATTCTAGGTACCTCGTGTAAGACTAATGATACAGTATTTTTCATTTTATGACTGGCTTTCTCTAAGCATAATGACTTCAAGGTTCATCCATGTTGTAGCACTTATCAAAATTTTAAGACTGAATAGTATTTCAGGATATGTAATATCACATTTTTAATATCCATTTATCTATCATTTGGACACTTGAGTTGCTTTTAACTTTTAGTAGTTATGAACATTGCTGCTACATATCTGGGTCTACAAATATCTCTTTGACACCCTGCTTTCAATTCTTATGTATACAGCTGTATCATATGGTAATTCTATTTTTAATTTGTGTGCGTGTGTATGTGTGGTGTTGGGGATCAAACTGAGAGCCTCATGCATGCTAGGCAAGTACTCTAAACCTGAGCTATATCCCAGCCCTATTTTTAATTTTTTGAGGAACTGCCAAATTGTTTATCCACAGCAGCTGCACCAAAGGTCCCAATTTTTCCACATCCTTGCCAACATTTGTTACTTTTATTTGGTACTGAGAATTGAACCAAAGAATGCTTTACCAATGAGCTGGATCCTAGCCCTTATATTTTTTATTTTGAGCCAGAGTCTTGCTAAGTTTTTTATGGCCTCACTAACTTGTGGAGGTTGACCTTGAACTTGGAATCCTCCTCCTTCAGCTTCCCACTACATTGTGGTTTTAATTAGCATTTCCCTAAGGATTGACAATGTTAGGTACCTGTTCATGTACTTATTTGCCATTTGTGTATCTTCCTTGGTTAGAGATCTTTTGCCCATTTCCTCCCAGTCTGTGGCTTGTCTTTTTTTTTGGGGGGGGGTACCAGTATTGAATTCATGGCATTTCACCGCTGAGCCACATCCTCAGCCCTTTTTATTTTGAGACAGTCTCCCTAAGTTGCTTAGGCCTCCACTAAGTTATCGAGGCTGTCTTTGAACTTGTGATCCTCTTTCCTCAGCCTCTTGAGCTGCTGGAATTATAGGCGTGCACTACCATGCCCTGCTGGCTTGTCCTTTTTTAAAAAAAATATTTTTAGTTGCAAATTGACACATATCTTTTCATGTATTTATTTTTATATGATGCCGAGGATCAAACCCAGTGCCTCGCACCTGTGAGGCAAGTGCTATACCACTGAGCTACAGTCCCAGCCTCTTCTTTCTTCTCTTTAACAGTGTTGTTTTTTTTTTAATTTAAAATATTTTGTTTTAGTTGTAGTTGGACACAATTACCTTTATTTTATTTTTGTGTGGTACTGAGGATTGAACCCAGGGCCTTGCCCGTGCCAAGCAAGTGCTCTACCGCTGAGCCACAACTACAGCCCCTCTTAACAGTGTCTTTTAAAGAACAGAAGTTTTAACTGAACACAGTGACACACATCTGTAATGCCAGCAACTCTGAGGCTGAATAAGGAGAATTGCAAGTTTGAGGCCAGCATTAACAACCTAGTGAGACCCTATCTGAATATTGAAAAATAAAAGGGACTTGGAATGTAGGTAGCTTAGTGATAAAGCACTCCTAGGTTCTATCCCCAAGACCATAGAAATAAGTAAATAAATAAATATGATTTTAGCTGGTGTTGTGGTGCATGCCTGTTATATTAATGACTTGGGAAGCTGTGGCAAGAGGTTCTTAAATTTAATGCCAGCCTCAGCATTTTAATTATATCCTGTCTCAAAAATTAAAAAGGGCTGGAGATATAGCTGAATGGTAGAGCGCCTCTGGGTGCAGTACCCATTACCAAAAAAGAAATAGAAATTTAATTGATTTTTGACTACTGATTGTGAATTTTGCAATCTTACCTAAATTCACCTATTAGTTTTACTAATTTTTTATAGATTCTGTCAGATTTTCTACCTAACTTGGATATCATTTGCTTTTCTTGTCTTACTGCACTCCACTACAATGCTGAATACAAGTAATGAGATTGTTACCTTGTCTTCGAAAAATATTGAGTCTTTCCTCATTAACTCTTGTGGCCTATAGGTTTTTCTTGGATTTTTTTTTTGTGTGTGTGTGTGTGTGTGTGTGTGTGTGTGTGTGTGTGTGTGTGTGTGGTACTGGGAGTTCCACCTAGGACCTTGCACTTTTGTATATATTAGATAAGTGCTCTATCACGCAGCCATGTCTCAAGTATTAAAAAAAGTATATTTTGGCACAGGGTCTTGCTGAGGTACCCAAGGTGCTCTCAAACTTGTGATTCTCATGTTTCAGCTTCCTGAATAGCTGGGATTACAGGTGTGTTGCAGTGTTGTGCCAGCTCTATTTCTTTGATTTCTATTCTGATTTTTATTTTATTTTTGTTTTTTATTTGTGGTGCTGGGGTTTGAACCCAGGGTCTCGTGCATTCAGGGCAAATGCTGCACCCCAGCCCACTATTCTGATGTTTATTATTTCCTTTCTTCTGCTTACTTTGGGTTTCATTTGCTCCTCTTTTTCTAATTTCTTTAGATGGTTGCTGAGGTTATTGATTTGAGACTTCTGATTTAGTGAGGAATATTAGGAGCAAGAGGAACTAAAATCAAAAAGTCCACCTGCTTTGTGTATCTGAAAGTTTGCGTTGACTCTTTTTAAAAAAATCAAGTTTATTAAGGTATACTTTACATGAAATAAATGCACCCATTTTAAGTGTACATTTTGGTAAGTTGTTGACACATGTATGCACCTGTGAAGTTAACCACAATAATCAAGATTGGTAGAATGTTGCCTCCCTTATTCTCCCTGAAATTTCCTGTATTCTCCAAGTTTATCACTCTGGTCCCTGTCTCCACCCTAGTACTGGGAAAGCATTGTTTTTTTTTTTTTTGTTTTTTTTTTCCTTTGTTCCCCTATAGTTTAGATTTGTCTTTTCTAGAATTTTATATAAGTGGGATCATACAGTAAGTTTTCTTTTGTGTCTGGTTTATCTTACTTGGGACAATGTTTTTGAGATTTATCCATGTTTGTTTTTCCATTGCTGGGGATGGAACCTAGAGCCCCAAGCATGCAAACCAAGTCCTCTATCACTGAACTATACCCCCAGTCTAGTGGTTCTTTACTTTTACTGCTGAATTTTCTATTTTCCTGTTTTAATGTGCCACAGTTTAATCTGGTTACATGTTGATGAATATTTGTGTTAGTTGTGTTTGGCTATTATTAATAAAGAATCTATGAACATTCCTACATGAGTTTTCGTGTCTACGTGTGTTTTTATTTCTTAAGTTAAATAATTAGAATTACTAATTCATATATAGTTTCATTTTACAAGAATTGCTAAACAATTTTTCAAAGTTTTTTTATACAAATTTTTGTGACTTTTGTAAAGACTTAGGGGATATTTTGTTTCTTTTCTTTTTTGGCATATGGATATCCAGTTGTCAGACCATTTATTAAAAGAATAATCTTCAAGACATTGTGACACAGACCTATAATCCCAGTGGCTCCAGAGGCTGAGGCAGGAAGATTGCAAGTTCAAAGCCAGCCTCAGCAATTTAGTGAGGCCCTAAGCAATTTAGTGAGACCCTGTCTCAAAATAATAAATAAAAAGGGTTGGGGAATAAATAAAATAAATAACAAAGGTTGGCTCAGTGATTAAGCACCCCTGGGTTCAATACCTGGTACTAAAAAAAAAAAAATTATCCTTTTTTTAGCTGGGCACAGTAGCAAATGCCTTGTAATCCCAGTGATTTGGAAGGCTGAGACAGGAATATCACAAATTTGAGGCCAGCCTCAGCAAATTAGCAAGGCCCTCAGCAACTTAGTAAGACTCTGTCTCAAGATAAAAAATGAAAAAGACTGGGCATGTAGCTCATTGGTAAAGTGCCTCTTGGTTAAATGCCTGGTACACCGGGTGTGGTGGTGCATATGTGTAATCCCAAGAGTTTGGGGAGGCTGAGGCAGGGGGATTTCAAGTTTAAAGCCAGCCTCAGCAACTTTGCAAGGCCCTAAACAACTCAGTGAGACCCTGTCTCTAAATAAATACAAAAAAAGACAGAGTGGTTAAGTATCCCTGAGTTCCATCCCTGATACAAAAAAACAAAAACAAAAACCTATCCTTTCCATAGGTTTATATCTGAATTATCTGTTCTGTTCCATTGATACATATGCCTGTTCTTTTGCTGGTATCACACTCTTGATTACCAGAACTTCATAGTAAATCTTGAAATTGTTTTAGTCCTTTGGATTTCCATTCTTGTTAAGAATCCGGTCATTGTTTTGTTTGAAATACTGGGTATTTCATTGCTATTGTGGTGAATCTATAAATCAGTTTTGGGAGAATTGACATAACAATATTGAACTGTGAACGAGATATATTTCTCCATTTATGCATGCATTTAATTTTTTAATTTTTAATTTTATTTATTCTGATCAGTTATATACATAACAGCACAATGATCTTCTGTTCATTGTACACAAACGGAGCACAATTTTTGACTTCTATGATTTTACCCAAAGTAGGGTACAACACCATTTGTGCAATCATATGTGTACCTAGGGTAATGATGTTCATCCCATTCCACCATCTTTCCTACCCCCATGCCCCCTCCTCCGCTGCACTTAATTTCTCTTAGCAGTGTTGAACAGGTCTTAACATGTGTCTTGCTAAATTTATTCATGAGTATTATTTGTTCTGTATGTGGTGCTGAGAATCACTGAAACCCAGTGCATCACTCATGCTAGGCAAGTGCCCTACCACTGAGCCCTAGCCCCTGTAAATGATATTTTTTAAAGTTTCTATTTCCAGTTGATTATTGCTAGTATACAGAAATTTAACTGATTTTTGTATTTTGACTTTATATTATACAAACCATACTAAATTTTCCTTCTACTTTTAAGAGATTTTTTAGCATTTGGTGTGTTACCTATAACATTGGTATATTATCTGTAAATAAAGGTAGTTTCTCTCTTTCTAGTTTATAAGCCTTTTTTCTTGTCTTATTGTATTGGCTAGAATCTCTAGTACATTAAGCATGATATTAGCTATAAGTTTATTATAAGTGCCCTTTATTGAGTTGAGGAAACCCCTTTCTACCCTTCTGTTTGTAGAGCTTGTTTGTTTGTTTTAATACATCTTTGTTTATTTTTATGTGGTGTTGAGGAGTAAACCCAGTGCTTCACATGTGCAAGGCAAGCGCTCTGCCACTGAGCCAACAATTCCAGCCCTATTTGTAGAATTTTTATTTGTGATTTTTTTTATCATGAATGAGTGGTTAATTTTGTCAGGTACATTTTTTTCTGCATTTATTTAGAAGGTCATAATAGTGTTTTTCTTTTATTCTGTGTACCTTACAGTTTTTGAGTTTTTAATTGTTAGGCTAACTTGCATTGATGGGATTAACTCAAGTGGTTTTTTTGGGGGGGGGTACTGGGGATTTAATTTAGGGGTACTTGACCACTGAGCCACATCCCCAGCCCTATTTTGTATTTTATTTAAAGACAGGGTCTCACTGAGTTGCTTAGCATCTCACCATTGCTGAAGTTGGCTTTGAACTCTCAATCCTCCTACCTCAGCCTTCTGAGCTGCTGGGATTACAGGCATGCACTACTGTGCCCAGAACTCACTTGGTTTTAATGAATTGTCCTGAATTCACTTTGCTAATACTTTGTTTGTTTGTTCGTTCCTTCATTCATTCATTCATACATTTCAGTACTAGGAATTAAACTCAGGGATGTTCTACCACTGAGCTACATCCCCCATCCTTTTTATTTTTTTTTGTTTTGAGATGTGGGGACTTGGCTAAATTGTTCAAGCTAACCTTCAACTTCCAATCCTCTTGCCTCAACTTCCTGTTAGCTGGGATTACAGGCATGTACCACCATGCCTGGCTTGCTAATAGTTTTTATAAAAGGAGTTTTGTTATTGATTTTGAGGAGCATTGGTCTTTAGTTTTCTTGTAATGTTTTTGTCTGCTTTAAGTGTTATGGTAATTCTGGCTTTTTATTTTTTGGTACCAGGGATTAAACCCAGGGGCTTTAATCACTGAGCCACATCCCCAGTCCTTTTATTTTTCCTTTAGAGACAGGGTCTCACTAAGTTGCTTAGGTCTTCACAAAGTTGCTAAGGCTGGCTTTGAACCTGTGATCCTCCTACCTCAGCCTCCTGAGCTGCTGGGCATTACATGTGTGTGCCACTGTACCCAACCCTATAGTATGTAATAAAAGAGGGGTGTTCATATCTTTGATACTAATTGTGGCTTTGTATCTTCTTTTAGTTCTGCCAGTCCCCACCCTCCTACCTCACCCTCCACCCCCAGTGCTGGGGATGGAACCCAGGGCCTTGTACATGCCAGGCAAGCATTCTGCCTCTGAGCTGCACCTCCAGCTCCTCATGTATTTGAAACTCTGCTATTGGATGCATATATATTTAGAACACTTATATGGTCTTGATAAATTGATCCCTTTATTATGATGAACTATTTCTTTTTACCTCTGTCTTATTCATTGTTTGATAGTCTACATTGAAATTAACATAACCATTCCTGCTTTCTTTTGATTAACGTTTGCATGATATGTGTTTTCATCATTTTACCCTGTGCCTTTATTTTTTTTTTTTAATTTTAATAGAGAGAGAGAGGGAGAGAGAGAGAGAGAATTTTAATATTTATTTTTTAGTATTTGGCGGACACAACATCTTTGTCTGTATGTGGTGCTGAGAATCGAACCCGGGCCGCACGCATGCCAGGCAAGCACGCTATCGCTTGAGCCACGTCCCCAGCCCCTTACCCTGTGCCTTTAAACATAGCTTATATACAGTTTATAGCTGGGTCTGTTATCTTTTTAAAATATTACAATCTCAGTCTTTTAACTGGAATTTTAGTCTGTCCACATTTAGTGGTTATCTAATATGGTTGGTATTAAAACTACCATCTTGCTACATTTTTTTTTTCTGTGTATTCTTTATATTTTATTTCGTCATTTCCTAGCTCTTTTTATTTTTGAGTACTCCATTTTATCTCCACATTTCCCTTACTACCTATACCTCTTTGTTGTAATTGTAGTGGTTGTTCTTGGGTAGTAGAGAAAAGCTTTTGGATTGAGGATATCAAGAGTATTTTGGTTTAGGTGGATTATATCTGTACATAACCATATTAAAATTAGAATTAATAAATTATTAAAATATTGGTGCATTTTAAAATAACAATAGGCCCACTGCATGTTAATATATGTGATTTTATTTAAAAAACAAAAACCAAAAAAACTCTCCCTAAAAAGCTTTCTTAGCCTTTGTTCAATTGATGTAATGTGTCGTGTTATTTGTCAAGATCCTCACCTTACCTGAGATAAGGCTCTGCCTCTTATGTTACTCCATGTTAGAATGACTCCAAAATAGGCTAGACTTGAACTCATTTAAAGTTGTGTTCAAAAAATCCATTTTTAAAATACACACAGAATGTACCAACCTTTTTATTTTTTTAATGTTCTACATGGACACAATATCTTTATTTTGTCTATTTATGTGGTACTGAGGATTGAATCCAGTACCCCACGCATGGTGAGGCAAGTGCTATACCACTGAGCCACAACCCCAGCCCCAAAAGATCAATTTTTTAAAAAATTTTCCCTTTTTTGGGGGGGCTGGGGATGTGGCTCAAGTGGTAGCACGCTCGCCTGGCATGTGTGTGGCCCGGGTTCGATTCTCAGCACCACATACAAACAAAGATGTTGTGTCCGCCGAAAACTAACTAAATAAACACTCTCTCTTAAAAAAAAAAAAAAAATTCTCTCTCTCTCTCTCTTTAAAAAATAAATAAATGAATAAATTTTCCTTTTTTTAATTTTTGAAAATATTTTAAATAATTGTTAAATTTTTTGCATTACAATTTATATTAAACATATAGAGCACAATTTTTCACATCTCTGGTTGTACACCAAAAGATTAATTTTTGTTTTTAAGATGACTGTGATCTCAATGGGATATAATATAACTAAGTAAAGATTTAGGATTATTAAAAAAAAAAAAAAAAAAAAAAAACTTTCCCTAGCTACATGCCGTGGCGCATGTGTAATCCAGTGGCTTGGGAGGTTGGGCAGGAGGATTGCAAGTTCAAAGCTGGCCCATTTAGGGAGATTACATAAGAAAATTTTCAAGTATGTTTAATGTCTGACTTAACGAGACTGTAGATTTTTTCTATATGATTGTGCATTCCCTAACATATCGTATAGCCTCTGGAAAATGCTACCATACACTTGTGAGATAATGCAAATGGAAAAGACAAATAACATCTTAATTTTGTTATGAAAATAATTTTGATCTTTTGTATCCTCAGAAGGGTCTTGGGATCCCAGGGATATTTGGACACACTTTGACTGTTGCTCTGTGTTTGCAGTATGCATCTTTGACTTATCATAGTCTCTCTTTAAATAACATTACTTAACATATAATTTAAGATCCTGAGAAGATACTTCCAAGCTTACTTTTTTGTGTATGTGCTATTGTTTTTATACACTTTTTATACATATATTATACAGCTCTTCAATATTTTTTGCCATAATCAATTATCTTTTAATGTTTATTATTGTATTACACCTATATATGATAGTGGCATTCATTAAGGACTTTTTGGGTTTTTTTGAGATGACATCTCTCTGTGATACCCAGATTGGGCCTCAAAACTCCTGTGCTCAAGCCATTCTCTTGCCTTGCCTCAGCCTCCTAAGTAGCTTGGAATACAGGTACACATCACCACGCCTGCTTAAAGACTATTTTATTTATTTATATATACATACATATACACATACATTCTATGGATTTAACCAGGGGTACTTTACCCCTGAGCTATATTCACAGAACTTTTTAATTTTTATTTTGAGATATGATCACAGTAAGTTGTTTAGGGCCTTGCTGAATTGCTGAGAATGGCCTCAAACTTGTAATCCTCCTGCCTCAGTCTCCAAGTCACTGGGATTACAGGTGTTTGTTACCTTGTCTGGCTTTTAAAAACTTTTTAAAATGGGAATAGTCCACTGTATTTGCTCACATATTTACCATTTCCAGTGCTTTTGATCCCTTTTCTATAGACTCTAATTTCCATCTGGTATTATTTTCCTTTTGCCTGTGGACTTCCTTTAATTTTTTTTTTTTGTGTGTGTGTGTGTGTGTGTGTGTGTGTGTGTGTGTGTGTGCAGGTCTATGGGTGGTATAGTCTCTGCTTTCATGTATTTAGAAGTGTTGCTGGGGCAGTGGTGCATGCCTGTAATCCCAGCAACTATCAATTCCAGGCCAGCATTAGCAATTTAGTGAGACCTTGTCTCAAATAAAAAGGACTGGGAATGTAGCTCAGTGACAGAATGCCCCTGGGTTCAATCCCCAGTACCAAAAAGGGGGGGGGGCAGGGGGGGGGTTGTTTTGGGGGCTGGGGATGTAGCTCAGTGGTAAGACTGCTTGCCTAGAATGTGGAAGACCTTGGGTTTGATCCCTAGCATGGGGGGGGGGGGTGTTTATTTTACAAACTGTAAAGTTTCACTCATCCCAATTGATCCCTCAGGGATCACATTCTGAATAGGAATTTTTATTGTTATTTTGTGTTTGTTTTTTGTGGTACTGGGGATTGAACCCAGGGCCTTGTTCATGCTAGTAAGTGCTCTACCACTAAATGCACCCCCAGTGCTTTTTATTTTATTATGAGACAAGGGTCTTGCTAAGTTACCCAGGCCAACTTGTAATTTTTGATCCTCTCTTCGGCCTCTTGAGAAGCAGGGATTATAGATGTGTGCCACCACATCCAGCTCTGAATAGATTTAACAAAATTGTTTTATATATTTTGCCCAGTTTCTAGTTTCTTACAGTGGGTGGTTAAATTGCCCATTCATTTTGACTAGAAGTGGAAGTCTTGTTTTGATTTTTATTGAAGATCATAAGCAACAGTGGTTATATAAATTCTGATTCTGCATTTGCCAGAATTTCTGAGGACATTGTATATTATTCAGTATCCCCTCTATAATATAGCACTTCAGAAATGAGCTGTGTAATAGGTTTTTTTTTTTTCTTTTTACTTTGTGCTTTGTGTGCAAAGAAAACCAGTCAAGATTTGTATCATTAGTTTTATTGAGGTAGAGTTGACATGTTTGCATTCCTGCTTTCTACTATTTTTTTTTCTTTTTATTCCTCCTATTTTGCTTTCTATTTATAAAAGCAGTAGTCTATGCCCCTGGATCAAATTTTTTCTCTTTCCTTCTTCATTCCCTTTGGTTCCCTTTGGTTCCCTTTTCTGTATTAGGTATTTTAGATTACATGAAGTAGAAACATTATAATTACTTTTAAATTACTGAGTTTGAAAGGTTTACAAAAAAAAAAAAAAGACTCTCAACAGCATAGAGAGGCCTCATAGTGAAAGGAATCAACCATAGAGCCAAAGTCCTTGTCCCCTTAGAAATGGGTGACTCTCTTTTCTATTCATGTTTTCCCTAATTTGTCTCTATGGACAGAGCCTCTGCTGCTCTATTAGCTATCTGTAGGGACTCCTCTCCTAGAATCCTGGGTGCTATTCTTTCTCTCTTGCTCTTTCATCCTCTTTACTAAAGCTGACATTCCAAAGGAGAGTGTCTGATTCATTTAATGACCTATTGTGCCAGGCCACCTTCTAGTCATTAGCAGTTGAGAGATACTCTGTTCTTTGATCATGTACCACACTTCACTGACGGGAGTTGTGGTACAAAGTAGGCCAGCCTAAAAAACTTGTCACATTTGTAATAGCAGACACTCAGGATTATCCATTCTCCTCTCCTTATGATACAGTAATTCACTTTTTAATTTATTAAGAACAATTATTAAATTGACTTTTCCCTTAAACCAGTCAACTTTATAATTATAGATTAAGACTTGTATGAATTACTGATCTCATTCCTAAAATGTTGGGGGTAGTCATCTTAATTTTTATTCTTAGGCACAAAACAAAGGACAGTTTTCAGTACCTTTTAGATGCAACTTAAAATAAACACATGATACTGATTGTTGGTCCAAGAAAGCCCATCTGTTAAGAGACTGTGAAGAGAAAATTTAAATGTTCCCATTCTTGTTAGCATCTCTAAATTTGGAGGAAGAGGAGGTTGAAGCTATGAGCTTAAATGAGGCTTTTGAATTTTCACCCCTACCTGGGTTTGAATTCTGGCTTTACCATTTCCTAGTGATAGATGAGTATGTTTTCTAAACTTTATGGTTTACTCATGAATAGGAAAAAAATTAAAAAAACAAAACAAAAAAAAACCCACCATGGATGGGGGTGGGGTTGTGCCCCAGCAGTAAAGCGCTTGCTCTATGGGTTCAATCCTCAGCACCACATAAAAATAAATAAATAAAATAAAGGTATTGTGTCCAACTACAACTAAAATAACAACAACAAAAAAATTTTATTTTTAAAAATCACTATGGGGGGATGTGGCTCAAGTGGTAGTGCACTCGCCGAGGCACTGGGTTCGATTCTCAGCACCACATAAAAACAAAACAAAGATTTTGTGTCCACCTAGAACTAAAAAATATTTTTAAAAAAACACTATGGTTGTTAGAATTCAGTAATAGAATATCTGTAAAGCATTTAGCAGAGCCTGACATATAAGAAGTACTTAATATATTAGCCCATCATCTCTAGATCATTATGTCTTATTAATATAAGGGTTACTATAGTCTTAACAGTAAGCTCTTAGTGCAAATGAAAAAAAAAAAAAAAAAACCCTAACATTTCTTTTTTTTGTTTGTTTTAAATTGGGAATTGAACCCAGGGGTACTTCACTAACCACTGAATTACATCCCCAGTTTCTTTTTCTTTCTTCGGTACCAGGGGTGCTTAGCCACAGAACCACATCCAATCCTTTTTAATTTGAGACTAGGTCTTGTTAAGTTGCTTTTAGGGCCTTGTTAAATTGCTGAGGCTGGCTTTGAACTTACAGTCCTCCTGCCTCAGCCTCCCTAGTCACTGGGCTTACAGGTGTGTGCCACCACACCTGGCAAAACTAACATTTCTTATTGTATTAACATTATGATAATTAATTATGTCTTGGGATGTAATTGTTGAACCTTATTTACTCAGTGCTGAGTTAGATACCAAAGGGATGTACAAGAGACATTGCAATATGATTTTTTTTAAGGTGTCAATGGACCTTTATTTTATTTATTTATTTATTTTTATGTGGTGCTGAAACTTAAACCCAGTGCTTCACACATGCCAGGCAAGTTCTCTATCATTGAGCCACAATCCCAGCTCTGTAATATGATTCTTACTTTCTAGTCTTTACTGTGAAACGTTAGACCCAGAAAACATTTTAAGGAAACTCAACCCCCATGTTAATATAGTATTGAAATTCTGGCTCTGCTTTTAGCTGTTCGATCTAGAAAATATTGCTTAACTTTTTCTCTGCCTATTGTCTATTTGTTTGTATGTTTTTGTGGTGCTGGGGATTGAACCCAATGCCTCACGCATGTGAGGCGGGCACTCTATCACTGAGCCCCAGCCCAAGCCCTCTATTTATAATTTTTAACAGTTTTGTTTGTGAGATGGGGAAACAAGATTGTTGGGAAAAAAAAAAAAAGTTAATGAAAAAAATATGTAAAGCACACAGGAGAATGCCTGATATGTGGTAAATAGGTATAAATTGCTATTGCTTGACATTGACTCCTAGCAGTTGAATATTTAAATAGCAGACTCCTGTGGCCAAATGGGCTAGTCTTTTCATTGTTGAATAAGAATTTGTTTCTTTATAGCAAGTTTATAGTATACCTTGTCTCCACTGCCTGGGCAGTCTTGTAGAATCCAGATGTTAGAGATGAGTGAGCTGAAGGACATGGTCTACAAATAATCTATGTTTTCATTTTGATGGACACAGAATTTCTGTTGCCAGCCCTCATTTGGTGGTGCTTTGACAGGAAAAATGACTTGAAATTTTTACAAAACTGATTTTTTTCCCATTCCCACTGAAATGTCCTTTTTGGAAGATTAGAGTGGGGTTCTAGCAATGTGAGAGTAGGGTATAAGAAAGGCAATTTGAATTGCGACTTTGGGTTTTAACTCAACAAATCCAGCAGGCAAGGAAATTTAAAAATTTTTGAAAAGAGTCTTGCTGTTTTTGAAGCTGGCCCGGAATCCCAGGCTCAAGTGATCTTGTCTCAGTTTTCCTAGTAAAACTATAGGCATGCCCCACTACCCTGAGCTCTGGCAAGGCATTTCCTAATCTGTCACTTCTTTTAAAGGGAAAACTCATTTTGGATTTATATTCCTTTAAGGAGTAGGAGTAATGTTTTCTTTCCATTTTTAGGTTAAATAGTCTTTGTCAGTGTGTTTATTGATTATTTGTATTACTTGAGAATTGTCTATTCATGTCCTAAATCTTTTTTTTTTTTTTTGTGTGTGTGTGTGTGTGTGTGTGTGTGTGTGTGTGGTACTGGGGATTGTATTGGGCCTTGTGCATGCAAGGCAAACTACCAACTGAGCTATATCCCCAGCCCTTAATTCTCTCTTTTTTTAGTGAAGACTTATCTTTGTATAGAAAGGACACTAAACTTGAACCAAATGTTTTCTTCCCAATATTTTTCATTTTGTAAATTATCTTTCACCATTGATTATGTTTTTTTTTTTTTTTTTAGCACCACAGAAACTTTATTTATTTATTTTTTCCTTGTACCAGGAGCACTCTACCACTGAGCTACATCCCCAGTTCCTTTTTTTTTAATTTTGAGAGAAGGAGGCTGGGGATATGGCTCAGTGGTAAAGTGCTTGCCTAGCATGCTTGAGGCCCTGGGTTCAAATCCCCAAGCACACACAAAAAAAATTTTTTGAGAGAGGGTTTTACTAAGTTACATAAGCTGGCCTCCAACTTGAGATCCTCCTACCTCAGCCTCCCCAGTCATGAGGACTATAGGTGTATGCCATCAGGCCCACCTGATACATAAAAATTACAGGACTGGGATCTGGGGTTATAGCTCAGTGGGGGTGTACTTGCCTAGCATGTGTGAGGCACTGGGTTCGATTCTTAGCACTGCATATAAATAAATAAAATTTTACATATTAGTGAGGTACCATGTAATGTTTTACTACATTACTGCACAGAAACTTTTAATTTTATAAACATTTTTCCTTATAAATAGAAGATGATTATCAAAGGGTTTGCAGAGTCTCTGCAAGTTAACATAAGCCTGAGGTTCTAACTCCATAACAATAGTTGGCAAGCCAGTCAAGTTCTTTACCACTAAGCTACATCCCCAGCTGTGCTAGGTCTTTTATGTACAGTATTCTCAGTACTCAACTTCAAACTAAATAGTATTATTATCTGCTTTTGGTAAATGAGTAAAGTGAGGCTCAAAGAAGTAAAATGGTGCTGGGCTATAATTCCGTTGGTTGAGTGCTTGCCTAGCATTCACAAGGCCCTGGTTCAATCCCTAGCACCACCAAAAATAAAAGAAGAAGAAGTAAAATGACTTGCTTAGGGTCACAAAGCTAGTTAGTGGTTGGATTAGAATTTTAACTCAAGCTGGTGCAGTGGTGCACACCTGTGATCCCCAGTAGCTCTGGAGGCTGAGACAGGAGGATCTATAGCTCAAAACCAGCCTCAGCAAAAAGTGAGGTTCTAAGAAACTCAGTGAGACCCTGTCTCTAAATACAAAATATGGCTGGGGATGATGTGGCTCAGTGGTCAAGTCAAGTGCCCCTGAGTTCAATCCCTCGTACCAAAAAAAAAAAGAATTTTTTAACTCAAGTCTGCCTAATTTAAAAGTATATATTTTTTCTACAGAGCTTTGCTTGAGATTTCAAATATACTGATCCTAAAAGTTAAATTTTATCTTTACTAGAATTTGAGAAGATAGTCTGTAGCCTAAATTGCTCTTGGTGCCTGAAAGAATAATAGCAAAGATAATGAGAAATATGTAAACTAGTTGAAAGAAGGTCTTCATTGGCTAGGATGGTGGTTTTCAGAGTAGGGTTCTCAGACCAGTAGTATCAGCAACTCTGAGAATATTTCAGGAATGTGTATCCTTAGGCCCCATCCCAAATCTACATAATCAGAAATGGATATATACCATCAATCTGTCTTAAAATCCATCCAATTTGATATAAGTCATTAAAATTTGAGAGTCATTGGTCTAGAGAAATTAGGCTAAAATCTCAACAAGCAGAAATAAAATACTAAGTCTTAGCCCTTAAGTGCAAAACTAGCATTATCACATATTGGCAAGAACACGATGTCACACGGGAGCTAGTTGAATGAGTAAGCATTTATGGCCAATATATCTCCCTGAACCACAACTTCCCATCTCTGAAATGATGTTAATAACATCTCTATGTAAGACTTTTTTTTACATTTTTAATTTTAATATAATAAGTTTGTAAATGTGCCTAGTACATTGCCAGACTCCCAGGTATTTGAGAAATTGTCTCTAGCAATTTTTCTTGTTAGCAAGGAGCACCCACCTCCATTTGTTCTAAACTCCTCTTGTTTCTTGAATGTTTTTTGCTATCTTTTTGTCTCTGGACCTTGTATTAGCTCTTTCTTTTGATACCCAACCTCCTACTCTATACCTCACTAATTTCTATACATTCTTCAGATCCCTGTTACGGTTTACTTCCCTTGAATAGGCTTTCCCTTATCCCCACTTCCCAGTCTCAGTAGCAGCCTATATTTCTTCTATCATTTTATTTATCACACTGTTTTAGAATCACCTGTCTCCTGTATAAACTTCATTGAAGGCAGGTACATTGTCTTGTTCATGCCATATTCCTATGGACCAATTCCTTATGTATTGCAGGAGGTAATAAGTATTGAATGAATGAATAGTGGCTGCCATTGCTGCATCATCATCATCATCTAAGAGCAAGCTCCCTACTCTGGCTTGTAGCTTTTGTGCCAACTGCTTATGATAATCACAAGGAGATAATATTGGGACCGGTGCCTGTTTTCTCTCCCTAAAAATAATTTCTTTGACCTAGGCTGACATAGTAGTTCCTAACCATGATCCCTCTGTATCACAGGTACCTCGGGGGAGCTGTATGCTTTGATGAATCGGCAGCATCCTTCGGATCTCACCATGCGGTGAGTGGGTAATTAGAGGGAAGAAAAGGGTAAAACTTGGCTGCAAGGGGAATGTGGTGGGGAGCTGGGGTTGTAATTGTTGGGGTTGTAATTTCAGAGGTGGAAAATGAAACCTTGCAGTAGAATGAAATAAGAACTATACTGAATTTCAGGGAACCTGGGTTCTAATACTAGCTTAGCAATATTTAACTAGCTGTATGATTTTGAAGAAGTCACTTCACTTCTTTATTCATCAGTAGATGTTGGACTAATTGATGTCAAAAGATCTTTCTAGTTCCAAAATCTGGATTCTTGATGCAGTGCAGCTTTACAAATTGATTTCAGTCACTCACAAACCTTAAAATCATCTTTGACTCCTCTTTTGTGTTGGGCATGATGCCTTATGCCTATAATCCCAGTGGCATGGGGGGACTGAGGCAGGAGGATTGCAAGTTCAAAGGCAGCCTCAGGAACTGTGAGGCACTAAGCAACTCAGTGAGACCCTGTCTTCCCATATTAAATCCATTAGCAAATCCTATTGATATCTATGTACATATCGAAAATCTGACCATTTCACCTGGATTATTGCAAGAATCCTAAATATTTCCCTTTTTACCCGGGCGCAGTAGCACACATCTGTAATCCCAGTGGCTCCGAGGCTGAGGCAGGAGGATCATTGAGTTCAAAGCCAGCCTCAGCAATTTAGTGAGGCATAAGCAACTCAGTGAGACCCTGTCTCTAATAAAATACAAAATAGAGCTAGGGATGTGGCTCAGAGGTCCCTGAGTTCAATCCCTGGTACCCAAATAAGATAAAATAAAATTTCCCTTCTTCTGCCCTTGCCTGTCTACTGTTTGTTCTCAAACTCAGTAGCCAGAGAGTATGAATAAAATTCTCTGCTTTGCTTGAGAATATGCTTCTCATATTCTATCTTCCCATCCTCACAGTCCTCTCCAAAGGCCTGTGTGCTTTGGCCTAAGCTCTCCAACCTCATCACCTACTACTATTGCTATTGCTCACTCTGTTCTGATTACACTGCTTCCTTTTTGTTTTTAAATATCAGAAATGTTTTCCCTTCAGGGCCTTTATACTCATGTTTCCTCTATAGTTGTCAAAATCATAGCCTTTCTCAAAAATCAAGGCAGTGTTGGGCTCAAGGTATAGCTCAAGTGATAGAGTGCTTGCTTAGCATGTGCAGGGCCTTGCTTAGCATATGCTGGGGCAAAACAACAACACCAAAAATATATGCAGTGTACTTGTTACTAAATAAATTTTGGAGTCAGATGTGAATTCAGATCCAAGCTCTTTTCTTTACCGTACTATATAACCTTGCACAACCTAACATGAGGCTTAGTTTCCTTACTTGTACAGGAATTAAATGAGAATACTTTCCCAGAGGATTTCAGTAGCATTCAGTGAAATGAGGTTTTTAAAGAATTCAGCAAGTACTTGCATATAGTGACAGGTAAACATCAGGTACAGATGTCTAGGTCATGACTCCAAGGATTCTAAGTCATTAAGTTGGGGAAAGAAGGGTTAAGAATTTACATCTTTTTAAATCATTTGCTAGGTGGTTATTAGTACAGTTTTGGAGTTGAGATTGGGGTCAGATTATCTCAGTCTTAGAATCCTCACCCAGCACATGGCTAAAGGAGACTCTCAGAAAACTTTACTGTGAACTGGGTGTAGTGGCTCCAGTCTCCCTTTGGAGGCTGAGACAAAAGGATTGCAAGTTTGAGGCCAGCCTCAACAATTTAACAAGTCCCTGTCTCAAAATAAAAATTAAAAGGGCTGAGGATGGGGCTAAATGGTAAAATGCCACTGGATTCAGTCTCCACTCCTGGAAGAAGAAAGAAAGAAATTTTGAGTCTGTGCTTGTAGTTATTCAGTCTCTAAACTTGTGATGTAAAACTCACATTATGACTTACCTTCTCTGGGAATTTTATTCTAATTTTAACTGCTGTGTCCTGAGCAACCTTGCAACCTTGAGCTATGTGACAGTGAGATCCTGTTGGAGGTACAGGTCTGATGCAAGCAATGAAATACTTCTGGAGGAAGTAAATTTTTTAAACACTATTATATATTAGTTTTCCTTGGAACATTATGTATGTGGCACATCCCACCACAATACCTATGTGGGAATTAGGTGGCTTTGAAAGTTGGAAGGAAATAGTACTTATGATGTGGCTTTTATATAACTAAAATAGTGTAAAATCTCTAAAATTATGAGAATCAAAATATAAAATTAATTTCTGATGAAGTTAAAATATTCTTAAAATAGTTGCGCTGGCTTTTTTTATATGTAGCCATTTCAGCTAAAATATTCTTCCTGTTTTTATTCTCTCTTGATAGAAATTACGCCCGGTTCCGACAGAAACCTCTGCAAAGATACAGTCTGAATCAGTGGGTTGACAGGAACAAACGAAGCCACCATCGGTTCCAACGTCTCCCTGACTTGTACAGTCCATTTGTCTCATCACATCAGCAATGAAAGTCCCTATCCAGGGTCCTGTCCAGAGCAGCATCTCATTTTCTTCTGCTGTTTTATTGCTTCATAAATTTTGAATTTGTTTTTCACAAGATTTTTATTTAAAGAACTTGTCACCTTTCGGAAATACTTATTGCTGACTTGAATTTTTTTTTTTTTTTTTTTTGTATGAAGACACTCCTGATTTTGTGTGCCTGTCTGTGTATTGTGTCTAAGCAGTGTTAAGGTGATATATATTTTTTTAATTTTTTATTTAAGTTGAAGGTGGCTGCCTCCTGAAAGCCAACATGAAGCTAAAATACCCAGGCTCAATAAAACACCCACCTGTATACAGGCAGAGGTGAGGTCTACTTCTGGTGCCCCAAAGAAGTCAATCTTTTAATCTACTGTAAGGAATAGGTTCTTTACCAGGCTATGTGCCAGTGTTAATTATTGTTGATGACTTGTGAATGGATATATGTCACTTTTTACAATCCCTCTTTTTAAATTTGAATCTCTGAATACCTGTCAGTATTTTAAAGTTGGCAATTCAGGACATTCTAAATAGAATAGAATAGGAGAAAAATCCTGTTGAAAGGATAAATTGAAAATGTAAATCCTTTCCTTTCTGTACCTATTAGCTACTCTTCTCCTTCCCATGTTGGGGTGTCGGGGATAGAACCCAGGGCTTTGCACATGCTAGGCAAGCACTCTACCACTGAGCTACAGCCCCAGCCCAGTTTTTATTATTATTTTTTGATTTTTCATTCTGTTAAACTTATTTTTGCACATAGTGTTTACAAATCTTATACATCTTAACTCTGACAGAATACTGCTGACTAACCTCTGTTAAATACCTTGTGGTCTTGTGACTGTCTTCTGTCCTCCTTCAAGGATTTTCCTTTTTTTTTTTTTTTTGTCCCCCACCCCCAGTGACCACTCTGTTCTCTAGGGTTCTTAAAGCAGTGTTTATATATCCTTTTTGACATGGATATGCCTCTTTTGAACGGCCTCCTTGCTCTCTTTATTGAAGAGCTGCCCAGTGTCATTGAGATGTCAGTTGGTCTTTAGTTTCATCTGCTGAATCCTAACTTTATGGGTACTAGCCAAGGAGCCTTCCTCCTGTGAGAGATACTTTGGAATGGTACTCGTTTCCATTATTGGTTAACAGGTGCCTTTAGACCCTGAATGTTACCATCTCCTCTTTTTTCAGGCCTGGATGTATACCTTCACATAACTATTCAAGTGGGTCTAATGGTATTGTGATTGAGCGTGTGCACTAAAGCATTACCTGATTATAAGGTTTGGTGTTCTAACCAAAGCTGACAGACTTTGTGCATCAGTCTTAATGGACATCTTAGAAATTTGCTATTCTCTCTTTACAGACAGCTCTAGACATTATTTTAGGAAGTTTTGCAGTCTGGCATTCATGCTGCTGCTGTTCGCTCTGTGAAAGTTGTTCATAGTTGCTGTAGCCTCTCTGGTTGCATTGTTTTATCAGCCCCATCTTTGTATGTGAGTAACCCATCTTAAACGTTCTACCCACTTTAGAAATGGACTTGGGAGAAGGCTAGTCATTCAAGCCTCCAATAAATTTGGATAGATATCCCTAAGTGTTTACTGTTTTTAACCAATCAAGGACTCTCTTTTCCTTGGATGTTTGTTTTAGATTCTGGAAGTAAAGTGCAATGAAGAAATTTTATTTAAAGGCAGTAGTCTAAATCTGTATTTCACTTGGCATAATTGGCATTTACTTAACTGGTCACTTCTCCAGGATGTCCTAAATTAGCCTAATGGAGTGAGACATGCCAAACCCACCTTTGAGACCAAAGTGTAGTTAAAATTAAATGTAGCTGGAATAGCTAGCATTATAGCTGTCTAGTTCCCACAGACAACCCAGGAGTGAAAAGACAGCATTTTTGCTTAGGCAGAACTCTTAAGATTCATATTCCTGTCCCGGTACTGGAGGGTTTACGACTGAATGTGTAATAGGAGCATTGCCTTTGCCAAATTAAATGAGTGACAGGTTAACTAGACAATGTGACAATCACATTTCCTCTTAGCTCATATAATTCTGTTTTTCCAAAGCTTTAGCAGCTTAATTAAATCTTTTGGACTGGGGGAGGAGAGAGTTGTTCTCTAGTGGTTAACATGGTATTCTTTAAGATATAAAAAAGCCAAAGAAAACTCATTATCTGGCATATTTGCCTTAAAGATGGTAGTGGGTAGAATCTGAAGTTTTAATCTTTTCAGAGCTACAAATCTCTTGTATTTGGTGTTGCCTCTAAGTCTAGTATTTCAGGTGGAATTCCTGCTGTATTTTTAAGTTTGAGTAATCTTTATGTGCATTTAACTGCCTACCTAACTTTCTTCATCCACGATGACATTATCACCACAGGGGGTCTTGACAAAGCAGAGTAAAAATGTGCTGTTTAAATAGTTTACTTATAAGTAAGGAGCCTGAAATAACCTGTAGTTCTGCATCTAATACAGGCCCTGATTTACTTGCATTGTTGTCAGGATCAATTATGAAACTGAAGTTTTGGTGCCTCCTCTGTATCATGTTTTTTCCCTGTAGCAGTTGTGTTTAATGTCATTAAAAAGAAATAAAAGTTCTTGTCAGTGGCATATGTACTGTGGCCGTCTGTTGCGGGCTTTGGAGGAGGGTTATTTGCTTTCCTTTTTTGCGTAGGTAGATTAGTGGGATATGGGAAGGGGGTGGCATTTAATAGAATATGGTTCTGGGAAGGCGAGGGTGCTTTGCTCCTTTTTCTCTTGAGGGTAAATTACAGTGTTGAGAAAGGTGTCCCAGCAGTTAAGAAATGTTGAAAATGATTGGGATTTGCAGCTACGTATGATGCATGTCAGGAGCCTGACATAGGGAGAGCCTGAAATATCACTGTGCTGCTGTTTTTGCAGAAGGGGAAGATGGCTCAGCCCTCATCAGACAGGCAGGATGCCTTGCTCATTTCCCATGACTGTGTGGCTAGCTGGTATAGCTCTGCTTTTCTAGAGCTGGCACTGGTTAATGAAGAAGCCATACTACTCCATGACAGTCTCCCTTTGAAGATGTGAGAAACCAGAATCAATAGTACAAAATTGATGAGTGTTCTTCATATATATATATATATATATATATATATATATATATATATTTGTTATTGATGGACCTTTATTTATCTTTTTATATGTGGTGCCAAGAATCAAACCCAGTGCCTCACACATGCCAGGCAAGCGCTCTACCACTGAGCCACAACCCTAGCCCCTTGAAGAGTGTTCTTAACCCAACTTTTCTAGAAACTGCTGCTCTAAGAACCTGTGGTAAAGGTTGGATGAGTGTGGATAGATGTGGGAGAGAGAGTTTTCCTTAGATCCCGAATTTTAGACTTACCACCAGGAGCAAAGATAAAAGATCAGGGAATAATAGCTGGTCACCTATATTAGCCAATGCTTTTAAAATCTCAACTCATGCTTAGAAAATAGAGAGCAATATATTTGGACAGGCTCACTTGTCTGCTGTTCCGTAAGTTATGTAAGTGCATATATTCTAAACCAAGAGAGTCCAGGCAAGAGGCTTAATATGAATGTGTTAAGTATTTAGCTACTGGATACTCTTTGTCTCAGTCTGAGGTACTGGACCTACACATACCCATTGTGTTCTTGTCAGGTGTTGATATCCTTTGGTAATTATTTCCTTTTTAGCAATGTGTTACTCTGTAGGCATCAAAGGTTTCAGAGAATAGAATGAATTCTCTGAAATGGTGGTGCTCCTTACCCTCAGTTCATTGGTTATGGAAAAAGGAGAAATGGACCTTGTCTAAGACTTAGGAATGGACTCATTCTCTAACAAGACCCCTTTTGAGCTTTCACAGAAAGGAAAACTAACCACCTAAAACTAGGAAGCTGAATTCCCTGTTTTTCATAGTGTTCTTTCCCGTTTTTGTCCTCTTTTCTAAGAGAGAACAGAATTATTCCTAAGCTGAGTCCAGGGTATGCTTGCTTTGTATGCTAGAGCACCTGTCAGGAAAAAATTTCCACTTGTCACCAGGAAGTGTCAGCTGGTCACTTTTGGAATTCCTTAATGAACAAACTCCTGCCTTGTCATTCCTTCCCACCTGCTCTCATAACAACTGGAACATGCCATAGACAGATAATCTAGCCTTCCCCAGCACCCACTGAGAAGGAAGTGGAATGTGATCTTTGGGTAATTTTGAATGCAGTACAAATGATAATCTTGGAATGTTATCACTAAGGAACCATTTGTATACAAAGACCTCCTTCAATTTAGCTTCAAGCCACATTTGCATGCTTAGGAATATTTTTTTATTGGTACGGCTGGAGCTGGAGGAGGCAGTGTCCATTTATAGAAGTAATTTGTTCTTGGGGGCTACTTCTTAAAAGCATAATTCAAAAATTGCCAAATAAATTTAAAGAGGGCGAGAAAGAAGAAATCTGAAACATAAATGCATTGGCAACTGCTGGGCACAGTGGTACACGCCTCTAATCCCAGCGGCTAGGGAGGCTGAGGCAGGAGGATCAAGAGTTCAAAGCCAGTCTCCGCAAAAGCGAGGTGCTAAGCAACTCAGGGAGACTCTGTTTCCAAAATAAAAAAAAATTAAAAAAATACAAAATAGGGCTGGGGATGTGGCTCAATGGTCAAGTGGCTCAAGTGGTCAAGTACCCGTCAGTGGTACACCCTGGCCCCCCAAAAAATGGATTGACAAGATGCTACAGATTTCTGTAAAAAGTTGAATTAGAAATTTTTTAAAAGGATTCTAGAGGAAGCCCATACTAAGAAGTTAGGGGTTAAAAGGACAGGAGTTGGAGGAGAGAAGGACTCCTGCCCACAGAAACATCCATCAGTCTGTCTCCCTCCCCTGAGGCCCTGGGTTCCCCTCTTGTTTCTGGGAGACTGCCCCCTTGGTCCCTACTGTAAGAATCTCTGAGAATCCTCTCTCTTCTTAACCATTTTTGGTAAAACGGAAACCAAAGATATCCTCAGAAAAGTGATTGCCTGAAGTGTTGGTTGGTTACCAGACAGTGTCCCTGCCTCTGGGACCAGCATTCCTCCTACAGGCTGCTGTGGTCTGCAAATAAGGTCTTTTGGTCTCCAAAGGGCTGTCAGAACCTTTCCCAAGCTGTGGGATCTATGTGTGAGATGAAAGGACCAAGTTCATTACCTGCAGGGGTTTGACTATGCAAATACAGTTGATTCAGGAAAAGCACCAGTAGTTGTTTAGGGAGGCAATGGAAAGGGATGGAATTTTACTTAAACTGAGAGCTTGTTTGTTCTTCCCTCATACCCTTTTTATGTATCGGAGGCACAGATGAATTTGAAGACAGGAAGCCCCCATTAATAGAGCTCCCTGAGTCCCACTGTACATAATACTGACTTGAGGCTTTTTTTTTTTTTCTTTTCAGTTGACACTAGATGGGTACCGAGGGCCTGAGTACCTTTCTGAGGCTGACTTAGAATTCTGTGTGCTCTTTATTTCCTGTCCTCCCTCCCCGCCTAGTCTCTGAGACCTATCTTCCCTCTGCTTTCAGAACTTTCTGAATAGCCTACTCCAAGCCCTGCTCATCTGACATTTTCTATCCAAGCTTTCCCTGGCTCTGAACAGGAATTTTTGAGGTGCCCCACTTAGTGGTTTGCTCATTGGCTAATGGCATCATTACTCTCTGCCTTTCAGCTTGCTGTTGGGATCACATTGATGTTCCTTTAACAGCCTAGAACAGCAGCTGTGAATACTGAACCTCTGAAAGCAGCCTTTGCAAATCCTCTTCCCTCCTTCCCTACCCTGGGGAGATAAGAACTGCATTCCTTTAGCTAGGGAAAGCACCCAGCCTGGTCCAGTGAGGAAAGTCCTTTGTTTTTTAAAACAGAACACCAGCCCGCATACCTATCCAGTGAGGCAGCCCAAGCTGGGCTTGGGGGAGCCTCAGAAAGAGGATGATAGAGCAGCTATTTTCTTCTCCTACACGTGCACCCCCATCTGTTCAAGAATTCCCTTCCAACTCCAGCTTGGCTGGCAGGCATGTCCCTAAGAAGCTGCAGGCCAAAATGGAAGAGAGAACTGATTCCCTCCTCCACACATCCTGACTTGCTGCCAATTGCCAGAAAAAGAGGGCAACATTTGGGCATTTACCAGAAGACAAGGATGTGCCTTTTCATTTGTCTTTTTATTTTACATTTAAAAAGTGATTATTGCTCTAACTGGATCAGAGGTAAGGACCTCTCCCTTAAGGAGCCTTGCTCCCCACTCAGCAGGGATGGAAGTCACAAGACGATGAGTGGAGCCCCATGCCCTCCCAGGAGGAAGCCCTTAGTATTGCTGACATCTGCCCATTCTCCTGTCTCTCCACTCCTGTGCTGCCACACTCCAAATCAGAGTGCTGACTGACCCAGCCTTGAGAGCTCTTGTAGACTGAAAGGAAGAGGTGGTCACTGGGTGATGGCTTTCAGCTCTCTGTCTTGGAGGAGGCCAGTGCTCTTACCAGTCAGTGCAACATATTTTTACTGAGCACTTGCTGTGTGTCAGGCTTGTGTTAGGCACAACCTTCCACATCCCTGCCTTGGCCACCAGCGGAAGATGCACAGTTCGCCTCTTCCTATGCAAGCATTTGGCAGCCATAATGTGTCAGTCCCAGGGAAGAGTCTGGTTCCCTCATCAAGCACCATTTTTTTTTTTTTTTTAAACCAGTAAGGGGCAGTGGAGAGACCTGTCACCTTACACCACTCAGGCTCTAGGGAAGGACATGAGGACCCTGGGTAACTTTCACAGAACCTTGGATGAGATGGCAAGATATGAAGACCCCAGAGGTCAGTAGTGACAGCCAGGCTGCTCTTTCTGTCTGTGGTGAATGGCTCATGCCTGTCTTCTAGCAGCTACTGTTCTACAGTGGGTGGCTCAGCAGCCCCCAGGATGCAGGACGTGGATGTGCTTTTTCAGTTGTCCAAGCCAGCACTGCTGAAACTCCCAAGAGATGCTTGCTAAAAAAGACAGGGCCAGTAAGTACCTTCCAGGTCTTCTTCAGACCCCAGCTGATGATCTTACCATCAAAGGAAGGGTCAAAGAAAACAGGATGCAGGCAACGAGCTAAGACCTTGGGAGAAACCTCTGCCCTCTGGAGTGGTATCCTCCACTTTTTGATTTTTTTTTTCCAAAAGAGACCTAGCAGGTGACCTCTTATACACACTCAAAAGGGTGTGCATCACACCACAAACAAGTCCTTGATGGCTGGATCCAGAAAAGGCTTGATGGCAGCCCTATGGCTTCCCTGATGCGCCTCGGTCTGAAAGACACAGCTTGAGTCAGTCTTGGTACTTGTCATCTCCCAGGGTTTTGTGCATTTTCTCAAAGAGGAAGCCAGTCCAGGAGAGGAGAGGAGGCAGAAGGCTGTGTCTCATGCAGTTTTTCCTTTCCCAGGATGGGGCCAGGACTTTTAGTTTTGTGGCTTATTATTTATTTATTTATTTATTATTATTATTTATTTTATTTATTTTTTTTTTTGCAGAATTTGGGTTTGTAGTTCAGCCTCTGTCATCAGACTAAGATGGGGAAGAGGAAGAACTGTGCCTCCTCCCTTGCTGCGGTCAGTTCTCTCTCTGTGCCCAGGACCCAGGGACCAGCAGAGAAGAAAAATGAAATCCTTCTCCCTGCAGACAGGCAGTCATGCTTCGATGATGTTCACTGAGGACTTGTTTGGAAACTGGGAGGGAAAAAATGAGAGAAGCGGCCAAAACTGAATAGACTTCTTGAAAGGTGGGAAACAGAGAGGACAGAAGGAGGATTGGAGTAGCAGGGTTACAGCCTAAAAAATCAGGCTCTTGTCCCTTGTGGAAAGAAAAGAGTAGCCCTGCCTGTAAGTAGTCTCTGCCTTTTCAAACTCAGCTGAGTGGCCAAGACTGAATCCGGGCCTCTTGCCCTGGTACCCAGTCTGCCCCAGCAGAGTCATCCCTCTGGCGGGTTCTCTCACATCCTGCAGATCTGCCTCTGGGCACAGCCTCAGCCACGGACATTGTTGAGGTGCTTCTGGAGATGGGAGTTAATAAGAGGCTTCAGGAAAAGGCGCCAGAAAGAGAGAAGCCAAGAGAGAGGACAGTAAGCCCGAGGATACAAGGAGATGGAAGAAGAAGGAGATGCAGAGAGGGCCAGATGTTTGTTGGCTAATCATCGTCAGAACCATGAAATCCTCTCACATTCTCTAATGTCTTTCTTCTGAGCTGCTCAGAGCAAGCACTGAAAAGGTTTCATATCTGTTTTACAGAAGAGGAAATGAAAGTACAGCGGTAAACACCTGCCCAAGACACGTAGCACGGCAGGAATGGAAATGAGTACAGCACTCCTACCCTCACTGCCCCACACCAACCAGGAACTCCACCCCCCACCGCCTTTTCTTTCTTTCTTTTTTTATTTTTTAATCACTACCGGTCCCTGGCATCCTGCAAAAGGAGAGGATCCAAAATCAATTTGCAGTGTCCCGTGTCACACAGGCAGTGACCAAGCTTGGCTCTGCCCAGCTGCAGCCATGCCAGGCCCTGAGCTGACCCCTTTTGCAGTCCAGGGACTACCAGCGCACAAGGCATGCAGCCACCCTCCCAGCCGCCCAGGACTGGCCCTTACCTTGCTGCGGAGGAGACCCCCGCCCTGGTGCTCTGGTGTGCTGGTTTCTGACGCACTCTTGGTTTTTTCTTTGTTGTTATTTGGTTCGTTGTCCTTAATAATATCATACTGGCGGCAGAAGAGGGCAATGACACCTAGGGAGGACACGCGGGAGCCGTCAGAGGCCAGGGCTGAGTACTTGCCATGCCTCCTGCTTCATCCTCATCGGGGCTTGCCAACATTGTTCCAGATGGCCTCCCCTACTCCACTGCTGGAGCCTGCCTCCAGCCTCCAGCTCCTGTTTCCACCTTCCTCTCACCAGCCGTCCCTCTCGCTGCTGTTGGGCAGATCTTCCTACAGCATGTACCTGATCATGCCTCCTCCCCGCCCTTCCTGTAAACCTCTGGCAGCTCCCTTTTTTCTTTAGGGGAAAACAAAACAATAACAGCACTTGTTGAGCACGTGCCTGGCCCTGTGCTGTGTACAGACACAAATAGATTCACTTAGTCCTTACTACTCAAGGTTACCTATTATTATCACACCACGGTGCATCTGGGAGAGGAACTCCAGGGACTGTTAAATGTCTAGTTTTATCAACTCAGAAATATGTGAACACTAGTTTTTAAAAGATAGTATTAAGGCAACCAACTCCAATTCTAGATGTTTTCCCCATTTTTACCTCTGAATTTATAGTGTTATTTCATGATCTATTTTAAATATCCACTGATTTCCCATCATAGTAGATTAAGCCTAATAACTCCCTCTATTTCCTTCTCCATCTCCTAACAGAATTACACCACAATTCTGGGTTAATTCACTATGCTTATGGTGTTATGATTATGTAAATACTATGGGTGCCAAATCTAATAATGTGCTACAAGCAAACCTCCTCTTTTGTACGACCCTTTGTTTTCCCTGCTTTTTGTACCAAGTGCCTGTTCTCTATGCGCCCTGAGGATCATTTTTCCCCCCAATGCTTTCTCAACAGAGCATGCCCTCTCAACTACCATGTAATTCAGGCTTTAGCAATGTGTTCAAATTTCTCAGAAGACTCCAAAGACTCACTGAACTTTACTCCCCCACACTCTGCCTTCTCTCCTAGGTCACAGCCACAGTGGGCCAGACTGAGCTTAATTTGTTTCTTGACTACATCATGCCCAGAACTCCCTTCCTCTTCTGGCTGCCTGGTGAGCACCTGTTCTTCCTTCAAAGTTCAACTCCAATGTTGTCTCCGCTCTGTTTTTCTTGATTTCTACTCCTAGCTCCAGAATTAATTCCCTCTCCTCTGCCCCCATCCTTAGTATTATTGTTGCACTCATCACACATTGAATTAAGTTTGGGCCTGGCTTCTCCCAGACTGAGTTCCTTGTAAGCACAGGGCTCTTTTTGGTTCTGACTGTAACACTACTCTTTGGAACGGGGTGTTTGGTCAGTTAAATGTCAGTTGAGTTGATTTCAAAGATGAAGGACACTTAGGGCTGGGGATATGGCTCAGTTGGTAAAGTGCTTGCCTTGCATGCACAAGGCCCTGGGTTCAATCCCCAGTACCACAAAAAAAAAAGAAAAAAAAAAAAAAGAAAAAAGAAAGAAAGGAGAGAAAAAAAAAGATGAAGGACACTTGGACTTTACCCTTAGGGAGCTCATAGACCAGCATCAGGTGGGGAAGAGAGAGCCTTGAGCCCAACATAAGGAGGGTCAAAGGAGAGGACAGCATGCTGCAGCAGCACAAGGGCAGGAGGCCGTCCAGTGGGTGGATGGGGGAGTTTCCATAGTGGCAGGCCCCGAGCTGGGTCTAGTAGGACAGGCAGGTGAGGAGAGGGTCTCAAGCCTGAGGCTGGGCAGTGCTTCCCCTGGGCTGACCAGGCCTGAAGCCCCTGGAGGCCCAGCTACTCAGAAGAGGAAGGAGAGGCTAAAGCTGTGCCCCAAATGTACAGGAGCTAGAAGGCAGCTAGTAATGTGCTGTTTTGGGTAAGTGGATTAGAGAAGGGGTCAGATTTGGCCCCCAGAGCTATCTCAGGCAGGATGCAAGAAACTTTTCACTCTTTTCTTAGATCTCTCCAAGCCCTTTACCCTTGGTTTTGTGAGAGAAGGGATCTGTTTACAGCCTCCAGATATCCCAAAGATAAGAAAGGCTTGGAGGCCTGACTCACCTGCCCACATGAACAGGACCACGACGATGATCAGCACCTCGCCTGTCCTCAGCTGTTGGTTCCTCCCCATCTCTTTCATGGTCACCTCATCTGTAGAGAAAGAGACACTAGTTTCTCCCTCCCCCAATCACTCCTCTAGGGCCAAGACCTTGACAATAAGTGCTTATGTGTATAGGTGCCCTCACACCTAACATAAAGAGACCTAGAGACACACTGATGTCTGCTTGGGTTGGCAGCAATAAGGTTTTATCCAAAGGTGAGAGTTTATGTACCCAGTGTCCTGGAGAACTAGAGTGAACCTTCTCCCTCTCAGATGCTGCTTTACTTGGTGGCAGGGACAAGGAGAGGACTGGGGAGAGGGTGCTTTCCTCATGCCACCTGCTGTTCTGGCCCCAGTTGCCCACACCCTGCTCCTCCAACATGCCCCAGGCCTGCCTTTGTTCTTGGAGGCCATCTTCTCAGCCTCTCTTGGAGTCTTGAAGAGCACAGGCTCACTAGCCGGGCTCTGGCCCTGGATGGAGATGGCCTGCACATGCACGATGTACTCGGTATCTTCCTCTAGGTCCCAAAGGGCACAGGAGCGAGTGGTGGTGTTCACTTCCTGGATGAAGCGCAGCATCCGCACGTCTTTCTTCTGCAAAAGTGAGCACCGGCCATCTGTCAATGCCCAGACACCAACCTTGTTTCTGTCTACCTCCGAGTAGTGACAAATCCTATACTTAACACAATCATCCTGTCACTTCAGGTAACGTTGGGGGCTCTGACCAGATCCCTTCTCTCACAAAATCCATTGTATATTTAAGGAAACATCTTCAGAGAGATTAGAGAAGTTGCCCAAGACCATACACCTAGCGAAAATTGGAGCCAGGTCCTAAACACTGGTGGTTCTGAGATCAGTTCCATGCTCTGAATTCTATGTCCCAGCTGAAAGCTCCTGAACCCTTCTCCACTAACAAATTCCCTCAGGGCCCCAATTTCCGGTCACATGTGCAACGTATGTGCTGCCAGTCTCTTGCCTGCATTTCTTTTTACTTTCTATTTCTTTACCCCACCATCCTCCATTTCTAGTAGTCATTATCTTGATGTGTCCTTCCCTCCCAAGGACCTTCAAGAGTTACCTGCTGAGAGATGGCAAACCCGATGACAACCTCATCTTCCAGGACGTCCCAGCTGACAACTGCAGAATTGGCTTTGAGATGTCTGACGGTGACATTCACTGGGGCTGAGGGGCTATCTGCAGGGCAGGGAGGCACGTGAGCCTGAGTGTCCCCTGCTTATGTTGCCTAGTCCCAGTTTCATAAGCGAGAAGGGGGATCCTGGGGAAGGCCATGCCATAGGGAAAGGAAGCAGTTCCAGGCTCTTTGTGTATAGGATGAAAGCCCCTGTTGACCCTAGGCCAGCCCACTAGGGGCCCACGTAAAAAATTAATGGGCCTGGGCCAGGGTCAGATTTAATGCATGGATGGTTAAAGTCTGGGGGACAGGCATGGAAGGGACAAATGACTAGAGTTGCAGAAGCTGAAGATTAGTTTGATGAAAAGCAGTCAAAAGGACTCCTAGTCCAGTGCTCTTTCTATAGTCCTGCACTGTCAAGTGAGTGACCTTGAGGGAAGGAGAAAGACCCAGAGGTTGAGAAGAGCCTGGTGGGCTGAACTCTGGGATGGGAGGGAGGGGCAACAGAGGAAACCCCCAGAATTGTGGTGATGAATTGGGCAGCATGCAACTTGGGAAGGGGTCTTCATGAGTCTCTTCTCCACACTCCACCAACCCCCCAAGGGGCAGGTGGGAGGGAAAGAGCTGGAGAATATGGGGCACTCAGAGCAGAGGCCTTCAATGAAGAGAGGACAGGGCAAGGCCTTCTGGGTGAGAGGATAAATAGGTTATCAGTCAAGAGAGCAAGAGGGAAAACGTTGGGGATTGGGGGTCAGGTCAGGAAGAACCTTCCAGAAGAGGGGAGTGGAGTCATACAAGTCCATCTCTGAAGAGGTAGCTGCTGAAAGAGGAAGACATGGGCCTGAGCACTAACCCCTCACCCCACAGATGAACGGACTTGAGACCCAGGAGCTAGGCCAGACATGAAGATGGAGAGGGACAGAAGGACACAGACAGGTGGCGGCAGACACAGAACAACAGAGAGCAGACAAGTGGAAGGTTAGAAACAGACAGAGACCGCAGAGCAAGTGTGCTGAGCCATGGACAGATAGATGGGCAGAGGCAGCCGCAAGCAGAAGGGACAGAGACCTGTCAGGAGAGGCTGGGCCCCAGGGGCTGAGCCAGCCACTGCACCAGGCTTGGGGGCCACCCTCACCCACCCTGCACCCCCAGGTGCCAGTCTCCATTCCCATCACACATTCTCTTGCACAAGGAATGTGTGGAGTTGTCCTGTGGGGCTTTGAGAGGTCTTTGAGGACAGGGAAGGAGGCCCAAACTGGGAGGACTGGTGTCCTCAGCTGCTCCCTGGGCCAGAAAAAGAGAACCTGAGGCAAAGACCTGGGGTAGGGGATGGGATTAAGATATCAGGGGTCACAAGACTCTAAAAACCCAGGGCTGAGGTCATGGGCAGGGTTTGGAGGCTGAAGGACGAGTCTGGGGTCACGAAGGTAGGGAAGCGCGGGGGTCGGGTTAGGGAGCAGTGAGCAGGTGAGTCAGGAGGTCCCTCGGGAGCAGGGAACCGAGGACTCCCAGGTGGTAGGACCTGGAGAGGAGGCTGCCCCGCCGCCCTGCCCCCGGCCCCCGCCCGGGGCCCCCTTACCCGCCTGCACCAGCGCGAAGCAGACGCAGCCCAGCCACAGGCGGAGCGCGGCGCGGGGCGGCCAGGCGCACGGCGGCCCCGGGTGCATAGCGGCTCCTCCGGTCGGCCGGCCGGGGGCGGCGCAGGGGGACGCGGCTCCGGTGCCCGGCGGCCGCTCGCGCTCCCGCTCTGGCCCGCGGCCCGCCCGGCCCGGCCGCCCCGCGCCGCCCCGCGCCGCCTGCATGTCGGCTCCGCGGACAGCGACTCCCGCGCGGCGGCGGCGGCGGCGGCGGCCGCGTCCACGTCGGGCGCCCGGGGGGCGGGGCGCCCCCGCTGCGGGGAGAGGCGCGGGGGCGGGGTGAGGGGCCGAGGGCGCCCCGACTGCTGCCCCCGCGCCCCGAGGACTTACCGGACTGGCGGCCTCGTGGCTCACTCTCGCCGGTGCTGGAGCAGCAGGGTTCCCGGTGTCCACACGGTGGTCAGCCCGGCCCAGACCTGACCTAGCCCCCCATCCCTGCCCTTTCCCAAGGGGAAGGGAGGACAGAGCCACTGAAATGCTCCTTTGTGCCTCCACCCCACCCCAAAGTGGCCTGGGGTTTCCACCCTGAGCTTTCCCCCATACCCGTGGTCTTGCTACCTGGTGCAGGAGTGAGCAGAGAGAAATACTCATAACTGGGACGGGGGTGACCACAGCAAGTGCAAAGTGTTTACTGTGGGACCCAGAAGGCAGTACTCCTGCTCACTGGAGGTCTAGTCTAGCTGGGAACCCCAGACCAGTTCTTAGCCTTTTTAATCTCCCTAATGAGCAATAATGGGCATCTGCTAGGTACCAGACACCCTGCTGTGCTGGTCTTTACTTGCATTTGGGGGGCCTAATTCTCACTGCAGCTCCATAGGGTCCTACTCTATTGTGTGCCTTTTGCACAGGTGGAGACTGCAACTTGGACAGGCTACTCGGTTCCTGCAAGGCTCCACAGCAGTCAGAATTTGAACCCAGGCTGCTCTGATTTCCAAAGTTGGCCTTTACTCAACTGTCTCTCCCTCCAGACTGACTTCAGAGTAATATCCCAGGATCCCTGAGATTCTAGAAGCTTCCTGTGGTAGGTAGTGTGGTAGGGCCTTTGCAACCAGGAAACAATCTGGAACAATCTCTCTTTAAGAGCGGTGGGGGTGGGGGCAGCTCTAGGCCAGCCCCCCACACCCATTTTGGCCTGACTGAATGTGTAAGCAGTGATTGAGCTAATGGCTTTAAAGTGCTCAGGGCTTTGGAGACATAGCAGGCAGCCACAGCTAATGAAAGGGCTTGGATGACCCTTGCTTCATAGCCCTGTGAGCATCAATATGCCTGCTTCTGCCAGCACACTCCCTCCTGGCCAACCCACTCCTTTTCTGATCTTGGGGGCAAAGAGGTGTCCTTGTCCTGCACTCATGACCCTCTCCCTAATAAGAGGACCTCTGGAGTACCAGGCAGCAAGAGATTCCCCCCACCCCTTCAATCCTGACATTCTCCACCTCAAGTACCAGTCAAAAAAACCAGTTAGGGACCAGTGTCCCAGAGTCCCTGACATGGAAAGACCACCCATCTGTCCAAACAAATTTCCTACCCACACTATCTAATTTCTACTTTTGGGAGGGCGTTCCTCTATCTTTGGAGTTTTCCAGAGGCCCTGGAAGAGCTACCCTCTTTGGAAAGGGGACTCTTCGTACAGTTACCTCACAGAAGGTCTTCGGGGTCTTTCCCCCACCCTTTCAGTTGTAGATAAGAAACTGAAGCTCAGAGATGGCAGAGCTTGGTACAAATTCACACCATCAGAGCAGCAATGAAACACCCCTCCCCTCCTGATGCCCCCCTCAGGACTTCTTCCCTTGCCCCCCAAGTTTCTACCTGGTCACTTTGAGATGGGAGGGGACTCAGGGGTTCTCACTGAGCTGTAGAATCTCACTACCCAGCCCCTCCATACCCCAAGCCCCCTCCCCCCCCCCCCATCTGCTTCTTCCCACGTACCTCTTGTCCTGGGGCAAGCCTCAGCTGGGAACCTGTTTGGGATAGAAGCTGGGAGCCAGAGCACCTTCTCTCTCCTTTCTCT
The DNA here is from genome assembly GCF_048772815.1 of Callospermophilus lateralis. Lineage (NCBI taxonomy): Eukaryota > Metazoa > Chordata > Mammalia > Rodentia > Sciuridae > Callospermophilus > Callospermophilus lateralis. Next base: position 120,757,151 of record NC_135311.1, on the reverse strand, counting down.
CTTTCTCTCTTTCTGTCTTGCCAATTGCTGCCTGCCCTGCCCTGCCTGCCCCACCCCACCAGCTGCAGCTTGGCCCCTAGGGACCTTTCTCCCTTCCCCCCAGACAGCCAGAGGGCCTGCAGGAGCAACTGGAGCCTCCTCATTTCTCCATCATAGGAACCAGCAGGGAGGAAAGGGGTTATTTGGAGGTCACAGAATCCACTCTTGGCCTTGCTGGGGAGAAAGGAGGGAGGGAGAGGGTCCTGGTGGGGTCTGGCCTCTGGTCCAGCGCTAGGGAAAGGGGTGCCTCAGCGCCATCTGCTGGCTTCTCCTGGTAAAACCTCAGGCAGATGTAGGGCATTGGGAGGGGGAGATGGTGGTGTCTGAGGATTTGGGAGGGAGGAGGAAAGGAGGCTGAAGGAGCGGGTGTGTAGGACTGGTAGGATCTGGGGAGTTGAAGCTGTGGGATGCAGCCATCTACTGTCTTATGGGGCATGGGGTTCTTGGGCCACACCTCAATTCTGAGAGAAGCCCTGGGCCTGGAGCCTGGCAGCCAGTGGGAGCTGAGTTGGGAGGGTTTAGAGGCGTCCTAGTGATCCTGGAAGGGGGCTTACAGCACCAGTTGCTTTGTGTACACCATCTGTCCTCCATCTCTTAACACAGGACCTAACATGCAGTAGGTGCTAAGTAAATGTTGCTTGTATAGAATAAATTAATTCTTGTAACATACATCTACTGAGCACCTATTATGTGCCAGGTTCTGGGCAACAGTCTGTAAATACAGCAGTTAAAGAATGAATGAACACATGAGTGGGAATCTGGGGGGTTCTGTCCTCCTAAGGTACACTCACTGACCTCCGTTTGGATTGGAAAACTTCACAGATATCTGTGAATTCTGGGGGTTGGCTGGTCACTTACACATTGGCACCTGATGGGGCCACTAGCATTTGGAACCTTCTAGGTATTAAGAGCTATCTGAAGTCTTAGCACCTAATTCAGACTGCAGCCAGATCCCAGGAAACCATGTAGAATAGGCAGGCCCCTCTTTTTGCTTTGTTTTGTGTTTTGCAGTTCTGGGGAACCCAGACTCCCTACCACTGAGCTACATCCCCAGTCTTTATATACATACATATATATATTTATTATATATATATATATATATATATATATATATATATATATATATATATAATTTCTTTTAGTTGTTGAGGGAATTTTATTTTTATTTATTTATATTCAGTGTTGAGAGTCAAACCCAGGGCCTCACACATGCCAGGCAAGCACTGAACCACTGAGTCACAAGTCCATCCCCATCCCCAGTCTTTCTTGCTTTTTTTTTTTTTTTTTTTTGTACCAGGGATTGAACTCAGGGGCACTCAGCCACTGAGCTGCATCCCCAGCCCTATTTTGTGTTTTATTTAGAGACAGGGTCTCCTTGAGTTGCTTAGTGCCTTTTGCTGAGGCTGGGTTTGAACTTGCGATCCTCCTGTCTCAGCCTCATGAGCCTCTGGGATTACAGGTAGGCGCCACCACACCAGGCCATTTTATTTTAATATAGGGTATTGCTTAGTTGATGAGGCTGACCTCAAACTTGTGACCCGCCTCCCCTGCCTCAGCCTCCCGGATAGCTAGGATTGTGGGTCTGCTCCACCATCCTGGCAAAAGGCTCCTCTTACAAACCTGGAATGGCCATGATCTATGTCCAGGGTACCCCTGATACACACCCTGCTCCAAATCACAGGGAAATCAGGAGTTAGGAGTTTGCTTTGGAATATGATAATTAAAAGACCTTTCTGAGTTTACAAGAGAACTTAGGGCTAGGAAGGTCTTATTTTTATTGAACAAATGTGAGCACATCCTAAGTGCCAGGCCCTGTGTTTGGTCCTGGGGACACAGATAATAAGATGAGTTTCCCTGAGGGCCTCCCATTCCAGTGGAGAGACAAACCTCAGCAGGTCAACTCATGACATGACAGAGTGTCTTCAGACTGAGAGAAAAATGAGAAAAAATGGAGGAGACGGCTGGGTGGGACGATGGTCAGTGGGGTGGTGTGAGGAAGGCCATCTGAACCAAGGCCTGAAGAAGAAAGAGGCAGCAGGTAGAACTTCCCAGAAGGCAGGGGCAGCCAAGCGCAAAGCAAGTGCCAGGCAGCAGCAAGCTGTTGTGTTTGGGAAACTGAAAAAAGCCAGAGAGGCTGGAGCTTGGTGAGCAAGACGGGAAGGAGAGCAGCTGGAGCCGGGCAGCGCAGGTTGCAGGGCTGTGGGAGAGAGGCTCGAGTGATTCCACAGGCAAGGGAAGCCTCAAGAAGCAGGACCTTGTGTGAAGCACTACGCGTTAAAAGGCTCACTTGACTGTGTGTGTGCCAACCAGACTGCAGAGAGCCGGGGGTGGAGGGCGACCTGGGAGGAGGCAAGGAGGCTGCTAGTGCTGCAGGGTCAGAAATGATGGGATCTTGACTTAGGTGCTCGCAAGAGACAGGGAGAGAAGTTGAGGGAAGATCTGGATGAGATTCACAGGATTCACAAGAGTGAGAAGAGAAGAGTGGGAGAATCAGGGCAGGGTCAGCTTTCCAAAGTCCAGCTTCTGAGGCCAGAAACACCTGGCTGAGTGATGCTGGGTCAGTAACTCCACCTCTCTGATCCTTTAATGCCTCCTTTTGAAAAGATAATAATAGTATCCACACCACCGAGTGGTGGAGGTGATGGTGGGTGGGTGGAGAGGAATAAGAAGGAAAGGAAGGAGGAGGTGGAAGGTTGGGGCCTTAATTAGGGAAAGGAGACCTCCTCAACATCTTCAGCTCTTTGGTCTACAAAGGAAGGTTCCCAGCTGAGAACACTCAGAGAGGTTGAGAATCTTGCTCAATATCACAAAGCCAGCCTGTGGCAGCTCCATACTCAGATTCCTGACCCTGGCTTTGCCTTTGAAAATAGATCATCAGCTGCACACCACAGATCTCTCAAGAGTGGTAGAGCTATTTTCTGGGGCTCTGAGTTGGGGGCACCTGGGATAAGACCCCTTTCCTAACAGGGAGAGGAAAAAAGCCTTTAGCCTCACTTCTTGGCTCAGTCCCTTACTGGCTGGTTGACTTTAGGCCTTGTTTTCATTGGCAAAGTGGAGGTGATCCCAAGTGAATGTCTGAGGCTCCAGGGTCCCCCACTTCCTGTGAGGCAGGTACTCAGGGCCTCTCCCCCTGGCAGAACACGGCTTTGCAGAGACAGGATGCTGCCAGTAGAGGGCGTCCTCCTGGGCTGGAGGAAGCCAGAGTTGGCCAGAGCAGGAAGACCCCAGGGAGCTGGAGTCGCAGCTGGGAGAGCTGCCCTGCCTCCTGCTCTGCTCGGAGAGGAACAGACCACAGACTCAGCAGTCAGGCAGAGCCTGAGTCTTGCTGCCTTGGCTCTGTGCACAAGTCAGACCCTCACAGCTGGATTTCTGCCTTTACTGCGGAAGAGAGCTGATAGGTGCACCCAGCGACCTCGCTCACGGATTCTCAGTGGATCTTGCTTTTGTTGTTCAAAGTTCCTTTTAAGACTACTAGGAAGAATTCAGTGGAAGGAAAGTCCCTGTGATCCCCTGGCCCCCTCCTTACTCTTCCACCCTGGGAATGGCTGGGTACCTGATAGGGAATCTGATGACCCCAAGCTAAAGCCCAGAAACCCTGCTCTTCTGGTTGTGAGTCCTCAGCTCTGGTCCCACGTCTATAAGACACATCCACCTATGTGTGCCAAGGGAGTGCCCCTGGGTCTGGTATCCAGGGGTCCAGTGATGAGGGCAAGAGCCTAAGGCTTGGAGCCAAATAATCCTGGACTCAAACCTTGACATGGCCCATGTCTACTGTGTAGCCTCAGGCAAATCACTCCACCTCTCTGAGCCTGTTTCCTCATCTGGCACATTGCAGAGTGGCATTGCAAGGACGGCAGGAGATGCCACATGTGAATAGGAAAAGGCAGTCCCTGGAACATGGTAAATATCTATAAATGTTAACAGCAGTGGGTGTTATTATAAAGTTGAAGTTCCTCCTTTCCCCAAGACCTTCTCTGCATCTAAATGGACCAGGGTGGCTCTAGGAGTGGGTCAGGTCAGGCAGGGAGATGTCTCGACACACTTGTGGATTAGTGGGCCAGGGCCTGGAGCATTGTGCATGTGCCTGCACGTGCAATGGTATGCATGTTGTTCATAAGGGGCAAGGGTATGCACACACAAGCATTGGATGTGCATGTGTGTGCAAGGATATGCATGTGCATGTGTGCATGTACCCAAGGGTTCTCCGGGCACATGCATACTTGCAGGTATTGCTGCAGTATCCCTGCACCGATTCAGGAGGCCCCTGTGTTCACTGTTACTATGGAAACACTGAGGCAATCCCCAGTCTCGGGAGAACCTGAGGTGCCAGGAATGAGAGCTGGCCCGATCTTCCCAGGAAGAGAGACAGATTGGGAGTCCCCTGGGATAGAGCAACCTCGGCCTCTGGGAGTGGATTCCGGAGCTCTGGGTACCCTGGGCCCTCTAGGAAGCCCTCACTTCTCCACAGCAGCCTGACACACTGCAAAGAGCTCAGAGATGGAGCTCATCCCACCTCAGCTCTGGTCTAATTCCAAGTACAAATCCAAATGGAATTGTGGTCCTTTTGGGTCTCAGTTTCTTCTTCTATGTAATGGAGGAAATAGCAGTTGACTTCAGATGCTTAGAACTGGATGGAGTGTGACCTTCCTCTCTCTGGGGGCACTGTCCTCTAGGGCTATCTGAATATGTATCCCTGGGCCCTGAAGTGTCACCCAGCAGTGTCCATGGGCTCCTTGCAGGTCTGGAAAGGAGGCAATTCACAAGGAACTCAGACTCTGGGAGGCACCGCTGGCCAGTTGTGGGGCCATGTCTACACCCTCAAACCCTGGGCCCTGCCCTGTCCCACAAGTGCAGTCCCTCAGCCCATGGCCACGCCTCCGAGGCAGTTGGAGATTTCAAGCACATTTTGGGATTGTGAAGAACAGGCCAAGAAGGGAGTCAGCCTGGCCATCCAGGCTCACCCAGTTCAGGAAGGATTTTCTCTTTAAAATCTTGGCACTTTAGACTTTGATTCAAGTCTCAAATGTCCTTTGTGCAGATTGTGATGCACTTGGACAGAACTGTATATCAAGTTACAAGTGCTAATTCAGCCTCCTGACACACTCCACTTAAGAGGTGACCTTTGCCTTTGCAGCGACTCCAAAGTTTGAGGTAGGTGAGAAAAATCAAGAGGATCTGAGAGATGGAACTCCCCAGCCATGAATGTTCATAAGTATGAGGCAAAAGGGCGGGCCTAGCTGGGTTACCTAAGGCAAGTGACTATCCCTCTCTGGCCCACTGTTGGGACCCTTCCAGCTAAAAGTCACTTCCCCCAGTAGAGGAAAGAGCAAGTATTGGCTGGGATGTGACCCTAGCTGACAGAGTCATTTCTCTGGCACACACCCCTCCCCCCTGTCTAGGTCCAGTCCCATGTGGAGAAGTTGGGTCTGGGACCATGGTCATCTGGTTCAGAAGGTGCCGGACTGGTGGGTGCAGAAGGTGGAGAGGTGAAGCCGGGCGCGGTGGCACATGCCTATAATCCCAGTGGTTCAGGAGGCTTAGGCAGGAGGATTGCGAGTTCAAAGTCAGCCTCAGCAACTGAGTAGCAAGGTCCTAGCAACTCAGCAAGATCCTGTCTCTAAATAAAATGCGAAAAAGGCTGGGGATGTGGGGATGTGGCTCAGTGGTTAAGCACCCATGGGTTCAATGGCCAGTACCGCCCCCCCCCCCAAAAAAAAAAGCAGAAAAAGGTGGGAGGCGAGGGTGGGGATGTTATTAGAGAGCCTCAGGTTTCTATTTACTCTGGTAGGCAGTGGGGAGTCATGGAAGATTATTAAGCAGAGAGGAAGATAATCAGATTTAGAGAAACTGATCCCAGCAGGGGGGCCTGTGAGAAGGCCAGAGCAGAAATAGAAGGCAGATCTGACCTCGGTTCTTGGGGGAGGGGCCGGGAGGCGAGGGTGGGCTGAGGCCTCCTCTGGTGGCCTGGACTGGACTGGGAAGGGGCAGGTGCAGAGGTGAGGCGGAGGAGTGGGTCCTGGATGAGGTGGCACCTCTAGCTTGTTCTGTGGTTGAAGGAGGACCCAGGGGCAAGGCAGGCTGGGGGTGGAAGGCGATGAGCTGGCTATTGGCTGGCTTGAGTTGGGGGTGTCCAGGAAGCAGCTGGAAATGGGAGTTTTACAGAGAAGGAACCAGAAGGTCAGAGAGGTTGTTTTTGCCAACTTTGCCAAAGCTGGAAAAGGCCATGTGAGGACTTGAACTCAAGTCCCAGGAGCCAGCTAGGGAGCAGCACTTTGTTGGTTGGAGTCCTGACTTTGGGCTCAGCCGCCTTTCCCGGGAGTAGGGGTACTGCGGCCATGTCCTCCACTCACCTGCTGCAGAGCCCAGCAGCACAGGGCATGGCCAGCAGGTTCTTCAAGCCCATGTCTCTGCTCCCTAAGGGACACTTTCCAACCAGCCCTGGTCTCACAACACCAGGGCTTCCCCATCCGCATCCCAGAGCCGCAGGCGTCCTGCCAGCCCACACTGCCTGGGTGCTGACTGTGGGCACCCAGTGCCAGACTCTTCATGGGCGCCCTCTTCCCCAGTCCCCACAGAATGCCTCCCAGGACAGTGCCATTGTTTCCACTTAACACTTGGGAACACAGGGGCAGGGCCTGCCCCCTCCATTGCAGGTTCAGCCTTGCTCCGGGGCAGCGATGGGGCTGTGTGACCTGGACAGGAACGACAGCTCTCTGAGCCCCCACATGGAAAGTGAGGCCTCTCCAGAGACCCCCGAACCCCGCTACCCCACTGCCCTGGCTTCAGGTCTGCAATTCTAGCTCTCAGGACATTTTCTTCCCTCCCCAGCCATTCTGCTCCTCCTGGCCACCTCCCCTGGGAACAGCCAGGCCTGCCCCGCCCCCTCCCGGGCTGTGCTCCTGGCAGCTCTGCCACCCTGGGCTCTGGTCCGGGGGTGGTCCCTGGCGGAGAGGGAGGCAAGCAGAAGCTGGGCTGGGTGCAGGGAGAGGAGGGCCTTCGGAGACCCCCAGGCCCCCGCTTCTCAGCTCTGTGTGCTCCAAGCTGGGTGGGCAGGGCTTTGGGAAAGGGGTGGCTGGAGGTTTTAATCACTTTATCAATGTTTGTTTGTGTAATTCAGCCTCGAGATGCTTTTCCCTCCATCTGTCCCCACCATCTGCTCCCATCAGGATTTTCCAAACCGTTTGGGACCCAAGAGGCACCCGAGTGGGGGTGGGCTGGGCCTCTGAGGGGGCTGGGGAGGGGCCAGCTCCACCTACTTCACTGAGAGGCTTCCAGGAAGGGTCTGGGCTTCTGAGTCACACAGAGCTGGGTTTGAATTTCTGACACTGCCACTTTCTTGCTATAGCACCTCAGGTGGGGACTTCAGTTCTCTGGGCCACATCTGTAAACTGTCAGAATCACGGAGGATGAAATGAGGCGGCCCATGTAGAGCACTCTGCAAACTGTAGAGCCCTGTGGTCCCCTTTCCCTTTGTCCCCACGTGCTTCTTGGCGTCCCGGAAGCTGGCCTGCCTCTTTGGTGGGAGAGAGGGCAGCTGCCCCTGCTTTCTCAACCACTGGCCTCCCTTCTCAGATCCTGGGACTTGCTCGCTCTCCAGGGGACCCTCCTGCTGCTCTGTCCTCTGGCTCATCCACCTGCATTTCTGCTCTCAGCTGGACCTCTCCCTCCCTCCTGGGTGCTTCAATCTTAGGTGGGAGGGGACTGGGCATCACAAACAAGGACACTCCCCCACCATGCTGGCCTTCAAAGAAGCAAACCTGCGGCCTCCAGTGTCACTGTTGCGTCAGCCATCTCTGTTCACATCATCTGTTTAGCCTCTCTGCTTAGAAAGGGGAAAGACTTGCTCCATCCAGAAGTGAGGGACCCAGGCCTCCTGATTTGCAGCCCTCTGCCCTGCTTTTCTGAGTTTTGCCTGAAGACAGTAGTCTTGGCTCAAGGGCAAAAGCACAATGTGGGAACACCCCAGCTTCTCCTTTGGCTCAGGGGGGCCTCCCAGTGCTTCCTAGGCCCCTGGGAGGGTAGAGGTGGCTGACAGATCCAGACAGCAGAGCCCACTAGGGCCCGAGCCCTGCCTCCTCAGGGACCCTACTCATTCTAGATGCAGGAACAGTCAAAGGAAGTGGGGTACCCAGGGTGAAGAGAAGACATGGTCCCATTTTCAGAAGCCCCCATCTAGTAGGGAGACAGGATACAGACTGAAGGTCTGAGGGCAGGCTCCAGTCACTCTCACAAAGAAGAAAACCTAGAGGAAGCAGGAAATTAGAGTAAACTGAATCCCCCCACCCCCAGGATGGAGAGGAGGATTCAGACCAGGCTGAGAAGACTCCAGCCAGGCAGGAGAGAGAGAGGAGGGAGCCTTGGGGGAAGGAAAGGCTGAGAGGGTGACTGCAGATTAGGCCCCCCTCCCTGTCCCAGGCATGACAGGCCCACTGGCCCACCGAGGAGAGGTGAGGTTGTCACTGGAGTGGCTTAGGGTGGGGACTGAGCAGTTCTTTGCTCCCCCCACCCAGGTCCTCATACAGGAGGCAGCTGGGAACCACCCACATACGTCTGGCGTCTCTCACGCCTCCACTGGGGGTCCCAACACCAGAGCCAAGGCACACAGTAGAGCCAGTGTTCCCGAGGGCCCAGCTGTCCCTCCACCCCAGTCTGATTCCCTAGCTCTTCTGGTGGAGAAGAGCTCACCCCCAAGCAGGAGGGACTAAGGCTACAATCCAATGACCTGTGAGGCTTAGTCTGGCAGCCTAGATGGGGAACTCTGGTCTGAGCTCTGGGGAGCTGGGAGGGTCTAAGCTGCAGATACTGAGAGAATATGGCTAGGAGGAGCCGTCTGGGTACCTGGTAAGGGCTGTCAGCTCCACCTCCTAAGGAGGTCCAGAAACAAGACTCACCACTGCCACCCTGGTCATCTCTCACCCTGAAATGTCCCCCCTGCTCCTTCCCTTGCCTCCCACTCCTTAACATCCATTCTTGACATAATGGCCCAGGTGAGCTGTGGACATGAAGGTCAGACCCTCTACTCTGCTCAAAGTCCCAAGGACTTCCCATTTCATCTGTAATGCAATCAATCTTAAGGCTTCAACATGGACCCCACAGCTCTTGATCTGCCACCCTCCCAACCTTGTCCCAAATAACTTATCTAATACACTGTAGACGTGACTTGTATGTTATAACACACATCACCTCTTTTCCACACCTGTAACCTCACCGCCTAGGATAGTGCTGGATGCAGAACTAGGGCTTGATTAATATTTGTAGAATGAATGAAAGAGGGCATGTGGATTCAAGCCCAAGCCCTCGCTCACTAGCTGAGACATTGGAAAATTTGACCTATTTAACCCCCACCAAGCATCAGTGCCCTGATCTGTAAAGTGGAGAACAAGGATCATATTCTAGAGATGGAAAAGGACAAAATTTAACAATTCCCAGCATGTGGGAATTGTTGCCAAGATCAGAGGAAGGAAGATGCAGCCCCCATACCGGCAGGAGGAGCTGTAAGGTGGTCAACAACTGCGGAGAGGAACTGTCCACCGTGCAGTCAGAGGCCTGTGCATCTCAGAACCTGGGAGCTGGAGACTGTTCTCCTGTTCTCACAGGTCACGAGCCTGCACCGGCAGAGAGGCTGGAGAGTTCGCGGCATCGCTGTTGGGAGGTGGGATTAATTCCGAGAGGGGGTGGGGGATGAGATCGAGAGTAGTAGGCAGGAGTGGGGGCGGGCTCTGTAAAGTGGAGGTGGGCAGGGGGTGTGTCTAACCCTCCTAAGACCTCGGGACTGAAGGAATGGGTGCTCCCGGCTCCCCGAAGAGCCCCTAGTTCGGTTGGATCTGGAGTTGAGGCGAGGAGGCAGGGAGGGTGCCTAGCGAACCGCCCAGGATCCGGATTCCGCCCTCGGAGCGACGTGCAGCCCAGCGCCCAGGTAGGGATGAGGGAAGAAGGTGGTGGCGTGGCCAAGGATTGTCCCCTGCTTAGGAAAGAGGGCTCTCGGCACTGACCCGCTCCTCCATTCAGGCTCCCTGAGTCGAGATGCTGAGATGGGGACCCTGGTTCTCCTCCCCTGGAGGGGTGCTCCCTCGAGAGCTGGAGCAGGGCGGTGGGGGCGTCCCCCTCCCTCTCGGGGCGGGGGCGGGGGCGGAGCCTAGTGCACCGCTCCCCTACCCGGGGCTGGAGGGGACCCCCCCAGGGGAGGGGCTCGGGGCGAGCGCTGCGGGGCGTCTCCCTCGCAGTCCCGCCCGCCCCTCCGGCCGCCTCTGCCGCCGCGCGCCGCAGCAGCGCCGCCTTCCCTGCGCAGTCGGTGTCTCGGCGTCGCTGGGTGAGTGGGGGCGCTCCGGCCGGGCCCCGGGGATGCGGGGAGGGATCCCCCGAGCTAGGGGCCACGTCCAGGGCTCCCCAACCCCGCGACTCTCCGTGCCTCCTGGGATTCTTCCCACCTGGAGCGCGGAAAGCGGGGATCCCCGGGAAACACGCGGCGCTCTCCAGGGTCCTGACCGCCGAGCGGCCAGCCCCGAGGAGTAGGGTTTCGGTCGCCCCGGAGCGCCCCCTCCAGGAGGGGTCACGAGCGCGTGTGCTGGAAGGATTGAGACGTGGTCCGAGGGCCAGAGCGGCGGGGAGGTTTGTAGAGGGGACCCAGGGTGGGTTTCTCAGGTCGAGCTGCAAGGTTCTTCCCATTTGGGGAATTGGGGGTGTTTGCGGGGACAACGGAATCTTCTTCCAACTGGGAGAGGCAGGTTTGAGGGTGTCAGGGAGGAGGGGGCACTAAAGGAGCTCTCCTGCCCAGCGCATCTTTATGCCCCCGCCTGGGTGACCCAGTTCCTTGGACCTTCAGGAGGGGAGTAAGGGACACATTCCCCTGCTCAGCCCTGCGCTTTTCCTCAGTCCCTTCCCACACACTTGTTTTGGGGGTCCTCAGCTTGGGGCAGAGGAGACTGATATAGAAAGGAGGGGCTACCAACTTACAGAAACATACATGTGACACGCTGCTGAAGACACACACAGGTCTCCCTAAATGGCCACACAGGCACATTCGCTTCACATTGTGACAGGTGCATACCTGGTCACATGCACATATTATGCACATGTACAGACATGGACGGAAACACACCGGGAGATAAATGCATGCAGAACCCAGGGCACACATCATGCATGAGCACATGTATTCCCACACATGCACCCGCCCACATGTGCAAAGGAACACACAAGGAACCTCCCTTACCCTGTCTCACTCTCATCCCCAAGCTCAGAGGGAGGGGGGTCACCTGCACACATCCCTGTCCTGAACTGTCTGGCTGTCTCCTCTCCATTGCCTTCTCCTCAGCCTCACCCTCAAGCCCCTGCCCCAAGGAGATGAAAGGTGAATGCTGGGGGAGGTTGGATGGGCCAGGGGTTTCCCAGGAAAGTAGCCCCCCTGGGAAAGGCTGCAGCTCCCTCTCCTGGGACCTGGCAGCATCCCTGGGAAAATAAAGAAAAATAACAAGGGTACCTGAAGGTCCCACGTGCAGCCGGCCATGTGAGAGGTGCTGGCATTCGAGTTGACATGTGATGGCATGTGTGAGACATGTGGGGTCGTGGGCTGGTGTGTTGATGCACAGGGCATAGGAGTTGTGCGTGGTGCTGGGTGTCAGTGCGTGCGAGTGTGGAGCAGAGGGAATGCTGTGTGAGAAGGCATGATGACCATGGGTGGTGTGGGCTGGTATGTGAGTGGCATGGGCCCCAGGGGGTGGTGAGCTGTGTAGCATAAGATGTGCCAGTGCACATTTACTTGCATATTATTGTGCACACTTTGGTGGCATCTAGGTAATACAAATCATTTTTATTTATCTAACACTTATGTAGCACCTGTCTATGCAGGCATGGTTTTAAGTGTTTCCCGTGCATTAACTAATTTAATCCCCTCCAACAATCCCAGGAGGTAAGTGCTTACCCCCACTTTACTTGAGGCAGAGAGTTTAAGGAATTGACCCAGTCACATAGCTGGTAAGAGGCAGAGTTGGGATTCAAGCCCAGGTGATCTGAGTTGGAGACCAGATGAACACCTATCCTGTGCTGCCTCTTACAGGCACACCTGTAGAAGAGAGCAGAGGGCTGTGATTGGGCTACAGGTGTATTTTTTTTTTTTTTTTTTTTTTTGATGGGAAGTCATGTGGGAGGCAAAGAGCGGGCAGAGGCTAGGAGGAAGGACCAGACTCCTTCTGCACCTCCCTGGGCAACTCTAAGAGTTGGACCTATCGTGTCATGACTGTGTGACATGAAACAGGTGACCTCCCTTCAATGAACCTGCCTTCTCAGCTGAAAAATGGGGCAAATTCTGACTTCGCTTCAGGAGGGTGAAAAGATGTGCACTCTGGAAGGCACCAAGAAGGGTCTGTGTAAATATGAGCCCCCTTTCCTTCCTCCCTCTCCAGATCTGTTCCTAGAGAAGTGTAAGGTCTAGGGAAACGGTGTGGAGCATGTCACAGAGGCCACATGCCTGGATGCAGGCTGTGTGACCTTGGGCCAGTTCCTCTCTCTTGTTGGGTCAAAGGAGGGGTTGAGGTGGCTGGTGTCTGGGGGCCCTTCTGGAATGGTTACAGGTGACTAGGAGGTCCTGACACTCCTCTCTGCCCCTTGACCCCCTTGGGGACCCAGGTGGGACTTGGCTCTTCGGCCATGGGCAAGCAGAACAGCAAGCTGCGGCCGGAGATGCTGCAGGACCTGCGGGAGAACACGGAGTTCTCAGAGCTGGAGCTGCAGGAGTGGTACAAGGGCTTCCTCAAGGACTGCCCCACAGGCATCCTCAACGTGGACGAGTTCAAGAAGATCTATGCCAACTTCTTTCCCTATGGCGACGCCTCCAAGTTCGCGGAGCACGTCTTCCGCACCTTCGACACCAACAGCGACGGCACCATCGACTTCCGGGAGTTCATCATTGCGCTGAGCGTGACCTCGAGGGGCCGCCTGGAGCAGAAGCTCATGTGGGCCTTCAGCATGTACGACCTGGATGGCAACGGCTACATCAGTCGGGAGGAGATGCTGGAGATCGTGCAGGTGGGCCCGGGCCCGAGAATGCCAGGCCAGGCGGCATGCCCTGGCCACCCCTTCCTAGCTTCTCAACAGAGCTGGTAGGCAAGTGGTGACAGGTGCTATTCTTACTACCCCATTGATGGAATTCTCTCGTAGGAAATAATGAATTGCTGATTTAAAAAAACACTGAGAGAACTCCCAAGTCCACTGGGCCCAGATTCACCAATTAATATTTTGCTTCATTTTTATATGAATGCAGTATTTTCTTGTTTTGAATGCTGACCCTTACCCCTAGGTAAAGGATGTATTTCCTAAGAATAAGGACATTCTCTTACATAACCCATAATATGATTATCCAAGTCAGGACATTTAATATAGAAACGATGCTATTATCTAATTGACAGACCATATTCCAATTTTGCCAACTGTCTTCATAATGTTCTCTATAGCATTTTTTTTTTTTTTTTTTTTGCCCTGGTCTAGGAAGATGCCTTGCATTTGGTTGTCTCTTTAGTCGCCTATTGTCTGGAATAGTTCCTCAGCCTTTGTGTTTCATGACTTGACATTTCTGTAGAGTACAGGCCAGTTTTATTTTATTGATCCTCATTTACTCAGGGAGGAAACATGCTTAGAGAGGTCAAGGCACTTTCTGGAGGCCACACAGCCTGAGGGGGCAACTGACTCCAACAGTCACATTCTAACTGGATACTTGGCCATTTTCCAACTAATTGATAGAGGGACCACCAAGGGCGCAGTACTTGGACCTCTTTTCCTTCCTCCTAGCTTCTGCCCCCTTTTTGCCTCCCACATGACTTCCCACCAAAAAATACACCTGTAGCCCAATCATGGCCCTCTGCTGTCTTCTACAGGTGTGCCTGTACTGTGTCCTCGGTGGTACTGTGACGTGCTTATAACCATATGCTGAGTGCATCCTCACTATACTCCCATGAGGCTCGGAGAGGTAGAGTGCTTTGCCTGAAGTCCCACAGTACATAAGTGAAGTCAAGCTCAGCTGGCCACTACTCAGAGCTGCCTTTTGTGTGGGATCTGGGCTCCTAGCCAGGAGATCTGGCTTCCGGTTCTGGAGTCGGCCTTAACTCTTAGGTTGCTCATTTGTAAAATGGGCATGGTGATGCTGACCTCAGAAGATTTAGGGGTCTGATATGAGAGCCTTTCTGAGTACAAATTTAAGTGTGATATGTGTTAGCTCATCCATGTTGGCACCCACTCCCTTAGCCCAGCACTGAAGGTGGTCAGGGCCCTGTTCTATTTTACCTATCCGGTTCCTTGCTCACTTCCCCCAGCTTTCTCCATCTGTAAAGGGTGTGTTGGGGGGTATTAAGCCCCCGCTTCCCAGGCTCTGGCAGGGATAAATTGGGGATGGTGGTTTTAGCACAGGGTGCTGCATATATTCAGTACTCAGTAAATGTTAGTGACTGTCGATCATTTTTGGTTTTTTTGGATCTGCATATCTTCTTCTCTAGTCAAAATGGCCTTTTTAACATCTCTGAGATACCTGGAGTAATGCTGTGGCGCAGACTTGCACAAGCCATTGTCCCCTTCCCTTCTGCATCTCTGAACATTCTCCCTTTGGGTCCCTCAGCTCTGTGAACCTTTCCCCCTCCCAACTCATCTGCCCGCTCATTGGCTTCTCTTGCTATGGGTCTGGCTCTGTGCTCTCTAGCTGGAGCAGAGTGGCTGCCTCGGGAGGTGTTGCTGTCCAGTGGAGACCTAGTTCTTCCATGTCCCCAGCTCCTGTGGGCCAGTTTCTGTATGGTGGAGTTCCTGATGGAAGGATCACAGTAGACAGGGCAGTGGAGAATCACTCAGGGATCAGCTGGAAACCAGCCAATCCAGAGGGATTCGTGTTCTGCTTAATGTGGTCACGCAAGCCTGTGCTGGTAAATCTGAGTCTTGCTGGAGCTAATGCCACTTGTGCATTAGAACTTTCTGGCTGGCCTCTGCTTTCTAGGCCCTGGCTTCCTTTATAGCGGCTCAGAGGCCCCAGACAGGGGTGCAGACAGAGATCTGGAAAACCCTGGTGCCTGATTAATGACAAATAGGCTCCAGTGAAACTATGAGCAGCAACTCCAATTCATTAGGAGACCCAGGAGGAGGGCCGTCACAAAGGGAGTGGTTACTCTCTAAGACACTGCTTAGTCCTCCTCAGGATTCAGCCTGGTGCCAGATGTTGGGCATGATGGGAGGGAAGAGACTGTTCCTCTTGAGGGATCCGCCTCTGGTGGGAGAGATCAATGTGTACATCACCCGGATCAGCGTAGTGACAGGAGTATAAAAGTGACATTTAGGATCCCAGGGGACTGAGGGACAGGGGAAAACCTGGCAACACAGTGGATGAATGATGACTATCATGCAAGCTGCTATTTAGTGACCACTTATTCTAGCCAGCCACTCTTCTGATTGTTCTATCTCATTTAATCCACTAGGCAATCCTAATGAGGGAGATAAAATTAATCTCATTTTACAAATGGAAACTGAGGGTCACAGAGGTTAAGCCCTTGTCCAAGGCTACACGGCAAATAAGTAGCCACTTCCGAGTTGATATTACTTCAAAGCCCTGCTGCTGGTCACCATCCCAGACTGTCCAAGTATCCACCCAGCAGCTAAGAGGTGGCAGGCTCAAGTCAATTGGTCTCTGCCATCCATTCCCTTCTCGAGCCCTGGTTTCTTATCTGGAAAAGGGAGATGATGATTCCTGTCTTTCAGGGCTATTGTGAAGTCTAGGAATATGCATGTAAGAGACCTGGCATGTAGTGGTTGCCTAATAAATGGTAGCTAGTATCGTTACTCTAGGCAGAGTCCGAATATGCTGGGGAATCTCCGAGGCCCAAGGATGTTCAGCTGTGAGTTGTGGTGGAGTTACCCTTCTAGAGAGGTCGGCAGCAGGCAGGCTGTGAAGTGTCTTGAATGCCAAAGGCCAAATGGTTTGGACTTGGAAAAAAGGCAGTGGGAGGTGTTGATGGTCTCTAAACAGGGGAGTGCCAGCCAGGTGTCAGGCACTGCATTAGGTCCAGAGGATCTGGGTACTAACTAGATGCTGGTGGTCCTTATCTGTACGGAGGGAATTAGGAACAACCCAACAAAGGCACAGTTACTTCCTGAGAAGTGGTCCTCAAAGGAAAAAGCCCAGGAGGCTCTGGGACGCATATGCCCCAACTCAGCCTGGGTCAGAGAAGGACTCGATAAGAAAGCATCGTATAGTCTGAGCCCTAAGGAGTGGGAGGCAGCAGAAGGAGGGCAGGGCAGCAACTAGGAGCAGGGTGCACCGTGGTCTTGGAGAGAGGCCTGTGTGTGAGGGAACGGAGGGGGTGGCCTGGGGAATGAGGACATGGTAGTGTAAATTTGTGTTTGGAAAGAGCTTTCAGAGGCAGTGTGGGGTCAGACACCAAGGAAAGAGGCCAGAAAAGCAGCGTGGAGGTAGAAGCTGAACCTGAGGCAGGGGAAGTTTATGGGATGGGAGAAGAAGGGAGGCTTCTGGGAAGAGGTGTCAATCTAGAAGATTGAGGCGACCAGCGGGTGTTTGAGCTCTGGGTCGCAGGAACCCAGCCCATGCCACAGGCTGCGCACTCTGTGCTCTGTACATTGAGCACAAAAACCCTCCTTCGCTTCGCCTCGGGAGCTCCTGCACGTGGCAGCTGCCGCCCTCGGCCCAGCAGAGCTCAGGCTGTCCCTGCCCGTTGGCAGATGCTCATTTGCATTCATTTGCATAACCTTCTCCGCCCCTCTGGGCCCCAGCTGCCTCAACGCAGTCCTGCGCCCCCTGCGGGCCATAGACTGCACCGCAGCCCACTGCCACCCCCAGGGTCCCGGGTCCGCTTCCTGCCGCTGGGTGCTGGTGGTTCCTGAGCGGCCCCGCTAACCTTGTACTTACCCCCAAACCTGCGCTCAGGCACTGCTGCCTAAGCCCTCTAGCCCCCTCGCCCTCTGGGCCTTCAGGTTCTCTAACATCTCTCCTGACTCCTTGCACCCCTCAATTCTCGGTGCTCTCTCGGAGCTTTCGGGCTGCGGTGTCTTTGTTCGTGCAGCTCCCGGTACCAGCAATTCCTTTCCCACCTAGCCCTCCAAGGGAGCTCGGCAGTGCCCGCTCCCATAGCCCTGTCTTCCGGAAGATTCCTAGATCCTCCTTCCCAAAATCCCGAGCGCCCCAGCCTCGGTGACCCCTCTCCAGCCCGCGCGGCCGGTGGGAGCGCGCGGGGGCTGTGTCTGCGGTGGCGGCCCCGCAGCTCTTCTCACTCCCCGCCTCTCCCCCGCCCCCAGGCCATCTATAAAATGGTTTCGTCCGTGATGAAGATGCCGGAGGACGAATCGACCCCGGAAAAGAGGACTGAGAAAATCTTCCGCCAAATGGACACAAACAACGACGGTGAGGGGCGGAGCGGGGCGGGTGGACGGGGCGGGCGGGCGGCGCTCCCTGCTTCCCTCCCTCGCGCCACCTCCCCTCGCTTGCCGCAGCCTTCTCCCCCTCACAGCTCCCCTCGCCCCGCAGGCAAGCTGTCCCTGGAGGAGTTCATCCGCGGGGCCAAAAGCGACCCGTCCATCGTGCGCCTGCTGCAGTGCGACCCCAGCAGCGCCTCCCAGTTCTGAGCGACAGGAGCCAGGCCCCTCTCCTCCCTGCCTTCACCGGCCCCATCCCGGCTCTCAGCTTCCTCTCCTTTGTGTCTATCCAGGCTGGGGGCCAGACTGGGGACTCCCACCGAGTCTGCACTGTGGGGGGGGGGGGCTGGAAAAGGGAAGCCTGCAAGTAAGGGCCCAAGTAAGCAAGCCGTTAGCATTCCACCGTCCAAGAAATAGCTCCCTTTGGTGATGACAGAGATACCTTCTCCGGCTTGGTCTGCTCCTCCGAGTCAGCCCGCCCTTAGCCAGACAGCCCCACCATCTCCCACCCTCCATGTCTCTGAGGCCAGGCACCTCCAGACCTGGGAAGTGCTCCCCCTCTGGTAGGTCTCAGACTGGGTAGAGTTGGGGGTCAAGTCCAGGTGAGGAGTCTATTTGTTTGGAGGGAAGAGAAGGATTCCAGGGTTGCTGAGGGTTCAGGGTTGTGGGGGTTTGAGGAAGAAGATTCTTTAAGTTGCTCTGCCCTGCAGGAGGGCCCCAACCCTTCCTGCCCAGTTCTTGGAGGCCGTGATAGGGACACAACACCTCCCAGGATTCCAGCAGCAGCTGTGGTCCCATAAACCCTGGCTACCTTTGAGCTCTTGGATGGACACAGCTAGACACACAGATCACAGATCTGCCCCTCAGTATCCCCCCCCCAGCAATGGGCAGAGTCCTTGCACCGTGTTCTGCGTGGGAAAGAAGCGCAGGCCCCCTGGCTGAGCCCCTATCCCCTCCTGCATGCAGCCACATGGAGCATCTCTGTTCTTTTTAATAACTTCAGAATAAAGTCTTGTTTCAGTGCAATGGGCTGGGTGGCCGGGGCAGGAGGTGAAAACCCCCTCCCAGGTCCCCAAGGGTCCACTGAGCCCTCTTGGGTGGGCTCTGGGAATCCTGGAGCCATCTGGGCCTTGATGGTCATCTGGGCACTGGCCACGTTCAGGCTTGGTTGCAGGCCCCCAGTGACTGGGACTCCATCGAGGCTTCTGGTCTCAGAGGGTCAGGGGCACAGAGCTGGTGCAACTCAACAGGTCATGGCCCTCCATGGACTCTGGACTCTCCTGCATCTGTGGAGACACTGGTCACTGGTGGGCCTACTGGGTCAAGGCTGGGGTTCCCTCCTCTAGGACACCCCAGGAATGGAGGAGAGAGGGTGGGGAGGATCTCTGGAGGGCAAAGGAGCATCATCATCCCATGCAAGAGCAAGGATAGACCCCTGGAGCATCCCCTACTGAAGCCCAAATGCCCCTTAGCCTGCTTCAACATTTGACCTGAGCCCTGGGAGAGCCAGATGTCATCAGTTGTGTGACTTAGCTAGGAGATCTGGCCTCTCTGAGCCTTTAAACCCCTCTCTTTGGAGTGACCCCATACAGAGGAGTGGGACACACCAGCCTGGACTTCCCAGCAGGAACTCCAGGAAAATATGGGAAGTCAGGAGTATGGGGGGGACTTACCATGTGGTGGCTGCTTTTCCCCCACCAGGGCCTCAGTTCCAGCAACTGGTGGGCCAGCTGGGTGCAGCGCACAGCAAACACACTTTCCGCTACACAGAACACCAGTGAGATGCCCCAGAGGCACAGGCTAGAACTCTGCAGGGTACAGGGGACAGAGATGGCCGCGTGTGTGCCAAGACCCATTCCCACCCCTGTCAAGGGCCTGGGTGCCCCCATCCCAGGCTCAGGCACTCACGTAAATGCGGGTGGGGTCGAAGGGACAGTCGGGTGTGAGTGCCAGTAGTTCAGGGCTCCCAAAAGTGCAGGCAGCCAGCAGTGCCCGTCCCTGGGTAGCAAAGGTCACGGCGATCGAGGCCAAGAGGCCAAGGGCACAGATCAAAGAGAGAAGAGCACAGGCCACACTCGAGCTAAACATTGTCCAGCGCTGGATGGGGGAGGCCACTGGTCAGTGGACATCAGGCTTGGCCTCCCTGGGCAGCTCTGGCCTCCATGATGGTCAGGCACACCCCCTACCCTACAGCCCCATCCCAGGAGGCGCCACATACCAGGGGGGTGCTGGGGAGGTAGCGTGACAACACGATGGCTGCAATGCCCGAGGTGATGACCTGGTGGTGGGGGTGGGTTCAAGTCAGTTCTGACCCTGTGCTGGAGGACAGCAGGGGGAGTCAGGACTGTTCTTGGATAAAGATGCCACCAATATCACCAAAGATGCTCTCCAAACCTCCACCTCCTTGTCTTGTGCTTAGCTTTGCCCTCACTGCCTCCATCTGCAGAGCCATTTCCTCCTTGTCTAGCCCTGGAGTGATCACACCCTGCCTGTAGCCTTCCATGACTCCCCACTGCCTCACATGTGAGAAGGCATGTCCAGGAGTATGCACGCCACAGGATACCTGTGACATAATTCCCTGAAATGGAACAGATTTGGAAGAAACTAAGTAACTCAACTGGCAAGGAATTAAAACCAAAATTATATATTGAAACAAACCAGGACACTTTATGGCGTAAAATTCAAAATCCCTAATAGTATTTGAAATTATTTCAGGGTCTCAGTGACCTGGCCCCAGCTCTCAGCTCCTCAGCCCCACCCTGAGCCACTATCCTCCCTCATTGCCCAGGATGTGGACACCCGCATGAAGGCTCCTGATGCTCACAAAACACCCTCCCTGCTCCCCGTACTGTGCAGATCCTTCCCTGTGCAGGCTTGCCAACCACCCTATGCACTGTCCACCCCAACAGCTGCCCTCTAGATCTTTGGAGCTCCATTCAGTCAATCTTCCTCCTGTTCACTCAGTGTAATGGGCAGAGTACCATGGGTATCCAGCAATGGCTTTCATTCATTGTGCAACCAGAACTAAGTGCCTCAACCTCTCTGTGCTAAGCCCCACTCTGCAGGATGAGCTCACAGAAAGGACACTGGCTTTGGTATCAGAACCACCAAGGTTCAAATTCAGTTTGGCATCTTTGTATCAGCAGGAGGGGTGAATCCCCGAGTCTTGGTCTCCTCCTCTATAAAATGGAGATGATAATGGTCCATGTTGCCAGATTGGTGAGGATTAACTGAGGAAATGAGGGCAAAGGAGAAGTGGTCCAGCCCAGAGCCCATTCCTGGGCCCATTACCTCCCAACTCTGCCTTCCTCACAATAACTGTAATCCCAAGGACACTGGCCACATTTGCATAGCCCAGCCTGTTCCACTTGATGGAGTCCTTCTGATTTGCTTGGGCCTTGTCCACCAGGTGTGGAGGCCAGCAGGCTGCCTGAGCTTTATTTTCAGACAGAGACAGGCTTAGTGAGGTCTCTGCCAGGAGTGGCAGGGATGAGCTCCCACACAGATGTGTAAATGTTCCTCCAAGGTCGCAGGTGCCTCTGCTGACAGGCAGGAAGAGCTCTATAAATCTGAGAATACCAGGCCACTTCATTTGTATATTCATCAAACAGGGGCTGTCACTGAGTCATAACAGGGCTACCCTTTATTGAGCAGTTGCTATAAACCAGGTTTAATGATAAACTCCTGCCAGCCTGGTTTCTCAGGGTCTCCAGAACAGATCGTAGCCATGGCCACCTCCACGTCTTTGCATCTGTCTTTCCATTTTGTACAGGAAATGTCATCCTGCTTCCTTTCCTACCTGCCAGCCCCATGCAGGCCACATACCCGGGTTATTTATTGAAATTCATCTGTGAACTCCTACACATCCATCAAAACCCCTCTGTGAAATCCTCCTGGATCCTCCCAAACTGCTTTGATGTTATTTTATTCTGTCCAAGGGTAATTTGAATATTTCTTGGTGGTAATAACAATCCTAGTTCACACTAGTGCACACTTACCATGTGCTGAGCTCATTATACGAAGCACTTTCTGGGAATGATCTTATTCAAAACTCACCAGGACCCTGTGAGGAGGACACTTTTACCACCCCCATTTTATAGATGAGAAATCTGAGGCAAAGAGAGTTTGAGTGACTTGGTAAATGGCATACTATGCTGGGGCTACCTGCTTATCCTCCCAAGCTGTGGTGGGGACTTGTCAAAGACCTTGCAAGCCCCTCCCTCCCACCAGTCACCCTCCCGGCCTGGCCGTACCACAATGGCAGAGGTGACTGAGAGGATGTTGACCACGCAGTACTGAAGAGCCACAGCATCCCGGGGGGCAGCGACATAGCGCAGCACCGTGCCGTGCAGCACAGCGGCGATGATGAAGCTGATGTGGCCCAGCACCACCAGCACCAGGCCTGTCTTCATTAGCACCTTCCGGAAGTCATCCACGCTCAGGCCACCTGTGGGGGACAGAGACATGGGTGAGGCTTACTCTGCTAGGCAGAGGAGTAAACCTAACCCTGGAGTGATGGACACTGGGTCCTAAGTCTATTTCTGGATGACTTGGAGGCAGTAGCTTGTCATTTTTGAGCCTCAGTTTCCCCCTCTGTAATAGGGGTTCATGATTCATTTGTGAGTCATGGGACTGTAAGGCTGGAAAAGCACCCAGGGGGGATACTTAGTGAAAGAGAGTCATCCTTGTTAGCACTCAAGGTCATGAGCAGCAGGGCTCGAGCTCACATCTCTAACTCCAGCTCCCTGACCCTTCCATTGACATCCCATCCACTGTGCCAGGCCCTGGGCTACCACAGTGAGCTCGACAGTCATTGTCCAGGTTCCATGGAGCCCATGGGCCATCGGCAGGGATTAGGCCCTGCTCGGTATTCAGCTTGGTAGATAGTAGGTACTCAACACAATTGTTGAACTGAACTGCCTAGAGTCAAGTGACTGGGGCAACTAACTAAAGCCCCTGAATTTCCATTTCCCCATCTGTAAAATGGGAAGAAGAACCCTGGTCTCTCAGTGCAGAAGATACATGAGATAGATGGAAAGTGGGTCAAGCTCTGGGGCTCTGGGAAAAGCAAGCTCTTGGGGCGGGGTAGCACTAGGCAGGGCTGTGGGGGAGGTAGGACCAAATGTAAATTCCTTTTGGCCATGTGGCTGCTGCTCCTATCATCACATCCCAGGAACAGGAAGCCCACTCCTCAGACAGCTTAGGCTATTCTAAAGGTGCTCTCTGCAATGTCCTCCTTGGCTCCTGACCCTGTCCTAAAGGACACACATAAAGCTGGTTCCCTGGTCCTGCCAGTCTCCTATGTGAAACTGGAAGACTATGATCAGTTCCCAGAACTAAACAGCCCCTTCCCTTAGCTGCTCCTAATAGGATCTGACTTTGAGCCCCTTCCTAAACCTCAGTCTCCCCATCTGTGACAAAGAGGGTTGATCATATTTCACATATGGGAGTTCTGCAGCTAGATTTAAAAAGAGAGAAAAAGAAGAAAGGAAAAAACAACCACTAGGCTGGCTGTGCTTGGGATCCTGTGCAAAGAGGCAATCCCCACCAGGGAACAGGGAGGCAGGGGCCATTCAGTCACAGACTCCCTGTGACAGAGCATGGGCCCCTCCCCTCTGTTGGCTCCAGATTTCCCAAGTATAAGACAAAGAGGGGTGGTCTAGCTGGCCTCTGAGACCCCTGGAGACTATAGAGTCCTTTGGGGCTGGACCAGGTCTAGGAAGTAAAGAACCCATGATGGACTGGCTGGGCACCGTGGAACTGGAATGACCTGGTGAAGAAGAATGGCCAGCCAAACAGAAAGGGGCATGGCAGCTTCACTGTGGGGGCCTGCTCCACCTCACCCCATCCACCCACCTGCCTACCTGGAAGCCCAGACACCACCCAGCTCAGGGCTGCACTCAATAACAACAGCATCCCAGGACCAAGACTTTGGTTAAGCAAGAGGCACAGTGCCAACCCGGGCCTGCGCCTGGAACCCTGGATTGGGAGTCTCAGGGCAGTTCCTGTTCCAAGTTACCATTCTGGGAGCATTTAGCAATGTGTTAGTCCACAGTGCTAAGCACTTCACTCTCGGAGCTAAGTTTATCTTCATAGAAGACTAGGAGGTGGGTGCTACTGGCCTATTTTACAGATGAGGCAAAACAGAGGCTCACAAGGTGTCTGTGGGGACTCCCCAGGACTGCCGAAGAGCAGCATCGCAGCGCCCAGGGAGCGGGGGGAGGGGCACACAGTCCTCTCCTCTGTGATGATCCTTTGTCACACTGTTCCCTCCAAGCGTGGTGGGGGACAGAAGGGTATGGAAGTGAGAGCCCAGGGCCCTGCTTTCCCTCTCTCTGGTCTCTCCAGCGTATTTTCTGCCACCAGGGTGTCCGGTGAGCATTCACGCCACTCAGAAAGGAAAGTGGTGTCAAGGGGCCGGAGGTGCTTCGGGCCACATTAAGACATACCCGGCAGCCCTCCTTCCTCCATCTCCCTGAAACTGAAGCCCTGAAAGAAAAGTGACGTGCCCAGGCCGCCAAGTGAGTTAGAGGCGGAGCGGTGGGCCTGGCCCGGTGCGGCTCTCCCTACAGAGCCCCACCCCGCGGCAGGGTCTGGGCCTCTCGCGCCCACCCCGCGCCGCTCACCCAGGCGCAGACACATGTCGCTCCCGCGCGGGTCGCCGCGGCCGGCGTCAGCGGGGATCCAGAAGCTGCCGGCAGCCGGGGCGCTCGGCTCCCATCCTCTCCGCCGCCGCCTGTGCGCGCTGCGGAGCCGCGCCGCGCCCACTTCCCGCCCGAGCCGCGCTCTGTCCCCGGGCGGCCTCCCTTCCCTGCACCCCCAGCCGCCTGGGCGCGCTCGCAGCAGCCGGTCCGACCGGCTCCGCAGCCTCGACCGCGCGGCTGAGTCGCCGCCCCGCCCCGCCCTGCGGCGACCCCGACGCCCCTGCGCTCAGCTGGAGCCTCCGCGGTGATGCCCCCTTGACGGAGGGACACTGAGACTCAGAGGGGCAGCTATAGCCCCTGCCAGGGCGTGAGACCCGGGCTGTGTGGTGTCAGCTATGGTTATGGTGCCCCGATGGGCACCTGAGGGAAGAGCGCCCGGGGGGAGGCTGGGAATGGGGAGGGTGGTGAAAGAGAGCAGCCTAGGGGACCGGGGTCCGTCCCTGGCCTGCTGTGTGACCTCAGGCAAATGACTTTTCCTCCCTGGGACCTACTTTGACCAGATGAAGAACAGCCCTGTTCTTTGAGTCTAGTCTTTCCCGCTGAGCAAGGTGCTTTCCTCATCTGTCTTCAGGTTCCTGTTCCCTCCTTCAAAAGTCAGGGATGATAATTCCTGTCCCTTGAGGTTGTCTGAAACAAAATGAGATACAAAATTAAGAAAATGCCTTAGAAACTCCCTAGAGTGGCTTTATGGACAAAGCATAGATCTGGCAGGACACATATTAGAAGCTTTACTAATCCTGGTTGTGGGTTACTGAGCCCCTTTAATATGCCAGCATGGATGGAGGTGTCCTTGTGTCATTCTCAGTCTCCCTGTTAGTCAGGTGATTCCCTTCCTTTGGGTTCAGAGGGCTAATCACTCACCCTAGGCCACCTGGCCAGGATTCCCATCCAGGTCTCTGAGCCCAAGTTCTCCAAAGTGGCAGTACTGTGGCTGCCTATGTGGACTCCCTAGGTCTTTGAGGCAGACCTCTGGAGGCACTTGCTGACACCTGATGGCATCTGTTCCCTGCCTGTGACCCCACCCACTGGTCAGTGGCCTTGATGGCAGGGGCTAACCTGATGTCTTAGATGTTCCTTTTCTGTACACCTGTTGTGTCACCTGGGTCAGTGCAGGGAGCTTCTGGAGTTTGGGAAACACATGAACAGCAAAGGAGGGAGGGGAGCCATTTCTCCTGGGAAACCCCCTTGAGAATCACCAGATCACTGCCACCATCAGGCCAGGCTAGGAGCCCCTCAGTGTGTGGGCTTCCAGGTCATCTGTCTGGAACAATGTTATGAACAGTGCAGCTGTTCCTAACAGCAAGGAACTGGTACCAAAGTGACAACCAAGGGAGGGGGAAAGGGGAGGATTTTGCTTTTTTATTTCACACTTGGTGGTGTTGGAATCTTACAATGAATAATCTTTCATATCCTGCTTTTGTTTTTTTAAGAAAATGGGCCCTTGGGCTGGGATTGTGGCTTAGAGGTAGAGTGCTCGCCTGGCATGCATGAGGCACTGGGTTTGAGCCTCAGCATCCCATAAAAATAAAATAAAGGTATGTGTCCACCTACAACTAATAAATAAATAAATAAATATTTAAATATATATATATTTAAATATCTATTTATCTATTTATTTTTAAAAAATGGGCCCTTTATGGGCTGGGGATGTGGCTCAAGTGGTAGCGTGCTGGACTGACATGCGTGCAGCCCGGGTTCGATCCTTAGCACCACATACAAACAAAGATGTTGTGTCCGCTGAAAACTAAAAAATAAATATTTAAAAAATTCTCTCTCTCTCTTAAAAAAAAATAGGCCCTTTACTATCACCATCCTGCCACCACTGGACCAACAGTTTTCTGATGGCAAACTCCACCTCCCCAGGGTCACTGCAAAGCTGGTGTCACATCTCAGGTATACACATGCAGGTGGCTTCTCTATCAGTGTTGGACAATCCCCTTGACGTTGAGCCCATCTGGACACATTGAGTGCTTTTGCCTCCAGAAGCACAGATAATGGTTCTCTCTTTGTATACCTGGAGTGTTAAAAACAAAACAAAACAACAACAACAACAAAACACCCCCATTTTATCCATGAGAAAATGGAGACCCAGAAAAATGAATAACTTTTCCAGGATAATATGACATATATCAATGATAGAGCTGAGACTTGAATCCAGGCCTGATCTTGAAGCAGGTCCTAACTTCTGAGGGTATGTTGGAAATGCAGAGAGCCACAGCCTCCAAAACTGTGCCTATTCTCTGGGGCCTCTAAAGAGGAAGAACTGTTTCACCTGATTCTCTCCAAAACATCATTTCCTGGCCATCAGCCAACCTCAGAGGCTGAAGTTATTGCCATTTCTTTTCCTTATTGCCAGGTGGCCAAAGTCCATCAGTCCCTGCCACCCGTGGCCCTTACCTCTGCCCCACCTGTCCATGCACTGGCCTGGCCCAGAGCTCTAGTTCCTTGTTCTCCACCAACTTACTGTGGCATTCTGGTCATTCTCTGCTATTCCCCACCTCAGTTCTCCTAACTGTCCATTGGGGATAATGATTTGCTTTTCAGGCTTTCTGGGTTTCAGGGGCATTAATAACTTGAGCGATGTGAAAGTGGGTTGAAACCCAGCCAGAGAAACACAAGTAGCACTCCTTTCTCTTCCTGGAACATTTAACGACCAGGTGTGGCCCAGTGTACTTAAATTGGAGGCTGGGTCTTTCCAGGTGTGGCCTTCCCAGTGGAGCTGTGCTGGAGAGGTGGCTTCAGGCTGTCCGTGTACAACCCCTCCTCACTTTGAAAAAGTTCCCCACCTCATTTTAAGAACCCTTTCCCCATGTAAGTAAAATCATCTCATAACCACACCATGTTCTATTTCATGCATGTATGTACATGTACATGAAACTAAAACCAACTAACCATGCTTGTCCAAGATAAGAGGGGGTGGTTATCTCTCTAAACTAATTATTTATTTATTATTGGTGGCAGGGACTAAACCCCAGGGCACTTACCACTGAGCCACATCCCTAGCCCCTTTTAATATACAGAGAGGGTCTTGCTGAGTTGCTTAAGGCCTCACTAAGTTGCTGAGGCTGGTGTTGAACTCATGATCCTCTTGCCTCAGCTTCCTGAGCTGCTGGGATTACAGGTGTGTGCCATTGTGCCTGGGTTAAATTAATTTTTAAAAATATTTATTTTTTAGTTGTATTGGACACAATACTTTTATTTTGTTTATTTATTTTTATGTGGTGCTGAGGATCGAACCCAGGGCCTCACACATGCTAGGCAAGTGCTCTACCGCTGAGTCACACCCCCAGCCCTTAAACTAATTTTTTAAACTAATATGTTTACATTCACAAGTTGTGGACAGTGTGAATTGGGGCATTTGTTATGTTGGTTTTCTTTCTTTTACATTTCTAAAAAACAAACAAGAAAGACTCACTATAGAAAACTTGGTGGCAAAACTCAGGAAAGTGTAAAGAAGAAATCAGAGCTACCCATAATCCTTTGTCCCACCATGGATAACCCCCACTCACTTTTTAAAAAAATATTTATTTTTTAGTTTTCGGTGGACACAACATCTTTATTTTATTTTTATGTGGTGCTGAGGATTGAACCCAGCGCCCTGCGCATGCCAGGTGAGCACACTACTGCTTGAGAGCCACATCCCCAGCCCCCACCACTCACTTTTTGGAGGGTGTTTTGGTTTGGTTTGGTTTTTCCTATGTGTATATATCATTTATCACTTTTTCCTCCTCCAAGATTCCTGCCACCTGGTTCTACTCTCACCCTCTTCATTATCTTCATCTTTGTGGCCTTCCTTCGTCCATTCAGGATTTGGATTTTTGTCCTAATGTCCTGCTCATCCGTGTGAATGACCCTTTAGTATCCTGCTTGACCTCCCCAGTGGCCTTCCTCGTGACTGCAGCTGTCCTCTCCAGGGCCACACCTTGAACACCTCCCTGAGGTTCCAACTTCAGTCAAGGCACAGAGGCCTCTGGCAGGCTGCCCACGTTCTGACTCCCACTGCCTCATCCCCAACTTCCAGAGGCCACTGGCCATTTCTGTCTTCTTCAAGTCAGTTTAGTGCCCTCCTGGCCTCTGTAGCATCAAGCCTAAACCAAAAGTGGAGTGTCTGAAGGCCAGTCAGGTGGCCTAATGAGATGTCTTGGGCCAGGATGGTGGCGGGGGAGATAGAGGAGGGGAAATTTGAAATGTGATTTCATGTCAAAATCTGAAAAGCGCTGCTCCAACCCTCACCTCCTTACTCTTCTCAGTGGCTCCCCCAGCTCCACAAGGCCCCTCTCTGTCCCTCCTCCTCTACCTTTCTTTGGAGTCCCTCCATCAGCCTATAACAGTCTCGAGTCTCTCTATCCTAAAAAGTACAACCGCCCTTGGCCCTCTTTGCATTTCTAGTTACTGCTTTGTCATCTCCTCTCCCTGACCCCTCGGAACTTCTGGAATGAGTTAGCCTTACTTGCTGCCTCCACTTTCCCAGCTCCTACTTGCTCCTACTTCCTCCTTCGTCCACAGAAAGTGGCCTCAGTCCTCTGGGGAAGAGCCCTTGCTGTGGTCACAGTGGACTTCTAACCTTGCTGAATCCAGTGCAGGCCCTGGGTCCCTAACTCATTATTATTAGCCACCCCCTGTGCCTCCTGCCATCTTTCCAGGGTTTGCTCCTGCATCCCTGGGGGCTTCCTTCTCAGTCTCCTTTGTGAATTTTTGTCATCAGCCCTGAGAGAAGTCGGCCCTGGGGGAGAGAGAGAAAAAGAGACCCTAAGTTGATAGAGACCCAAATCTACAAGGATGACCAGTCATGCTTGTCCCTTTAGTTAGATGAACAAAACCTCCAGCATATGCTTGTAACAGATCAACTAGAACAAAAACATAATTAATTTAAATGTCACCAGACTTACACAATGTGCCTACAAATGATTTATGGGTAGACTGCTTAACCAAAGAGAAACATTCTGAACCCCAAACATCAAACGATTATCATGGAATTTGGTTTTCAAAAGAGCTTGCCTGGGAACATGCACGTTTCTTTCCAGGAAAATCATATACATAATTAGAGAGCTCAACTGTCTTCTCTGAGTGGCGAGAGGTGCCTGCAACTCTGCCTTTGGAGTGTGTGTACCTTTTCTGTCCTTTAGTAAATCTTTGCTTGTGTCTTGCTTTTGACATGTCCTGGAATACTTTTCAGTGGTGAAAGTTGAGAAGCCATACAGGCAGAGGTGAGGTCCCATTCTCTTCCTTGGAGGAACCTTCTTGGTCGCCATTTCAGTAGCAGCTCAACCTTTGAATATTGGTTTTTCTTTGCGTCCTTTCTGCTTTCTTTATTATTCCCATTGGTTGGTTCATGGGTTTCCTTTGTATATGACTTTCCAATCACTGAACCCATACTAGGCAGCTCCCCCAAGCATCTGAACCCAAATAGCCAATCACCTTGTTGCCCCACGCAGGTGGGTCACTCCACACAGCATCTCGCAGTCACCTCGAGCTCAGTATGTATCAACTGATCCATCTATCTTTTTCCCCAAACAGTACTGCCTCAGTTGGTGGCGTCACCATACAAACAAGCCAAAAGCCTGGGAGGCATTCTTTTCTCTTTCTGCACGAAGGCAATCACCAAGTCCTGCCAGTTTATATCATAAATACTCCTCTAACAAGGTCCTTCCTCTTTTCCTCTGTTACTATTGCCCTGTTCACATGGCATCTGTTGGCCCCTAAACATTTTTCCAAACTACTGAGCAATCTTTTTTTTTTTTTTTTTAAATGGAAAGCACGGAAGTTCAGAATGCTGCTATCTAGCCCAGACTCATTTCTTTTTTTTTTTTTTTTAAGAGAGAGTGAGAGAGGGAGAGAATTTTTTAATATTTATTTTTTAGTTATCGGCGGACACAACATCTTCATTTGTACGTGGTGCTGAGAATCGAACCTGGGCCGCACGCATGCCAGGTGAGCGCGCTACCACTTGAGCCATATCCCCAGCCCCCTGAGCAATCTTTCTAGAGCATAAATCAGATCATGTCATTCTTTTGCTTAAAACCAGTAACATCAAAGAAATTAAAGAAGACTTAAATAAATGAAAAGACATCCAAAGCTCATGGATTAGAAGACTAAATATGATTAGGATGGCCATTCTCCCCAAATTTATCTACAGGTTCAATATAATCCCTATCAAAATCCAACCTGGGGCTGAGAGTGGCTAGTTCAGTGGTAGAGCACTTGCCTAGCATATGCAAGGCCCTGAGTTCAGTCCCAGCACCAAATAAATAAATAAATCCAACCTGCCTTTTTTTTTTTTTTTTGCAGAAATTGATAAACTTATCCTAAAATATATATGGAATGCAAAAGATTCAAAATAGCCAAAACAATCTTGGGGATAGAAAACCAAATTGGAGGATTCACACGTCCCAATTTCAATTTACTCCAAAGTAAATTGTACAAGGTAATCAAGACAATATGGTAGTGGAATAAGGGTAGCCATAGACATGAACAGAGTAGAATTGAGAGTCCAGAATAAACAAGAAATAAGTGTGTGTGTGTGTGCGTGCGTGTATGTGTATGTGTGTATATACACACACACACACATAAATTTCAACAAAGGTGCCAAGATGACTCAAGGGAATAGTCTTTCAACAAGTGGAGCATGAACAATTGTGTTTCCATGCCAAGCTCGCCAGTGAACCACGTCCTCTTCTGAGAAGGCTTGCTGCTGGCAGGGCGGGGCCTGCATGAGTAAGGAGAGGAATGGAGCCCCTGGGGACAGAAGGCGGTCCCCCCCCCTCCATCTTGGAAGGAGTGAGACGTGCTGGTGTCTTGTCCATACACCATCAATCCTTGCAGTGACTTGGGAAGGTGATGACTCACTTTGAGGATGAGAAAACTGGTTGGTTTTTGTTTCGGTAATAAAAATTGAATCCAGGGTGCTCTTCCATTGAACTAGACTCCCAGTCCTTTTATTTTTATTTGACAGGTTCTCACTAAATTACTAGGGCTGATCTCAAACTTGTGATCCTCCTGCCTGGGCAGCTTAGTGAGATCCTGTCTTAAAAAATAAAAAGGGCTGGGCTGGGGATATAGCTCAGTTGGTAGAGTGCTTGCCTCACATGCAAAAGGCCCTGGGTTCAATCCCCGGAAGCACAAATAAATAAATAAATAGATAGATAAAATAAAAAGGGCTGGGGATGGAGTTTAGTGGTAGCGCACCCCTGGTTAAATCCCCAGTACTGAAACAAAAGAAAGAAAGTGAAAAGACACCCTATAGGATGGGAGGAGATGTTTGCAAATCCAGTATCTAGCAAGGATCTAGTGTCCAGAACACTCCAACTCAACAACAAAAAAATAAACAAACCAACTAAAACCAGACAGAGCAGATTGGGTGGTGCTCGCCTGTAGTCCCAGCTGTTTGGTTGGCTGAGGCTGGGGGCTGGCAGCCCAGGAGTTCAGACCAGCCTGAGCAGCCCAGCAAGACCCTGTCTGTGCTGTGCATTGCGGTGGGGGGAGTAGCTCTTGCTTCTGTGACCCCATGCACTTCAGATTTTCCTCCTATTTCTGTAACCATTATTTCTTGATCTCTTCAGATGGTTTCTTAAGAAATGGACTTGAGATACCTAAGTTAAGTCTCAATGACCCATTTTTAAGGTTAATACTTTGACTTTTATTGACCTTTATTGAGACCAGCCTTGGTCCAGTTATTATCATCAATAACTGGATTACTTCTGAGACCTTGCACTTCAGTACCCTGCTCCCTGACACCCATCTCCTATCTTTTTGCAATGGGAGGGATTGAATGGCGTGGAGGGAGAGGCTTGTGAGTGCTAAGCACAAACTCTGCCACTGAGCTACACCCCAGCCCCAGCTCCTGTCTTTCCAGCTCTCTTTAATACCATCTCAACAATTCGACTTTTTGAGAGCTCCATTTTATTAACCATTCATGGTGGCATACTTGAGAATTTGGTCAACGGACAAAGCCCTCTCTTTTTCGTTTGTAACCTCTTTCTCAGGGATTTCAATCAGCCCCTTGGCTTTGTACTGCCAATGCATCAGGAACTATCTCTCTATCTGTATCATATACATATCATATATATATATACACACATACACATATATGTATGTATATATAAACATGTACATATATATGTATAATCAGGTTAGTGAGCATTTGAAATGTGCCTAGTGTGACTCAGAAATGGACTTATTTAATTAATCAAAATTAAATAGCCAAATGCCATGGCACACATTTGTAATCCCAGTGGCTCAGGATGCTGAGGCAGGAGGAACATGAGTTCAAAGCCAGCCTTAGCAACTTAGCAAGGCCCTGTCTCTAAATAAAATATTAAAAAGGGCTGGGATGTGGCTCAGTGCCTAAGTGCTCCTGGGTTTAATCCCTCA
Source organism: Callospermophilus lateralis (assembly GCF_048772815.1). Lineage (NCBI taxonomy): Eukaryota > Metazoa > Chordata > Mammalia > Rodentia > Sciuridae > Callospermophilus > Callospermophilus lateralis. The sequence goes on along the minus strand of NC_135311.1, from coordinate 120,724,647 downwards.
TACCGGAAAAATAATAATAATAAATATTAAATAGTTATAGGGAGAGTAGATACCATACTGAACAGTGGAGGTAAATTACTCCCAATCTCTATTAAGTTACCCTGTTTTATTTTCTCCAAGGCATTTTCTTTAGGTGAAATAATCATATTCATTTATTAATTTTCTGCTTCTAACTGTAAGAATTTTGGTTCTATGAAAACAGAAACCTTAAGAAACGTGTTTTTAGTTCATCACTCAATACTCAGTGCCTAGAAGAGCATCAGGGAAACAGTAGGCACTTAATAAATACTAACTGATGAATAAAGCATTTCATGAGTGTTTCTCAGCATGTGATCTCTGAATGCTTGCTGGTCCTCCGGACCTTTTCAGAGGGTCTGTGAAGTCAAAATTATGCTTTTTATTTCCCCAAATTATTTGCATAATACTTACTAAGATCATGTCATATATATATATATATATGTGTGTGTGTGTGTGTGTGTGTGTTTATATACATATATAATTTATTTTAGTTGTTGATGAACCTTTATTTTATTCATTTACTTATCTGTGGTGCTGAGACTTGAACCCAGTGCCTCACACATGCTAGGCAAGTGCTCTACCACTGAGTCACAACCCAGTCCCTTATCTTGTCTTTTTGATGTTGAAAAAGAAATGGTGAATATAAGTGTTGGTCACTTAACAAAGAACAAAGCAGCACCCTAAGCCATGCTGGTAGTTGTATTCTTCTCTGCCATGTGCTCATGGCAAAAGAGAGAATGATATTAGTTCCATTTAAGAATGATTCCAGGCAGCGTGGGAGGCTGAGGCAGGAGGATCAAGAGTTCAAAGCCAGCCTCAGCAAAAGTGAGGCGCTAAGTAACTCAGTGAGACCCTGCCTGTAAAGAAAATACAAAATAGGGCTGGGGATGTGGCTCAGTGGTAGGGTCTCCCCGAGTTCAATCTCCAGTAAAAAAAAAAAAAAAAAAAGAAGAAAGAAAGAAAAAAGAAAAAAAAATTCTATGAAACAGCAAAGATTTTTAACTTCATTAAATCTCTAACCTTAAGTATACCTGTTTTATCTTTTTTCCTTTCTTTCCTCTCTTTCTTCTTTCTTTTTTTTTAATAAGAGAGGGAGAGAGAATTTTTTTTTAATATTTATTTTTTTAGTTATTGGCGGACACAACATCTTTGTTTGTATGTGGTACTGAGAATCGAACCCGGGCCGCATGCATGCCAGGTGAGCACGCTACCACTTGAGCCACATCCCCAGCCCCTTTCTTTTTTCTTTTGTTTCAGTGGTTGGGTTAATTCCAGGGCCTCATATCTTAGGCAAGGATGAGCTATATCCCCAGCCCAAAGTATACTTTCTATATATATTTCTTTTTCTTTTCCCTCTTTTCTTTTATTTATTTATTTATTTTTCTTTTCTTTCTTTTCTTTATTAGTTGTTCAAAACATTACATAGCTCTTGACATATCATATTTCATACATTTGATTCAAGTGGGTTATGATCTCCCATTTTCCCCCCATATACAGATTGCAGAATCACATCGGTTACACATCCACGTTTTTACATACTAGTGTCTGTCGTATTCTGCTGTCTTTCCTATCCTCTACTATCCCCCCTCCCCTCCCCTCCCCTCCCCTCTCATCTTCTCTCTCTACCCCATCTACTGTACTTCATTTTTCTCCCTTGTTCCCCCCCCCCCCGTTTCCCTTCAGCTCCTCTTATATGTAATTTTGTATAACGATGAGGGTCTCCTTCCATTTTTTTTTTTTTTTTTGAGACAGTCTAGCCATTTTTCCCAAGCTGGCCTCAAACTCCTGGACTCAGGTGATCCTTCTCCATTAGCCTCCCAAGTAGCTAGGACTACAGTCTGTGCCACTGTGCCAACATACTTTTATTTATTTATTTTTTTTTTTGTTTCAGTACTGGGGATTAAACCCAGAGGCACTCTACCACTGAGCCACATCTCCAGCCCTTTTTATTTTTTCTTTTGAAAAAGGGTCTTATTAAGTTGCCTATGATGGCCTCAAACTTGCAACCCTCCTGCCTCATCTTCCCAAGGAGCTGGAATTGCAGTCATGCACTCCACACCCAGCTCTTTTAAATATTTTTTTAAATATTTTTTTTAGTTGAAGATGGACACAATACTTTTATTTTATTTTTTCATTTTTATGTGGTGCCAGGAATCGAACTCAGTGCCTCTATCACTGAGCCACAACCCCAGTCCTGTCTTTCAAATATTTTGACAGAGTAGAAAGGGTTCTTCTGCATACCTATGTGCCATAGTTGTCTCAAGGAAAAGTCCCTGGGCAGCTGTTAGAGTTTCAAGCTAAATTAGACACTTTGCTCATGGAACATAATTTCTAGTTGAAAGAAGGATGGAAAAACATACTATGGTTGTACAAATGCAGATATTTTGTACACATTTTTTTGTGGGGGGGGGTAAAGGGGGTTGAATTCAGGGACACTTGACCACTAAGCCACATTCCCAGCCCTATTTTGTATTTTATTTAGAGACAGGGTCTTATTGAGCTACTTAGTGCCTTACTTTTCCTATGGCTGATTTTGAACTCTCAATTCTCCTGCCTCAGCTTCCTAAGCCACTGGGATTACAGGTGTGTGCCATTGTGCTCGGTGCAAACATTTTTGATGACATGAACAAAGTAAGTCTATTACTTCAAGAGGAAAAATGTCAATATTTTCTGCTAAAAGCTATTGAATGAAAATTAAAATTTTGGAGAATTTGTATCCATCACCATGACTTTGAAAGTTTCCCGCTACTTAAAAACATTCCAACGGTATCAGATTTAATAAATGTGATTTTTTTCTGTTGCATTATGAAATGTGTCAGCACTTGTAAAAATTTGCATAACTCCATAAAACCATATATGCCAAGTGACCTATGATGCTACAAAGTTATGCATGGATAAAAGATGCATTCAAAGTGCAAAATAGGGTAGACTGAGGCAGGAGGATTGGAAGTTTGAGACTGGCTAGGACAAGTCAGCAAGACCTTGTCTCAAAATAAAAAAATTAAAAAGGCTGGGGAAATAGCTCAGTGGTAGAGTGCCCCTGGGTTCAATCTCCGATACAATGATAATAATAAAATACTCTTCTCTTTCCTAGTTGCGTATCTGTGTGAGAGAGAATTTTCTTCATGTGCTTGAGGCAAAATACCATGTCTCTACAAAATGAATGATCAATCAGATAATGAGAATCTAGCTGCCTTTCTCTAAGATAGACATTAAGATTGGCAAAAATGTAAAAACAAAGCCATTCTTATTAATTTTTACAATTTGGAAAAAGGTATTTTTCATTTAAAAATGTGTTAGTGGGCTGGGGATATAGCTTAGTTAGTAGAATGCTTGCCTCACATGCACAAGGCCCTGGGTTCAATCTCCAGCACCACACACACACACACACACACACACACACACACAAATGTGTTAGTGGTGGCACACGCCTGTAATCCCGGTAGCTCAGGAATTGAGACAGGAGGATCATGAATTCAAAGCCAACCTCAGCAAAATCAAGGTGCTAAGCAACTCAGTGAGACCCTGTCTCTAAATAAAATACAAAATAGGGCTGGGGATGTGGCTCAGTGGTTGAGTGTCCCTGAGTTCAATGCCCAGGACCCCATCCCCTAAAAAAAAAAAAAAAAAAAAAAAGAACATATATCAATAAATGATGTTTTTATGAAGGTTAATTGTTGTCTTCTTTGTGTTATTATGAATTAACATGTATGAAGCACTTAGACTAGTGCCTGGCATATAATATCTCATAAATGTTAGCTTTTATTGTTCCCTCTGTAAAATTTGTCATTTTCTGGACACTAAACTGAAGATTTGGGAAAATGGCCAGTATACTATTAACTCCTGACTTAGTTCTACCAAGTCTTCTAATGTTTCTATTCATGTTAGGACATGATCTGAGCTTCAGGCGACTTTGGCTATGCAGCTGCTCCTCAAGGGCCACTATCTTCCTGGCCCAGGACCAGGGATTCCTCACTGATCTTCAATCCACCTCCATGCAGCCAAGTCTGAGAATTAGGAACCATCACTAGTGTCACAATTTAGAGGAGTGTTCCCCAAAGGTCCATGTGTCAAAGGACATTGGGCCCCATAGGGGTGCTATTGGGAGGTGGTGGTACCTTTGCAAGGTGAGGCCTAGTGGGAGGTTCTCAGCTCACTGGAGCTGGGCCCTTGGAGGGGACTATGAGACCCCAGGCTGACCTCTCTCTCTGCTTCTGGCTCATGATGTAAGTGAGTTTGTTGTCATGTACTCCACAATGTACCACTCTGGTCAGAGGCCCAGAATGATTGGGAAGCCTGATCTTGGACCAAAACCTCTAGAACCATGAGCAAAAACAAGATCTTTTCTCTTTATATACAAATTGCCTTAGGTATTTAGTTATAGTGACAATATATAACAAGCAACACTCTACTCATTGTGTTAGTCAGAACTTCTTCAGTTAGAGAGGACAGAGTCCTAACTGAAATGGACTTTGGGTGGGGGGAAGAAAACTGTTGGATTAATAAACTGAAAATTTAGGGGCTTCAGGCATGATTAGATCAGAGTATTAAAACGACATCACCTGGGGCTCAGGCTGCATCTCAGTGGCAGAGTGTTTGTCTAGCATGTGGGAGGCATTGGATTCAATCCTTAGCACCACATAAAAATAAACAAATAAAGGCATCTGTCCATCTACAACTACCAAAAAAAAAAAAAAATCACCTGGTGTAGTCCAAGAGTATAGCTGCCTCTTGCCTCCCTGTCAGCTCCGCTTTGCTCTGTGCCTGTTCTAATGTCAGGCAGTCTCTGTCCACTAGTGGTCTCTGAAAGATCCATGCCTCCATCTTCTCAGCTTAGGAACCCCAGGAGAAAGCAGCCTCGATTCCCCTGCAAGTCCAGAAAAGCAAAATTCAGGTTTGATCTTAATTTTTCCAGCCCATCATGTTCTTCAGCCTTGTCCCAAAGTGATGTCACATGTGGCCTCAGAGGACTGAAACTGCACAGCAGGGGAGGGGAGGAAGGGATTGGTGTTTACCTACAGTCTGTTCTGTGTTAGGCATTTCATATTTTCTCATTTTCAACTCACTAACAGCCACCCTACCTTCCTTCCAAGCTGACAGGGGACAGGCTCCTTCTTATGACCATGGCCAACCCCTCTGCAGTGCCCTGGATCATCCCTCCATTTTAGGGACAAAGACCCACCAAATGCTTTCCTCTCCCTCTTATCCTGTCACTCTCTCCCTCCCCTTCCTATCTTTTCCTGCATCTCTGAACATGTTGAAGTCTCTTCAACTAAAAGGCAAAACTCACTTCCTGGTAGAGTTGGCCACTGTCTCCACTCATCACCTCCTACTTGCTTCTCAGCCAAAGGAAATCAATTTACTATGCTGTCATCTCCTGAGATTGCTTCTCTAAAGTTGACTTTCCACATGACAAACGCAGCCCTCAGTGGCCTGACCTGTCTGCTGACCGTGATGACCCTGCCTCCCTGCCAGAGCCCTCACCCCCTCAGCTTCCATTATTCTGGTCCTTCCGGGTTCTCCTTCTCCCTTTCCCTGGCTGCTAGTTAGAGGCTGATGAGAAGAGAAAGTCAATTCTTCTCACATTCACCCCTATGCTTTCAAGTGCCATATTTTCATGGGTGATTTCTCCAGCTCCTCCATCTGGGTCCCTGTCTATGGGTGTCAATTTTTGTGCCCTAGCTCAAGTGTGTCCCCCCAAAAGCATGTGTTGGGAACTTAATCTCCCATGCAGCAGTGTTGGGGGAGCAGTGGGAGGTAGTTAGTGCATGTGGGCACCATCTTTTTAAAAAAATATTTTTTTTAGTTATAGATGGACACAATACCTTTGTTTATTTTTTATGTGGTGCTGAGAATTGAAACCAGTGCCTCACATGTGCTAGGCAAATGGTCTACACTGAGCTAAAACCCCAGCCCTGGGTGCCACCCTTGTGAATGGAATAATTATGTCAATTTAAAAAATGTAACTGGGCTGCATTTTTTTTAAGTGTAACTGAGACTTAGGCTGCCTTTCTCTAGGCAGTGAGTCTTTACCTAGACATGCAGATGCCACATGAGTGACTGCAAAACAGGATAAAGCTTAGTATCTCTGCTTTCATTTTGCATTTGTCTCCTTTATTAAACTTTGGGTCAGGTTCCTGCTCAGCTCTGCAGATAGGCACGTTAATCACTTGAGGCATGCTCATCTCCAAACTGGTAATACAAGTTTATTAGCCCTAAATTTACCTGATCCCTCTCATCATCCTTTCAGACTGAGGTCAGATTTGCACAGACTTGCAGCAGCCTGTTTCGGACCCCTGGAGCGGTGCCTAGAAGTCTTCTGTTGAGACTGCTTCCTCCAACAGGAGCAATCATGTCAGGGGGACTGAATTGTCCCCTGCAGGACCACAGGCCTGATGGATAAACATCCTGAGTAGCAAGTGGAAATTGCCCCTTCAAGTGATCAACCAGAGCTACCTTGCAGAACCAGAATGGAGAGGATGATCAACCAGACCATAGTTAGATCAAGACTGTTTAGTTATGCATACCTCTTACCCCCTGCCCCATTTCTTCTATTTAAACCTAAAGGTCCTGTCAGCAACCCGTAGATAGGGCTAAGATGCTGGATTTCACTTTGCTTTCCCAATGTGGCCATATGGATTAAAGTTTCCTTTCCTGCTTTTCACCATTATAATTGCTGCTCGTTTTGGGATGGTGAATGGCCAGATCTTTGTTGGAACCCCCCAAGTCAGGTCTCTGGCCTAGGCCTCTAATAATAAATGGGTTGGAGGTGCAAGTTTATCTCTCTTTCTCTGCCCCACCCCATGCAAGTACATGATAATGTTCTTTTGTCCTTCTCCCTTCTGCCATGGAATGATGCAGAAAGAAAGCTCTTGCCAGATGTTGGCCCCTCGACCTTGGACTTTCCCGCCTCCGAACTGTAAGAAGTGAATCTCTGTTCTATATAAATTATCCAGTCTCAAGTATTCTGTTATAGTAACACCAAAGAGATGAAGCCTGGAAAAGAGCAGCTGCTTGCATCCAGTGAGTAATAAGTGAATTTCTTCAAAGGCAGGTGCCTGAGGGGTGGCACATTGGGAACCATATCCAGATCTAGAACTTTCTCCAATCCATGCATACAGACAGACCCCCAAATCAAACTTCAGCTGCATTTCCAGCTCAGGCTGGGATGAGGGCCAGCTCCCCTGCCTTGTTCTCCCTCAGATGACAACTGAGGCCTCAGAACTCAACCTCCCAGTGTCAGCTGTCTTCTTGTGTTGACACGGTTCACCCACGGAGCCTGCTGTCTCAGTGCAGGAGACAGCATGTCAGAGTGCAGAGAGCAAGGTGTCTGGAATTTAGAGTTGGGTCTGTGGCATGCTTGTTTTTCCATCTGACTAGGTGTCATCTCCAGACAATTTCTGGCCACCTTTGAGAATGTTCATGAGCTCCTTCAGGTGTGCAAGATCCAGGCTCAGATGACTTTCAGTAATGGGGACCATGGTAAGGACACAAACAAAGTGAGATGATCAGGGGAAGCTGTCAGCAAACCCAAGCAGGTGCCTGGAGCAGAGGAACAATGACAGGCTTGTGCTCTAGCACTGTGCTCTCTGGGTGTGCCCCCAGCATGTGTGTCTCTCTCGCCAAACAGTCTCCCACCGTCAGAGGTCGGCCTCCATCACGTCTGGATTATTCATGACAGCACTTGGCTGGGGCCCAATCCTGCACCCAGGCGGCTCCAGCAGAGTTGACAGGGCGGCCCCACTACATTTACATGACCTAGATCACTATGATTCATGATGCTGGATCAGTGAAGGTGCACTGGCCTCGGGAGGAGGCTGAGGGAGCTGCAGACACTCCGCTTCATGGTTTCTGTGTCTTCTTTAATTTATTTCTTTGTCCAATGCAGGGGTTGGATCAGTTGATCTAAAGGCTTTTCAGTTCTGGCTTTCTAGGAATTTGTTGTTATAGTTTGGCTGTACTTCAGCTCTGGCAAAGTGATGTGCTGTCAATTCAGTCTAAGGATTCAAATCATTCTGCTTATCAGGGATCAGTCCTGGGAAACAAATCACCTCTAGTTATTTTAATCAGAAAGGGATTTTTTTTTTTTTAATGTGGGGCTCCTGGGGGTGGAACCCAGGGCCTTGCACGAGCTAGGCAAATGCTCCTCCACTGAGCTATATCCCCAGGCCTCAGAAAGGGAATTCAAAATTAACATCCTTACCCACAAGCTTCTTAAAGACACTAGTAAAAATTCCCCCCTTGTATTGCACACTGTTCTTCTGGGTTGTGTCCACATGAACCTTTATAAGCCAGCTGCCTTCCAACTTCACTTGGATGCCCTTGCCCACAGTTTTACTTGGGAAGACCAAGTCCTTAAGGAGTGTGGTGTGCACAGCTGTCAGTCTGTGGATGCTTCTGCTTATTTTTCATATGGATTTTCTTTTAACTGGCTTAAGCAAAATTCTCCTCTGAGCAACTGAGACCACATACTTCCTGCTGAACTTTTTCTCTGCTTCTTGTACTAGCTGGACTTGGATGTCCGGAAAGATTTCAGCTGAGGAATGGAAACAAAGATTATGTTCACTTCCCAACCACCACCAACTTCAATTTCCTTGACTGTTGTGCTATTCAGCTCCCGTGGCTGAGCCTCAAGGTCAAGTTCATGTCTAGCAACAGCAACACCTTGATGTGCTCAACTCATCAGGCTTATTGGACCTCTCTATCATGGCACTTGAGCTGAACGTGGCCTTCTCCTTGTTGAAAGCTAGCTTAGGAAAAGGAGAAAGTAGATGCTTAAAATAATAGTTACAAGAGCTGTTGGAGTGAGCTCTAAGTAAGCCTCCAGAAATAATTCCCAGAAAGGCTACAAACTCTGGCACAATCAGGAAGGTGACGAGTTAGATGAGTTAGTAGGCAAAGAGCCACTACTAATTATAATTGTTACTTTGAAAGTAGACCAAGTGAAAAGCCACAGAATGGAAAAAAATATTTGCAAATCATATACAGGTTGAACATCCCCAATCTAAAATTTTGAAATTCAAAATTGTCTAAAATCCGAAACTTTTTGAGTACTGCCATGATACCACAAGTGAAAAATTCCACAGCTGGTCTTGTGGGATGGGTCAGTCAAAATGCAGGCCCATTAAAAATATTGTATAAAATTTCCTTCAGTCTATGTGTATAAGGATATGTAAAATAAAAAAATAATTTCATGTTCAGACTTGGATCCCATCTCCAGGAAATCTCATTATGTTTATATAAATGCTCTAAAACCTGAAAAAAAATCTGAAATCCAAAATAGTTCTGGCCCCAAGCATTTTGGATAAGAGATATCGATTTTCTATCTATTAAAAGACTTACACCCAGGGGCTGGGGATCTAGCTCAGTTGGTAGAGTGCTTGCCTCATATGCACAAAGCCCTTGGTTCAATTCCCATCACCACAAAAGAGGAAGGGAGGAAGGGAGGAAGGGAGGGAGGGAGGGAGAGAGGGAGAAGGAGAGGGAGAGGGAGAGAGGGAGAGGAGGAGAGAGGGGGAGAGAGAGAGAGAGAGAGAGAGAGAGAGAGAGAGCCAGAATAGACACAGAATTCTTATAATTCAACAAGAACAAAAAACCAATTTAAATATGGGCAAATGATTCAAATATTTCTCCAAAAAACCAAATGGTCAATGTACATGAAAGATGCTCAACAACATTCATCATTAGGGGGATATAATCAAAACTATGTCATACCCACTAGGATGACTATAATTAAAAAGACTAGTAAGTGTTGATGAAAATGTGGAGAATTCGGAACCCTGTGCATTGCTGGTGGGTAAAGTGCTACAGCTGCTGGGGAAGACAGTACAGCAATTCTTCAAACACTAAACATAGAATTACAGCAGGATCCAGCAATTCCATTTCATATTCCCCAAAGAATTGAAAGCAGGGATTCAAATGGATATTTGTACACCAATATTCATAGTAGCAACATTTTTCACAGTAGTGCCAAAGTGGAAACAATGTCAATGTCTGCCAGTGGATAAAGACAATATGGTATATTCAAAAAATATCTATACAATATCCAGTGAAATATTATTCAGCCATAAAAAGAAATGCAGTACTGATACATACTACAACATAGGTAAGCCTTGAAAGCCAGGCTACAGCTGGGAGTGGTGATGCATGCCTATCATCCTAGAGATTGGAAGCTGACACAGGAGAATTCCAAGTTCAAGGCCAGCCTGGGCAATTTAGTGAGACCCTGTTTCAAAATAAAAATTTAAAAAAGGGAGTGGATTGTAGTTCAATGGTAGAGTGTACCTGAGTTCAATCCCCAGTACCAGAAAACAAAACAAAAAAGACCAAAACATGGTAAGTGAAAGAAATCAGACACAAACGACAACAAAGCTATGATTCCATTTACCCAAAGTATCCAGAACAGGCAAATTCCTAGAGACAGAAAGTAGATTAGTAGTTACCATGGGGAAGAGGTTATTGGGACAGATTACTAACAGTTTTCTCTGTAGAGTTATGGAAATGTTCTGGAAGTAGATAGATGTGATACTTGTAAAACTTCATGAAGATACTGACATCTACTGCATTGTATAGTTTAAAATGGTGAATTTCATGTTATATAATTATACTCAATTAAACAAAACAAAAAAGATTGGTTAGGGGTTCATGGTAGAGCATGTGCTTAGCTCTGGGTTTGACCCCTAGCACCAAGTGGAGGGTGGTGGTGTGGAACAAAGAAAAAAATGATTTTTTTTTCTTTTTTCAGGGGGCAGCGCTGGGGATTAAATTTAGGGCCTCATGGTTAAACTTTTGCTCCTTATGCCTGTACCTTTGGTCTTTTGTTAGAAATCTCACTACTTACAGGAGAAATACTTCCCCCAAAGCAAAGAGTAAATCCATTGAACTGGAAGTTCTCTGGCCACTTTGGTCTCCTCTTCCACTGAACCAGTATCCTAGGTGGAGTGAATGGTTCTATCAAGGAACATAGGGTTCCTGTTGCTCAGTGGGGGGAGGTAGGGGATGCTGGAAGGACATACCTGAAGGAGTGACTGGGGCTACTTCTAGTACTTCCAAACTCAAAGTAAAAGTACTAAAAGTCTAGATCACTAAGGGCTCAGTTCCTTTAGGAATAAAAACTTCAAGCAGCTGAGGTTCTGCCTGGGGGAAAAGAATGAAGCATGGAGAAAGAAGACTATGAATATAAGTAACTCATAAAATGCTGAGAAATGAGGGCAATGTGAGCATTTCATGTTCTTTCTTGCTCTATTATATTCCTTAAAACATGCCATGTCACATAATCCCAGAGACTGGGGAGGCTAAAGCAGGAGGATCACAAGTTTGAGGCTACTCTGGGAAACCTAGTGAGACTCTGCCTCAAAACAAAATTTAAAAAGGACTGGGGATGTAGCTCAGTGGTAGAGAGCCCCTGAGTTTCAATCCCAGTACAGAAACAAAACAAAACAAAACAAAACAAAAACCTTCCCCTGGCCTTCCTCTCTCTCTCTCTCTCTCTCTTTTTTTTTTTTTTTTCATTCTAAAGAACAAAACTTGAACTTCTCAAGATGTCTCCAAGCTGGAACCATAAATAAATCTTTATTAAGCCATTTGACTATTCTATAGAACAGGCCAGCTGCTTTGGGACAATCCCCTGGATCTTAGTCAAGTGCCTTACTTGCTGAGAGACTATGTTGATGAAATACCACAGAATGAATAAAAGGCATTTAATAAGTTCATGGATAAAGACAAGGATCATGATGATCATGATAGTAGACAATAATGCTAGGCCAGGCACTGTTATCTGTATTCACTTAATCCTCACAACCCCAAATGAAGAACCTGAGACAGAGAGGTTAAATGATTTGTCCAAGTTACTTAAATAGTAGAGCTGGAATTCCAGCCCAGGCATTCTGGCTCTGGAAAATATCCTCTTAACCACCATCCTTCTCAAAGTGAACATATAATCAAATTTAGAATAACTAGGGGGTGCATATCTTTTGTTTTGTAATAATTGGAATTTTTGTTATTTAAAATATATTCTGTGAATATTTTATGTTTTGTAGGCTTAAAATAATCCCTACCTTGGAAACAATCCATATCTTGAATGTCTTTTCCAGTGGGGACAAATCCTTTCCTTCTTTGTGATGAAAGGGATCTGATGTAATCCAACTGCTGCCGAGTGCCCAGCTGGTCTCCCAGAGCACAGAACAGGGCTCAGTAGCAAGCCAATAGCAGCTTCTAAAGGAGAATAGCCATTGCCAGAAATAGCATGGCTTGACTCCAAATTCTTAAGGCTCTGTGCTGTGGCTCTATACGAGAGCTTGCACAGCATGTGTACAGCATCCTCATTTGCCAGGGGACCTTCACGCACTACTGGATCTGCTAGATCATAAACCCCCAAACTGCATCCACTGCAGCCTGTAGCAATTGGTGGATATTCTTTCTCTGGGCCTTCAGAGCTGGTAGCTTCCCAATTACTTGGTAAACAAGTCAGTACTACATAACCAAACATCATGAGACCCAGAGGAGGCTCAGGATTTTCCTCAGTGGGGTGTACAGTGAAGAGCCTCCTTTCATTTTAGAAGGGAGTACTGTCATGCACTGGACTATTGCTCTGGACACCCCAAAATTCTCTCAGAGGCTTTCTCCTATTCTCCACAGCATGTTTTAGGAGGCATTTTGATATCTACTACTTCGTGCTTACTAGGTCCAGAAACATGTTCAGTGGTGTTCTGGGAGACGAGATAAGTGTCAATGGCTTAGAGTTCAACAGCATGGGGAGGTGATATAATCCAGATGTTGGGCAGTGAGAGGGACTGTTGACCCAACAGGTAAAATTGGCTTATTTTCTGCTCTTCTGACAAGAGAAAACTGCATATTCCAGGTCAACATTCACATTCAGATGCATGTCTCAGGTTCCAGGGGAAGAAAGATGCCATACAAGATCACAACTGCAATTACAGCTATGAGTTGAGTCCTGCATAAGCCAAACAGGAACAATAGGGATCATCACTCCTGAATCTCATTTTTGATGGTGGCATTAATATCTCATTCCCTCAGGGATATACTGTTACTTTTGGCTTATGATTTTGGTGGAAAATGGTGATTCCAGGGTTTCCTTTGCTGTTCATCACAATAGCTGTTATTTTGTGGGACAAGGTAAAGCTTCTACCAGTTGCCAAACATGTCTATGACAACGTGCCTACAGAAACTGGGAAATAGCCACAGAATAATCATGTGTGATAGACTCAGGCCCAAACTCCTTTTTATCACTTGACCCCCATGTAAGGGGGTCAAGTGAAAAAAAAAAGTATTACAAGCTGGATTGCTTAAATGATAGAAATTTATCATCTCACAGGTTGGAGTCTGGGAGTTCTAGTTTAAGATATTGGTAGGGCTGGTTCCTTTGAAGTAATGTGAGGGAGAATCTGTTCTAGACCCTCCTAGTTCCTAGAGGAATTAGTTTTCTGGCAACATTTTGCTTCCTTTGGCTTCTGCTGCACTGCTCACCCCAGTCTCTGCTTTCAACTTCACACGGTGTTCAGCCTACATGTGTAACTGCGTTCAAATTCCTCCTTTTTATACAGACACCTATCATATTGGATTAGGGGGCCACTCTGCTCCGGTACGATCTCATTTTGTTTTAATTATATCAGCAATGACTCTGTTTCTAAAAAGGTCACATTTTGAGGTACTTGGAGTTAGGACATATTGTCCCTCTAAAATTGTGAACACAATTTAATCCATAATACACCAAAAGTTCCTATTCTAACTAGTGGACCACAAAAACCTTTTAGATCTCTTGAGATTTGTGTTAGAATAGAACCAGTCTCCAAGTAGTCTTAAAGGTCTTGGTATACTCATCTCACTGAGCACAGGAGCATAGGTAAATGGCTTAAGATTCCGCTGGGGAAAACTAGAATGTAGTTATGTGGTATTGCTGGGTACTTACTTCCTCCAGGATACCCAGCATCCCTTTATTTATGGACCTTAGTTCTAAGAATTGAATGTCCACTTTTTTTTTTTTTTTTTTTTGGTACCAGGGATTGAACCCAGGGGTGCTTACCCATTGAGTCACATCCTCAGTTTTTTATTTTTTGAAATAGGGTCTCACTGTGGCTCAGGGTGCCTCACTAAATTGCTGAGGCTGGTTTTGAACTTGATATCCTTCTGTCTCAGCCTCTGAACCCTCTGGGATTATAGGCATGTGCCACTGTACCCAGAAAGTCTCCATTTTGGACCTCAAAGGAATTCTCTATTTACCAGACCTTAGGTTTTGTTTGATGTATAAACAAAGTAGGACATTAGTAGGTTCTCAACATGTTTCATCACTCCAGTTTTGTTGCCCTGGTATAATACCTTGACCCCTCCTGTCACTCTGACCATCCTCTGATATTAAGGATTTTGATTCAATGGTAACATCTCTTAGCCTTATTACCAGACTAGGGAGGATATATTCTATAGCACTTTTATTCAAAATAAGGGGTTTGGGGCTGTAGTTCAGTGGTAAAGTGCTTGCCCAGCATCTGTAAGGTCCTGGGTTCCAAGCATGGCAAAAGATAAAAAAATTTTAAAAATTGGGGGACAAAATTAGGAGATAAGTAGATCATACACATAATAAATCTACAATCAACATCTCTATCATCATTTTTGGTTCTTCTAGTTATACTAAGGAATTTACACAATTTCTTGAGCATAGGCTACTTTTAAGTCCAGGTCTCATCTAACCAACTAGCTAGGAGTCATTCTCAGAGCGGAGCACTGTGGCACATGCTTGTAGTCCCCAGTGACTTGGGAAGCTGAGGCAGGAAGATCACAAGTTTGAAGCCAACCCCAGCACCTTAGTGAGGCCCTCTCAAAAAATAAAAAGGAAGGGGGTGTAGCTCAGAGTAGAGTGCCCCTGGGCTAAATCCCTAGTGCTTCCCCCAAAAAAGCCATTTTTTGGTGGATAACCCCAATAAATATAAACATACTAAATCCAGGTCTGGGAATGTGGCTCAAGCAGTAACGCGCTCGCGTGGCATGCGTGCGGCCCGGGTTTGATCCTCAGCACCACATACAAACAAAGATGTTGTGTCAGCCGAAAACTAAATATTAAAAAATTCTCTCTTTCTCTCTCTCTCTCTCTTTAAAAAAAAAAAGAAAAGAAAACATACTAAATCCAAAGATCTCTTACACTACATTGATAAATCAACCAAAATGAAAATCAACTTATCTTCCTTTCTTCCCTAGCTACCAACTTTAGAATCAGTTCAGGACATACTCCCCAGTTTCCTGCTGATACAAATTGGCAAAATATTGTAATTCTTTTGTAAGTCTTTTCTTACATCAAACTGTCTTGCCTTCTAGAAAAACCAGAAATCTGCCAGGCGCTACCAGAGCGCATGCCTGTAATTCTAGCAGCTCAGGAGGCTGTGGCAGGAGCATTGTGAGTTCAAAGCCAGCCTCAGAAACTTACTGAGGCTCTAAGCAACTGTCTCTAAATAAAATACACAATAGGGCTGGGGATGTGGCTCAGTGGTTGAGTGTCTCTAAGTTCAATGCCCTGTAACACCCTCCCCTCAAACAAACAAACAAACAAACAATCAAAACCCAGAAATCTGACTCTAGCTACAAATCTGGTAGTAATGACAGGTAGTGGGTTGGACATGAGAAGTACTGGTATTTTCTTTCAAGGCAACTACCTCAGGGTCTCCAAGCAACAGAACCAGTCACATCAGTGAGGGGAAGAAGAGCTGCTTTTGTTGGTCAAGAGAAGCTCTGTGTATGTGGAATTAGTGGTTCAGAGCTCAAATGTCCCCATTTCTCATTTCAGGGTCCCACTTTCCCTAATGATGCCCTAACTTTCACAGAAAAGACCTGGTAAATCTCCACCTGATTTCCACATACTTCAGCCTCAGAGACACAAGATAAAATTCTCTTGGGGCTCTCCTGTGGTACATGCCTGTAATGCCAGTGACTTGGGAGGCTGATGTAGGAGGATTGAAAGTTCAAAGCAAGCCTCAGCCACTTATCAAGGCCCTAAGAAACTTAGCAAGACCATGTCTCAAAAAGCCCCTGAGGCTTACATTTTCTTCCTTTAATGTCTCTGGTGTAGTCCCCTAAACCCTCAGTTCTCATGTGATAGTCTGTCATAGCAGCCACTTGATCTGATAGACTTTTCCATTAAGAGACATTTTTCTTTGGGTGACCAGAGATAAACATTTGCTTATAATTTCATTGTATTCAAAGGCAACAAGATCCTCATCATTCCCTACAAACCCAACTTAATCATAACTAATCTAAGTAGGTCTGTTGCCTATAGCCATTTTTGAAATAAAAAATAGTTGCAGACAAATGTCTACCAATTTTAAGTAGAAAAGGATTCAATATAGGCAAATTAGGTATTTACTGAAGAGTTGGGAAGCCTTGGCAAGAGGGCTGTAGGTGGGCTTCCAGGAGATTCGTAGAATTGGACAATGCTGAGAGGGGACTGCTACCTCTGCCACACCAGGGAGATGAGGAATCAGGAGGCCATCACAGGTTGACTACAAAAACACATATCACAAGCTGTTACCTGTGAATCAGGATGCCCTTCAACACTGATGAGAGCCATTGATGGGTAGTAGAATACCTCTGACGAGACACTAGGTCTGTACACCTTGAAGCCCAAGTAGCTAAAGACAACCCCCAGATGCTCCTCCCTTCCACATCTCATTTGTGCATCCAATGGGCAAAATTTAAGTTACTTTCAGAGTGTTGGCTTCAAGGGAGTCTAAGACCTGAAATTCTTAGCTTGCTAGCAGCCTGCAGTACAAGAGGGTGTGTTAGGTCCGAATGAGAACCCATTTGCTATGGCAAAGCTTCTTTCCATTGACCTAAGTAGGACTTGTGAACAGACACATCCTCTCCTAGTTTCAGCCCCTTTGAAAGCTGACTGCAGCGCTCTGTCTAGCTTTGCGTATTATTTACCTTCTTGGCCTCAGAGACCCCTTTAGTTTTCTTGTCTTCTATGTCGTTTTGCTAATCTACACAAAATTACCCCCAGCTAATCTGCTTCTCTCCCTGCCTTAACCTACTTTGTTCCAGTCACATAGGTCACTATACTGTGTCTTTTAAAAAAGCAAACCAATGATGCTCCACCAAAGGCCTTTGTACTTTATTTCTCATGACAATTGTACTCTTCCCCTATTTAGTTCATTTCCTCATTCCGTTCAGATCTCAAGATCTCTGATCAAAGAGGTCTCATACTGCCCACCTAAAACATCACCTACCACTGTCTTCACCTCAGCATACCTGTCCTTATTATATACAGTTGACTTCCCCCTCTAGAGTATAAATTCCATGGAGATAGGAATTTTGTTTTCTTCATTTCTGCATCCCATATCCTGCATAGTTATTTCAGAATGAATGAAGGCCATATGAAGAAAAAATTAGCCAGGAGCTATGGTTATGCCTGTAATCCCAGTGATTTAGGAGGCTGAAGTAGAAGGATTGAAAGTTCAAATCCAGGCTCAGCAATTTAGCAAGGCCATATGCAACTTAGTGAGACCATATCTCACTAAAAAGGGCTAAAACTAAAAAGGGCTAAACTAAAAGGGGCTGAGGATGTAGCTCAATGATTAAACACCCCTGGCTTTAATCCCCAGTATGAGACAGAGGGGGGGGAGAGAGAGAGAGAGAGAGAGAGAGAGAGAGAGAGAGAGAGAGAGAGAGAGAGAGAGAGAAGAGGAGAAGAGAGAGAGAAAGAAGAAAGGGGAGGAGAGGGAGAGAGAGAAAATGAATATGAATCAAGCTGATTCCGTTTTCTCAGCAGAGAACTTTCCCAATGCATTACTTATGTTGTCCTCCAGGTGGTACTGATGAGCCTTTCTGGGAGATGAGACTGGAGTGTTACAAAGGATTCAAATAGTTTTTCCTACCCCTGGTCTGGAGTTCTGGGCTTCCTTTCTTAAATGATATCCAGAATCTCCTTTAACTTATTTCTATGTATCTCTACAGGAGGAAAAAACATTGGCCTTTACCAAAAAGTGTTTTCAGTAAACCATCTCACTTAATCTTTACAACCCCATAAATCAGGCTTATTATCCCATTTTAGTTAAGTGAAAGCAGACTCGAGAGTAGACTGCTCAAGTCTCACAGCATTAAGCAGAGCCCAGATAGGGAACACAGGTTTGGCTGTAAACTACACCCCTCCAACAAACTTCTTTGATTTTATCCAAGTTAACTGTTCTCTTGATGCAGCTTCAAGAGAATTCCAAGTCTTGAATGGAAAATCTGCATTTCAGGTCTCCAGATTGCCTGCCTCTTCTTCCAATAGGTTCCTTTTATCACACAGGGACACCCTTTAGGGTGCTTTCTTCCAGAGACCTGAAGTCCACTAATGGCATCTTATTTCAGGGGTAAGAAAATGTGCCAAGTTGGAATGTAGTGCCCAAGAGGTAAGATGCTGGCTGTTGTCCAGACTTCTCATCCTCAGACAAAGAGCAGGTGCATCTGCAAAGGAAAACAGAAAGCCATCTGGTCTCTAGGGAAAGATGCATTTGATTCTTCCTCTGGGCCCAAGATTAAGGTGACAGAAGTCACCTTAAACACAGTCTGAGAATTGGGGAATCTGGGGGTACGAGGGAGTAACTTTCTCATACCATCACTGAATTAAGCCAGATCTGGAATCTTGCATTGGGTCTCATGAGTCTTTCATTCAATTTTCTTGCTACTCTCTGTAAGAGCTTTCATTTCTAAGGACATTATTCTAGACAGTGTAAAAATTCAAAGTAGTATTAACTTAGTTTAATTCTGATGAATTTGTAGGGTCAGGAAAAGTTAAATATGTTCAGAGATTTTGATGGCATGTATCCTCTCTTTCATTACAAATCTCAGATTTCTTTGTCCCACTTAAACCACATTGGCAAAACTGAGAAAGCCCTTTGGAACAGGGGCACGCACCTGAGTACACAGCCAATGCCTCCATCACTGCCGGTGATTGCGCAAATCAGTACATTTCCTCCTCCAATAGAAATACTGTTCCCAACTTGTGACTCTGCAACGTTCATGGAGACCTCTTGAGAGCAACTGGAACTGCCACCCTGTCCTCCTCTGAAACATAGGACTAACCATGACTATAATGCAGAAAAGGGTAAGTAAAGCTTTAACAGGAAAACTGCAGTTGCCTCTAGATGGCAAACAAAGTTCATTCTAAACTATGGCTTTCCTGTCCAGCTGACTCAGCTAAATAACTCTTCAGTCTGACTATACAGTCCAAACTGAGCCTGGCTTTGCTCCCTGTCACGCTTAAAGAGACAGTGGTTTATACTTGACTCCATTGTAGTTGGATTTGAATAGAATCCTTCCCTGGGGTAAGAAAAACTCAGGTCTAGAGATTGTCAAAGATTTAGAGTTTTGTTTCAATCAAACAATTGGCTCTGTAGGACTAGCCAAGCCAAGGAAAATGAGATGAGTTGAATTACCACAGAAATCTTTATTAAAATGTGTCCTTCAGTAATACGTTAGCATACATACAATATACACACATACATATGTACACTCTTTGACACACCTCACGGATCGCCAACATCAGTTTAACCAATAAATTAAAACTAAAAAAGAGGGGGAAGGGAGGGGTACTAAGGGCAAAATTTTCGTGTATTATCTGGTAAGAAATTGCAAATTTCTCAGAATTTCCCTGGGGAAAACCTGACCAGAAAATCTTTGAAATAAAATACATAAATCCCCCCCAACCCCCCCACCAAAAAAATCCAAAAGATGCAGTTACAACAAATGTGCTTCTCAGAACAGGAGCATTCATTTCACTTCATACTCTGGCTTCTGCACCTTCTGACTTCAAGACAGTCTGTCCCTCGGCTGGGGCACAGAGGTTCATATGGGCACTTGGGCTTGGTGCACCTTGGGCTCTGGGGGTTGAGGGGCAGGCTGCAGTATGGGAGCGGGGAGAGCCGCACTCATCTGAGGTGATGTCTGGCACGTCATCTGACTGTGTGTCAGAGCTCTCCAGATCACTGCGGATGCTCTCTGGCTGGGCCAGGCTGATGTCCCAAGCTTTACTGGCCAGGCAGTCTTTCTGTTCACAGCTTTGGTGTTTGCAGGGGGGATCCTCTTCAATGCCGCCACCGCCACCGTCACCGCCACCATCACTGCCACTGCCACCGCCACCACCACCGCCACCACCTTCTTCTTCATTTTCTGCCATCTGAGCATGGACATGGAGTGAATCCTCTGTGCTGCTTCCACTCACCAGCTGATACTGGCTTGGTTTGGCCTCAATATCCACTTGGATTTCCATATTGTTGCATTCTCTGTGGAGACAAAATCCACTGTGCTGAGTCATGCATGGGTCATGCTATACCTGTTGATAAAAGCAGTTTGTGGATTTAGGATTAGGAAGTTTAAAAGGATGAGTAAACAGTGGACTTGAGCTTACTTTTTGCTACACAAACACTCTTTTAAACATTTGAAAAAGCTTCCAAAATTCTACTAAGGGTCAGAGCTTCACACTATCTTTCTCAAAACATGAATGTGAAAGATTTATAACTCTTTGCTACTGTGCTGTAATTAGAAGAAGCCCAGAATCCCAACAGTAAGGCGTACTGCAATCACACCAAGCCAGATACACTACTCAAAATGAAAGCATATGGGAACCACATCAAGCAAAAAGTGAGCAGAAACCCTAGATTCACAGACATCAATGAACACCAGTCTAGCTCTTTCAGTTCCATGTGAGTAATTACACACTGTTTCAGTAGCCAAGGGGAGGGGAGGAGAAGGGAAATGAGAGAAGGAATCTTTAAACATCAAGCCCCAACAAGAAGAATCAAGAGATGCCAACACCCTAGGACCAAGAACTTGGTCAATGAATTCACAGGGCATACTCTACATCCCACTAGATGGTACAAAGGAACCCTAACATGAGGCATTGCACTTCTCGGAAGACCTAGTACTGGGCAAAAAAAATGCAACCTCTCCTGGGCATCTGACTGTTCACATACCTGTCCTGTGGGTTGTAGGAACTGATTATGGAACCGGCCATAGCACGAGTGCTTGCGTTGTCACTAATTGCACCAAGACTGGCTGTGTCTTTGGGGAAAATTTCCTTTTGGACATCGGCTTGGACTTCTAACCTGTGTAAAGAGGGGACGTTCAAGTTAATACGAGACCTGGGTATTCTGAGACAGTCTACTTCCTGGCACACATCTCTTCCATTATACTCTTGCAAACTGTCTGATCATCTCCAAATTGTCAAATAGATCAAATATGTGCCCGCCCATTTTCCCTCTTAAATATCTACTGATATCGTCCCCTCCTTTCTATCCCCACTACTACTACTTTCACACCCCCAGCATCTCCTGCTTGGGGATTTACCCCTGGGCTCTCTCTCCAGGAGCACCTAAGTCCAAGTCAGACAACCTCAAGACCAGTGCCAGTGGATGAAGACCTGATCCTCTAAAATTCCTTAACTCTTGGCTGCCTCCTGCTGAACAGGCATTTATGGTCTTCCTGATCTGTCAGGAAGCCAGTCCCATCTCACTAGAGGCTCAAAATCAAAATCACTTTGAGTTCAGATTTTTATACCTCCATAACTCTGCACCTGCTATTCTCTCTCTCTGGAAGTTTCCTTTCCTCTGCAACAAACATATTTGGTCCTTAATAAAGGAAATACCATTTCCCAGTTTTCTCCCAGAAAACCAGTCACTTCCAACTAAGTGCTCCCACAGCAACTACCTAGTTATCAATTTATCTCTCTCTCTCTCACTCCTCTGGGAGTTTCATAAAAGAAGAGACCACATCTCAAAACACTTAGCAATCAAATCACCCCTGGGCTATAACACTGAAGGACACACAGGAGCCAACCTCCTCCCTCCTGATAGAGCAGCATTTTCCCAATGATGTCTCAGAGATAGGAACCCATAACTATTTGCTTTCTTGGCTCAAATACCATTTTGTTGCACTCTTGAGTATTTCCTCATAAAGAGTTTCACCGTCAAGCCCATCTGACTCATTCACTTCCTATAAAAGAAAGGCTTTCACAGAACTGGAACAGCTGGACTGGCTAAGCTGCAGTTTCAGCAAGTCACTCTCCAATTACATCTGTCTGCTCATTTATAGGGGAGCTGGCTTTAAGAGTACAGCAGTGAATGTTCCAGCATTTGGGGGCAGGATCCCCTAACAAGAGACACCATAGTCACAAGACACAGCGGGATCAGCAGCAGCCTCCACCCTACCACCTGCACCTTGGCTCTGCTGCTCCGCCTCAAATACCCTTCAAGGATGTGAAGCGGTCTGGCAAAATGAGGAGAGTACAAGGGAAGTGCACTCGTCAGAGACATGGGTTCCAGCTTCAGCTCTGCCACCGGCTCGCTCTCTGTGGGCAGTAGCTTTCTCAAAGGCCATTTACTTACTTAGAGGCTATGCTAAAATCAACTTGGAAGTTTTGTTTTTAAACTCAGTCCATCCCTAGGTCTCATTCCAGGAGACTTTAGTTATTATTCATGGAAATGGGCCCTAAAATCTTTTTTTAAGAGGTTCCCAGGTGATTGACCTACCTGCCATCTGTTGCTTGAATCCTTTTAATAGCCAACAGGCCCTTTGGTTCCACTTTAAACACTTTAGAAATAAGTAGCATAGTATCTGCAAAGGTAGTCCTTTCCTTCTTTGGGTTTTTATACAATGTATTCTATGCATTGCATTCAAATTAGTTTCCCTCTAGCTTCTGCCTAGTCATTTTAATCTTCCTCTTGGCGTGAGTCACAGAAGTCTAATCCCTTCCCCAGCTGAAGGCTTTCAGACATCTGAAAGCGATTAGCTTCCCTACCTCCTTACCCTGCTGTGCTCTACCTGTGCTCCTCCCCAGGCCACTCTTCAGAGAATCAATAAACTGCTTCTAATCTAATATCTGTAAAGTGCCTCTGTATATATTCTGGGTTATCTGAATGTGAAATGATCAAGCAAGTCACAATCTTTTTAAAAGTCATAAAGCTTTACGCATTCTCAACACAAATTCATAGATAGGACAGATATAAGGGTCATAGTACCAGTTTATGTTGTACACGGTACAACATAAATGCCATTCAACCCAAAGCCAGTAAAATGAGCCAAGGGAGAGCACAACCTCAGGAATTCAATGAAAATGCCCATTCTTCCATTAAGCAGGAAGCCCAATGTGGTTAGTAGAGGGAGAATATTCTGAATATGGAAGCAGCTACTGTGCAGCATAAAGAACTCTGAAGTTTGCTAAAAGTTGAAAAAAATACTACTGACAATTAAATCAAAGTGACATGATATATGAAAAATGCATAGTACAGAGAAATGGCTTAATGTATCACTTCTTATAATTCTAACTGTTAGAAATTATCTATTTGCTTACCTGCTGTACTTTCCCTTGCCACTGGAGAGAATGCCACCACTCAGCGTGCCCCCTGAGAGGGCTGCAAAGCTTGCTGTTTCACTGTAAGGGCCTTGCATAACACTGAGTCCATCTGTAGGGCTTCCACTGGTGCTCAACACACTAGTCAGGCCTTCGATGCTGCTTTCCCCAATGCTGGGATTCTTGAGGGCTCGCCAGGCATCTGCCACTGTGGGTGGAACAAAACATCTCAATTCAGGACAGCAAAGCATCAAAACAGTCTAATAGGCATATTCCTAAAATGACTTTTCAGAGTGGAGGATTTTATGTAGAAAAGTACTATGGTATTCAGTTAATGAAAAGCTACTATGTGCAGCCATTGTACATCATCTATTTTAACATATGTTCATATTTAATCCCCCCAATAGTCAGGCATTGACAGCTCTGACTTTAGTTGAAGAAATTAGAATTTAAAACTAAATAACTTATCCAAGATCACAGTCACACCAAACTACAATTCTAAGTTCAAAATTATTTCCACAACTCTGTAGCTGCCTTAATTAAACTGAAGATTTCAAAGTATGTTTAGATCAGTGTGGATTTCAATAGAAAGACTGAATTTACCATTGGTGAACTCTGTGCCCCAGGTTAGTTAAGATGGTGAAGTGGGAACAATGTTCAAGAAGTCAGAAACTTGCTTAGTCCCAGCTCTGCAAAAACTCTTAACAGATACTGAAGTAAAAGCTTAAATATGTTCCCATTTAAAAGGGGATAATAATAGCCCCTGCCCTTCTTCTTCAGAGAGCTGTTGTAAAAAGGAAGATAATAACTATGTAATGTCCTCTGAAAATTGTAAAGTACTGTGCAGACATAAGGCTTTATTATAATCACTCAACCACCAGCATACTTGGAGTTACTTAGAAGCCTACTAGTTTGTACCTGCCACACAGAGGCAAGCACCAGAGGAATTAACCTAATAATTTTGGAACAAAGAAATGAAAAGCTAAAAATACATTACCCCCTACAAACCTCATTATCCAAAGTAATCCAATGACAATCTCTGTAGAATGTGCTGAATTTTATTGATTTTTATATTATGTCCCATAAATTTAAATGAAAATAAAAATCTTTCCTTTACCTGTAATTGGACCATCATCTTCATCAAACTCAATTTTTACTCCCTTTCCATTGGCTGTGCTAACTCCACAGCCACCACCACGACAGAGAGAAATGGGCACAACCCCATAGACATATGCCAGCATAATGGGGACACCAAAACCTAGGGGAAGAAATGAAAACATGTCAGCAGGCCATTAGGTTGCAATTGTCCTAAATTCTCTTTCCCAGTCTTGACATGGACAAACCACTTATAAAGGGCCAAAGAAAGAGTGCACAGTCCCAAAGTGGAAGCCTGGTATAATGGAATGATGACCAGACTTGCAAACAGAAAGGTCTGGATTAGCTGGGTATGGTGATGTATTGCCTGCAATCTCTGTTACTCTGGAGGTTGAGGCAGGAATATCCAAATTCAAGGTCAGCCATCAAACAAGACCCTGTCTCCAAAAAAAAAAAAGAACTAGGGATATAGCACATTGGTAGAGGGCTACTGGGTTCAATCCCCAGTACCACCAAAAGAGAATAAAAAGGTCTGGATTACAATCTTGACTCCAATTCACTGGCTATCATACTGTGGACTTGTCCTCTCAGGGAGAAGAGAACATATGTGCAGTGCCTAGCAGAGTAAATATGTATTACTTTCATTTCCCTCCTATTCACTGTTTAAGGGCTAACCCAAGAATCAAACATTAAATAAGTGACTACTAGGGTTTAGGGTATCCCAGCAGTGTAAATTACAAAGTCACACTGCTCTGTGAAGTAGAATAGTTTAATTATTAAGAGCACAGGATCTGAAGTAAGACTGCCTTGATTCATACATCTGCAAAGTGACTTTGGCAAAATTACTGCACCTTTCTGTCACAATTGTGGTGCTTTTCTGAGGCTGTAGGATTAAATGAAACAATGTGTGTGAAGCACTCAGAATTATGCTTTACCACCAGCATACTTGGAGTTAGAGAACAATTAGTAGAACTGTTCTATTAAAAAATAGAATCCATTTCTGCTTCTAACGAAGTTCAGAGTTCCTTACACCGCATGACAGCTGCTTCCATATGTAGAATAGTCTTTTGACTTCATATCCTTCCTCTACTAACCACATTGGGCTTCCTGCCTAATGGAAGAGCAGCATTTTCATTGAATTTCTGAGGCTGTGCTCTCCTTTGACTTTCAGCTGAACAGCATTTATATTGTATCTTATGGCTACCAGTTCTGTGGCCCTTTATATCTGTCCTAGCCTATAAATTTGTGTTGAGAATATGTAGAGCTTTAATTATTATAACTCATGAAATATAAGTTATAGATTATTTTTCTAAATATCTCCAAAAATATTGTGAGACATTAGTCAAAAATAAAACTGATTTACTTTGTGAATCTCATGACAAGTAATGGAAGAAGAAGATGAAAGGTGAAAAACTAGGTTTAAAATAATATACTTTAATTCAACTTTTCTGTATGCCACACTGAGTTCTAGGCACTGACTTAAGACACATTCTGATAGTTTAGTGTAGCTGAAAAATAATCATAACAACATTGCCTAATAGAGTTAACTATGAACGCAGGTTTGTCATAAAATGTGGTGTCTCCAGGATAAAATGTTTGGCCAGCTGACTAAACTGCTGAGGTCGGAAAGCTAACAGAGGAGTGGGTGTGGTGGCAGGTGCCTGTAATTCCAGCGAATGGGAAGGCTGAGGCAGGAGGATTGCAAGTTCAAGGCCAGCAATTGAGCAAGACCGTGTCTCAAGATAAAAAATAAAAAGGGCAAGAGGTATAACTCATCTCCTTAGTGGTAAACAGTATAGCTAACAGAGGAGTTGTGGACCTGATTAGCTTACCAACACTAACTGCTGCAATCACTGGGGATGCAATGACTGACAAAGTCACTCCTCCTGTGATGGCTAAATTCCTCTTGTGTTTGGAGGTTTTCCTTCCCTCATACCTGCTGTGAATCTATAAAAGAGAAAATTCAGGTCAGCAGGTTAGGACACCAATATTTTGCCAGGGGGAAAAAAGAATAAGTGAATATTCATTTACAAGTTATCTATATTAAAATATATCCTTTACCCCAAAAAATCTTTCTCAAATTTTAACCTAATTTAAGAGTTGGAAAATATAAACTAATATAGAAAAAGTTAATCCAAGAGGAGACAAAATAACTCAGGGGAATAAAGTAAGCAATTCACCTTTAAGTCTCTGAGACAAGCCAAGCCAGGATGTTAATAAGAACTTTGAGATCCCATGGGGGTTTATAAAAATCCATTTAAGAAATTAAAGTTATTTTTATCTAAGAACCAGCTGGTTTCCAGGCAGCTCTGAAATATAAGCTGCTTTCCATTTCCCTCAAACCTTTGCCAACAAAACTAAAGCTGGAACAGGCACAGAACCCAGCATGTCTTACCTTCCTTCCAACGTAAACAGGAATGCCAATGACCATGGCAGGAATAGCAATACCAGCAATGAGAGAAATCCCCACTGGAGCACCAATTAATGTGCCCAGCTGCCAAAGAATTTTCTTCTTCCGACTCCATGGCTTCTTGCCCCAGAATGTACAGCCAGAGGGGCTACAGAAGAAACACGGAGTTAATGTCAATATCACAAACACAGCTTCTTATCAAGAAGGCTTGATAAGAACAATAGCTTTCTTTTCAATAGGTATGATTTAGTTAAAGGAGAATTCAGGAAACCAACATATTATACAAGAGAGAGAAAGAGGACATGGCTAGACTAGTAGAGCTGTGAGCTCTTTCAATTATTTATTAATTCATTTACTTTGTAAAGGCAGAACTCCAGAAACAAAAGGCCTTTTCTTCTCTCTGTTGAACTCTCTTCCCAGACCCATCAACACTGATCCAGCTTCTTCTTCTTCTTTTAAATTTAATTAATTATTTATTTATATAACTGATCCAGCTTCTTGACACTACTTGGGATCCTGCATAGCCTGTGCATTTGATAACTCACCCAGATGCATTGTGTTCTGCAGTTAATTAACATTTTGTGTAGTTTCTTAGCACGTGTCCTACCACGCCTAATAGATACTGTAAACTATGTTCATCGTTAATGTCAGTTTGATAACTTTGGCTACTTTTATGCTCAGTCCTTCTATACCTGGTCCTTCTTCTTCATTCCCTTTGTGGTACCTTCTCTTCTTGATATAATAAGCAATTGTGAAAGTAGAAATCATGTCTTAATCACCCTGTGTCCCCAGTGACTGTTACAGAGCAAGTATTCAAATGTTCACTAAATTGAAAATTAGGTATTTTCATCTACACAATGAAGTCTGTAAATATTAGCTCCTCTAGGACAATTATTTTAAGATTCACTCAATGCTTTGGGAACTCATTATATGCAAGAAGCTGTAAAGAGATCATAGTTTTGTAAGATTAGACATGTCCATGAAGTGCAAAATAGTGAAAATATACTGAAAGTGATAAAGGAATGTCATGAAGAAAGAGGCAGAACCCAATTACTCAGGAGGCTGAGGCAGAAGGGTCACAAGTTCAAGGCCAGCCTGGGCAACTTAGTGAGACCCTGTCTCAAAATAAAAATAAATGAATAAATAAAAAGGGCTGGGGAAGTTGCTCAGTGGTAGAGTGCTTATCTAGTATGCATGAGGCCCTGGGTTCAATCCCCATTACCACAAACAAAGAATGAGGCAGAAAATGGGAAGGTATGATCAATGAAATGGCATTTAAGTGGCTCTTAAAGAATGAATAAGAACTGAGCAAACTGAGACAAAAGGGGAATACTGGGAGGCTGATGTGGTTGGAAAGCATGTCAGGCAAAGAAAACAACAAGTACAGGGACAGGATCCCCAGAAGAGACACAAGGAACAACAAACCCAGATTATCTGGGATATAGCATAACTAGAGGAGTAGATTAGGGCCAGGCTATGGAAAGCTGTTAGGGGGGTAAGACATGATTAGAAGGTTGCCCAGAGGTTGCTGAACTGGAGAAAAATATGATCAGAGATACTTTTTACAGATTCCTCACTCTGTAGTGAGAAGACAACTATGTCTCTTTGACATCCTTTTCTCTAAATAAGTAAGGGAATAAGACTACAAAAGCAATGGACATATTTCCCATCTCACCTGAGGTAATGCAAGTCTGAGATCTCTTTCATACAAAGCCAGCAGAATTCACAGCCACACACTGCACAGGTCATGTGATTACAGCTTCCATCATTCATCTTGATAATGTAAGCACTGCATCGTGGGCATGGCTTGATGTCATCTGCTGGAGTGGGAGTAGGAAGGAAGGATGGGTAGAAAAATACCCATTGTTAAACCTAGTTGACTTCATCATTCCTAACAGTGCACATAGAAATGAAAGGGCAGTCAAGAACTCCTGACTGAGGATTCCAGATTGTGCAACACACTTTACTGGAAGGTTGGCTATGTCTAGACCTCAAGAATTTTCAGAAAATGAATTATGTTTCATACTGAGCTGCCTATCCCAGTAATTGGCATCTTATATAGAACTTGAGTCACAGTCTGAACAAGGAGACTTCCCTAGAGAAAGAACAATGGTTCCAAGTAAAACGGAATTTCCACTTGCCAATAGGCAGAATCCTATTTCAAAGATAGTCAGCAGTCTAAAATTGACTTTAAATTTGGATAACTGTTAATTCAGAAAACTAATTTTTAAGATTCAACAAGTATTATTGAGATTTGTGGTCAACATAACCCATAGTTTCTTCCTGTGATACTTTCAAGTTCAAAATCTAAAAATAATTGGATATGCTATATAACATACACCTGCTAATATTTACAGCAAGTTAGGAGCTATCCTATAAATATGACAATTCAGGAGATTGTGCTATGCCAGAAAAATGAATGGCAAAATCTTTCTTATTAGCCTCTCCCAAATGACATCATTTAGGAGACATAATCCACTGACATTTTAAAATAGGTTTATTCTGACTTGTCAAGGTTGGAACTGAATGTGACATTTTTTTAAAAGGTTCTGGAGATTGAAAATCTTCCTCCTTTTAAGGTTAATGATTAATTCATATTAGTATCATTTCCTTTCCTTAAATCTTTATCTAAAAGCAGTGATATGCTTGAAGCTAGAAAGCAAACAAGTACAGGTTTAACACTAATCAAGTGTCTTTCTGCTCACAAAGAAATGAAGAATGAGGCAGAACCCTAGAAAAAGTACCTAATTGTTCTCCAATGTGAGAAATATCGCTAAGAAGGTAGAGGCTTAAGAATTCAATTTTGTGGCTGGGCCTGGTGTTCTAATTCCAGTTACTGGGGAGGCTGAAGCAGGAAGATCACAAGTTAGGTGCCAGCTTGGGCAATTTAGTGAGACCCTGCTTCAAAATAAAAAAAATTAAGGGGCTGGGGATGTGGCTCAAGTGGTAGCATGCTGCCCTGGCATGCATGAAGCACTGGGTTCAATCCTCAGCACCACATAAAAACAAAGATATTGTGTCCACCTAAAACAAAAAAATAAATATTTTAAAAAAATTAAAAAATTTAAAAAGGGCTTGGAAAGTAGTTCATGATTCAGCACTTGCCTAGCAGATATGAGGTCCTGGGTTCAACCTACATACACACATAAACACATACAATTTTAATTTTGTTGTATTTCAATTTTATGTGCCTAGATAACCTATAAATGGTCAGAAGAAAAGGTACATATCAAACATATTAATTAAAGTATAACCATTATACTATCATACCATGCCAGGCTTGGTAGGGTGCATATGTAGTCCCAGCAACTTTGGAAGCTAACATGATGTAAGCATGAGAGTTCAAAATCAGCCCTGGAGATCCCAGCTCAAAATAAAAAAGGTGTGTGTGGGGGTGTGTGTGCTGGAGATGGAGCTTAGGGATAGGTAGAGTACTTACCAAACATGCTTGAGGCCCTGGGTTTGATCCCCAGCACCACCAAAAAAAGTATAATCAGGGATGGGGATCTAGCTCAGTTGGTAGAGTGCTTGCCTCGCAATGCATAAGGCCCTGGGTTCAATCCCCAGCATCACACACACACACACACACACACACACACACACACACACACGCACACACACGCACACACACACACACAAAAAAAGTATAGTCAAATAATAGTTTCTGTTCTCAGATTCCAAGGAATTCTTGAGTTTTATATTAGTAAGATAACTTTTCAATATTTGGGCTCACTTTATGAGGTATCAAATAAAGAGACAATGAGATAATGCCAACTTATACCTGGTCCAGATTCTTGCCCATAACTGAGACCTGAAGTATGCTTGGTCCGAACTCTCAAAGTCTGTGCTCTCTGCTGCCGGGCCATATCGCAGGTCTGATTTGGATGCCATATCTGCTTGCAGTGGTAGCAGAACTCAGTCTGGCAGCCTTCCCTCTCACAGGTTAGCTTTGGGCAGCTGGCACAGCCATAGGCAATAACAGCATAACTGGTAAGGAAACAGGAAGATACCAGTAAGATTAAAATTGATCTAACAAGACAGACATTATTCATCAAGGCTAACATTGTTTGCCACTACCCCACAGCCACATAAGATGCAAAGAAAACATGCATACATGAGCCTGACCAACTATATAACTAATCCCATATGAGAAAGTAGATTTCTTGATATTCCAAAAATAATTTCCTGAAAAAAATGGGGGTATATATCATATTTAGCCTGAATTCCTAGCCTTTGTTTAATCATAGTTTAAAATGCTTCAGTAGTGGTTTGCCACCCAGTTTCATAAATAAAGAGTACAAAACAATTTCCTTTCCATGGTTTATTATATTTAGAGAGATTAGAGTTTGTTTACAAGAAAAGACAATACTTACAAAATAAAGAACTACAGCAAAAACTAAAGCAAGTATACTTTTTCATTTTAAGTTTTACAATGGAGTTGATCTGACAACAGCTTGAGAGACAATGGCCCTAGATGGTGAAGTTCTACTGAAAGCTCATTTTATCTTACACCTTTGTTTTTTTCAATTCCATTCTATACTTTTTAATGTCTTCTTTCTTGATAGCTTCCAAAACCCAAGAATACTACCACCTCTCTTACATAAGACCATATCTTCCCTCCTCTCTTTTGACATATATGCTTAAAAATGTAATTCAGAAATTATCAGCACTAGTATCAATCGTTTCATGTAATCCATGCTCATTTGCCAAGAATTAGTCTCCCATAAATAATCCACTTATATTTACAACTACTAGCCTTTCTGATTAATTCTAAATATGTCAACTAAATTTTCAGACTACCCTAACAATCAGAGACTTTTCTTTAAAAAAGTAATTTAGAGAAACAAATGGAAAGCTGCAAAAGTTTACCACACAGTTTTCAAACAGATAAATAATTGCATGCTTGGCTGTTGCCATCTGTGCTTTGTTGTCCCCTATTCCATCCTCTTCCCAATTTCCAAAGCCCTCAAATAACTTATGTGAATGGCTAATAAGGTTTTCTTGGATTTATTCCAGTTTTCTCATTTATTTGAATGTACATTAGATGTTCATAATACCAACTCAAGTTCTATGGTTCATCATAGATCCTGCAAATGACACTAAAACTATAAATGACCAGTATCTCCTATGTCATATGATACAGGCTGCATTAAAACTTTTCTCAGAAAGAACAAAGTGAGAATAGGTCAATGTGTGAATGCAAATGATTCATATCCTGTAGGAGCTCTGAGCAAATTTACCCCACCTAGCTGCAAAATAGCTACTAAAGATAAACAATATACCTCCTAAAGAAAGTGACTTGCTTGCTATTTTGTGTTAAATGGGAAAAGCAGTAGATGACCTCAGAAGAGTAATAAGCCAAGTTCTGAAGATACACATTAAATTGACTACCAGTCAGGAACACTTAAACACTTCATAATCCGATACCATTTTGCAGAGGAGGAGAAAATACTTATTAAAATTCTGTTTGTTTTTGGTGCTAGGGACTGAACTCCGGGCCTCCTGTATATTAATCACACACTCTACCACTGAACTACACCTCCAAATAAGATTCCTTTTTTTATTAAAAAAAAATAAATAAACAAGTTCAAATCAGTATGTGTGGTTCATT
The DNA here is from genome assembly GCF_048772815.1 of Callospermophilus lateralis. Lineage (NCBI taxonomy): Eukaryota > Metazoa > Chordata > Mammalia > Rodentia > Sciuridae > Callospermophilus > Callospermophilus lateralis. The sequence goes on along the minus strand of NC_135311.1, from coordinate 120,692,181 downwards.
TCAGTTCCTTCACTATTAAACCTGGGGGGCAGGGACTGCTTCAGTTTTCTCTGGCTTCCTTTGTCTATGATGACCAAGGTATAAAGGTATCTGCTGCTTTGAACCTTAAACTTTACATTATCCTTGTTTTTCTTAATTTTGACAGACTTGGCATCCTTTTGCCTGTGAGTGGAAAATCCTTGATTTCCTCAATTTTTCAAGGCACAGCAATGAGGCATACTAGGGAGAAGACATGGACTAACACAGCAAACATGAAAAACCAATTTCAGGTGTATAATTTGGTTCTAATGAAGTAAAATAACCCCAAACTCCCCAATCTATTATTATGACACAGAATTACTCATGGCATGAGACTTGATATTCTTGTTTTGGGGTGCCTGGTCTGGGCTCTGATTCATTATACATGACACTAAGCTACTTAAAATCTCCAAACCTTAGCTTCTATCCCTCAAATCAAGGTATAGGGAGATAATTCCCACCTTCAAGTGTAGCTGAACATATTCTAAAACTGTATTTGCAAACTTGCCCTGAAAAGTATGGCATGAGAATAGCACAAGTAGGGCATGATGGTATACACCTGCAATCCCAGGTACTAAGAGGCTGAGGAAGGAAAATCATAAGTTTCAGGCTAGTCTGGGCAATTTGGTAACTTCCTTCCCTCAAAATTCAAATTTTAGAAAGGGTTAGAGGTGTAGCTCAGTGGTAACATGCCCTTGTGTTCAATCCTTCAATTCCAGTTCAATCCCCAGTGCTATACCAAAAGAAAAAAAAAAAAAAGAAAAAAAGAGAGAGAGAGCTAGAAACAGAAAGAGAGAGAGAAGAAAAACATAGCATTCTTTGCCCTACACCTTCTTGGCCTTTGCATATTCTTTCTTTTGCCTAGAAGTCTCTTCCTTTCTTCTTGCCCTGGTAAATACTACCCATTTAAAAATCAGCTCAAATGTCATATTCTCTGTAAAATCTACCTAACCTCTTCAGGCAGCTGGTTGCCTATTTTGTGCCAGTGCACAATCATAACACATTATATACATTATATTGTAATTATCTTGCCTCTCCAACAATAATAGAGAGAGAAGGAAGGGGGGAAGGAGAGAAATACTGACAGGGAGAAGGAGAGAGAAAGGAAAAAAAATCCTTCAACCCTAAACCTATTTACATGGCTTAAATACATTGATCAACTTGAATCCAGTCTACATTTTCAGATTGATATTTAGTCACTTCCCAGATCATGCTCCCTACAATATGCCTCCAGAGGCTAACCAATCCAACTCCGGACTTAGGATGGTATCTTGGCGTTTTATATCTCCATGCATTTGCTCCTAACACTCAGGTTTAAGAGGCTTTTTTTCCTCTATCCTCATCTTGAATGAATTTCTACTCATATTCTTGAAGGCCCACATCAAATGCCATCTTCTCCATGAGATCTTTCTTTGATATTATCATGCAAAACCTATTATTCTTTCATCTAAGAATACTTGTATTTTCCTTAGTACTTATCACATTATGTTTATAATTTCTTATCTATCAATCATCCTGTCTTCTCTATTAGGTCAACCTTCTTATCAAGAGGACTACGTCTAAGTCCTTTCTGCTATACCCTGTCCTCAACTAGTGTTCAACAAACACTGCATCATTTTCAAAAGTGTTTGCTGAATGATTACCTATCCTATTCTTTCCCACTTCCTATCTCAGAGTTCCTTATTTATGAACCAGGTATGCTTTCATACTCTGGACCTTTCTCATCAAGATTCACCTATTGATCTCACGTTTTTAGGACCTAAATGAAAGGGTTTGTACATGGAAGTTGTAGAAACAGTAGAAATACTCTAGAGGAAGTATTTTTTTTAAAAGTTACATATAGACACAATACCTTTATTTATTTATTTATTTATTTATTTATTTATTTATTTTTTTAAAGAGAGAGTGAGAGAGGAGAGAGAGAATTTTTTAATATTTATTTTTTAGTTATTGGCGGACACAACATCTTTCTTGACGTGGTGCTGAGAATGGAACCCGGGATGCACGCATGCCAGGCGAGCGCGCTACCACTTGAGCCACATCCCCAGCCCCTATTTATTTATTTTTATGTGGTGCTGAGGATTGAACCCAATGCCTCACACATGCTAGGCAAGTGCTCTATCATTGTGCCACAAGCACAGCCCCTAGAGGAAGCAATTCTTAATCTACTCTGAGTGCACAAGATGTACTGATAAATATAGACACCCACTCAAGGCAGGCCAGGGTGATAACTATTAAAGAAGTCTCAAAAACTGCAAACAGGGAAAACAACAAATAGTTAATCTTAAAGGTGCAACAGAAAAAATAAAAACATGCTCCCTAATGATCCACATTTTATTTTGAGACAGGGTTTTGCTAAATTGTCCCAGCCTCCTGAGCCACTGGGATTACAGACGCATACCACTGTGCATGGCTAATATTCTCCTTTATTGACTGTGAAATTTGTCTCACTCAGGGAACTTGTTCTTCCCTCATAAATGTGCTGGGAATGAACAGAAGCTTCCTGTTTATGGGAATGGTCCTATCCAGTTGTCTGGGAAGACCAATACTGATACTATCTCCTAGTGTAAGGTGGGAGGTGGAACTCTGCAAGATACAGAGGCAACAATGAGAGGCTGGAGTGGGGGACCTGCATAAAGAATTTAGGTCAGGACAACCTTATTTCCTATTTAACTGTATAAAAGTTCTGCCCTTGTATACCAGGATATTTTATTACCTACTTTGCTCACCCTCAGTCTCCCAGAGATTCTGAAAGGATTTAAAATTGGCAATGGAGTAATGATGTCCATCTCATTTCATCATCTTTCCTGCCCCCATTCCTCCCCCTGTCTCGCCTTTGCCCAAAGTTCCTCCATTCCCTCCCCCGCCCCACCCCCCATGGATCAGCATCCACTTATCAGAGAGAACATTTGGCCTTTGGTTTTTTGGGGCTTTGCTTACTTAATTTAGCATGATATTATCCAACTCTGATCATTTACCTGCAAACACCATAATTTTATTCTCTTTTAATGCTGAGTAACAGGATATCATTACATGTATGAATGCACATATGGTGCCATACTACATCGTGTACAACCAGAGAAATGAAAAGTTGTGCTGTAATGAATCAAAATGCATTCTGCTGTCATATATACCTAATTAAAATTAAATAATTAATTTTAAAAATGTTCTGAACATAAAAAAAAAATTGGCAATGGAGCATCTGAGAGGAAAACATAAAAGTTTCATTATTTGGGGATTTTTGAAGACACACATAGGCAGAGATTCAAAAGGATAATAGAGCAACTGCACCACTTATTAGCTACAAAACATTAGATCCCACATTTATATTTATGTTTTTTTAGTACCAGGGATTGAACCCAGGAGTGCTTAACCACTGAGTCATATCCCTAGTCCTTTTTATTTTGAGACAGGGTCTCATTAAGTTGCTCAGGGCCTCACAAAGTTGCTGAGGCTGGCTTTGAATGTATGTCCCCTGGCCTCAACCTCTAGAGTTGCTGGGATTACAAATTCTTCTCTGAGATGGTTTCTCCTTTACAAAATCCATTTATCACCATCTACTTGTATGAGACTAAAATGAAATTATATGTAAATAAGATTATACTTAAATACTATGCTATAAATAACCATAAATGTCAGTTATTTGTATTTTGAGCTAATTTTATCTCATTTGAAAGTTTATTTATGTTTGTAGCACTGGGGATCAAAATCAGGGAAGCTCTCCCAAGCTTTATCTCTTGCCTTTTTAAAATTTTGCTAAATTGCCAAGGCTCACAACTTGTGTCACCAAGCCTGTGAAAGTATATTGTGTTGCACACCTGTAATTCCAGCAGCTCAGGCTGAGGCAGGAGGATAACAAGTTCAAAGCCAGCTTCAGTAACTTAGTGAGGCCCTAAGCAACTTAATGAGACCCTGTCTCAAAATAAAAGATAAAAAAGGGCTGGGGATGTGGCTCAGTGGTTAAATGCCCCTTGGCTGAAACTCTGGTACCACCCCCCAATACACACATACCCCCCCCACACACACTTGTTAATATAGTACTCAGTATATCAAATAACAATATGAATGTTCCCTTACTTATGAATAAAATATTGCATTCAAATGATTAAAGACTATGCAAACTCTTTTTCTGTTCTACAAATATTCTATAAAATAATGAAATCTCTTAATATATAGTGTTCTATAAGGAGTAATCATAATAAAACTAATGATCAGAACTTGGTAAATTCACTCACATGTTCCCCCACCCTGAGAAGTATATATATACATGTTCCCATGTGTAAGCACACTCATATATTAAACCCAAGCGAGGATTTGATAAATTTTGCTTTCTAGAACTTGATCAGTGTGTTACAAACATGGTCAGGTATGGGAAGAGATAACTGGAGCTTAGGGCTTCTTTTCTAGTATTATCCATGATTTTCCCCAGGCCCAGAAGAATAAAACAGTTTGACTTAAACAAAAACGGAGGGGCTGTGGCTGTGGCTCACTGGTAGAGTGCTCGCCTGGCACATGTGAGGCACTGACTTCAATCCTCAGCACCACATAAAATAAAATAAAGATATGTGTTCCACCTACAACTAAAAAAATACATATCTTTAAAAAAAAGTTTAAAAAAATACCCTAACAACCAAGATCCACAATATCCAGTAAGAACATAGAAGCTATTTTCTTCCTGGCATTAAAAATAGGCAGCAGCTGGATGCACCCCTGTAATCCCAGCAATTTGGGAGGCTGAGTCAGGATTGTAAATTCAAGGCCAACCTATGCAATTTAGTGAGACCCTATTTCAAAATAAAAATTAAAAAGGACTGGGGGTGTAGTTCAGTGGTACAGCACTCCTAAGTTAAATCCCTAATACCACAAAACAAAACAAAAACCCATGGGTACTAAAACTGCCACCATATCCCTAAGGAAATCAGGACACTCCTTTGGGAGGTGACAGAATTTTAAACTTAATCCCTGTTTTTATAACCACCTTTAGCTGAATATCTCAAAATTCTTTGCAAACATTATCTAAGACTCTCAACTATAAGGAAAGAATTAGGCCTATTTCAGATAAGAGAAATAAAGTAAGGGATTGTTAAAAGGAATTAGAAAAGAAACTAGATTCTACAATACCTGGCTCTCTCAATGTTGTCCTTAAGGAAAATGTCCAAATAATATTCCCCAAAATGGGAGTTAGGCTTACAAGCCAATGCTTTTTTATAACAGAGGCTAAGTGCAAAAAGTAGTTAGAACAGAGGTTGAGTGACCTTCATTGGCGTTAAGACAAGCATTCCAAGCCTAGTTCACCACTATTAGTTATATAACCCTGAACAAATCAATCAATTTCTTTAAACATCAGTTTCCTCATCTGTAAAACTGTATCAAATCCATCTCACAATGTTGTAAGGATCAAATTATGTATGCCAGTCATGTAGGTCCTCAGATGCCAGCTTGCTTGTTTTCCTTTACCTTTAAGTGAACAGATACATAGAAAAAAATAAATATATGATTGCTATAATTGTTTTTGCTAATTTAAAAAACCTGGATGCTGTCAATCCAATTCTTGGCTAAATTAAGAAATGGCCTAGGCACAGTGGCACACTGACTCCGAATGACTGGGGAGGCTGAGGCAGAAGGATAATAAGTTTGAGGCCACAATCCCAGCCCCAATTTTTCAATTTTATTTTGAGACAGGATCTCACTAAGTTGCCCAGGCTGGCTTAGAACTTGCAATATTGGTAACTTACTTAGTGATTATCTTAGTGAAAGCCTGTCTCAATAAAAAAAATAAAAAGGATTAGGGATGTAGCTCAGTAGTAAAGTGTCCTGAGTTCAATCTTCAGTATTTGGAAAGAAAAGGGAAGATAGATAGATAGATAGATAGATAGGTAGGTGTGTGTGTGTGTGTGTGTGTGTGTGTGTAGAGAGGTATGTGGGGGGGGCAGGGAGTGGAGATATGAAAAGAAAAACCCTAGGACTGTAGTTGTAGCGCAACAGAAGAGCACAAGACCCTGGGTTCAATCCCCAATAATACACACAACACACATACACACACAAACACACACACAAAGACCTTTAACAATTCTTTAATACCTTTCAAATCAGTAGTGGTTTAGAGTTGCCACCAAGTTTTCAAATTAATTTCTATCCATTTTTATTGATATAAGCAAAGACAGAAATTGACTTCAGATAAACAAAAAATGTAAAATGGGGCTGGATTGAAACTAGTCATAGGAGGTTTGATTCTTCCCTTTCTTTAATTATGCTTTGACATATTTTCCAGAAAGATGACCAGGGGTGCCACATTTCTTAAATTCAAGGAAACTCACATTAAAAAAAAAAAAAAGGAATTAATATACTATTCCAAAATTAACCATACGGTATTCTCTTAATATTCTTTGGGTTCAGAAAATAGATCAACAGTATCTGCAAAACTTTAATACTTTATAAATTAACCTCACAAGAGCTGGGTGCAATGATTCATATCTGTAATTCCAGCTGCTTGCCAGGCTAAGGAAGAAGGATTACAAGTTCTAAGCCAGCCTGGGCAACTTAGTGAGACCCTGTCTCAAAATAAAATAAAAAAATTGGGGCTGGGATTGTGGCTCAGTGGTAGAGTGCCCGCCTAGCACGTTCAAGGCCCTGGGTTCAATCATCAGCACCACATATAAATAAATAAATAAATAAATAAAGGTATTGTGTCCAACTACTTCTAAAAAATAAATATTAAAAAAATAAAAATAAAGGCTGGACATATGGTTCAGTGGTAGAGCACTTATCTAGCATGTGCAAGGGCCTACATTCAATCCCTAGTACTAGGGGGGAAATAATTAACTTCATAGAGCCAGTAAGACCACCAGACCATAAGCAGACCCTTTTGTTTAGTTTTGTCGGCAGGGGAGTGCTTACCACTAAGCAGGGGGTGCTTACCACTAAGCCACATCCCCAGCCCTTTTTGTTTTGAGACAGGGTCTTGCTAAGATGCTGAGGCAAGCAGACCCTTTAAAGAGCCTACAAAATCCTTCCTGATACTTATTAACCAAAAGTGAAAGTGATTTATCATAAACAGGGTACCTTTGACCACACACTTCAAAGTAATTTGGCAACTCCCATCTTGATGAGGTTAAATAACACACCCACTTCTAAAGAAGTGCAAGGCCCTGGGTTCGATCCTTGGCACCACATAAAAATAAATAAAGGTATTGTGTCCAACTACAACTAAAAAAAAAAAAAACAAACTTAAACAAAATAAATAAGTTTGGCAGAATAAAAAATAGAAGTTAACTATTTTAATTCTCCTAGATATCAAAAACAGCTCCTTTTGAAAGGAAACAAATGGCAGCATCATGAAAATCTCAAACAGCCTATATACAGAGACTACAATTAAAAGCCCTTAAGTGCTTTGAAGCAAAGGATCACACAGCTTTTTACTAGCATTACATTTATGCCCTGCACCCTAGAATCCTTTTGCCTCCAAACATAACACAGGAGAATAAAATTATCTGTCCAAGGTCCAGAGCAGGTAAAGGAAGTCTGCCTCCCAACCCCTTAGATGAGCCCCTCTTGGCTGAATGCTAACGTTCATGAGATGAACTGAAAAATAATAATCAGATTTTTTTTTTTTTAAAGAAGGGGTGTGGGATGGAGAATCTCCACTGAATGCTTCAGACAGGGAAATCTAGTGGTATTTCAGCTCTGCAAATATAACATTTTAACTCACTGACCTTTGAAATCAAGCATTCTTAGTGCATTGAAGACTGTCACCACGATCTCAAGATCAAATCGGTTGACAAACATTTTTTTCTACCTTATCAACCTCTGGGTATTCTTCCACTCACTGCCCCACTGACACTCTGGACAAAGAAAGGGTTTGTCCACCCCTCACCCCACCCACGGCAGCAGGGTAAGAACCACAGGGTGCCTCCCAAAAGCTTGGCACAGAACACACAGTGCCAGGGTGCTCCCAGAGCTCTGCTAGTGAACTGTCCTCTGCCCTAAGTGCCATTCCTATCACCTTCATTCCAACTTTCAACAGCGATTGTCAGGAAAAACACGCCTTCTCCTGCAATGCTGCTAAGCGTGCCCCTAGCCAAATGGACACACCCCTCCAAAGCGCTGCCCCTGCAGAATGACATTCTCACTGCCTCTTTTGCCAAATATCCCCTCCCTTCTCACCAAAAGATATCTCCACTTCTGCAGAGGGGCCTTCACCTGCCCCCGCCCCAATAAAACCCTCCTGTCTGCTGACTTAATGGACAGTTCCCTTCCCCTGACCGACAGCTTAGTCCGCACCTCGAGCCCCTGGGCAGGGGTGGGGCGCTGGGTGCCTTCAACACACTTGTCGGGGCTTGTCAGATGGTTAGTTACCGGTTACCACCCCGCCGCACTCGCTTCCCTTCTTTCCCTACCGCTGGTCACCCCTACCCTCCTCCTCGCTTAGGGATACACTCTCAGGGCAGCCCCTCTCTGCTGGCCACACGCGAGGCCCCGCAGCCCCCGCCACGCCCCTCAGCTGCAGCCCAGTGCCCCTGGCGGCCACGCCCCCGCGCTCACCCGCAGTCTGGGGCCGGGCACCAGCGGCAGTCCGGGTCCGAGGCCAGGTATCGGCGCAGCATGAACTCCTCGTACTTGTGCATGAGCGGTGGGTCGGCGAGCAGCAGGCGGATGTCGTGCGGGTTGAGTCGCTCACTGCACTCGGGGCAGCTGATGGGCACCCGGCTCTCGCTGATCTCCAGGCGCAGGTAGTGGCGGAGGCAATCCCGGCACGAGCGGTGCGGGCAGCTGAGTAGGCGCGGGGCCCGCTCCGGCGGCAGCCGCACTAGACACAGTGGGCACTCCACCTCCTCCGCGCCCGGGCCGCCGCCCTCCGCCGCCTCTTCATCGTTGAGTCTGGCCCCCGCGGCCGCGGCGGCCTCCTCGGCCTCTGCGACCGGCTCGGCGGGCAACGCCTCGGGCGGCGGGGCCTGGGCCGCGGCTGGGGCCGGGGCGGGCGGCGGCGCAGCCGGGGGCGGCGGCTCGGCCTGCGGTTTGGCCCGGGCGCGGCGGCCGCGGGCCGAGGCGGAGAAGACGCTATGGAAGGTGAGGCGCCGGCGCCGGCCGCCGCTGCGGCACTTGGGGTCGGGCGCAGCCGCGTGTAGGGATGTGGAGCGCGGCGATTCGGAGTCCTTCTCGGAGCCCATGGCCCACAGAGGTCGAGGAGCCAGGGGCGCCCAGCGCCGCCACAGCTCCCGCCTCAGGGCCCCCCAGCCGGCGCCCCGGCCGCCGCCGCCTCGGCCGCCCTCCCGGAGATAGAAACCGAGCAGCGGCTACGAAGTGGTTATAAAGCCTCCGCCCCGCGCGCCGCGACACACTGCGCAGACGCCTGTCTCCGACACCTCACAACCCGCGTAGCCCTGGCTAGGGGCGCTGGGCGGGGCCGAGCGGGCGGGACCGCGGGACCCGGGCAGAGCCCCGCCTCCTGCGGGTCAGGTGGTTCCAGCGCAGCCATATTGTAGAGGTTCGGGGTGAGACCAGTTAACTGCTGTTCCCGCCTCCACCCGGAGTTCCATCACCCGTACCCCCATCACCCCAAGGGGGACTTGGCGGCGCGCCGTTACTTACAGATATCCTGATTGCCCCTCCCACTAAAATGAGACTCCACTTAACTCATCTGTTAAAAATAGACAGGAATTGATGAGATGGTGAGTCCCAACTGGTCCACCTTTCAACATTTCTGTTGATACTCCATATTAAGCAAGCAGCATTAATTACCAGAAAATGTATGCATTCATTGAGCATGTACAAAGTGCAAGACATTACTAGATAAGATAGGGTCCACTATCTGCAAGGGATCTGCCGAATAAAGTCAGAATTTCTTAATCTAGCATGGTTCAGTGCTGTCTGTGAACTGATGAACTATATTCCTTGACCCACCTACCTTTCTGTCTTCCTGATAGCTTGGTTACTTTGCCATTTGTGGAAGGAGGTCCAACAATTTCTTGTGTGGAAGTGCCTACCCCAACTCCTCTGACGGGACCCTTAGGCTTCCTAATGGAAAACAATGTCAACCGTGATAAAAATGCATCAGGATTAGATTTAGTTGCAAATAACAGAAGAAAAAAAAATGACTTATAGAAATTTCTTTCTCTTTTTATGAAAAATAAGTCCAGAGTTAGCCAGTCGAAGGTTGCTTAGCCATCCTGATCATTTGGTGAACAATTTTAAGATAACCTCATTATGGTCCACATCCCAAACAGAGGGAAGGAAAATGAGCAGACAGGTGTGTCTTTTTCCTTTTAAGAAGACTGCCTAGCAAATCCTGCACATTTTTGCTTAAATCTCATTGGCCAAAACATAATTACACGGCCATGCTTAGCTGCCAGGGGACTGGAAAATGTAGGGGCTTTTTTAATTGGGTACAATGTGTCCAGCTAAAAATAGTGCTGTGTTCTTTTGTTTGTTTCTTTCTTTCTTTGACACTGAGGATGAAACCCAGGGGTGCTCTATCACTGAACTACCTCCCCAACCCTTTTCATATTTTATTGTATTTAATTATTTATATTTATGGACTTTTAAAAAATTTTAGTTGTATATGAACACCATAACTTTAATTAATTAATTTATTTTTATGGGGTGCTGAGGACCAAACCAAGTGCTTCACATGTGTGGGGTAAATGCTCTACCACTGAGCTATAAACTCAGCCCTTATGTTTTATTTTGAGACAGGATTTTGCTAGGTTGCTAGGGTCTCACCAGTTGCTGAGAATAACCTCTGATTTGCTATCCTTCTGCTCAGCCTCCCAAGTTTTTGGGATTACCGGTTTGTGCCACTATGCTGGGCTAGTGCTCTGTTATTAATAAACAATGTAGAATAAGAGCTGGAAGTAGAACTCTGTGGTTAAGTGCTTGCCTAGTGCAGCCTGGGTTTGAGCCTCAGCAGGAGCACTTACACACACACAAGGCATAATGAATACTAGAACATATCTAGCTGTCTTTTTCAAGGACAGTATTTAAAACCAGGTCCCCAGATCTCCAAACTTTTGAGGTAACAACAAGAAAAGAAGAAGAAGAAAAAAAAAAAAAAAACCTGAAAATCAGGGGCCAGTGACCTAAGAGGAAAACCAAGCAAGGATGATGTCACAGATGCTAAGATAAATTGTTTCCAGGAGGGAGTGGTCAATTGTGACAAATGCTGCTGAGAAGTCAAGAAAAGATAAGAATAGAGAAGTGACCATTGGATTTGGCAATACCAAAGAGTCCTATATAGGGATGGGTGGGTATCCTTAAGTAGGAAGCAAGTTTGATGCTAGATGATTAAAACAATTAATGTCTATATTTGGTCAGAATAGGTTAGAGTCTGCTGTAGTTACAAACAACCCAAATATCTTAATGGCTTAACCAACAAGCATTTATTTTTCCTCTCTTGTAAAGCCTGCTAGGGTCAGGGCACTCTTTACAGTAGTTCTCCTTCATTCCACTGGTACATTCAGAAAGTGAGGCCACCTCTGTCCTGGCTCTACCATATCAACACAGGACTTTTAGGATTGCCTCAATAACACAAAGAGAGCTGGAGGGTTGTGCACCAGCAATGAAATACTTCAACTTCAAGATATACATTACTTTAGCTCACAGACCATTAACCAGAACTTGTCACATGGATCTAATCTAACTGTAGGGGTTGGGACTGGGACATATAGGGGGAACGCATAGGCTATTTAGTAAGCAGTTTATCTCTGCCACAGTTCACTAGAGTCATCTTTTCTTCCTAGTACAGGAGTGCTTTTCCACTGGGTTACAATCTCAGTCCTTTTGATGGTTTGAGACAGGGTCTCATTAAGTTGGCCTTAAACTTTAAATCCTTCTGCCTCAGGCTCCCGAGTTGCTGGGATTACAGGTATGTGCCACCATGCCCAGATCACCAGAGTCATCTTTGACCATTCCCAGTGACCAATGTCCGGGTTGGTTGCAAAGCCCCTTAGTGGGAGAGAGGGCTGTCTTGTTTCTCTGTCAGATTTTGCTGAAGGAGATGGGGACCTCCTATTCCAGCCAGACCCAGATGCATTTTCATACTTCTCCCTGTGCAGCTGACAAATAGCTGTCCGAAACTCAACTTGCTGAAAAGCTCAGCACCCCCAATATTTGCTTGACTTGACATTGGCTCCCAAAGTCTACCTCAGTTCAAAGCTGTTACTAACCATGTTCTGGCAGAAAGTTGACCTGGGGGGCTGGGGATGTGGTTCAGTGGTAAAGCATTTGGGTTTGATCCCCTATAGGGGGGAAATAAAAGAGAGAGGGGGTGGGAGAGAACTGACCTCTCATAAATGCCAGTGGTCTTTGTAATAGCTCCAGTTCTACTGGATTTCTTCCTTCCTGAATCATAGAAAGAAACAAAAGTAATCCCTCCCACTTTTTTTTCCCAGTCTTTCCTTGATAGGAATTGAGTGGCTCAGAGAGATGACACTAGGGAGAAAAGAATTCTTACTAATCTAGTAAACATACATTACACTTACTGCATACAAAGTCCTCTGTCAGGCAGTAGGAGACATGTGGTTTTATGGAGGTTACGGACAAAAAAGCAGATTGCTAGGATACTTAGAAGGACATGTACAAAAACCCAACAGACCAATGGAGGACACGGCAAGCACTGCTCAGGGTGGTTAGGGATGGCTATCCTGCAGAAAAGACCGCTGAGTTGGGTCTGAAAGGACGAGTAAGAGTTGTCAATTGGTCACCATTCCCAGTGACCAATGTCTGGATTGTAAAAATTGAAAAAGATATTTAAAACAGGAAGCCAGGAGGAAAGGTTTAGAGGGAAGGCAAAGGTAGGATCAGTCTGAGGAAGTGTGAGCAGCAGGGTGAGACAGGAGGTCAGAATGTCTGAAAGGATGTAACAGAGTCAAGTGAGAATCAAGTCTCTGTATTACTGCTCCCTTGGATGCAAGGAAGAGAAGCCAGGCATGAACAAGCCTAGTCCCAAAGAATGACTTTTGACTCATGAACTGGTGGTACTACAGCAACTGGGCCCATGGACCAGCTGCATCCCAGAAACCAACCAGTTCTTGTACCTTGTCATTCATCTTTGCTTCTTTTGCAAGTCAGCTTCTTTTAAAAAAAAAAATCATCATCGTCAGTGTTATTATCATTGTGGTGGTGGTGGTAAAACTATATATGACATAAAATCCACCATTTTAACCAAGTTTTTTTCAGTGGTAGGGATCAAACCCAAGACCTTATGCATGCTAGGCAAGCTCCCTACCACAGAGCTGCAGTCCCAGCCACCTTTTTAACCAATTTTAAAAGCGCAGTTCATTAAATGACATTTAGCACATTTAATATTGTTCTGCAACCAGTTCCAGAACTTTTTCATCTTCCCAAACTGGAACTCTCTTATTAAGAACTCTCTTCTCCCCACTTCCTATTTGTAGACCACTTTTCTCTCCTAACTGGAACTGAGCTGTGCTCTCAAAAGAAGAGAGGGGTCAGGTGTTGTGGCACATGCCTGTAATCCCAGCTACTCGGGACTATGGCAGAAAGATCACGAGATCACCAGTTCAAGGCCAGCCTCAGCAAAAGTGAGGCGCTAAGCAACTCGTGAGACTCTGTCTCTAAATAAAATGCCAAAAAAAGAAAAAGGCTGGGCTGGGGATGTGCCTCAGTGGTTAAGTGCCCTGAGTGCAGTCCTCGGTACTGAGAGAGAGAGAGAGAGACAGAGAGAGACAGAGAGAGAGAGAGGGAACACTAAGCAGATGAAATAAGAAATGATCACCAAAGATCAATTAGAGTCAGGTCACCAGGAGCCTTTTGAATTTTATTTTTCGAGGGAGTGGGGCATTGTGGCAGCATCTTGATCAAGGAGAGCCATACATACAATGTATACTTGAGAGTCTACTTTTGAGCTTTCTCTTGCCTTTCAAAGGTGCTACAGAAGCTAATTTTAATTAGATGTTATCTGAATATTGACTGAGTCCTAGCTTCTTCCTTTGGCCTCAGGAATGAACTCTACCTGTTGAGAGTCCCGTCTTTTCCTTCTGGGTCAGGAGTGATGAATGCTTAGTCAGCCTAATCTGGCTCATCTCCTATCTCCTGGGTCTTCTGACATGTTGCAATTAATGGCCTCCCCATTCACCTGGAAATCCTCCCCCTGTCATTGGACCCCCACACGGAAGTCCTATCCAATCCATTTTACCTCCCAAGTGCTTATGGAACCTTCTCCTACTTCCCTGGGCCTCAGGCCCTACTCTGGCTCAGGTTTCATTATGTTTCCTCCTAGACTTTATGCCCAGCTCCTCATTGGGCTCTTCTGGAAAGCCACAGACCTGTCTACCCCTACTCAAACACATTCTACAGCCAGCACTGTAGGAAGCCTCATCTCCTTCCATGCCTCCTGAGTTCAAGCTATTTGGCCTTCTTAATGTTACCTACATATGTCCAGAATTGTCGAGCCTTTTTTGCAAGCCTTCTTTACTTCTTTGCAAATGCTAGTCCCTTTCCTAGTTAAATCCTTCCTATTCTTCTTCCTCTTGATGTAATCTGGTGCACAATTCCAGACTCATTTTCATGATTACCACCCTCTTTCCTAAAGATTTACCTCCTTCCCTCTGTTGTATCCCAGAGCATAATGTAGATGACTCATGTCATGTCTATTACTGTGATGACCACATAATTTACTGTCTAAATCTGGATACTTTTAAGAATGAAAGGAATGCTGTTAATTGCTCTGGTTCAATAGGTGTCTACTCTTCTGCTGGAAGAACTGGAAGGTATGGTCACCTTTCTACAACCAACATCATTGAAAACCTGGGTGTTAGTCTCATTCATGTCTTTCAGCAGGCCTGTGAGAATGGTTTTGCTATCTCCATTTTTAAAATGAAAAGATGGAGTCTCAGAGAGAGGAGACCTGTGATTCCAAAGCCAGAAGGCAGCAAAACCAGATTGGGAAGTCAAATATCTAAATCCTGGACTCTTCTGACTCCATACCTGTTCCTCCAATACCAGAAGCCTGTTGTCTAGGTTAATGACTTTTGGTTCCCTGGGGTGAAGTGGAAGGGTAGAAATGGAATCTTACTAATAAAGAAGGCCTCAATGCATGCTTGTTTTATAGATGACTTCTTGAGTATAGAAACTGTGTTTTATCTTAAAATCTGTGTGCTTCTTCTTCTCCCCTAGCACATTACTTGCTATATCATTCATGCATTCAATTAGCCTTTATTAAGCACCTACTGTGTACCTGTGTGGGACCCCAGATTATGTCTCTACTAAATATATTTCTTTGGCATATTTGGAGATGGTTATTCAAAGAAACCGCAGACAGAAATAGCTCTGAAAATCTGTTCTTGAGTAAAAGAAATTTATATCTATCTACATTAGTAAAGAAAGCAACAGATGCAAAGAGGATTTCTCTTTGAGATCCCCATATCTGCCTAGGAAAGATCTTTTCACAGAAAGAAGAGATTAGAAGTCTGACACCTGGCCCAGACAGATTACCACAGGTGGTCTGAGAGCTGCTACCAGGAAGACTTACTGCATAAAAAAGACAGACTTTGACTGTGGTCATGTATGTAATCCCAGCTACTTGGGGAGGTTAAGGAAGGAAAATTACAAATTTGAGGCCAGCCTGGGCAATTTAGCAACAAACATCCTGTCTTAAAATAAAACAAAAAGGGCTAGGGATGTAGCTCAATGGTACAGCACCCCTGGGTTCAATTTCCAGGTCTGGGCAGGAGGAGACAGCCTTTGGTCACCTGCAGCTCTCCTGAGCTCCCGGGGCTTGGGTCAGTCACTACTTCCCCTCCTTCAGGAGCCCCAAACCCCTATTCCTTTTGTGTAAAGCAAGATATTTCATAAACTCCAACCATCTGGCCCTTTCCTTAAGTCTTACACTTTGTGCTCTTTGTGCCTATGTGCAGATTTCCAACCCCCCTTTTTCCTTTTGGCCATGCTGGGGATCAAACCCAGAGTTTCATGAACATAAGTTTTGTTTGGCTTTTCTCCTTTTAATCTATCTACTGTCTTTCAGTTCATTTCCTAGACTAAAGTTATGGAGCCTTCAAAGGGAAAAGAAAAATCAGCATTTCCTTACATCAAGTACGCGTTGGTGCTACAACGGTGAGCAAAACAGTCCAGGCTCTCCAGGGTCTTACAATCAAATGGGGAAGCCCCATATAAACACAATCACACAAGTAAACAGAGTTACAAATCAGAATTAGTGCTAAGAAGGAGAACACTGGATATGAAGTTTAAGAAATATCTTAAAGAGAAATTTAACAGATTGTGGTCACAGACTTGATAGGGGCAGAACAGAGGCGCCAACTGGGGAAGTCATGAGGTCCAGTTCGAAGGTGTGGGATTTGAGGTGTCTGGGGGGACTTCCCTTCTAATCGCCCCCCTCCAGCCAAGTTAAATTGAGTTGCCCTAAACTGGAAAAATATGGCAAATCACCGAAACCTGCTTCAAGCAGCCCCAAAAGAACTGGCCTCCGGGTAGGTTCGGTGGAAAGAGGGGCGGGTGCGGGGAGGCAGGGGAGAAGCAGAAGCGAAGGGGAGGGAAAGGGATGTGTTCCGGCGCGGAGTCGCGCTCTACCCCGCCTGGCAGGTCCCGCGGCGCCGCAGCGCGGGGAGGGGGCTGCTCAGGGCCGGGAAACCCGAGCCACACTGGCTGCCTGGGCTGCGAGACCCGCCAATCGGGCTGTGCCTGGTGGCGGTGCCATGTGATCAGCCTCCCCTTTTCTCCCTCCCTGGCCTTCCAGGGAAGACCGGTATCCCCGCCATCCCGCCCCCGTCCCCAGCGCGCCGCAGCCGCCAGGGCTGGCTGGGATTCCGCCGCAGTCCGCTGCAGCGCGGGGAGGGGGAGGGAGGCAGCGGGTTGTAGCCGCAGCGCCCCAGTGTTTTCTGTCAAGGTCGAGCATAACACTCGTTGGCACTGCTGCCTCTGAAATCCCTCCCTTACAGTCCTCCCAGAGGTTTCCACCGTCTTCTGCCACGCGTAGGGTTGCAGCTTCTCCGGTACCCCTGGACCGCGGCACCACCTTCTCCTAGGCTTCTGGCGAGGGCCAGGCGGGGTGGGAGGTGGGGCAACAGGAGGGTTTCAATTTATCCTTCCTCTCGAGTTCCCTAGCCACCTTTCTCATATACAGCTCTAGGTTTAAATCCCTTGCTGGGGCTGAGAGTGTAGCACCAGCATACTAGCAAGACCCCAGGACTGCAAAACTAAATAAATATATAGATAGCATCTGAACCCCACACTGGCTCCCAATACTGTATTAGTGACATTTAGGTCCTTCATAATCAAACCCCAGCCAAACCCTTTCCAGCCCCTCTCTGCTTGCGCTGGAGACCCCAGCCCTCTGGACCTTGCCTTTGCAGGAATAGCCGTTACCTGCAGACTTCAGTGACTGCTCTTGCTGTACTTCTGCCTGTGGTGCCATTTTCCCTTTTGTGAGTCTGGCAAATCCCCAGACCCAATTTAATAATAATAATGATAATAATAATAATAATAATAATAATAATAATAATGCAAAGGGTGGAAACTGGCACTAAAATGCCTTTTCGCAAAGGCTATAAACTTGAAAGCTCACAGGGTTCCAGGAGGACAGATAAATAAGACCAGGGGACAAAGGCCTAAGAAACACCTGTCTCAACAGCAGGGAGCCTACTCTCCATTCAGGCCAGTGAGCTTCTTGGAGAAATTGTGGGTCTTATATTGCCAGATTTCCAAAGTTTATAAGAAAAAGCCACAAATTCAGATTTTTGTGTGTAATCTCTTTTTTTGGGGTGGGGGTGGGGGTGGGGGAGTGTGTGCTGGGGATCAACCCAGGGCTTCATGCATGCAAAGCAAGCACCCTCCCACTGAGCTACATCCCCAGCCCTTTATGGGTATTCTCAATTTCTAAATGTTTGTTCACCTCTGTGGGCCCCAGGCAGCTCATAGATCTTCAGTGCATGACCTCTACTCTTTAGGGAAGAGGAGTTTTCACTAGGAAAATACTTTGGAAAAACTATTTAGGGTGAAGGTGTGGCCTTGAATGGCCTTCCATCTCTGAGAGGCAGCTGGCAACAATTGTGGAGGCAACTACGAGGACTTGGATTTGAATTTGCTTCCCAAAATGACTGGATTTCATTTCTCTTTCTTTTTGTTTTGTTTTGTAGTACTGGGCATTAAACTCAGGGGCATTCCACCACTAAGCTACCTAGCCTTTTTCTTTTCTTTCTAATTTTTTAATTTTATTTTGAGACAGGGTCTTACTAAGTTGCCCAGGCTGGCCTCGAACTTTGCAGTCCTCCTGCCTTAGCCTTCCAAGTAGCTGGGATTACAGAAACGTGTCACCATACTTGGTTCCAAACTAAATGGATCTTTTAAATAAGAGGCTCCATATTGAGAAGTTAAGATGATTGGCCTGAATTTGGAGGAATGGATTTGGGAAATTGGCAGGAGCAGAGGGTACTAGGGAGTGGGAGGTAGCAAGAAGCCAGCTAGGGCTATCTATCTGCCCATCCTGTCAACTGTCAGGAATGACAGCAAATGTTTTCTCTCATCCTAGTGCGGGCCACATGAAGGTCATAAAGGGACCTTTGTGCTTTCACTTGCTGATGGTAGTGGGAAGATGGGAGGGGAAACAACCTCTGCCCTGAAGGCTTCACACACTTGGTTAGTGCCTGCAAGGGGAATTGGAGATCTATCAAAGAGAGGAGGTGAACAGCCAAACAATGTAGATGTTGGTAACCTGGAGCTGGCCCGTGGCTAAGGCACTGGGGACAATGTGAAGGGAAACAAAAGCCAGCTAAGCTGTCTTGGGAACCAGGTTTATTTGGTTGTTGTTGTTGTTTTGTTTCACTCTGAGATTAGCTAGGATATGATCTCCTCTGTCTCCCATCCTTTGAAGTCTCCAGAAAAGTCTTTTATGCTTGGAGAGGCTGTCCTGACTGCAGTTTGTGGAGATAGCTATAGGGCCATCTGTTTTGGTGTAGTGATGATTGAAGATGGTGCAGGCTGAAGCAGGAGCTGGACCTGGAGAAATAATGCCTGCCAGAAATTTGTAGTAATCTTGGAAAGAGGTTTTGGACTGGGTGTTTTGGCTCATCCCAAAGTCTCAAGGGATTAGAAGACCCAGCTACTATAAAGGATCAGTTACAACTTTTTGAGTTATTGCTTGGTTTGTGCAAGACACTGTGCCACATGTCTTATATGCATTATCTCTATTATCCCCACAGTGATCATATGAGGAAATACTATTATCATAACCCCCATTTTGCAGATGAAGAAATTAAGGCCCAAAGAGATGAGGCTTGCTCAAGGCCACAGAGCTAGCAAACAATGGATTAGATCAACTTTCTAGTGGAGTGCCCTTAGCAGAAGAAACTGTCACCTTGTTTGGGGTTGTCATTGTATTTTTTGCCTACTCAAAGACAGCACTTGCCATACAGAGAGAAAGTTTTGATTTGCATGTCTGCCCTCCCTGCTACTGTACTTATTGGAGGGCAGGAACTAATTGCCAGTGCCCAGCTCATAGCAGGTATGCAAATGAGGTAGAATAGAAGGAATAAAAAAAATAGGAGACAAAAGGAAAGACAAGGGAATATAATTTCAATCTGAAGTTCTGCATGCTTTCCTAGGCCTTTCATTCCCCAAGGGTGCAAAGATCCCCAGGGTACACTTCTCCCAGGTTGGTCACTTCCAGATTTCTAGGAAATCCAAAAGTCCTAGGGTTACCATAAATTCACCCAGTTAAGAAAATTACCTTGTGCACTGTTAATTATCCCACCAATGACTAGATTAAGCAAAGGGAGATACCATATTTTAAGAAAACTTTAATTTACGGGACTTTCCAATATTGTCTACTGATGGATAGTGGAGATCACATCAGCTTAAGGACTCTGAAAATGAGTAGACCACATGAACTGTCTTGTGATCACCAGACCTATGGCATTCCCACATATATTCCCATGTCTAACTCTTACCAGTTTCCTACATTCTCCCTGGAATGTATTTCTGTTTTCCTAAACAAATCTCTGTGCCTCTGACTGACAGTGTGTTGAATTCGTTCTCATCACATAATTACATCAAGGACCCCACTTGTCCCGAGTTGAGGTTCCTCCTCTCTGGGAACTCCTTGGGCCTCTCCCAGTGATTCAAGTACATGTTAAATGAATTCTGTCAGGAAGGCCAAAAGAGGTACCCTCAACTCTCAGATCTTTGTACCCTTGAGCAAGTCACTCAGCTTCTTTGGGTCTCAGTTCCTTTATCTGTGAAATGTAGATTGTAATTTAGATCTCATAGGATTATTGAGAAATTTTAATAGATTGGGCTATCAAATTTATGTACACTGCAATTCAACTATCAGCTGTTTTTGTTGCTATAAAGATAATGATGGGGACTAAGGAGAGGGCAAAGAAGGAAACTAGGATCTAGAAATGCCAGAACCGAATCAGCTCAGACAGGAATTAGGAGGCCCAACCAGCCTGCAGTTTCTAAGACCACTGTGTCATCTCTTCATTCTTTTTTTTTTTTTTTTTTTTTGGTACTGGGTGGAAATCAGAGACTCTTTGCCACCAAGTGCATCTCCAATCTTTTTTAGTTTTTATTTTGAGACAGGGCTGGCCTCAAAATTGAAATCCTCCTGCCTCAACCTCCCAAGTCACTGTGATTTTATAGGTGTAGGTAATCACACCTGGCTCCCCCCACCATACTGGGGTTGGAACCCAGGGCCTTATGCATACTAGACAGGAGCTCTTCCTCTGAGCCACATCCCCAGCCCATAATTCAGTCTTCACTGATGGAACACTTACTATGTACTGCTTGATCTCCTTTTTTGGGGGGCGGGTATAGGGGATTGAACTCAGGGGCACTCGACCACTGAGCCATACCCCAAAACCTGTTTTGTATTTATTTTGAGACGGGGTCTCACTGAGTTGCTTAGCACCTTGCTTTTGCTGAGGCTGGGTTTTAATCTTCCTGCCTCAGCCTCCTGAGCAAATGGGATTACAGGCAAGGGCCCCCATGCCTGGCTTGATCTCCTTTCATTTACAACTCTGCAAATCAGATGCTCAGATTGTCCTCATTTTCCAAGTGCAAAAAATGAGGTTAGAGACATGATGCGACTTCCCTCCCCAAGGGGAGCCCAGCTAGAAAATGGCAAAGGCGGCATTGAACTAAGATCTGTGTGGTTCTGAAATCCTTGGTCTTTCTGCTTTGCACTCCACAACTTCTTCAGTCTTCCCTTCATTCACTGGAACAGGCCTTCTGCAAGGGGCAGGGGAGACATGGCCAAGACTCTTGTCAGCAAGATGCTTCTCCTTTAGTCAGGGAGGCAGTCAACTCAGTGGACTTTGACATTTCAGCATGACAAGCTCTCTGCTGGGGAAGTGCAGGTGTTAGAAGAGTGGGTCATCGCTTTACTGAACTAATTTATTTTATACATACTTATTTTTTTGTTTTTGCAGTGCTGGGATGGAACCTAGGGCCTTGAACATGCTGGGCAAACGCTCTACCATGAGTATTCCCCAGCCCTGGGCCATTGCTTTAGACTCAACTATCTCCGTGGTCCACAGATCCTTCCAAGTCCCAGTCCCCTAAAGTGAGGCTGAAATACCCTCACACTGTGTGGGGTGTAAGGGGTGTTACAGTGAGACACTGCTGCAATCAGCAGTTCTCTCCAAAAGAAATCCCTCTCAACTGCTCACTCTTATGCTAGTGCTTTCTCTCTCTCTCTCTCTCTCTCTCTCTCTCTCTCTCTCTCTCTCTCTCTCTCTCTCACACACACACACACACACACACAAACACACACACACACACACACACACACACGGGTGCATTTCAATGCTTGAGAACTGGTTTCTACTTTCTTCATCCTTCAGCATGCCCGGGGTGGTCTAGCACCTTAATTTGGGATGTGGAAGTCCTTGGCACTTCTAGCCTCTGCCCCCAAGCCAAAAAGAGAGGAAACTTGCATTTTACACCCTGTTACATATGCATTTAAAAAGAAATGCCTTCTCGGAAGGCCAGTGCAGCTGTCAGTAGAGGTTATCTTTAGGTGGTGAAGTGATGTGTAATCTTTGTTTTCTTTTCTTATTACTTATATTTGCTTAATTTTTTTTTCTACATAAACTTATTACTTGTGTCATCAGTGAAAATAAGTGAGTAAAGTCATTCTCGATTTTAATAATTATTTGTGGCACCATAGATGTGGGGGTAGGTCTGTTAGAAGCACTCTCAGGAGGGGCTCTCTCCTGCGCAGGGCCAGGACTGAACAAGACAATACATAGGGCGGTGAGCAAGCGAGGTCATCAAAGATTGAAGAAAAGCCACCATTCCTGAGAGAACGTCTGATCCCAGCGATGATAAGCTATTATTTCACAGAAGTAACCAATGACGTATTTTATAGGTAAGAAAGCAAGATACAGAGAGGTTTCATTACCTGCCCAGGGACACACAGCTAGAAAGTGATTAGGCAAGATTTGAATCCAGATCTGAGTGACTTCATAGTCTGTGTACTTTTCTTTTATGTTTGCCAGCTCTGGGGATTGAAACCAGAGGTGCTCTGTCACATCCCCAGCCCTTTCAATTTTTTGAGTCAGGATCTCACTAAGTGCACTCAAAATCGCCGTCCTCCTGCCTCAGCCTCCTGAGTAGCTGGCATTACAGGTGTGCACCATCATGCCAGGCATAGTTTATACTTTTAACACCTGGACTTGGCGGCCATTGCAAGCCACTCCAGTTGAACAATGCTTATTCTCAAGTGGCCACACACACACAGGTGCTCATCAGTATTAGTAGAACAGTCTAGAGAAGACTATGAGGTGAAGATCCTTGTCCCATTTTCCAGATGAGAAAATTAAGGCCAGGAGGGCGATCTGCTCAGTGTAGTAAGCCGAAGTCACAGCTTCCGGTCTCCTTTCTCTTCTTGGGCAGCTCTCCCTTGCTGCTACCTTCTGCCAACTGCTGAGGCTTCCTTCACGAAACAAATGACTCACCGTAAATCGCTGGCTGGATTTCCCCTTTCTCAAGACACAGGAAGTCTGTGTTTGCAATCCCTGTGGGTGAGCGACTCAGGTCAGTTATAAGCGGGCAGGGCGTGAGGAGGGTGCGATGGGTGGGCAGGACTGCCTGCTACCTTGCTGTCCCACCAACAGTTTTCCTTTCAGAGGGTCATGTCGCTGTTTCTGCCAAGTCAGGTTTGAGGTCCCACAGCAAAGAGCTGACTGCTGACTAAACTAAGGAATTTAGGGGAAAAAAAACCCAGGAGGAGAGAAGCTCCTCCCCCCCAATATTAATAACCACATCTCAGTATTTAATGTTTGTACCAGGCACTGTGCTAAGTGGCTGAAGGGAACCTTTTTGAGCTCCACAGTAGCCCTAGAAAGAAAATTGTGTATCTTTGGAGCCAGATTACACCGGATTCAAATCATCGCCGTGCCACTTCCCAATTGTGTGATCCCAGGGAAGGGATCACACAATTGGGATTCATTTAAATAAGTTTTTCTGAGCACCTACTATTCACTACATTCACCATTCAGTGAATAGATCAAGGATCTCTGCTCTCTTGATATTTACTTCTATTCTGCAAGGTGAAGCAGGCAAATCGTAAACATAATAAATAGATGAATAATGTTAGAAAGTGATAAGGCTATAGAAAAAAATAAACATAAAGCAGGGTGATCAGATAGGAGGGCTCATGCAGAAAGGAGAAGAGGAGGCTGCAGTTCCAGTAGCAGTATTGGGGGCTGGGTGCTGCTCACTGGGAGAGCTGCTTGCTGAGAATGCCCAAGGCCCTGGTTTGAGCCCAAGCACTACAAAAAACAAACAGTGGTATCAGGGAAGGTCTCCCTAAGTAGGGGATATTTGAGGGGATTAGCCATACAGGTAAGTGGGGAAACTTTTTTTTAAGCAGAAGGAACAGCTTTAAGCATGGTTGGTGGTTTCAAAGAGTAGCAAGAAGGCCAGTGTGGCTGGACAGAATGAGCTGGGGAGAGTCCCCTGGACCCCCAGGGATATCACAGCCATCCTTCTCATACCGCGCTTTGTGTTTCTGTCATGGTTTCTGTCCATATTGTAATTTTTAAGTATTTTATTTATTTGGGTGTTTGCTTATTTCTTATTTGTTTTCTCTTCTAGTCCTGTGCTCTTTAAGATCATGGTAGTCTTGTTCGATGTTGATCACAGAGCCTGGGCCATAGAAGGCACTTGAAGTTGAATTAATGAATTAAGCATATTTGTCTGTCCATTTAGTCATATTTATGATAGAACCTGCCCATCATGTTAAACACTATTTCTCAGGGGGATGCATTTGGAGTTCCAGTCCAGGACATTAGAAATAGAGATAGTAGTTAGGAGTACAGGTTACAGAGCCAGACTGCATGGGTTCTGGTTCTGATTCTACTTACTAGCTGTGTGATCTTAGACAAATTAGGAAGAAAAAAAAAACGACTCTGTGCCTCAGTTTCCAAATCTGTACATTGGCATAATAATCATATTGTTCTCCAAGGGTCGTAAGCACTCCAAGCAGTACCGTGTGTACATGCACTTTCCCTGTGCAGCCCAGCCATGGGAGCCAGATTCCAAAAAGGAGAAGAGGAGGACAAGGGCTATCATGGTGGAAGTGAGCCTGCAGGCCGCCATATCTGTGCTGTGTGCTGGAAGGTGAGGGCTCTAGGACCGGCACTGGGATGGCCTTTTGGAAATATGGTTCCTGGCTGTGTAGCTTTCCAGTCTTCTCTGGCTCTTTTCGGTAACCAACCTAGAGTGGAGTCTGTCTCTTGCAATGGAAATATCTGATACAGATATTAATAAAGTAACTTCTTTTTTTCTGTCTGGTACTTTATATCATTATCTCAATAATTCTGTGCATACTGTAGATATTAATTGCATTCTACAGATGTGGGAGCCAATTCAGAGTCAGGGTGGCTTGACCAAAGTCACATAGCCAATGAGTGACAGAGCCAGAGTTCAGCCATGGGTGTGACTTCAAATTATTCTCCCAAAGTGCCTCCTGTGATGACTAAAAGGCCCAGAGAGGGTTTCCTCCTCCAGCACTTGCTGCTATCTGTGATGACAGGTCATAGCTCTGCTTGGAGAGAGGGATCATGTGAATCTGGTCTCTAAGCCAGAAAGATAAATGGTTCTGGGCTGCCTGGGAGAGCTCAGGACCCAGAGGAATGGACTGTGTCTTGCCTGGGTCACTACTTAACACAAGCAGCCCTCTTCTATACTGCCCCTTAGACCAGAGACATTTTCTCTCTGTCATCTGAGTCCAACTGTCACTGGGTGGTCTGATTCCCAAGGAAATGTGGAGATAGAAAACATCTGGGGTGACTGGTTGCTAGGCAACAACCAACCACTCACTTAACAGAATCAAAGAGGCTGCCTGGTGCTGACAGATAGGTGGATCTGAGGCCTAAAGACCTAGATTCTGGCTCTGATTTGTCGTGTGATCATGCACACATCCCTGCCTCTCTCTGGGATTCAGTTGGATAAAGGGCAGTCAGACTAGGCTGGGGATGTACAGCACTTGCCCAGTATGTGTGAGGCCCTAGGTTCAGTCCCCAGCATGGGGTGGGGGAGGGGAAGAACAATCAGACTGTATTAGTTGCAAGATGAGTTGACATTAGGTGGTCAGAATGACAGGGGGCACAGCCAGAGGCTCCCGGGCAGCTGACCAATGAGAGAAGACTCAGTTCTGTCCATCCTGCCCCAGGCTGTTTCGGATCTGGTTGCCAGTTAAAGGCAAGAGACAGTTCCACTTCTCCCCTGGAATCTGGCCACCCAGTCTCTATCCCAGGCTACCCCTGCAGGCCGGAGTCTGGGAATCGTCCTCATACCCACAAGTTAACACAGTTACCGCCTACCCGGCAGATGTTTCCCTATGGGGAGTTTCCTCAGTTGCTGCCAAAGCGAAGCCACGCAGCTCTGGGTGTTTCCCTGGCTACCCGTCAGAAAACCTTCTGATGCTGTTTGTGGAGATTGTGCTGATGGTAAGCCCTGAGGGTGGTGGTGTGTTTCGTGGCAATCAGCAGAGCTAACATGTTCCATTTCACATCCATTACAAAATTTAATGACAGCATCTGTCATTAACTGGGCCTGGCACAGCATCAGATGCTTCATATCCATGATCTCATTTAATCCTCATACAATCCAGAGGGAGGGGAGCAAAGGCCACTAGTGTATAGATGTGGAAATGGAACCTCAGGGAGGAGAAATGATTTGCCCAAGATCCCATAAATGGTGGAATCAAGGTTCGAACCCAGGACCAGGGGTTTAACCACTACAGGATGCTGCACAGTCCTGGCAGAGCATGTCAAAGCAAGCTGCAAGGGCTCGACTCCTAATTTACAGATGGACAAGTCAAGTCCCAGAGAGAGGTGCCTGGTCCACAAACAGCAAGTTCAACCCAGAGCAGATTGGTCTCCCCAAAAGGACTGGTCTCCCCACAGCCTCACCACACCATTCCAGAACACAAAAAGTGCCCGAGGCAAAAGCAGTGGATGAACAAGAAATCCTGAGTCTGAAGAAATCCCCAGCCTTTCTTAGGAAGTCAAGTAGGTCTTCCAGAGGTCCTTGGGGTTAAAGCAGAGAGTCCTAGCTAGCATAACTCTGGACAGCAAGGGGAATGTGGGTGTCACTCTTTGGCATAGATGAGGTCTTGACTTCAGGCACTTGCTGAGAAGACAGGTATGCTCAGAATATTCTCCCCCTCAATTGTTTTACCTGGCTAACGCCCAGCTGTCCTCATTGAAGTTCAATGTCACTTTCTCTGGGAAGCCCTCTTCTGAGGTTCCAAGTTCCCCCACCAGCTCTGGCCCAGTTTGCTCTATGGACAACACACTGGCCCAGTTTGCTTTATGGACTCACATCGGAGGCATGTTGAACTAATACAAGCTTTAAAATTTATCCTCCACCCACTGACCTCCAAAGATGCCACTTCAGAATTTGGTATTATCCTCATAAAACCGAACTAATCTTTTAACACACACTAAGATGATGAATGCTTAATATAAAACTAGATTAGAGTCAGACCTACAGACTCCAGGAACACTCCCATTCTCTGCCCAATCTCAATTTGTCCCTAGAGATGGGGTTGCTTTCTTAAAGGCAGAGTGGTTGCAGTGTCCAGGTATCTAGAGATAGCCTTATCTGGAGTTAGTTCTTTCAGCCCAGATCACTGCTTCTCAAACGTGAACATACAAAAGAGTTATTGTGCTGGGTGTGGAGATGCACACCTGTAATCCTGGTGATTTGGGAAGCTGAGGCAGGAGGATCACAAGTTGGAGGCCAGCCTCAGTAACTTAACAAGTAATTTAAGGACCTCTCTCAAAAGGGATGGGGAGTGGCTCAGTGGAAAAAGCACCTCTGGGTTTAATCCCCAATTAAAAAAAAAAAAGAATTATAGTGCAGTATATATAGTATATTTTCTTTCTTTCTTTTTCTTTTTGGTGATAGGGATTAAATTTAGGGCTTTGTAAAAAAAAATAGGGCTTTGTGCATGCTAAACATGTGCTCTACTACTGAACTACACCCCTAGTTTCTGTATATCTAATTTAAGGTTTTTAAATGTAACTTTGAATGATAATGCTCTTCTTACCTAACTATTGCCTCTAAAACTCAATCTTATTCAGAGAGGGGGTTCACTGTGATTATGATTATGATTATTTTGTTTTGCTTTTTGTGGTGCTGGGGATAGAACCCAGGGCCAGGTACATGCTAGGCAAGCATTCTACTACTGAGCCACATCCCCAGCCCTGGGTTCACTGTGATTAAAAGCATGAAAGAGTACTGGATTTCTGTACACCTTCCTACCCCTGCCCCCTTGCCAGAATAGAAATGCCACGAGAATCTGTTAGGCTCATCTCTTTGTTCTCACAGCCAGCACTATGCCAGGCACAGAGCGGATATTCAGTTCATATTTATTGAAGGAATGAATCACATGTGCCTACTTGTGAAAATAACATCAGAAGTGGTACATGGGTGGCTACAGGTGCTCACTCCTCAAGACCCCAGGCACATACTCACGTCTGTGCACCTGATTCCCTGCATGTGCAAGGTGAGAAACAGCATGAAGAGGAATGAGGACGTGTGTGTATTTATTTGCTCACACACTGTGTGAAAAACGAGACAGTTTATTATAGTTCTGGAGTTCAGAAATCTGAAATGGGCCTTTTAGGGGCTAAAACCAAGGTGTGGCAGGGTCATTTATTTTGGAGGCTCTAGGGGAGAACCCCATTGTTGGACCTTTCCAGCTTCTAGAACTGCACTCCTTGGCTAGTGGTCCCCTTTTCCATCTTCAGAGATAGCAGCACGACATCTTTAAATCTTCTGTAAGAACCCTTGTGATGACATCAGGTTCACTTGGATAATAATCCAGATGATCATATTTTAAGATCCTTAATTTAATCCTTAATTTGCCATCTAAAGTGACTCTCACAGGCTTTGAGAATTAGGACCTGATGTTTACTGTGGGGGAGGGGGACCACTGGGGGTTGAACCCAGAGCCTTGTGCATGTTAGGCAAGTACTCTACCTGAGCCACATGCCCAGCACTTTAAAAATTTTATTAGAGACAGGATCTCGATAAGTTACCCAAGCTGGTCTCCAACTCACCTGTGATCCTCCTGCCCCTGCCTCCAGAGTAGGTGGGATTATAGGTGTGCCTAATGGCTCCCAGCTAGGACTTGCTATCTTGGTGTGGCCATTAATCAGCTTCCTGCAGCATATCACACCATGTTCCATAGAGCAAGGTGTTCAATACATGTTTGATGAATTGCATCATAACAAAGGGAAAAACTACTGCCCTAGTAGAGAGCCTACAACCTGAGGACTTTGGAACTGTAAGAGTGGTGAAATCGTGGACATAGTACCATATAACCAGAGCCCTTCTCAACATGGGGGTCAGCTGACATCTCCAAGGTATTGCTGTCTCTCTGCCCTTCCTGCAACACTGGTGACTCTCTAACCTCTCTAGCCTCTTCCAGGAATCAAAATTTTTCTTCTTTCATTTTTTCCTTTGAGGCCCTGGGGATTGAACCCAGGATCTCATGCATGCTAGGTAAGGGCTCCTCCTCAGCCCATGTTATTTTATTTTGAGAGATAAATTGCCCAGGTCTGGCTAAGTTGCCCAGGCTGTCCTGGGATTTGAATCCTCTTGCTTCAACCTCCTGAGTAGCTGGGATGACAGTCTGAGCCACTGAAATATTTTTTGTCCTTGGTTTATTTCTTGAAAAAACAATTTGCAAGGTTTATTGCTACCAAACAACTAGAATCTTGATTTTATTCATCATTTAATTGAAATGAGAAAAAGAATTGTTTTGCTTAAGCTTAAACTTTAGAGTAAAGAAAGGCCTGCATTCAAACCTCACTCTGGTGCTTTGTGCTGTGAATAGTAATTTTACCTCTTTGAAGAGTTTCAGGTGATAGTTTTGTTTGTTAATCTGTGAAACAGGATGATAACAGAATCTCTATTATAAGGTGATTGTAACAAATAAGTAAGATAATGTATACTGTGGTTCTCAATTGTGGTCTCCAGATCAACAACATTAAGGTCACCTATGAATTAGCTCCACCCCTGACATACTGAATCAGAGACTCTGGGCATGAAGCTTAGCCATCTGTTACAACACATCTTCCAGAGAATTCTGCTGTAGCTCAGGTTTGAAAACCATTGATTTATGTGTCATGGGATAAGATTAAAGAGGCTGCCACACAATAAAAACTCTACAAATGTCTCTCATCGCTAACCCTGTTGTTTAGTATAATGGTTTCAACACATGCCCTGTGATGTTGCGTTGGGTATCTTTCTGTCTTTATATCCTACAAACATTGTACATTTAGGGTGGCCTGATGATGTAATCCATCACCCACACAACTGCCCTTTAATGAGGTCATCTTCCAGCCTCTCCCTGCACATTTCTAGTACCAGAGAGCTCACTATTCATCTGGGCAGGTTAAGCCCCTGGTCAAGCCCTGCCCACACCTGCATGCCAACTGCATACACTGTGCAGACCTTTCTCTCTTCTCTGAGGTTCCTCAGCTGTGCTGAGGTCTCTCTCCAGTTTCAAGGCAGCTTCTCTATTTGCTGAACCTCAAATAGGGCTGACTAGCCCTGAGGCACAGAGGAGGGTTCCTTCTCGAATTTGGACTGTGATTCTGTTTGCCTGGTGTTTTGGCAGCCTTTTCACCCTGCTGACTCACTCTAGTCTGAGGTCAACCAAAATCCCCCAGCCTTTTTCTCAGGAACTGCCCACGCTCTGATTGATCAGGACACACCAGTCCTTGAAGTGTGCAGTTCATTTCTTTAAAAATAACACTACTTTTGAATTATAAACCTAATACATGCTTGATACAGTAAGTTGGGAAAATGCAAAGAAAAAAAACTCACTGGTAATTTTCATTCTAAAATTGACTTTCAAAAAGGATATTGCATTGTACTAAAGGGGGGGAAAAACCACACTTGTGCAATTTCCATTTCAGGCAGAAGAAAAAGAATTGGAAAAAAGAAGATGAAAATACCAGAGGGAAAATTGTGAATACTAACATAAATAGATCTCTCTTATCTTATAATTCAAACATACATCAATATACAATGAAATTCCATTCCCAAGAGACTACAATTGCTAGTGTTTGGGTATAGCTCTGGGTCTTTATAGCTAACATTGTGTTTTTTAAAACTTAAATCTAGGTCTAAACTCAGCCCTGGATTTGAAGACAGTCAGAACTGGTTCAAATTCTGGCTTCCTTACTAATTGTTAGATCACGTTGGACAATTAATTTCCTCTTGGAGACTCAGTTTCTTCATCTGTAAAATGAGGGTGACGATACTTATTTCTTAAAATTGTGGCAAAGATGAAAATTAATGGAAATAAAGCTGGCATACAGCGAATGCCTGCAAGGAGTTTATTTTGGGGTTGTTACTGTTAGGAACTCCTCACCTGGCTAACTGCTACTCTTCCCGATCCGGGTCAGATGCCACTCCTTCGTAGCCTCCCCTGCTTGGCTCCTCCCAAACTACTCGCTCCCTCTGTCCTGCTGCTTGTCCTGCATCTGTCTTTGTGTTATAGTGCCAGACAAAGCTGCTGTACCAACCTTCACTGGTCCAACAGAGGGCGTGACCTAGTGCGGGTGTCAAGAATTGTGGAGAAAGGTTTGGATAAGAATTCGTTGAAGGAAGGAAGGAATTTCAGGGAGATTACGTGAATGGATGAGTGAGTGAGTATCACCAGGTGTCACCCGCTAGACCAATCCTCATTTTCCTAAACCGGGAGAGAATGCCTCCCCCTCGGGCCGTACCAGGTGGTGGGCGGAGTTCTGGCGGCGCCCTGGGGAGAGGCCCCGCCCGTCACCGGGGCGCGTCGGGAGGCGGAGCCCTTAAAGGTGAGTAGGCGAAGGGTGTGGAAGGAGCATGGCCGGGTCCGAGAGTCAGCGAGACTTGCAGCTGTGTAGAAGAGCCTTCGCTGGGGCCAGGATCCGTGCACAGACACAGCCAACCAGTTTCTGACCGCGGCTGCTCAAGCTCAGTCTGCAGCCACACAAAGAAACTGAGGCCTCAGGGACGGGAGGCAGCAGCCCGAGTGACTGAAAGTCAAGGTCCAATTCTGGCAGGAGCTTCTTGTTACTGGGTCTGACCCCAGCCAATGAGTTAATGCACCTAAGATACATCTGCTCCCTGGCCTCAGTTTCCCCATGCGCCGGAGCTCTTCCGACTTTGGCACTATTAGAACTTTTTGGGAGGAGGGTGGTATGGGGGATTGAACCCAGGAGGCGTTTAACCACTAAGCCACATCCCCAGTTATTTTTATTTTTTATTTTGAGACAGGGTCTTGCTAACTTGCAGACCTCCCTTAGCCTCCCTCACTGGGATTACAGGTGTGCATCACCAGGCCCCGCTGCGATTAATCATCTTATACTCT
Organism: Callospermophilus lateralis; assembly: GCF_048772815.1. NCBI lineage: Eukaryota > Metazoa > Chordata > Mammalia > Rodentia > Sciuridae > Callospermophilus > Callospermophilus lateralis. The sequence goes on along the minus strand of NC_135311.1, from coordinate 120,660,311 downwards.
CTTCCAGGCAACCTCCAAAAAACCCACAAACACACACACACACACACACACACAAAAAAAAAAAAAAGAAAAAGAAAAGAAAAGAAAAAGAAAAAAGAAAGAAAAACTCTGAAGGCAAAGCAAAAACAAAAACCTGATAATAATTTTTTTTTTTTTTTTTTTTTTTTAGTCCACCTATATAAGTAGTTCAGTAGGAGGAGCGGAGAGCTCAGAAAAGTGAGGTTCTTTTGAGCTCAGCCCCCTTTCAGTGTCCTTACCTGTAAAATGGCCATGGATAACAACTATTTTCACCCCAGGAATAGCTGTGAAGATTAAGGGAGCTGCTGTGCCTGGACTGCTTTGCAGGGGTTGGGAGCACTTTACTTACTCTCAGAGAGGAATAGCTTTAGGCTCAGCCTTTCCTGGTGCCAACCCCTCCCCCCCACCACATACCCCCTCAGCTTGGACATTCCTGAGCCTGGCAGGGTCTCAACTAGCGAGCCAGCCTGGATATTCTCTGCTGAGAGCCTGGCTGGACTCAGGCCCTCAGGGAGGAGTTTTTAGAGAAGGAAATGGTTGTGGTTGAGACAGCATGATGGAGCAACTTCCCGGAGATCTGGATGGAAAGCCCCTGCTCCTGGTCTGTTCTCACAGTGGGATGTGGGTCAGACACTGAGTCCCGCCCCATTATCACCAGGAAGTTCCTAGTAGGGAGCTGAGATAGAGCTTGTGGAGCCTCAGACCAGCCATTTGCCATCTCTGGCCTCAGAACCTCCCTCTTCCCGAGTATTTACTCATTCAGAGTCTGGTCCCACCAGCTGGGCCTCTATCCTGGTACTCCAAACTCAGGGCCAGAGAAATAGCCTTTGGAGTTAGTTCCTGATATGTTGGGTGACATGGGAGGTCCTTTCTCCTCTTTGGGGAGGGGTGACAGTGAAGTTGTATTTGGCTCTGCAGTGGCATGATCTCGAGTCCAAGATACTATGCCCATACCAAGTTATTTTGTAAACTCTGGGCTGTTGGACAGTAGAGAGGCCCCGTTCTGTGGAGAGATGAAAAAAAACATCTAGGGCAGCTGGAGGGCTTGGTCATTGCTTACCGAGTGGCATAGAGAAGACCCATCCTTCTGTGTTTCCACTTCCTCATCGGCAAAATGGGGACATTCTCCTTTGGGCCCTTCTTCCTTCTCTGTAAAACAGAGGGGGGTGAGGGTCAATGGTCTTGTGCCCTGTGATGTGCTTCCCAGCTGTGACTGTGTGCAAGCCACTTCAGTTCTGTGTTATAGTTTCTCCATTTGTCCGAAGGATTTTCTACTCCTCCCCACTCTCAGGGTTCTGAGCTCAAATGGGTGATAGTCATTTTCTGAACAGGAAACAAAGCGGACACTAATGTGGATACGACCCAAGCTCATCACCTCACTCCCTGAGGAATCTGGGGTTCACTGCACCTATAGTGCCCGCTGGAATTAAACTTTGGAATTGTACCTGAGAAACCATGTATAAACATTCGTAGCCCTTTGGGGGAGTTTAAAATGCCCCCAAAGATCAAGGACCAACTTCAGCTTTTGTTCAAAACCCTCTACCACTTACTTTATTCCTTCTGCTCTCCAAGATGTGCCAAAAACCTTCCTCAAACAGTCTTGTACTTTTCCACTTCCAGAACTTTACTCGAGTTCAAGGTTCCTATAGACTGTACTCTATATATGACTATACTTGTCATCTTCCCTCTCAGATCTGCTTTTCCACTGTGTATACCCTAGGCCTTGAGGAACATGCGGGAACACTGTTGAATGGCCACCTACCTCCTCCCTATGCTGACACTGGAGGCACACAGGTGGGTCAGTCTTTTTCCTCAGGAGCCCAGGCTGGCAGGGACAAGGTAACCTAACTACGACCCTCACTTACCTCTTCACTCCCTTTATGTGGTAAGTCCCTGCACGGTAGAACCTGTAGGTCTTTAAAGTAGGGCCTATAAACATAGCTGGAGAACTAGAGCAGCTGAATGACCACAGGGAGGCCCTCTCCCTCTCTGGCATCTGGCCTGGTTTTGCCTCCTGCCCAATGGTGTGAAACTGAAGAAGGGAAGGTTGGGGGATTTTCCAGTTCTAACCATCTTGAAAGCAGTGGCTCCCCAGGCAGGGAAGCTGGTGGAGAAGGAGATGGGATTACAGAGGTCTGGATGCCTGGTTGAGGAGGAGGTCCTGCTCCTGCCAAGGCACTTCCTTTGAAGCCCCACCTCCTTGTCCTCACCTCTCCTCCCCAGAGAGTGTAAAGCTTTTTGTGGAGTCTCCTAAAACGAGAGGCTGCTGTTAGCTCCCTGTCCCAGCCCTGCTGGGTCATCTGCCTGGCACATAGCCCAACCTGGCTGGTGACAGGCTGTTTCTCTCCAACTGGCTCAGCCCTGGAGTCCAGGCTGGAAAAGGAGAGCCCTGGCTCTCTGCCCAATGCTGCAGTAGCAAAGGGCTCTTGAATCAGACAGACCTGGGTTCAAACCCCGGCTCTGTCACTTGGTAGTTAAGAGGCTGTGAGGGTTAATTTTAGCCATTGTACAATTCAATGGTGTCAATTTTATGCAGTGGGGTGCCCAGATAACTTCAGACTCAGACTGGAATTAAAATATTGGCTCTCCGGAGGCTCCAGTTTGCTGACTCACCCTGCAGATCTTGGGACTTGCTAGGCCACTATAATCATATGATTATACATAGATCTTGTTGGTTCTGTTTCCCTAATATAGAGACCTTGGGCAATTTGCCTGCTCACTCAGCCTCTATTTTGAAACCTGTAAAAAATGGAAATAACAATTCCTAGTACAAGTGCCATTTCCTTGCGTTAGTATTTGCACTATTTGCCTAAATGGATTCCCAGTCTTCTTTGTAAGCATTTCAAGGCTCTTCTCTGCCCTGCCCTAACCAATCTTTCTGAGACTCATTCCCTCATTGACTGGATGCTATGGCTGGACACCATTCCCTTTCCAGTTCCCTTGGCTTTGCATAAGCTCTTCCCTTCTTTGAAATGCACCTCTTCTCTTTCTCCCTGAGCTCTTGCAATCCCTCAGGGCCCATCTCCAATATGCACTCTTCACAGGGCCTTCCCTGACTGCCTGGGGAATTTTCTTACTCTCACAATGCCCAGCGCTCCTTGGCTGTTGCATTATTCGTGCCATGTTGGGGTTGTAGGTCTGTGTCTACCTCCCCAAGACTGTGAGCCCTTTGAAGGCCTGGCTCCAAATCACCCATGTCTTTATACACAACAGAGTGGTAGTTTCCCTATCTGTGCTGGTTCAACATCTTTTAGTTTATGAAGCACATTCAGGTTCATGGACTCAAACTTATAGGCAGTCAGGGAAGGAGGCAGGGCCAGGTTTAAAGCCTCTATCCAGTTCATCCCACCTCCCTGGAGAGGACTTTTTCAGAAAGAGCTCTAATGGGGAGTGGGCTTGGTTCTTTGACCTCAAGTCTCTGGCTCAGCAGGAGTTAGGGGAAGCTGGGGCTACAGAAAGGATCAGGTCTGAGGAGGCAGGAAGGGGCTGGATCTGATTATAGATGAATCCCTCTCTGCGGGACCTTGGGCAACTCTATATTTTTCTCTATCATCTTCAATTTCCTTAACTGCATAAAAGGCTGCTCTGAGAGTCAGTGTGGAACATTGGGGATGATCAAGGGGCAAGTGCTCTGGGAATAAAAGGGACTGAAAAAACTATGAACATAGCAAATGTGTGTCCCTAGATATACTCAAAAACTTCAACTGTTTCATCTTGCTGAAAAGTTATATTATTGTTGGAAACCATCTCCTTAGGGTCCTAAGCATCCCCGATCCTTTGTCAGAATACAAAGCTCCTCTTTCTAAGGGCCTAAATACACTTCCACTGGGGCCTAGAGGTCCCTGAGTGAAGTGGAAACTGTTAGGGCCCAAAGACAGCTCCTTCCATTCCAAGGCTCAAGGGTCAGTGCTCAAGGGCTTGGACCTTCCTACAGCCTGCAGTGTCTCTGATGGTGGTGTCATCAGAGATAAAAGGAGAGGCCCACACTGCCTGCTCATAGTGGGGCTTATGCTCCCTTTCATTTAAAAGCAGCCCTGTTTGCCTCAGGAACAGGAAGAACCACATTCCCAAGGGTCTGCTTTGGGCTATACAGCAGGCTGGGAAAATAGCTGGTTGGCATCCTGGGGTACTCTCAGGCTCAGAATGGGGCTGTCCTCAAGTTAAATGTCTCTGGAGATAGCTGCTCTATTCTCCAGGAAGGTTCCCCCACCCCGCTCAGTGAAGTTCCACTGTGTCTCTCATCCCAAGGATGTCCTGGCCCAAGGCAAAACTGGGAAAAGTAGTGATTTTCTTCTGTGATTTCACCAGGTTATCTCAGAGCCCAGAGATGTGGGTTCCTGTCTTGACTGTGTGGACACTGACTTCCTAAGTTTCAGTTTGCCCCTGAGAAGATGCAGCAAGAGCAAAGAGATGAAAATTCTTCACCATTGACTTTTTGGGGGCAGTTTTAGGAACCCAGGGCCTCATGCAGGCTAGGCAAGGGCTCTATCACAGTGCTCACCTACTGTGGACACTTGAATAATGGGAGAAAAACATCAATGGGAAGTCTGTGAGGCAGCAGGCCTGGAGCAAGACAGGACAGACCAGTTTTGGCCCCAGATCTCCCCATCATTGACCAGATGACCTCAAGAGTCATTGTGCATTTGGTGACACTTCTTCCTGATGCTTCAGTAAGCTGGGTCCAGCATCCTCAGGTTCAAACTGCAACATCACTTCCTTAGGGACACTTTCCCTGTCTGCCCAGGGAAGTTAGCTCTCTGTTCCCCATTATAAAGTCTATTTATTTAGGTACAGGGACTTGAACTCAGGGGTACTTTACCATTGAGCTGCATCCCTATATCCCCAGCTCCCTTTTTGAGACAAGGTTTTGCTAAGTTGTTGAGACTGGCCTTGAACTTGTAATCCTCCTGCCTCAGCCTCCCAAGTCTCTGGAATTACAAGTGTACACGGTGGTGTACATGAAGTCTGGCTAAAGTCTTAATTTTTCTAAAAACCAAATAATGATAATTATTGGCGTGATCATGTGTTTAGCATTTGTATTCCCTGCCAGACTGTGGGCTCCCAGTCATTTCTGGCCTGCTCTGTAGAGGCCAACATGGGACCTTGCCTATTGGAGCTCCATAACAATTTCTGAACCACTGTTGGGTTCTCTGTATCTTATCTGCCTAGCTAAACTGCTGGAGAAACCCAGAAGACAGAAGGTGTGGCCTTGAATGTGAAGAGTTTGGGATGAATGGGTTGCTCTGTGAAGAGCTTTATCTGAGATTGGAGGGCACAGTGCCCTGAACAGGAAGGCTTAATACAGCCTTTGGCCTCCAGGGAAGGGAGCAAGTGATGTGGGCCAAGTTGGGACTCCTGAGGCCTGTGCGCTGCTTTTTCCAGTCTTAGAGCCTCAGGTTGTGGCTCAGGAACTTGGTGCTCAAGTCAGCCCTGCTGTTGTCCCTGTCGCCCTATCTTCATATACACATATACACACTCTCCTCTCCCAACTGTGCCACGTGGTGTTCACCCTTTCCTCAGGAGACAGACCCTTCTGCCCCTAGGCCTTTGCACAGGTTGTTCCCTCAACAGGATATACTCCTTCTCTACCTGGAAAATGCAAGATATAATTTGGCTCCATGTTTTTCCTGCTGGGAAACCCTCCAGGCTGCTACAGGCAGCAGGTTGCTCCCTCTTGGAGCCCCATAGCCCATCACCCTTCTCTCTGTGCAGCAAGGTACTTACCATACTGGGCTGATTGCTGGCTTTCCCATCTGTTCCCCTGGCCCCCAACCAACTAGGAGCCACTTAAAGGTAGGGATAAGCTTAACTTCCCTCTGTGACCCCAGTGCCCAGCAGGAAAGATTCTGAATAACCTGGGATCCAGGTTTTTAGGCAGGGACAATTACTTTGTGGTACCCCAAATGTCCAGCCTGTCAGAGGTCATATTTAGGAGAAAGGTCACTTCTAAAAGGGGTGATCTTATTCATTTACTTTCTAGGAAACTGAGGCCCAGGCAAGGAAAGGGATCTTTCCAAGCTTCCACAGTAATATTGGCCAACAAGCTGAGTTTGGAACCCAGGGGTCCTGATGCTTAGTCCCCAGCTCTGGCTGCAATAGCCTTGAACAGTGTCCAGGCATTAAGCCAGGGTGTCTGGAGGCCCCAGAGGCCCAAGCCCTGCAGCTGCTCAATCCATACTGGCTCAGTCCCTCTGGCCAGGCTCTCAGCCAACAGCAGCACGGGGCTTTGGCTGCCCCTGCCAAAGGTTGTGCTGTCAGTGATTTGGGGAAGCAGCCAGGCCACTTCCCCATAGGCAGCTCAGACACAAGACTTGGAACAGTATTTAAAGGACTATGGGCTCTGGGACAGAGTCCTTCTCATCAACCTGATTAGAATCTGATTAAACTTGTTTCTGAAGAGCATAGAGCAGAATCCAGCTTGGAGCATGTTCTCAACCAAAACTGGTTAGTGCTGCATAATTACTAAGACGACGAAAACAGCCCACATGGATTGGTAATTAGAAGTATAGGCCCTGAAGAGTGAAGCCAGGGTGATAAGTTAGGCACCAAAATTTACAGGTCTTACAAATTACTTAACTGTTATGCCTTCATTTGTCTTGAAGATAGGCATAACAGTGATCCTTATCTCATAGGTGGCAGGAGAATGAATCATTTACTCTTCACCTCTAAGATGACTTCTGAAATCAGGGAATTCACTTTATTAGTGCACAAACTTCTTGGTGACAATGGTTCCCGGTACAGGCTTTAGAACCAGACAAGCTGGGTCCAAATCTCAACTTCAACATTTATTGCATGAGCTCTGGGTTTCAGTTTCTCACCTGTGAAATGGAAATGACACCAAACTTATGGAGACTGTATGCATTAATTGGGAGAATGTACAGGTTGTCCAGCATGTCTGGCATGTGGGAAATGCTCAAAAACTCTTTGAGGGATCTATCTTTCTCTCACTGGCCATATCTTTTTCCTCCTCCAGGTTCGATGTAGTCTCTCATCCTCCTCCATGAAGCTTCCCTTCTCTGAATGGTTCAACCCTTGCTCTTGATTCCTATAGTCCTCGTCTATGCTGCACAATTCAGCATATTCAACTGTGCTGAATTCCTGTTAGTCACCTTCCCAGGTCCCAAATTGCTTCCCCTTCCTCAAATTCTCAATTCCCAATAGATATTCATAGTTTCAGGGAAGTTGATGCTATTCCCCACCTCCCCTGTCCCCCAGTTCAAGGATAAACCATATGACCTAGGTTAAACCAATAAACACTACCTCTAATGGCTGTTTGAAATGTGGACATGTAACCTTCCTTATTCAGTCCACAGTGAATCTCAGGACTTTTGCTGGGAATTCTGGAATATATTCTCTCCATTTTCTCTCTTGTCTGGATGTGTGAAGTGCAGATATGATGTCTGCAATTGATGTGGCCATTTTGCTACCACGTCAGAAGTCAGCTTGAGGAAGATACTGAGGAGACAATTAGGAGACTAGGAGAGAAATGGAAGTTCTGATCGAATCATGCCTGACTCATTGGCAGGCTCCACTCGATCCTTCAGTTACATAAGCCAACAAATGTGCTTTATTGGTAAGTGAGGTTTTTTTTTTTTTACTGTTGTTATTTGTAACTCAAAGTATCTTAATTCAAGCACCATCTAAATACTTTTATTTTATCAAGAGATGAATTTATTCACTTATAATTAGGCCCTGTTACATGTCAAGCACTATGCCAGGTGCTAGGGACTTTATGAACAACATTGATATGGTCATATTCTCATCAGGGAGCTTATAGTCTGGTGAAAAGAAATTGAGATAAGATGCCTACTTTGGGGAGCTACCTCTGATGTTGTGTTTCACCTGCTCAACATCTATCCCTCTTCCCTTGGATAGTAGAATGCTAACTTTTCTTTGGGAAGCAATCTAAAGGCCTGGTCAGCTCACCTAAACCGGGTCAGTTGGCACATTCTGTGCACCTGGCTATAGTGATTCATTCAGTGACAAGCATGCAAGTTAACCCTGAGACTGCAAACTTCAAAAACAGGTTCTGTCCTTCTGCTGGGGATACTGAACAGGAAACATAAACCTGGAGTTTCCTTAAGCTGAAAAAGTGTTATACTAGTTAACTTCTGAGAACTGATAGCAATAAACTTGCCTGACTTCACCCATTAATTCAACCAGACATTATCAGTGCTTCCTCTGGTGCCTTGCCTGGTGCTGTGATGAGAAAGAGGAACGAAGCAGACTAGGTCCTTCTTCTTGAGCTCAGTCTAAAGAGAAGGCATAAATAATCACAATATAGTATATTCAGACTAGGAGTAATCAGAGGGCCCCCACTCAGCCTAAAGACGTTCATTTTTAAATGTTTTTTAACTATGTGACCCAATAAACAGAAAAATTAGAAGACATAGTAACATTTTAAAAGTAAACATCTTAGTTCTACCACTAAGCTATGATTTCAGTTAATATTTTCATTTATACCTTCCAGATGTTTTTCTAAGTTAACTTTTAAGAACTCAAAATACTAAATGCAATGTGGCATACACATTGGATCTCTGAACAAACAACAACAAAAGGACATTAGTGGAAAAATTGGTGAAAAATCAAATATAGTAAGACTCTAATAATGTGCAAGTGTTAATCTCTTAGTTGTGATAAATGTACTATAGTTATGTAAGATGTTAATAATAGGGGAAACTAGGTTAAGTATAGGCAGAAACTCTATATATTATCTTTGGAACTTTTCTATAAACTTTGAATTATTTAAAAATAAAAAGTTTACTTTAAAAAATAAACCCATTTTGTATTGTTTTAGAATCTGTTTATCTACCCAATAGTTTATCATGACATTTTTTCTGTCTTGAAATCATTATTTCAGGATCACATACTATGAATGAATCACAGCCAATCTCCCCCATTGCTGGAAATTTAGGTTGTTTCCAATTCTTATCCTGCTATAAAAAAATGCTTTCTGCACAGTCATTTCCTTAGGATACACAGACAAACTGGAATGGCTGAGCTGGAGCTGCCAGCTGGAGAGGGCTTCCAGAGCGCTGAGCAGCCTCTGTTCAAAAGCACCTGATAAACGCCAACTCATCCTGCCCTGCTCTCCAGCAGGAAGGTGCTGCTCTCATTCCCTTGTTTCAGGGCAGTTTTCTAAGGTTCTCAAAACAGAAGCCAACAAATTCTCACTAGACTTCTACCCACTCCAGCACCTCCTTGGTGTCATGTGCCTTTGAAGCATACAGATCTATCTCATCATGCATGTCTGTTCCCTTCCATTCTGGCCTCAAGGATGACAGTTCCTGCAGGCAGCCATTGCAGCAGGTCTGTGGGATCTGAGCGGGTCCTGCCAGCCCCAGGTGTGGTTTCAGCAGTGGCTCCGGTTCTCATCTTCAACTACAGACTGTCTTACTTTCAGTGACTAACACTATCTGAGCTGGCAATATAGCTCAGTTGGTAGAGTGCTTTCCTCGTACACAAGGCCCTGAGTTCAATTCCCAGCACCACCAAAACCAAACAAACAAAAAATGACTATCACTATCTGGCTGCCATGTCAGGACCATATTCCTCCTGCCAACCTGGAGGAAAATCACCATCTCTGGGGAAGAGAACTGATTCCCATCTCCATCCAGGGGCACAGCTGGCAGCCCAGGAAAAACACCAATGAAAAATGAAAAATAACTTGTTCTAGTTTGGTACCATTTGCCAAAGGGGATGAAGGAGACACTAGAGAATAGGAACGGGTAAAGACACCCATTCTGATATTAGGCAGTTGCTATTTTTCAATTATATAAACTCTGCCACCCTTTCTTCTACAGGGGTGCTATGATCTTCATTTTACAATGAGTTTGTTGAGGCATAGAGGTTAAACATCTTCCCCAGGGCACATAGTGAACTAGTCAGTGCCCAGATCTGACCACATATGATCTCTGTCACTCCCAGAACCCATGCTCACACCAGTGGGGACATGACTGAAAACACAAAAGATGAACACAAAATTGAAGTATTCCTTCCCTTTTCAGTCCCACAGCAAAGGATGGCCTGATGCATTGTCAAAACTCAGGCTATGATGTATCTGGGAGGAAGGAGAAAAAATGGCACCTGAGTGGAACTTAAAGTGGGCTATCAATTCTGTGTATGTATCCTTGTCTTTTGCTGTTCTGGGATCTTGACATTATTCATGAGCTGAAAAATTTCCCTTCTATTGTTCCTGTACTTTGTTTGAAAAGTACTATTTCCAACAAGATGTGGATTTCCCAAGACTTCTATGGGGTGGGTCACTAGGTTAGAACAGCCCTAATACAGTGGTCTCCGCTGGCCTGTGTCCTCCCTCTGCACAGGACCCCTGACCTATAGACCCTGCCTCATTAACTTTGCCTGTACACCCTGCTTCTCTTCCAAAACAGACTCTAGGATGTGAGGGCTATCTGGCTGGGACATCTGTCACCCCACTGACTGCCAGGGTTGATGCGATTAATCTGGCTGGCTAGGAGGGTGTCCCCTTCTTCTCTCACTGCTCTATGTGTGTCCCTCCTGAAGCTGCATGCTCGGTCAAAGAGGATGACCTTCCCTAATAGAGAAACGTTTTTTGGTCAAGGGTATACAAGTAGCTGCGCTTCCCTGCTAGAACCTCCAAACAAGCTCTCAAGGTCCAAAATAGACACTATAGGCAGTTTAAAAAACAAACATTCAACACCAAAATGCTAAACATAAAACAACCGAGATTGAGGTGGGGTAGAAATTTTATTAAGAAACCTGGCAGAGGAAAGGACAGAGGTTGAGCATAAGATTAATTCTGAGTCTCCTCATAGTCAGGGCCAAAAGGAAAACACAAGAAAATGAAGCACCTTTCACCTAGAAGAATGAAGACCACCTAAACCGACAGCGTACCTGTCTCCTAGATCCAAGCCCAGAGGAATCTGTCCTAAAAGTCTTTCTTTAAGGGCCACTGTACAAGGGGATGATTTGAACCACCGCAACTTTACCCCTAAAAGTGCAGGTATGTTTGGACTATGGGCCTGAGGGTCATCTGCACAAGATCAAAGTCTGGTTTTGTTTACTATACCTTTTCTTTCCACTCCTACCTACTTAGCTGGGGCAACTCAACCAGGTCTGAGCATCTGAAAAGGGCCATCTGTGAGATACGTTCATCATCGCACTGCCCCAGACAACTGTAAACAGAGCTGCCACATCCTGGAGGCCTCAGAAGCACGGTGCTCCCTCTGGAGTTATGAATAATTCAAGACCACAGCTACACAGAGCTGCAGTCTGAGGGATGACTATGAAGTACAGTCCATATACACCCCCTCCTGCTGCCACCCTTTCTAGAACCAGAGGTGGGGGAAACTGGCTCCTCTCCTGCCCCCTGGTCATCCTGGAATAAGGTAGTTCCAGAAGCTTTGCAAATCATCCTGGAATAAGGTAGTTCCTGGAGCTTCCTTCTAATGGCAAGGACGTCATGGAGATGATAAAATCAAAGATGACCTTACCTGTGACAGTGTTCCCCATTCAGATCCTTCACTGTGAGAGAGCATAACTGGGTAAATTTCTCCTTTCATTTGATCCACGACTTGTGGCCTTTTCTGTAACATAAGTGCCTCTGAGCATATTTCCCCTCTCCGCTAGAAAGTGTCAAATCACCCAGCCCAATGGTATGAGGCTGGGATGTGGAGCCACACATGTATGACTCAAAATGCACACACATAACACACAGATTACAACAGTACTTACCTCCATGGGTTTACTGAGATTAATGAATGCAGAACCTCCTACACAGTAAGCATCCAATATATTATTAATTATGAAAATATAAAAAGAAAAATTTTGCAAATATTTTTGAAGGTTCATGATTTCTAGGATATCCTAGGGTTAAGAATCCTTAGCCTGTTCTCCTGGTCAGGAAGACAATAGCTCTCACCAATATCCACATTTTCTCTCTGAACTCCATTAGCATTTACTGAGTACCTGCTGTGTATCGGCTGTTCTGACCCATATGAGCATCTTGGTGACCAGTTGTTAACACACCTGAGTGTAAGGATCATTCCCATTCCACTGATGAGGGGAGATAAGTTACCCAAGGCCTCATGGTGGAGGAGCTGCTGTTAAAATGGGCCCTCTTTTATTTATTTTTTTTGGTTAGACAAAATATCTTCATTTTATTTATTTATTTTTATGTGGTGCTAAGGATCGAACCCAGGGCTTCGGTGCATGCTAGGCAAGCGCTCTACTGCTGAGCCACAACCCCAGCCCTAACTCTGCCTCTTTGATGTGACTTAAGGAACATCACTTGACTCCTTGCCTTCCTCACCTGTAGAATAGGACAGTTCCAACTGCACAGGGTGTTTTGGGAGAGTGATGTGCAGTCAAGTATGGAGAGTACCTGGTGTGATGTCAGTCCTCCAGGAGTGGTGGCAATTCTCATATCATTAAATCTTGATTTACAACAAGGACACCAAGGCCCAAAGGAGTAAATGAAGAACAGCTTGCTCAGCCATCTTCATCTTATTCTTTTCAACCAATCTACACTGCTTTGCAGGCTGCTTTGACAAACATTCCCTTCCAATTGGATACATGATGCCCAAGGAAAGGTTTTCACAGGGTGTTTAAATAGCTTGGGGAATGAAACGATCAGAGCAAATCAGTCATTCTGACACCTGAAAATGACTGCTAAGGTGAGGAAGTGGAAGAGCAGACAAGGGAGGGGCTGCTCAGGAAGCAGGATTTAGTATGCTGGTGAGGACTCTGCTTCTCAGTAACAAGATGCCTGAAGAATGGCGGTGCTTCTAGACCAGCTCCCTCTGGTTCTGGGAACAGTAGTAATTTCTCGGAAATTTCACTGGCGAAGGCAGCCTTCCAAAAGCATGAGAACTTCAGTTTGGACAAACCATTTAAGCTCACTTTTGTTGAGGAGTAAATGGATTTTAAAGTAGGACACACAAAGAAGCAACCAAGGGTGTTAAAAGCAGCAGCCTTGGGGCTGGAGTTGTGGCTCAGTGGTAAAACGCTTGCCTCTCACATGCAAGGCCCTGGGTTCAATCCTCAGCACCACATAAAAATGAATAAATAAGTAAAGATATTGTGTTCATCTACAACTAAAAAATATATTAAAAAAAAAAAAAAAAGCAGCCTTAAAGGTAGACAAAGAACTGGCTTAGGATTAGAAGCAGCGGCTTTCTAGGCTGTGGACAGCTGTCCATTCAATAATTACACAGCCTGGCAGGAAGCAGGTATTTTTCTGTGTATGTTCTGATCCAACTAACAATTTTTCCAACGTCTGTTATATGTCAGGCACCCAGCCAAAGCTTCTCCTTACAAACTTCATTTAATACCAGTGCCTCAGAAAATGCATTACTGGCCTTTTTCAGATGAGGAAGCAAGAAAAGAGAGGAAACCAACATTGGGATCTGTTCTTGGTTTCCTGTACTCCAAGCACAGTGATATCTCTACTAGATCAAGCTGCCTAGTCTCAGGGATCAAGAAAAGGCCTAAGAGTTGATAGTTAAGAGGGTCTGCAGGTGCATCTTAGGACCACATACTTAGACATTCCTGCTACAAGGCTGCTAGTGACCATGAGAAAGTTTCCAGGCCAGGTACAGAATTCAACATCATTTTTCTAGCCCAGGTTCCCTTAGGGGAGGGGAAAAAAGCCACAACAGGGGATACAAATTTTTAACATACTTTATTGACTTAGGGTCAAACAAGGCAGCATTTGGTCAATTAAGAAAGGCACCTCATTAAAGATAATACATCACAGTGCTGTCGAGTGTCCCACTCACAGGATATGAGGATGGAAAGGGTAATAATCTTTGGATGATATAGCTTAGGACACTTGTTCATTTTATTATTTTTATTTACTTATTTTTCATGGTGCTGGGGACTAAACTCAGGGCCTTGTGCATGCCAGGCAAGCATTATACGACTGAGCTACATCCCCAGCCCTTGCTCATTTATTAAAAAGGGTCCTTTCACACACCACAGATGAAAGAAGGCATAAGATTGTGGCACGTGCTGGGTGGTTGCTGAGACCGTGAGCTTAGCCATGAGAGTGGTGAATCAGGGGAAGGGAAAGAGACCCACCTCCCCTTTTTTCCCCAACACTAGAAAACTTGATTTGTGGAGCCCCACCTCCAACGATACACCCCTTATCTCTTTTAGGTGTGGAGATGATTTTTTTTTTTTTTTTAATTGATGCTGGGGATTGAACCAGGTCCTTGCACATGCTAGGCAAGTGCTCTATTGCTGAGGTACATCCCTAGCCTATAGAGATGATTTTTTGATCTTATGGTGTGGGGCACCAGCGTTAACAATCAAACACCCTCTCTTCTAAGCTACAGAACACACAGGACCACAGTTTGATTTCCTGTATTCTTGGCCTGGCACCCCATGAGGTTCTGAGATAAAAGCTGAGGTCTAAGAACACTGGCTTTAAAATATATTGTCACCAGTTCAGAGTAAATGAAAACCCGATTGCTTAGAAATAATACTGTATCACCCTATTTGTATCCACACCCTCAATCACAGTATTTTTTTTTTAAATTAATTGTTTATATTTTTAAAACTCCCACCTACATGTAAAAAAACCCCCACTCACTACAACACTGCTGGTCTTCCAAATAGTCCTTCCCTCTCCATGCTTCCCCTGACACCCTTCCCCTCTGCCCAGCACCAAAGAGCAGGGATCACGCCGCGGGGTGATGAGCAGTGGTGCAGTCTCGCCTGGCCTTCTTTACTAGGCTGAAATAGAAAGGAAACAAGAGAGAACAAAATGGATTTTTAAAAACCAAGTAAATGTCAGAAAAGGTTGGCATGCACGCCCCAGCAACCAAATGCATTAAACACTGGACATTTCTCTGCCATGAAAGCTCTCATGCCTGCTGAGGTTAAGATTTTGTAATTAAATGAAACGAAAATATAATCATAACCACCTCAGAAAGGTATATTATCTCCTGTGATCATTTAGTTTTCACCTGCAATTTAAATGTCACTTGCACACATGTGTGCATGTGTGCACATGTAAATGTTGTGGACAAATGTCAAATATTTAAGAAAGGAACACACACATTTAGTTAGCAAACATTCAAGAACCCTGACTCTGAGACCAAGTGTCTGAAACTATCCTTGGTCAAACATGAGTCAATTCCAAGATTCGTGAGTTCACCCTCATTCAGAGAAGGATGTCAGACTCTTGGCAGGCATAGCTGATAGTTTTAGTTTCATTCTTCTTTCTTGTCCATTCCCAGAAGCCATGTGCTTCCCAGAAACACCCAAAACCAGACTGGGTTTCCGTTAAGAGGGCAGAGTTAGATTAGAAGCAGGGGAGCAAAGGTAGGGCAGAGGCAGCACTCACTGACTTGGCTAGGTGAAAAGGAAAACAAGGTGGCCACACATCCATGCCCAGTTTCCACGTGGGCAGAGATCAAGCCCTCCAGGAGTCTCACAGACAGTAGGACAGCTCAGGTCAGATAGGGACTGGGCACTTTATAGTCCATTGCAACGAATCAGCAGCAGATTATGCTGAGGCAGGCAGAATTACTTACTGAATGTACCACTGACTTTCTAATGGTTTTTCCAGAGGCTGCAGGTTTTGTGGTCTCTTCACAGGAACCCATTAATTCATCTGTTTGCCACAATCAAACCAGAGACCAATAGGCACAGCATGGACCCTAGGAAATGCTTAATAGCAGGGAAGCCAATGTTATAAATAAAAACTTTGTGACTGTCACAGGTGATCTTATTTTGGGGTGATTTTTTTTCTTGGGTTCCGTAGTTATTACCATCATGAAATAAAGGGTGAAAGACTGGATGGGAGGGAGAGGTTTGGGTTTAAAAAGGACACATTTGATTTGGGTTTTATATCCTAGAGAGGGACTGGGTTTGAATAAATTCTGACCAAAATGAATAAAAGAACAGATCATCCCCCAAATCACTATTTTGTTAATACTTGGAAACAAAGGCAAACATTAAAAACAAAGCAAAAAAACCTACCCTGGTCTCTCTTTGGGGAAGTAGATTTGGCTGCTCTCAGTTGTCCAGTCTGGATGTTCAGAAGACAATCTGAATTCCAAAGGACCTTTTACCTGGTTTAATTCTTTGAAACAAAGGATCCATACCTTATAGCAGCACCATGATACTGATCACAAAAATATTTCAACCTGGCTTGGCTCTTTGTTTAGTGATAACTTCTCCCAGTAAATTCTGGAATTTGCAATATAAGTGCCTTTTATTTTCCCAATTTGGGGGGAAATTAATAATCCCTATTCAGCTGCTGACTTTTGTAGCTTTTCATTGTAGACTGAAAAGTTGGAATTCCCTGCCAACTCTCTATATTAGGAACTGTCTGACTTCATGTGACCTTGGACTTCTTATCAGCTGGGAAAAATACTATGAGGTTTTGGAACTGGGTACCTGGCAGATACCTGGTATGGTTTATTTTGGTTAAAAAATAAAATCAAGAGTATGGCTAAAGAAAGCTTGTCATCCCAGCAGCTCGGGAGACTGAGGCAGGAGGACTGTGAGTTCAAAGCCAGCCTCAGCAAAAGCAAGGTGCTAAGCAACTCATTGAAACCCTGTCTCTAAATAAAATACAAAATAGGGCTGGAAATGTGGCTCAGTGGTCAAGTGCCCCTGAATTCAATCCCCAGTACCTCACCACTGCCAAAAAAAAACCCCCACAAGAATAAGGCTAAAGAAATAAATAGTTGGTAAAGCAACTGAGACCCAAACATAGAAAGTAGGAGTGACCACATACTGATAACACACACAGACACACAGATGAGATGAGAGTTGCCTACACACCAGGTACATCAAGCAAGTGCTTTTTAATCAGTAAATCAAGAGAGATTCTTCTAGCCTGAGGAAGGACGCTTCCCTTTGCCTGCCCTGCCATTCCTACCCATGCCCTTAACAGGGTTAGGAAGAAGAAATTTCTTTCTGAACCCAACATTAGATAAACATAACCAAGTCTTTACATGTGGCTTTGGAGAAAGCTGCTAGGATGCTTGCAAATACGACATCAGGGGTCTGGGATGCATTGATGGCAGAGTGGATCCCCCGCTTCTTGTAGTACTCCACAAGTGGGGTGGTCTGGGAGTGGTAGGCTTCCAGGCGTATTTTCAAGGCCTTCTCATTATCATCTGATCGGCGGATCAAGGGTTCCCCAGTGATCTGAGAATAAGAAGGGGAATGAAAGGATGGGACTATTTGCAAGGTTTCTTTATCCATGTCAGATGTGAGATGAGACTATTCTGTCTAGGATGTTGTCTGATCCCATAGTTCATCAGAAACAAAGACAGACAATCTAGACCCTCTCTGGTAAAGAATTTTCCCACTCCCAATAGCAGACTAGCAGGTCCAGAGAAGTCAGAGAACCCGTCAGAAACATGAGAAAAGGCCCCCAAGAGAGATCCTTTTTCTCACAGGTCTGTGCTTAGGCTATTCATTTTTCAAGATGAACACTTCTAGGGTGAGAAGCAAGAAAGATAGAGGCCCCCGAGACAAGAAGAATACATTGAAATTAGGGATGCATTAGTAATTATAATCCTAGTTGCTTTAGTATTTAGCATAAGTACCAGAGTATCACCCATCAACATTCTAATAGTGTAAAGTGAAGTGAGAAAGAACTCTGAATGGTAGAATTACCAGTTTTTCAAAATGTGCCTAAATTATGATGGCTTTGAATTTGTATTTATAGAACTTGGATGACCTGATGAACTTATCTCATGTAACAAAGATAAACCCAGGAAATTCTCACTGTTGCCTGCATGCAACAGATCACATGCACTCCTTATTGCAAATGGTCTAGTGACCATATATGACCATGTATGAAACTCCAGGGTATAGCAGAGCAGTCACTAGGATATTATGAAGCAGAACTGATCAGTATACTTCTCTTCAGTATTACCCCTCCACCCCCTAGTTCTGGGCTTCTTTGAAACCTTTTTCTGATTAGCGGACCACTTATGGTCATATCATATCAGAACAGGGTTACTTGGGACAGAAGATATTATAAGGCACTGGGAAACAGCTGGCACTAGCAGCTGCTTTGAGGTCAAGCAATAAACTACCCAGAGAGACACTATACAGATTTGTCACAAGCCATCTGATTTATTAACAGTGCTATTTTTCATGGTTAAGTTAGTAATATTGATAAAATGGAAGATGGAAAGAACAAAGGAGAGAGAGAGAGATACAGACAGACAGAGAGAGAGAGACACACACACAGAGGGAGCAAAAAATGAAGGGAGAAAGAAAAAGAAAGAACATTTCCTGTCCTGAGTTTACGTACATCATCTTTCATGGGTTGCTTTGGGGGATTGAACTCCTCATGGTAGGACCGGCCACTTCTGGGGTGAATCAGCCTGAAAGACAGCAAATGTACATGAATCAGGTTGCCAGAAAGTAGCCTCTGCACCCCAAAAGTCTCCTGAGTGAGCAAGAAAGACAAAAAAGCTGGATGTAAAGCCTTTAACCCAACAGAAAACCCAGTTAAACTATTGATTTGGAAAATAACGACTTATGCAAAGGCACAGTGGGTGTATTTTCTATTTTGACCAAACACAATGAGTGTTTAAAGAGGCAAGCTGCTAATATAACTACTTAATTCAGGACTTGAAAGAAGGAGTTCTGGTGTTGATCTCACATAGTCATCTATTCTATTCACTAGTTCATTCAATGAACATTAATAGTGCCTCGTCCAATTCAGGCCTTAAGTTGAAGCCTCAGACTAGTTGGAAGCAATGAGTTGAGATTTCTGTTCATAAGCAGTGCTTAGTCAGGGAAAGGTCTGTGGAACATAAAACTCACGATCCTCCTGCCTCAACAGGAGGAACAGCCACTACACCTGGATTAATGCCATTTTCCAAACCAGTTTGGTTACAAAACCAAACAGCTGCTGACAGGAAAAAAAAAAAAAAGAATTCCATGCACAAGAACACCACGAGATAATGCAGCACACCTTTACAATCACATCGATAAAGCACAGCCTAACCTATACAGAGCAATATTCAGGACAAATAATATATTTAAAAAGTCACCAAGTGGTACAGTGGTTTGTTCCTATAATACCAGCTACTTCAGAGGCTAAAGGAGAAAGGTAACTTGAGCCCAGAGGTTTGAGTCCTGTCTATGATCAGACAAAACAAAACAACACTTTCCACATCTTGGCATACACAGAAATAATATTTGTACAACACTCAGGGGGCTTGCTCCTTGGGAGCAATGGGCACCCCAAGCCTACCCAGTTGCTCTGATGGCTGAGGGGATTAATATCTTAGCACATCAGTTGGGAAATTCTACTAATTCTGTTTATATTACTGAAATCATATATTAACAGAATGTGATACTACACTATTTTAATCTCAGCATATCTGAGGGGGTAGGGAGAGATGATTCATTTATGGCATAAGGTGATAGTAGGTCAATGGGAAGGAGAAAAGGGGACAGGAGAGAACTGTGACTGCAACATGTATGGTGAGATTGGCCTCTCCATTATTTGAGTCCCTAGAAGAGGTCCTTTGATTCATCTATTCAGAAATGGCATCTGTTGGGAGGCCCAGGGAGAGGGAGAGGGAGAGCACAGGCTGCTGGGCTCAGCTACCACGTCTATGGGAAAGGCTGGGGGCACGAGATGTGGCCCAGTGGTATTCTTCACCTGTAAGACACACGGCACATAGAAGTCATGTTGCAACAAATACAACTCTCTCCTTTCCTCATCTCTATACTACCATTTCTGAATTCCCAGATTCCCTCACACACAACATGCTCTTTCCCCATCCACAAACATTTTTTTCTTTTTTGCATAGTCAGCAAGCGCTCTACCACAAACTTGATTTTAAAGAGAAATTCAAGGCTTGTTTTCCAGAAGGTAAATGAAAGAAAGCAAGCCCAGTCTCCAGGTTCTCAAAATGGGATTAGTTTCAAGTACCAACAAAAACAGCCCCACGAGTCACTGGGCTGGCCTGAATATAGAGGCAAAAATGAGAAGCAACCAAGGCTGGAATTCTACAGACACTGTTTATTTTTATTTATTTACTTTTGGTACTGGGGATTGAACCCAGGAGTACTTTATCACTGAGCTATATCTGGGTCCCTTTTTATTTTGAGACAGTGTATTACTAAGTTACTTAGGGCCCAAGTTACTGAGGTTGGCCTCGAACTTGCATCCTCCTGCCTCATCTCCTAATTTGCTGGGATTACAGGTGTGCACCACCCCATTTGGCATCAGCTCTTTTTATTAGCATTAGACATTAGGATAATGACACCAGAGAGCCAACTGGTACGATAATTAGGATACCAGAAAACCAATACTGAGTAGGTGAAAAATAAAAACTATTTATCACATTCAAGATACTAAATTATCATAAGTGAGGCTGTAACTAATTCAGAAATCTATTATAATGAGGTCCTTATCGCCTCAGACTTAAACAGGAGCTACATTGAATGGTCTACTATCTGTCTCCCTTCCTTCCATCAGTGCAGTATTCTAGGAAGCAGAAAGCAGGTTTCTGGTGCTGGTTCTGCCACTCATCAAAACATCTTTACTAGTCTGGCATGCCCTGTGAGGGAATGGGTCCTCTTCTTTGAGTGAGGAAGTCACACTAAACCACTCATTTCCAAACAGAGGGGCCGAGTCTTCCCCTTCCACCCTTTATTGTAATACTGCAGCTAGTTCTTTAGAATCTCTGCTCCCTCCATCCCCACCCACCTAGCTGCAGGTTTCGTCATTTCACGTGGCTTATGTGCAAGCTCCCAGATGGGGTATTTATCTTGTTGCTCTTCTTCTTCAATTTACCTTGTATGCTAACACCAAGGTAATATTCTTTGAATGCACTTTTTGCCCCAACATCAAGTGGCTTGAGAACATCCCATGACTCCTGAACTCTTTGTCAAGTCCACCCTGTTCAGTCTGGTAGACCTCCCATCAAACTCCCATCTTCTTTTTCCAAAAGCACTTATTTTGCCCCCCATTTCCAGAGTACTCCTCCAACTATGGAGCAGACAAGTCTGCTACTAGTCCTAGGTAGAATTCCTCTCCAATGCATACTCAATCCTGCTTCTACTCCCTTCTTAGAAGTCTGACTCACTGAATTCTCTTCATCCAGAAAGGCTGAATTGATATCTTACCTCTCCTAGGCAGCTTCTCTCCCTGTCTCCAGACTCTGTTCTTGAACCTCCTACTGTACTAAATTACTGAACAGCCCAGATTTCAAATATATGACTCTTTGACGTCAGAGATGGGCATCACTACACTGTTCCTCCTGTAGAGCCTCTCCTGGTCCTCCACCAGCAGGGTTAATAACTATGCTATGTAGAAAGCAGGTACTCAGGAAGCTGAACCCATTGAGTCAAAGGTCCCCAGTGTCACCTGGTTCTGTTTACATCTGCTTTGCACCTCAGGGACTCTAGGCCTAGTGATGTTTCTAACTGTCAATCCTATTGCTTGTTGGCCTGCATGAACTTTGTCTACTCGGTACCCAACAGGGATCCAAAGAAACAAAAAAGTCCCTGCAATGAAGGAGGCTATGGAACAGCTGAAAACATGAAACTTGGACATTTGAAAAGAAAATTAATATTAGATCTGACTAATTCCTACAGCCTTCTAGGAAAACATTTCTCCTATCATTTTGCCATCTATTTATATGTCTGTCTTTCTCTTTGAAGGTATGGACTATAGATAGATAAAATACGTTCAGAAAATCAAAATAGTCTAAAACAAGAACACATTTTCTTCCTAATTAAAAATTTACATGTCATATAATGATCACACTTAACAATTTAACAGTGGCTAATCAAAAGGACCACAAATGTACAGCAATAAGGGAATACTTAAGTAAGGAATGTTCTACCTACTACATGAAATTTCAAGTGACAATTTAAACTGACAAAGATAAAAAAAGGTATAGCCCATATTCAAGAGAAGAACAGAGGGTCCTTTTTTTTTTTTTTTTTTTTTTTGGTAGTAGGGATTGAACTCAGGGACACTTGAATACTGAGCCACATCTCCAGCCCTATTTTATATTTTATTTAGAGATAATGTCTCACTAGGTTGCTTAGTGCCTCATTGAGCTATTTAGGGCCTTGCTAAGCTGCTGAGGCTGGCTTTAAACTTGCGATCCTCCTGCCTCAGCCTACTGAGCCACTGGGATTACAGATGTGTGCCACAGCGCCCAGCTGGAGGGTCCATTCATGATTGAGAACTTCTAACATATTTTTGCACTATGAACAAATATTTCCTCTATTTTCTAAATTTTGTGTAGATGGTCATATTATTTTTTATAATTAATAAAAAGCCCACAGCAAACAATGAAACTCCACTGAAATCAGAATGTGATACTACACTATTTTAATCTCAGGGATCCAAAGAAACAAAAAAGTACCTGCAATGAAAGAAACTAAATGAAAGCACTAAAATAGAGATACACCTGTAAGGAATTTCTTAAGCACCTACTATAAGCAAAGCTCTGAACTATGTACTTTGTTATCTAACATGCATCTGAATAGGACCTGAAGCAGGTACTATCAACCCTATACCACAGAAAAGGTAACAGCCTTAGAGAGAGGTTAAAAAAAGTGCCTAGGGTAAAAGATAAAAAGATAGGACTGAGATGCTGACTTTAAATCCCTTGCTCTTTTTTCTATATTGTCAACTCATGTCACCACTTCAGTGGATGTGACCAAGTAAGATCAATCCTTGTTGAACTGGCACTAAGCTTCATGGGTGGGATTAGGTAAGAGCAATTCTCATAGTGTGACAGATTTGAGGAAACATGAAAAGAAGGGACCTATAAGGGAGAAATACCTTCCAGTGATTCTCCGGATTAGCAGGGAGTCTGGAATGCGGAATTCAATCACAGAATCAAGCTTCTCTTTCCTCTTCTCCATGAGGTCATCAAGCTGTAAAAGAGTGTGACCCACCTAAGTTGTCAGAGCTTGGTCAGACCCATCTCCTTCAATGGGATTAAGAGATAAAGGGCCAGAGTTTGCTCTCAGGAAATGGTAACAGAAATAATAAACAACTCACCATTTCTGCCTGTCTCACAGTCCGAGGGAAGCCGTCCAGAAGAAAGCCATTTTTGCATGACGGGGTCTCCAAATTCTTCTCAATAAGCTCTACTACCATTTCATCACTCACCTGGAAGTAAAGAACAAAACAGCCTTGGGTTTAAATTTGTTAACTAGGTGACATTAGTCTAACTCTAGGGTCAAAAGTTTTTATTTGTTTCACTTAATTACTAAATGGCAAGTTCTCTTGACCCCAAAGAAGCAAAAATGAGAGCAAGTGGCTCCATTTGCAAGACCTGGTTTTGTCATTATTCCTGTAGTTGCCATACATATTCTTTTCCCTTGAAATTCTCTTGTGTTCCAAAAATATGGGTGAGGGAAGGGGATTTTACAGTCTGTCAGATCACCAGAACTCCATGTGGTAGGTCCTGAAGGCCTCTCTTGCTACTAGAGTCCTAACCATCAGATAACAGCTTATCAACAATCAGCTGACTTCAAAGCACAAGTGTGGGTCCATGGCTAAGATATCATCCAAGAAAACTAGGATAGAAAAGGGATTGATTAGAATGCAGGCAGACACCAACTATTCCTGATTCACAATTTTGATTGGGCTAACAGTATAATGACTGAGATATATGCTTGGTCACACATCTGGGCAATCCTGAATTTATAAGACAACAGAGAACTTCACTGAATTGGTAAGACTGGATCAGAAATATGGAACTGGGGGCTGGGATGTGGCTCAAGCGGTAGCGCGCTCGACTGGCATGCATGCGGCCCGGGTTCAATCCTCAGCACCACATACAAACAAAGATGGTGTGTCCGCCAAATACTAAAAAATAAATATTAAAATTCTCTCTCTCTCTCTCTCTCTAAAAAAAAAAAAAAAAAAAAAAAACAAATATGGAACTGAAGGACCTGTACATTTATGAACCTCTCTGAAACCCCAATAAGGACCCCTCTCAACTTTCAAAATCTGGTTCTTCTGCTGAGCCTTTATAGAAACAAAAGTTCCTACTGTGTGTTGCAGTGAAGGTTTTTGCCCATTATGGTAGCTAATGGTCTTTTGTCAGGACTCGCTAGGAACTCGGGGGCAAAGTATCAGCTCTATGACTAAGAGAAGGTTGGAGAGAAGCAATCCTATGGTCACATCCCAATTTTCTCAGTACAGAATTTTCTGCCAAGACCTAATGTCCAAAATAAAATATCTAGCTGCTGACTTGACTGAAAGCCTCATTAACATAAATGAAAAGCTAGAAAAGAAATGATTAGGTGGGCAGACATACTATGGGGTAACTCCAAGCCTAAAAGGAAGTTGGGGGTGAAAGCAAAACTCAGTATCTTCCCCAGCCAACAAAATCAGACACAAAAATACCAGAGAACCAAGCACAAAATGACTTCTGAAGGTGATTTCTATAGGTCAAGTTCTAGAATAACTCAGTTATAATTAAGCTCTGGCATTAATTAGAGATTTAGTATCTAATACATTGTATTTGTCCAATCAGGCCAACTGGTCTAAACTCAAGAGAAAATTCCATTATATTCCCCAAGTAGAATTATTTTTGTTCCAATTGCTAACTCCCTTGTTAGAGACAGAGAACACGGCCATGCAAGAGGTTAAAAAATATATCTGTGACTTTCTGAGTCTTCTTTTGAATACCCCTGAGTTCTGGCTTAGGGATAGCAGTTTCAGTATTGGCCCTAAAATTTTAATATATTACAATAAAGCATTAGGCATAAAGGAACCTCAAGAATACTGTGAATAAGGGATGTAGCTCATTTGGCAAAGCATTTGCCTACTGTGGGCAAAGCCCTGGGTTCAATCCTCAGCATCACCAAAAAAAAATAAAAAAACAAAGAACATTGTAAATAAATTCAGAGTCACAAATTCAGAACATACCAAGTAATTTGCTATTCTAAAAATTTATATAATATAATATAATATAATAGAGTACAGGGCTGCCCTAAAGAACTTTCAGTGATGATGGAAATGTTCTGTCTTTGTTGCCTGGTGAATACCCAAAACATAGCTAGCACAGTTGAATTTCATTTATTTATTTATTGACTGATTGATTGATTGTGGTGCTGGGGTTTGAACCCAGGCCTTTGGGCATGCAAGGCAAGTATTCTACCAACTGAGCTATATCCCCAGGCCATACACAACTGAATTTTAAATTCATATAAAGAGCCACATGTGTTTGGTGGCTATTATATTTGGATAGTGTGGATCTAGACTCAGGAATATCAACTCACTAATGCGACCAAACCTACCAGTTTCCCAGCATCCATAGTTGCTTTCAACTTTTTCCCCAGTTCTGAGCCAGAAGCTACCATGGCCCTCAGCATATCTCCAGTGGCCAAATGGCAGACACAGAAGTTTTCTGCCAATTTGGGGGCCTGTGAAAGAAAGACAAAAAACAAGATACAGTTAACCCTGCAGGCCTGGTATCAGACTGCCTGGGCATAAACCTGATCCTACCACTTACTGGCTGTGTAAATTCAGTCAAGTTCCTGCTTTCTTACTTATAAAGAGATAAAAGCACCATATATCGTATTCTAATGTAAATTATAGGATTATGATAACAATTATACATGACAAACATGTAAACTACTATTATCACTACTTTTACTATTACAAATGGGAAGAACAAAATTATTAATACTTCACATACCTGCTGTGAAGCTTAAATAAGATCATGCATATAAAGCATGTGGCATAGTACTGGGCACATAATGTGCCGAGTATCTGCCCAAGAATGAACGTGTTATTGTCATGTACTGTAACAACTGGGCCTGGAAGCTAAGGGCAGGGTGAAGAACACGTTTGCTTCCCGGCAGGGGTTCCTCCCCTCCTGTCATGAGGTAGCTGCATCACCTTGGTCAAATCACTTAACTTCTCATAGACTTGGCTTCCTTATCTGTTTAACATGAAGGCAAAAAGAAAAGAAAGAAAGAAAAAAGCTCCATGTCAGAAGATATCTGTGAAGCTTATATTGATATAGAAGCAGAGCATATGGCAAATAGCACCCACATGGTAGCTCTGGATGCAGTACAGCCCTGTGGTTAAAAACATGGGCTTGAAAGTCAATCTGCCTGGGTTTTAGACTCCAGGTCCACCAATCACTACATTCATGTGACTTGAGAAGTTACTTCACCTTTCTAGGTTTCAAATTTCATCTAAGTAAAATGGAGATGGTAATATTACTTATCACTGAGTTGATGAGAAGATTCTGTAGAATTCTGTATATACAAGTCTGGCACATAGTAAGTCCTCAGTGAGCATAACCCCTGCCTTAGATCTATATTCACTCTTAGACTCTGTCTTCAAAGATTTAATAGTTTGGTGGACTATAAATTGGAACAGAATTAGAACATGAAAAGATCTCAGACAGGGGGCATTTTTCCACTAAGCTCTTTGTAGTGGCAAAAAAGAATTCAGAATTCACACAGAACTGAATTGGATCAAAGAACTTAATACTTAGCTTTCTGGTTCAGTTGTTTTAGGAAGTTAAGTAGTTTGGAAACTTGTTCAAAACCAGTTTGTTCTCTGAGTTTTCTTAGGTGCACACAACCAAAGTAAATGGGGCTCAATGCAGGAAATTCTGGTTTTTGATTCATGGACTGATTCAATTATAACGAAATGGAACCCATATGAGAAAGCATTAAAAACTTTGCACTTTGGGAAAATAGTGAAAGTGAGAACCAGCTGGCAGTGGAAAACCAAGCTGGCACTGTGGTCATACATTCAATCTCTCCTTGGTTGTTGAAATTAACTTGGGTGAATCATTTGGAGGTCAGGCTTGCTCATGGGAAAAAGGTTACCAAAACACTACAGAGAAAAGCTGTTAGCCCAGAACCTAATTGTTCTATCATCCTTCCCAAACTGCGAGGCTCTTCTACACTGTTCTAGGTAATTGGATTCTACAGCTGCATGAAGAACACACACTAATAGGAAGATGAGGCATGGTGAAAGACTACTTCTTGTTGGCTGCATGGGAGTTCATGCAAAGAACGTGGATGGGCTTGAAGCCTAATGAAGTAACTATTGTAGTCCCATCATACTTCAAATTTATGCTTTTGAGTAGTTTTTCAGACTACAAACTGCCTGGAGGGGTACTATTTACATGCAGATTATGATTCCAAAAGTCCAGCGCTGAGCAAGTGCTTAGCAAGTGCTTAATTTTAAACCAGCTTCTAGGCCTGGATGGGCGGCTGGCCACTGGGCCACACTGTGAAGAGGAGGAGCCTAGAGTTCACACAATCACACTCTGCAGCTGGCCAGACTATTTCTGAATCCAAGTACCATACTCATTACCTCTTTGAGGATCTTGTGGGTGGTGGAGAACTTTTTTGCGAGGAGTGGATGGGAATGGCTAAAACTACTAGAGGCAGCATGCTGGGGCATAGTAGTTCTCAAACATCAGTATAGAAGGATCCTGACTTCTCCCAGTTCAACTTAGGATATTTTGGTTTTATCATAGTTTTCTTTTTGATACTGGAGATTGAGCTTGGGGCACTTTTCCACTAAGCTATATCCCAGTCCTTTTTATTTTGAGCTAAGTTTCCTCAGCTGGCCTTGAACTTGTAATCTTCCTGCCTCAGTCTACCAAGAGACTGGGATTACAGGAGTGTGCTACAATGCCTGGCTTTTATATGGTTTTAAAGAGATATACATTCAGTTGAAGCTTTGAACTTTCATAGGCTAGCAAAACGTGGAATGACATTCTTCTGTGATGCTGGGCAAAGGCAATAGTCACTGGGTTTCAGACTCCAGTTCCCAGTTGGTCATAAGATCATGAGTGGAAACAGCTGATAATGTACAATATACTGTGTTGCTAAGCTATGTTTGGTAGATTATATGTACTAAATGCATTTTCAACATACAATGGATCTTATCTGGAAGTAACCCTATGCTAAGTAGAGCACTATATCATTGCAATCATGCGAGGCACTTGCTTAAAATATAAATGCTAGATCCACTCTTACAGTTACGATTGAGGGGTTCTCATGTAGAGCCTTGGGATTCTGATGCACACACAGTTTGTGACACTCTGGGGTAGTGACAAGAGACTGAGTTTTGTATTGGTACACATCTGGATTGGAAACCAGGTTCTATAATTCACTCAAAACTATCATGGAGATTTAATGAGAGTATGTGTGCAAAATCATTAAGCATAGCTGGGCAAGGTGGTGCACAACTGTAATCCCAGTGACTTAGGAGACTCAGGCAGGAAGACAGCAGGTTCAAGGGCAGCCTCAGCAACTTAGCAAGGCCCTAAGCAACTTAGTGGAATCGTGTCTCAAAATAAAAAAGTAAAAAGGACTGGGGAGGTAGCTCGGTGCTAAAACACCCCTGGGTTCAATCTCCAGTACAAAACAAAAAAATCATATCCTGCAATACTGCTGGATATACCACCCTCTCCCTACCACACAAACACACACATTTAGAAGTTTTCTATATCTCAGTGCTAAGACATTAGTACTGAGACAAATATCTTAGTCTGACACTCAATGCCCTCCACAATCAATCCTACATTTGGCAAGCTCTTCAAACTTCCTTCTGAAAGTACTCTACATGTATGTCCTGCCTGGCACCACTCAGGCAAGTCGCTGTTATGTATGGTTCCCACACATAAAATAGGCTCTTCTCTACAAAGGAATGCCCTCTTCCTTTCCTCTACTACTCTCAGCCATATCCTTCTCTACAGTAAAATTTTGCATCCATTTCTCCCAACAAAAAACCTTACCAATGACCTCTTCTTCCTCTGAAGAAAATGCCAAGCAATTTTCCAAGCATTAATTTACAATATTTAGTATGCATAATACATAATAAACCCAAGAGGTATGAGCTATTTCTATCTGCTCTCTACAGAAGAAATTCAGAGGCTAGTTGTCTAGGATCATAAAACTAGTAAAAGCAGAGCTGGCAGCTGGCCCCATGACTGTAAAGGCCTAGCTCTTATCCACGAAACTAAATGGCCTTAAAACAACTGAGTGTTAGTGTAGCAAAGCTGTCCATATGAGAGGGGCGTGTGTGTGTGCAACCACAAGAATTCACAGTGCTGGCAATGTTCTGTCTTGATAATGGGTGTAAGCTATACAAAACTGTGTTAACACTGTAAAATTCATCATTTTAAAAAGTATTTGCATCTTTCCCTATATATATATTATACTTTTTTTTTTTTTAAATTATAGAAACTGTGTTTAGATTTCAGCTCTGCCTCTTAACTTACTGGGGCTATCATCACCAACCTCACTGATTGGGTAGGAGGATATACAGGAGGCCTGTGACAAATTACAGTTCTTGTTCTATTCCTGAACTAACTTGGCATTTGTCAGTGTTACTTATCTGATGCTTCCCACAGGGCAACTTCTACTAGCACGTATTTTTTAAATTCTATTTACTTATTTTTTTTTTTCTTTTATTCAGACATTATAGTTGTGTTCATTTTGACAAAAATACAAGCATGGAATTTAATTTACTCCATTTCAGTCCCTGGTGACCTTCCCTCCTCTCCCCTCCCCACTTTTCTCCTTCTACTCTTATTGTTCTACCTTCCACTCATTTATACATTTTAATTTTTTTTATTTTAAAATTTTTTTTGTAGTTGTAGATGGACAGAATGCCTATATTTGTTTATTTTTATGTGGTGCTGAGGATTGAACCCAGTAACTCACTTATGCTAGGTAGGCGGTATGCCACTGATCTACAGCCCCAGTCCTCATTTATATATTTTAAATTGGTGCTTTATAGACAACTAGTGTGTACTTCTTGTATGCATATCCAAAATGATGACTGATGAAGAATCAGGCAGACATGAGTTCAAATCCTGCCTTTGCTACTTACTGTGTTTGTATCCTGCAGCAAGATATAGCCTTAGGGCCTCAATTTCTGTAAAAAGGTATGAATAACAACAGAACATATCTTCTAGGGTTATAAAAATTAAATCAGATGAAGCATGCAAAATCTTTAGCTTGGGGTCTGTCACATAATGAGTAAAGGGTTACAACTATGCTATAATTATTACATTCTACTGAGTCACACAGCATAGGAGAAAGTCTAACTTGGGGAAGCAGAGAGCAGCAGAAAGAGCTCTGGAATCATTCAGGCATAATCTCTACCAATTACTTGCTCCAGAGCCAAGAGAACAAGTCATTGGACTCTATTTCTCCAATTGTAGCAGAGGGGATGTGAGTGTGGGTCTTAGAGTTGCTGTGAATTTAAATTCACTAGAGTAATTGAATAAACTTGAACTGGGAGATGGCAAGTGATTGCCTAAGTGTAGTTGGCCTCCAATAACTGGCAAAAGCTGGACACTTTGGAAAAACAAGGAGGGACTGGCAGAGGAAAAGAAAAGAAACACACTTATTTTTGGCCACACTGGAGGAACATCCAACTCTAGAAGGGAGACAGAAATAAAGTTATTTAAATAAAATAACAAACCCAAGTATTCTAGATGTTTTAAAACCTTTCACTGACACAAAAACAGTTTTTAAATGGTTAACCATTTTAAATTGAGGAATTAAAAAAAAGATTTAAGTCATGCCAACATAAAATACCTAAAATAATAGATATAGCAGGAAGTAGTAATAGGAAGAAAACTTCTGAGAAGGCACTGGGCACTAATTCCAGGTTAGGGATTTTACACTAAAGGTGGCAAATATTTGTCAATGGGGGCCAGTCAGGCAATGTAAATGAGTGAAATGATTCTAATGTAAGCAATAGGCAGCAAAGGGGACTGTGCAGGGGACAGGAGAGTACACTGACCATCCAAAGTAACAATATTACTCAGTTGCAACAGACTACTGCTGTGCTGGAAGGGAGGCCCATGGCTGCCAGACATTCTAATATATATTTTTTTAATTTTTAAAAATGTTTTTAGTTGTTGATGGACCTTTATTTTATTCATATAGGTTGCTGAGAATCGAACCCAGCACCTCACATGTGCCAGGCAAGCACTCTACCATTGAGCCACAGCTGCAGCACCCCCCCTTTTAAAAATAACTTTATTTTGTTTATTTATTTATTATTATTATTTAAATATCTTTATTTTTTTAAAAATTTTTATGTGGTGCTGAGACTCAAACCCAGTGCCTCACGCATGCCAGGTGAGCGCGCTACTACTTGAGCCACATCCCCAGCCCTTATTATTATTTTTAATGTGGTGCTGAGGCTCGAATCTAGTATTTCACACATGTGAGACAAGCACTCTACCACTGAGCCACTACCCCAGCTCTCTAATTTTTTTTTTAATATTTATTTTTTAGTTTTCGGCGGACACAACATCTTTATTTGTATGCGGTGCTGAGGATCGAACCCGGGCCGCACGCATGCCAGGCGAGCGCGCTACCGCTTGAGCCACATCCCCAGCCCAGATAAACTGGAGCTCTGAGTTTAAAGAGAAATTGAATTTAAAGAGAAATTTCCCAACTGAAATATTCCATAGTATGTATTATTTTGAAAGCTGACAATTAAAGAGAACAAATTAAGCATTATCTTACTTTTTCAATATGAATCATATTAATGGGTACAAATAAAGGAGGGCAGAGATAGTTCAGCTAAGAAATGAAAAAGGAGTGATATAATTAGAACATCACCACTTTGCTACCCATAAGGAATTAATGGACCTAGGCACTGAACAGCTATGGATATGAATACCCCAGAGACAAAAAAGTATCAAGTAGGTGCCTGCTAATGGAGAGCAGAGCATCACCTGTAGTAGCTGGGCCAATAAATTGATCCTAAATTTGATTAAGTATATGGGTTAAACTAAACATTTATAGGAAATAGGACAGAAGAAAATGTTAAATACACCATAGGAACACAATCAAAAATTTCAAAAATGAGCAATAATACTCCCAGGACAAACTAGTTTTCCATACAAAAATGTAGGATTAAAAAAAAATAAAGAGCAAAAAATTAAAAGAGACTATCATATTTGTGAGACAAATGGAAATTTGAACATTAACTACTATTAAAATTGTTAATTTTTTAAGGGGATATTGTATTCATATTTTTTCAAAAAAGAATTGATCTTTTAGAGATGTACATTGAAATATTTACAAATGATAAATTATGATACCTGGGAGATACTTTGGGAAGGGAGAGTGGATGGGGAAGCAATGACCACCAGCTAATGGTTACGGGGACCCATTACACCATCCTGTCTTTTTTGACGTATTCAAAACTCAACATAATAAAAAAGTATGGGTGTAGAGTATGTCTGCAGGTGAAATCTTGCTACAGACTGCCACTTGCTACCTTTCTTTGGTTTATTACCTTTTTAAATTTCCCAGTACTGGGCATTGAACCCAGGGTGCTTTACCATTAAGCTATATACCAAGCCCTTTTTATTTTTGAACAGGGTCTCATTTAGTTGCCCAGGCTGGCCCTGAACTTGCAAATCTCCTAGCTCAGCCTCCTGAGTAAACTGGGATTACAGGTGTGTGTCACCACACCCTGCTCAACTCTTTTTTAATTCCATGAAACTACAACCACCAGTATTCCTATGGTTCCCACAATGCAAAGGCAGCTGTACAGAGATTGTGACTTGTGTAAATCTTAATCCTTCCTCAAGTCCCAGTTCTAATATTCTCCACAAAGCCTTCCCTTCTACCATTCATCAACTACCATGGTCAACTTCTGCCATTCATCACCTACATTAATCAACTGTAGTATTTTCCTCAAATGTAGTATTTTCCTGACATTAGAGTCAGGGGGAGAGGAGATATGTTACTGAGATAAGGGAGTCAACATTCATGCAACACCTACAGTGTGCTAGGCTGTCCACTAGCTACATCTGGACACATTATAAATATATCAAGCATAATTGTTCAGCATCCTGGTGAATTTTTCATTTTTCAGGTGAGAAAACTAAGACTCTGAAGTTACACAGCTTGCTAGACTATAAAGCTCTTGTTTCAGCACTAGGATGGTTGTGCACTTCACAACTATTGAACCTACCAATTTCAATGTAAGTTAAGGAAAAGAGCCAAAGATGCATTTAAGCTACTGTTTATACTGAATCACTCACAGCAAAAATCTGCAAAGCCTAAGATTAAACATCTCTAGGCTACAGGTTACCTAATAATTGAGGTGGTAACAGGAAGGAGATGTCAACATCATTGAGTACAAGGGGATTAGGTACTGGGTGGGGCCCCAAGAAAAATCAGCTCAGTTTATGGGGAGAAAAGGGAAAGTGGTCTTGGTTCTTCCTGACCCAGGTGGAAAGCAAAGTCACAGGAATGTTTTGAGCCTTCTAGACCTCCCTTTTCCTCATCACCCACATTAATCTGTGTCATTCATCCATTTTCAGTAATCATAATAAATGTCAAGTAATGTGCTGAGTGCCACAGGGGTCCCAAGAATGAGTTTTTGTTTTGTTTTGTTTTTTGGTAAAGTGTCCCTGATTGTTTTCAAACTAATGGCCAAAATGATCCTCTTGCCTGAGCTTCCCAAGTAGCTGGGACTATAGGCATGGCCACCAGGCCAGGCTTGCCAAAACTTTTAAACTTGGTCTGTGCTATGAAGAGTGGGCATAAAACAGTCCCCATTCACCTAGAAGCCCAGACTTTCAGAAATTCCCTCTTTAGTGCCTAATGATGGGCTGAAATCCAAGGCCCAGGGTCTGTGCTGTGGGGCAATGCTAAACCCTGGGCAGGAAGGGGACATCAATAATCAACTTACGGGCTTCCAAAACCTAAATGAGATCATAAATCCCAACTCTGATCAATCGCCCCTTTATTTCCCAGATCTAGAGGGGGCTCAGAGGCCAAGTGAGGCCCTGTAGTCTGCTAGGCCAAAAAGCCAACTTCAGACTCCAATCCTTTGGAGGCCCAAATTTCCATAAAACCAAGTTCACTAACTTGGGAAAGTCATTTGACTTTTCTGGGCCTGTTTTCCTATCTGTTGATTCATGAAGCTAAATTTTTAAGTTCTCTCTCATCTAAAATCATTTAAGTTATCCTGAGCTGCTCAGCCTTCAGCTGTTCGGTGTTCACCCCTCCCCCAACTCGTGGCTCACACCTATCATACTTCATTCTCTTAGCTGCACTCCTAATCCCACACCAGCTCCCATTCTGCCTCACGTGTTGGAGATGCTCCTCTACCAGCAGTCGTTAATCATTATCAAAAAAGTTCTCCTACCCGTAGTGCCTGGAACGTGACCGTAACTGGACAATTCACTTCCAACTCGCAAGGAATCTTGTCTCCGTTGAGTCTATAATTCAGAGTCCCAGGCTCACCCCAACCCTCAAAGCTGTACTCTAATCCACAAGGCATCCAACTACCCCGAGATCCTTTCCCCCCAACACGTTACGCCAATTCTGGACCCTTCAAGCACGCTAACCGTAACCCAAACTCCTCGATCTCCTATGTGGACCCTCCCCCTAAACACGCCACCAAAACCGGAGATCCTGGCCAGGGTCCCCTCAGGCCTCAGCCCACCGCCGGCTGCTGGGGGAGAAAAGGGCTTCCGGGTCTCCGGCCGCCCTGACCTTGGAGTTTGGCGGGCTCCGCTGCCCAGCCAGGTCCGAACGCTCACCTGCGTACCCTTGCCAGCCCCAGGTGGCCCCAGCAGCACAGCCCGGATGCCTTTAGGACACTCGGGTTCGGCTGCCGGCGCGTTGGGAGCCATGTCCGCCAAAACCTCACGCAGCCACCCGCCCGCACACCTCACAGGTCCAGTACTACCAGGCCAGTGAGCCACGCACGCCACGCACGCCCCGCTCGCGCTCACACTGGCCGGTCGCCACGTCCGTCAGACCTCTCTAGCCCGCCCCTGAGGACGACTGACCCTTCAGTTTACCAATCGTGTGGCGACACTAATAACTGCTGCTTCTTATTGGGCATAATCGCTGGGGGAGTTGGGAAGAGGCGGGCCATCTTGTACTAAGTTGGGCGGGGCGCTCGTGGCGCTCGAGGCTGGTGTACGGAGTGGGCGGGAAAACGTGAAAGAAGACCAGAGCCGAGGCTAAGGGTTCTAGTTCGGTATTTGACAGTTGATGACATCCGCTACTCCATTTTAGTCCTATGAACTTGTCGGTGGGTGTATAAATGGGTAAAATCATTCTAAGAAAGTAAATCGACAGTATGCATCACGCACTCTTTGGTCCGGCAATTCCACTTCCAGGAATTAAAAGGATAGTATCAAGGATATGGGTAAAATTTGTGTAACAGATGCTGCCTCACTTAACAATAGCCCTAATAAATAAATAAATAAATAAATAAGGCAGCAATTCAAATGTCCAACAATTCGAGATTGGTTAAATAAATTGCAACAAATTTGCGTACTGGAATCTCTCCCATCGTATTTAATTACATGGGGAAAATAAACATTCACCCAAATGATACAAAATTGTGATTACAGTAATCCCAATTTTATTTAACAGTTGCAAGGGGGGACCTTCAGTATCATTTAGAGGAGCGTCTCCCCTTCTTTGCGCATTATTGTATTCCCAAAAATTCTATAATGAATTTTATTTAAACAGGTATTAATTTTATAAGAAAAAAAAACTTTAAAGTCAGGAAAAAGATAGTTTCCTTTTTTTTTTTTGTTTGTTTGTCTTTTCAAGAGAGACAACCCTCTCTTGGACAGAAATGATTTCTACAGTTTTTTGGTGTGTGAAAGTTTGATCCAGCCCCAAGGGCCCTTGAGATCTTTATTGACAGTGTGATTAGGAAACTATTATGTTCCACCACGGATTTAGAGCAAATGTTTACTACATCTTAGTGGTGAATTTGCTCTCCTTTCAGCTATGGTCTTTTCTACTTTACCTCACAGAAGTTAAGGTTCATTTCTCATTTCCACACTGGAGGCACAGGGTTCCTACTTGATCTTGTTGAATCTTCCCAGTGACCTTGAAAGTAGGAATTGTTATGTCCATTTTTCAGAAAGGAAACCTACATCTAGAGATATGCAGTAACCAGTTCAGAGTTTCATAGTAGCATTCTTACAATAAAGACTTTGACAATCTGGTGCCCCTCCTAGGAGCACAGTGCCTAAGGGGAACCAGCCCATTTTCTCTGGTGGAAGTTTCTATGTGGCAAAAATTCACTTCAATAAGACAAACTAAGGTGTGTGGTGAGCAGGGCACTAGGCAAGGTGTTTAGGAACAGATTTCCCTTTCCACCAACAATGATTCTGACCAGGGATGGACCCCCATGAGGGAAAGCAACTGAAACTACACATAAATACACAAAATGTAAGATTTATTCATTCAATTAAATAATGTTCTAGGCTTTGAGGCATAGTAAAGATATTGACATTCCAGGAGAAGGGAGTAGCTCATTCATTTAGTACATTTAATTTTAACTAATAACTGCTACTATCTACCTATCATTGTGTTCTATGTGCCAAGTAGTGGGCTGAGCAATTTATATGCATCATCTCATTTAATTCTCACAGCCGCCTGTGTATAGGGTAGCTGCTTTATATCAGCATTTTTTTTAAGTAGAGGAAACTAAGCCACAGAGACGTTAAGTATTGTACCTTGCTCAGGGTCAATGACTAACCTGTGGCTGAGCAAAGATTTGAGCTCAGAGATCCAGCACTGCCAGGTAACAGACGTGGAGCTCACAGTCCAGCTGGATTCCAGCTAGAGTGATGATAATGAAAGTCTTTGTGAAACAGAAAGCACTTGATGGATGAAGAGGTTTTGACTTTGGGGTGGGGGACTTCTCTGACTGAGAGAACTCTCAGAGCAAACCCTCACAAACAGGATAGAGCAGGTGTGCTTGGATTTTATTCAATTGGCTATGGGGAATGGGAAGGTTTCTTGGGTAGGACAATAAAGACCAGATTCACATTATTTAAAGATTAGTTACAGGACGGACTTGAGAGAAAAGAGGTGACTACAGGGCAATTTAAAAGGTATTTCTGTTAATATTTTATGGCAGGCAGAAATAACAGCCCTTCAAAGAATTCCACAACCTAATCGCCGGAACCTATGACCATGTTACCTTACATGGCAAAAGGGACTTTGCAGATGTGATTAAGTTAAGGATTTTGAGATGGAGAGATTATCCTGGATTATCTGAGTGGGCCCAATATAATCACGAAGGTCCTCATAAGGGAAGGAGGGAGGCAGGAGAGTCAGAGAAGGGTCGGTGATGACACAAGCAGAGCTCAGAGTGATATGATTGCTGGCTGTGGAATGGGCAGTCACAAGTGAAGGAATTAAACTAGAGAAGAAAAGAAGTGGATTCTCCACTAGACACCTGAGGAAATGTGACCCTGCTCACACCTGACTTCCCATAAGACCCATTGGGGACTTCTGATCTCCAAAACTGTAATATCATGAAAAATTTGTCTTCTAAAAGCCACTAAATTTGTGATGTTTCACTTGAGCAGCAGTAGGAAACTAATGTAAGTTCTTTGGGTATAAGTAATAGAAAACAGATTCTGACTACATTCAGCAAAAAAGGGAATTCATTGGGAAGATACAGCTGTACAACTGTAAGCCTCAGGAATGATAATTACCAGGGCTACTTTGGGTAATCTAGATATCAGGAATAAAAGTGAGCAGCACTGAAGAAACATGCAGTCCCAACCCCAGCTTTTTCCATGTGAGAGTAGATCAATCTTCTTCCGGCCCTCCCTCCCTCCCTCCCTCCCTTCCTTCCTCCCTTTTTTCTTCCTGCAATACTGGAGATGGAACCCAGGAGTGTTCTACCACTGACATACATTAATTAATTTTTAGATAAGGTCTCAATAAGTTGCCTGCACTTGAACTTGTGACTGCCTTGAACTTGTGACTCTCCTGCCTTAGCTTCCTGAGACACTGGGATGATTGGCAGCACCACCTACCCAGCTGGGACCTCCTTTAGAGTAACACTTTAGCCTCTTCCCTTCATCTACCTGTTATTTCCCAGAGGAGGAGGAATGATATATAATATCTGATTAGTGAGTTTTGGAAGAATGACTTGAGCTCAACTCAGTTTTTTCTTTTTCCCTTTTAGATCTTCCCACAATAACTACAGGGTTTTTGCTCTCCTGCATGTTCAAAATTTCTCAGGGCCTAGACCTTACACAAAAGAATATGAATTTTTTTTTCCTTTTTTTAAATGAGACAGGGTCTCACTCTGTTGCCCAGGCTAGCCTTGAACTCTGGGGCTTGAGGGATCTTCCTGCCTCAGCCTCCTCAGTAGCTGAGACTATAGATGCACATCACTAAGACTGCCTAAGTCTATGGTTTTCTAGCACTACCTGGGACTGGGTGGGGAAGTTTAATTTTTGTGTCCACTATTAGCCCACTTGTCTACTGGTAAAGACACATCTCAAAACAGCTTAGTCAGAAATAAAGATAATATTCTGATCTCTCTCTGCCTCACTTCTGTGACTACCCCTTCATTTGGTTCTAAACTTGATGAAGTCACCCCCAAAATGCAATGAAGAATTTCTTGTGAGTCATTTCTCATTTTCTATATTTGTATATTCCATTCAAGAGTCAAATTTCTGGAGTTGGGAATGTAGCTGAACAATAGAGCAATTGCCTATCAGGCCAGGCCCTGCGTTCAATCCTGGGTACCCAAACAAAACAAAATCAAATTCGTTTTAGAGTTGTTTATTCCTTGGTGAAAGCCAAAAGGGACCTTGACTGACACTTCCCTCAAGACTGCAGGGAATGGGAGAAGTAGTTCCCCCAAAGTAAATGGTGGTAGTTTCCAAAATCAGAAGAAAGGACTCTTGGGTAGGCAGAAATAACAGATGTCCTCTACAGGGAGCTATTGCAAAGGTCTAGGAGAAAGATAATGAGGGCCTAGCCTATGGACATACAATGAATGGGACAGACCAGATGGTGATAAGAATGTCTGAATTTGGAGCTAGGTGACTGGTGGGATGATGGTGCCATTGATATTCATTTTCTTCATTCATTAATTGATTAATTCAAAATACTTCTAAGGAACATTTATTATGTGTTCAGTATTGTGCTTGGTGCCAAGGATCCAGTGGTTAGTAAAAGGGAGGGCATCCATTCTTAGAGAACTTGCACTCAAGTGGGGAAAAATACAAATAAAACATTGTTGGATGCAATACTGGGGAAAGAACAGGTTTCAGAGAGAACACGGTGGAGGGGCCTCTAACTCAGATTTGAGGGAAATTTCATGTAAGTGAGATGGCATCTTAAAGATAAGGAGGATTTGCCTAGAGGAGAGAAAGAAGCATATTCCAAAAACGTCAGCATGTGCCAAGGCCTAGAAATAAGAGAGACTGTGGAAAGCCAAGGGAACTGTGTGGTACTTGGCAGAGGAGCGTGGGTCTTATGTTGTGGAAATCCTCTACTCCTAGGGCCCTGGTAGAAAACAGAGTCACCTTTCCCCCTGCAGAAGTGGAAAGGGCAGAATCTGCCTGCCTCTCTGGAAACATAGGCCCAGGCTTGCCAGCAGAATGTTCCTGCCCAGGACTTTGACCCTTGAAGGAGAAAGGTGTAGGGGTGGGGCCTATTCTCCTGGAAATGAGAGTCCAGCAGCTGTGGGTGGCCAATGGCCAGTCTTGGCTGTTCAGCCAGACTCTGACTGTGCCATGTCTCTGGCTATGTTCTCAGCCTAATTGCTCTTGGTTCCTACTCAGGTTTGGAATTCATGAAAACCACATATTGTTCAAGAAATCCATTCACTGCCTAGGTTAGCCTCCTAGAACCTGATTGGTATACAGCTAGGAGAGGTTCAGTCTAATTGGAGTTAAAACCTGAGGGGATAGGGGGAAAAAAAAAAAGGGAGGGTAGGCAGAGTCCACGGGAATTTTTCCTATGGGATTTGGGGAAGGTTTTGCTTTCCAGTAAAAAGAGAAATGCTGTGGAGGAAAAACTCCCTGCTTGCCTGCTTTTGGATGCTGAGAGAGAATGCAATGTCTGGAATTCAACAGCTATCTTGGGACCATGAAGGGAGAGCCAGAGACTCAAAGAGAGACAGACTCAGGATCTGATATTACTGAACTGTTCAATTAACCTAGGTATCACTTTCTTCCAGACTTCCTGTAATGAGAGATAAATCCCTAATATTCAAACCACATTTATTTGAATATTTGGATACCCGCTGTTAAAAACACCTATGTGACACTGCAAGTCATCTAATGTTGCTGGGCCTCAATATTTCTTAGCAAAGTCATGTTGGTGGTACTTACCTCAGAATATCATAGTAAATGTAGAATTAGATAGTGAATATAAAGTATTTAGCATAGTGCCCTACTTATGGTAAGCACTCAATACATGTTAACATTGCTACCTGCATCAAAACCATGAAGTAGCCTGGTACAGTGGCACACACCTATAATTCTACCCTCTTGAGAGGCTGAGGCAGGAGAATCCCAAGTTCCAGACCAGCCTGGGTAACTTAGCAAATCCATGTCTTAAAATTTAAAAAAAGAAAATGTGGCATGTGGTTCAATGGCAGAGCTCCCCTGGGTTCAATCTTTAGGATCACAAAATAAAATAAATAAATAAAAGGCCTGAGGATGTAGCTCAGTGATAGAGTACCCCTGGGTTCAATCCCCAGTCCTACAAAAAATGAAACAAAATGAAAAGCAAAAACAAGAGAAGAATGAAGATTAAAACCTTGAGTGGAAAGAGGTAGCTGGCACAGGAGTCAGGGAAAGATTAGAAAGTCATGAGGAAAAACCTACAACTTCATTTTACCCACCACTCCCTTTTTCATTTGGAAAACTCTTATTCATTTCTTAAAGTCTTTTAAAAATATCCCATCTCTGTGAAACCTTCCTGGGCACCAGGCCCACAGCCTCATGTTCCAAGTTAGTTGTCCTAATACTCTGGAACTCAAAGTTTACCCTTCTTTTCTTGCATTTGTCATGATTTGTTGTGGTTTTCTGCTCTCTATATCTGTGTGTAGTCTCAGAATATAAATGAACTCCCGAGAGCAGAGGTGTCCTGACTGGATCTCCTGCCCCTAGCTTGGGACCTGACAGCTAGTAATAATGATGAAAGTATTATTTGATGCCAGGTATTGTGTTAAGTGCTTTATATATATATATATATATTTTTTTTTTTTAAAGAGTGAGAGAGAGGAGAGAGAGGGAGAAAGAATTCTAATATTTATTTTTTAGTATTTGGCAGACACAACATCCCTGTCTGTATGTGGTGCTGAGGATCGAACCCGGGCCGCACGCATGCCAGGCGAGCGCGCTACCACTTGAGCCACATCCCCAGCCCCAACTTTATATATATTAAATCATACAATCCTCATGACAACTTGATAAGGTTGGTCTATTATTAGTCCCATTTTATAGATGAATAAATTTAAGAACTGAGAGCTTAAGTAACTTGTCCAATATTATACCAATAAGTGCCAGAGCCAAACTACAGGTTTAGTGGTATGTCTCTTTGTCCTGGATGGTACCCACTCTGCTAATGTTGTTTTTCCTATGTAGTGGGTGCTAATAGATATTTGTAATTGAAATGATGGAGAAGAAGTGTCAT
Organism: Callospermophilus lateralis; assembly: GCF_048772815.1. NCBI lineage: Eukaryota > Metazoa > Chordata > Mammalia > Rodentia > Sciuridae > Callospermophilus > Callospermophilus lateralis. The sequence continues at coordinate 120,618,878 of NC_135311.1, read as the reverse complement.
CAAAGCCAAAGAAAGAGTTTCAAGGAGTATGTTAGTCAGTTTCAGCAAAGTTATGCTGCAGTGACAAATAATCCCCAAATCTCAGTTTACAGAAAGGGATAGATATCAGCAGCTGTTCAGTGATGGCTCTGCTGTATATCAGGGATGCAGGCCAAAGAAGCAGCTTCCTATTATCTAAAACAATGCTGTTCTCAGGAGAAAGGAAAAGATACTTGGTAGTATCTTCCCAACTCCATGCTCAATGATGTCACATTAGCAACTTGAAATCAGTCATAGTGAGAGTATTTATTCTATGGATATCAGCAAATACTTTTTCCTTTAGAAAGCTGGTTGTTGAACCTTTACCAGCACAGCACTCGAAAAGGATAATGATTAGATTGTGCATTGGTTCTTAAAGCTTCTGCCCAGAAGAGGCACAGGTCATAGACACGGCACAGGCCACACGTACTCACATTTTATTTGCCAAAGCAAGTCTCATGGCCAAACTGATGTCAATGGGGGCTAATAAAATAGTTCACTCACAGGGAGGGGCTCTGCTGGAGAAGCAGTGAATATTGAAGAATAAAAACAATCTGCCTTCGTGGAGGAGTCAAAGGTGAGGAATGAGAAAAGCCCCTTGAAGTTGGCATCAAGGGAGCGATTTCAGTTGAAGGAGTGGCTCCAGGGCTCCCATGTACTCTTGCCTTGTGGCAACTCATCTGTAATTTTATTTACCAGACCTGTGTTCAGCCCCTATACAGTTTTACCAAGTCGTCCCAATGCTCTTGCTATGTCAGAAATACTGTTTTTCCTGCTTTATACATGGGGAAACTGAGGCTCTGTAGGACCAATTGGCTTGCTTAAAATCACACAGCTAGTGAAACCTCCCACCACATAGCAGTTTCTTTTCTGGTGGACTGTGCTGCTTTCTACTAATGTTTGCTATCTTTCTGGTTGAGAGGATATTATATTTCCTGTCCTGTTGAACTTAGGTGAGGGTTTATGGCTTGCTTTGGTCAATGGGACATGAGCAGAAGTGACATGCATGCCCCTTCAGGACAGAAGCTTTAGAGAGCCTGGGGAGGATCCATGTGTTTTCTTTTCCTACCCTTTGCAGTCATGGAAACCTGTGTTGAGATGGAATCTCTGTCAGCCTACGTCTCTGAGAAACTTCACTGAACAGAGCCCCAGAGTCAGTTCCAATGAGCATATAGTATAGTCAAAGACTCTAATTTGTGGCTTGAAGCTACTGAGATTTTCATAGTTGTTTCTTACAGCAACCAAACCTGTCCCATCCTATCTATCCCTCATTAGGGTCAGATTAGAGACTAGACAAAGGCCTCCCACCAAGTGGACCAAGATCTGCTTACTTTGATGAGTGGAGATACAGGCTTTGAGTTCCAGTGGCTTTGCAGACTTGGAGTTCCAGTTACCCACACTACTACCAACTCACTACCACCTGGAAGACAGCTCGCCTCCTTCTGTCCCCTTTTAGGGATTCACAAATTCACCTGACTTGGTACCCCTTTCCAGTCTTTGTAACATGATTATTGTCCATCTGCCATCCAAACCACAGCAAAATGATGTGGTTTTCTAAGGAACCGACTAAGTCAAGTCACCTGAAACAGCTAAGTCTTTCCGCTTTCGTTTTGAGGTCATTGTGGCCAAATGCTCACTTCCATAAAAAGTTGCCAGCCTTCCAGAGAAAGACTTATGACATTATTATAATATGTTCTTATTAAATGAAAAATTATTCAGTGATACTTGTTAAAGCACAGTAAGGCAGACTATTCAGGGCCTCTGTGACAGGTGTAGGGACTCCTGCAATGAGGTCGTACAGTGGGGGAGAGAGACTGAGTTCCACACCAAACACAGCAGAGACCAGTGGGAATTTATAGGGATCAGTGTCAGGGTCAGGGGACAGAAAACTATCAAGAGGAGACAACAGTTAGGGGGATTCTGGCTAAACCCTCCTAACAGGGTTGTTGCTGAAGATGGGCCAGAGTGATCAAACAGCACTGGGGACAGTGGAGGATGAGGGACTGATCATATCAGATACTGAGGACTGGTGAGTTTTTGATAAGCTGATAGCCAGGTTCTTTACTAAAACTGGATTTTACAGGGAAGTGCACAGGTGGGCATCATGAGATTCAGAAGCCTGACTAATGTGGCCAAGCAAAGACTCTTTGCCACAACAAGTACACATTCAGTTGGGAAATGTTGCAATTAGGCATGGCCTGTGAAAAAACGCTTGCAGAAGGAACCAGAAGTTCTATTGGAAAATGACAATGCAGAGCAGAGGGCATTGGGTTGGAAGCACTCCTAGAAAAACATTTATTGAGCGCCTACTCTGCCTGGCAGTCAGAACTCTGTGGTCCCTGTGTCAGAGAATTCAGTCAAAGGGTGGGGACAGGAAAGCAAGTGAGCACAGGGTGCTAAGACATTGCAATAAGTGAGGCCTGTTGGCTAATTCATCATTCATTCATTCATTCATTCCATCTGTTGCTTATTTTTTGAGCTCTTCTCTTATGCTAGGGACTGGACAGTTAGTATAAATGAGACGGGGGAATATCTTTGTCCTCATGAAACTTAGATTATAACAGACACGAGAAAAGTCAGCACAAAAAGCCAAGGGAGTATTTATCAGGGGAAAGCAACCCTGGGGTGGGGGTCAGAGTGTGTCATTAATCCCTGAGAAGAGATTAATGCTGTAGTCCAAAAGCATAGGGTGTAAACCAAAGAGGGGCAAGAGATGAGGCGAGAAACTAGACTGACAGGGTCTACATCTTGAAGGACTTTAGGTGCTGGGTTGGGTTTAGGTGCTTGGATTTAAACTGAAGATATAGGTGCCATTGGAAAGGTTTTGAGTTGAGATGCTTCAGGGAGTGACGATTCTAGCTGCCTTTTGGTACTCTGTCTCTGGGGGAAAATGGAGAGAGGGCTGGATGGTTAGAAATCAGAGCCAAGGAAACAACCCAAATGAGAGACATCAAGGCTGACACAAAGGCAGAGACATCTGGAATGAGAAGTGGCAAAGGCTTAGGAGATATTTGGACATTCATTGGACAGGACATGGCTACCATTTGACTATACTTCTAATTAACTGTGTTTATCATGGACAGAAACTCTGTGCTTATGTGACTGGCTGTTTAACATCTCCCTTCCCAAGTAGATCATAAATTCCATGAGGACAGGGATTAAGTCTGTATTGCTCACCACATAATCCTGGGGACAGTGCCACACACAATGCCCAGCATATAATAAATGCTTATGAGTGAATGAACGAATGAGGTGGAAGAGGAGGAGCTAAGGACAATGATAGTGACGATTCTTGGAACTAGTTTAAGGAATATCAACATCTTCAACTAAACATCAAAGAGTTTTTTGAAAGATTTCTATCCACTATAATCTGTCAGACCCCCTTTCTGGACATTGGGCTCCCTGATGATATCTCCAATGGGTTCTAAAGCTTTGCAGTGAGTTTTAGTTACTAATGGAGCTTATTATTTCATTTTTCCATTTTCCTTCCTCCCTGGAGATCAAACCAAGGGCCTCCTGTGTGCCTGACAACTTTTCTACCACTTTTGCATTTTTCGAAGGTCAGTCTCTCTTTAGTTCGAAGTCCAACAGGCAGGGCTTGTGGCTGGAGAGGAAGTAGGTGTGGTCTGCTCTTTCTGTCCTGCCCTCTGGTGGGTAGGGACTAGAAGGAAATAAAGGGGACTTGTTTCTCTAGGTGTCCTTGGCTGGCCCTTGGCCGACCCCTTCCTCCTCACAGCTTTCGCTGGACCTGAGTCATCACAGCTGCCGGATCATTGTCTATAGACACAGCATGTATGTGTGTGTGTGTGTAGCGGGGTGTGGGTGGGATATCCCCACAGACCAAGCTGAAAAAGGGAGTGGTGCTAAGCAGTCCTCGGTGGGCAAGCCTCCTCTGGTTCTCCCTTCACAGCTCACCTCTGCCCCCAGCAGGCCCAGTCACCCCTATTGCATCTACTCTGCAGCCCCAGCCCTGGGGCCTGTGGACCTGGTGAAATCCATCTTTCTATTTTCTTTGCTCTCTTTGCCACCTGGTCACATCCTTGACATTCTCTCCAATGACCTTTCCTCTGTTTCAGTAGCACCAAGGCAGGTTGGCAGGTGAAGTCAGTTGCTCAACTGACATTGGCAAGGAATGAGAAGCCAGACGCCCTCTGGTGGCTCCTCAAACCCAATAAATAATTCGTCTGACTTCCAGTTATCTAGATGTATAGCAGATACCCCAAACTTTGTGGCATAACACAACCTCTATTTCACCATGCTTGTAGAGTCTGAGTCAGGAATTTAGCTAGGCATAGGAGGGATGGATGGCTGGTCTCTGCTGTCAATAGGTGGCTTCCAAAATAGCTCCCAGGACTCCTGCCTCCTGATAGTCATGCCCTTATGAAGTCCCCTCCCACATTGTATTGGTCTGTGTGACCAATAGAATATGGAGGAGGTAATATTATGTGCTATGGTTTGGATATGATTTGAGTGTATCCCCTAAAAGTTCATGTGCCAGAAACTTGGGCCCCTGTGTGGAGGTGTTGGAACCTTTAAGAGGTGGGATCTGGTGGAAGGTAATTAGGTCACAGGGACATTGCCCTGAGAAGGGTTTAGTGCTGGTCTTATGGACTGAGTGAGTTCTACCAAGAAGGAGTTGTTATAGAGAATAAGCCTGGACCCTCAATCCTTTCGGTTTCAGGTCTCACCATGTGATCTCTTTCAAACCCTGCTAAGACCCTCACCAGAAGTCAAACAGATGGGGCTGCCTTATTTGGGACTTTCAGTCTTAAGACTATGAGCTAAATAACCTCTTTTCTTTAAAATGTATCCAGCCTCAAGTATTTTATTAAAACAATAGAAAACTTCTATTATTCTATATGTTGCTTTTGAAACTAGATTATAAAAAATATTGTGGCTTCTGACTCTCTGCCCCTTGGATCACTCACTCTGGGAGAGGCCAGCTGTCACATTTGAGGATGGTCACATGTAGAGAGGCCCATCTGGAGAGGAACTGAGGTGTCTTGCCAATCCATGTGAATAGGCTTGAAATGGATTCTCTGCCCTGGAGAAAACTTGGATGACTGTAGTCTTGGCCGACAGCTTGACTAAAACTTTGTGAGAGACCCTGAAGTCAGAATCACCCAGATATGCCACTCTTGGATTCCTGACTGTCAGAAACTGTGTGAGTTGATACATGTTTTTTGTTTGTTTGTTTGTTTTAAGCAGTTGCATTTTGTGTGTCGGGGGCGGGTACTGGGGATTGAACTCAGGGGAACTCGAACACTGAGCCACATCCTAGCCCTATTTTGTATTTTATTTAGAGACTCGGTCTCACTGAGTTACTTAGCTCCTTGCTTTTGTTGAGGCTGGCTTCGAACTCGTCCTCCTGTCTCAATCTCCTGAGCTGCTGGATTACAGGCATGTGCCACGGTACCCAGCTCAGTAGTTGCATTTTAAAGTGATTTATTGTGTAGCAATAGATAAGGATCCACTGCTCCTTGTGTGTGGGGCTTAGTTGGAAACACTCAGATGGCTGAGGGCTGAAATCACCTGAAGGTTACTTCACACACATGCATGATGCCTGAGCTGGGACTGTCACCTGGTGGGAATACGTAACTGGGATTTTTTTTTTTTTTTTTTTAAGTCATGGCAGTTGGGTTCCAAGAGGGAGCTTCCATAAAATGACCTTCCAAAAGACTGAGCTTCAAAGGAGTAGCAAGGTTTCTTTTGAACTAGGCTTGGAAGTAAAACAGAGTAACTTCTGCAGCATGCTTTTGGTCAGGAGTGAGTCACTTAGGTCAGCCCATACCCAAGGGAGAAGAATGTGGCTTGTTCTCTTGATGCAGGAATGAGAAGGTCAAGTTGCAGAAGAATAAATGGAATGGAAAAGATTTCAGAGCCATCTTTGCACAATACAGCCATACCTGCCCGGCCCTGAATGTTTTCTCTGATAAGTAGAAAACCCAATGCATTGCTGTCTGCATTGCCCCTCAGGAACAGAGGGACAGATGGCTTCTTTTCATAAGCCCTACACACTTACAGAACTGGGAGTAAGGCTCATTCTGCTGAAGTGGCTCTTCCTGTCGAGCCCTGAGGAGAGTCAGCAGTGCTTTGGGCTTGGAAGATGGGTACTTCTTGCCTTTTGTTCTCAGTTATTGACTCTAGTACAAATCCTACCTTTCTAGAAAAACAGAGAAGATCCCATTTGGCATCTCACCCCACCAAGTCACCTCACTCTTTCTCTGCCAGTCACTGTACTTAGCCCTTCACCTCTAGGAGTCCTGCACCTACCTTTCTAGTTAGGAATTATAAGTCCATTTCACAGAGGGGATCTAGAGGACCAAGGTCCATAGCTGCCGGGTGGTGGAGGAGGGAATCGATGCTAGTTCTGACCTCTTTTTCAATCTTCTAGGTTTTCTGGGATTTCAGAAAGCCTGCAAGTATAGGAGCTTCAGCCCTGGTTTCCTCAGGTCATTCCAAGGGTGAGGCCAGAGTGAACAGTGTGAGAGGGGAGGAGGGAGCTACTTACTGGAGGTAGGACCTTAAAACCCTGTCTGGCAGTCATTGAGAATAAAATATCAATAAATGATAGAGAGGATGTGAAGAATAAGAAACACTATTACACAGTTGGTGGGATCATAAATTAGTACAACACTATAGAAATCGGTACAGAGACTCCTCAATAAACTAGGCATGGAACCACCATATGACCCAGCTATGCCACTTCTTTAGGTATTTATCCTAAAGAATTAAAGTTATCATACTATAGGATACATGCACACCCATGATTATAGCAGCATAATTCACAATAGCCAAACTATGGAACCAACCTAGGAGTCTACCAGTGGAGGAATGGATAAAGAAAATGTGGTATAATTGCTGATGGGACTGCAAATGGGTGCAACCATTCTGGAAAACAGTATGGAGATACCTCAGAAAACTTGCAATGGATCCACCATTTGACCCAGCTATCCCATTCCTTGGTTTATACCCAAAGGACTTAAAATCAACATGCACAGTGACACAGCCACACGGATGTTTATAGCAGTTTAATTCACAATAACTAAACTATGAAACCAACCTAGATGCCCTTCAACAGATGAAGGGATAAAGAAAATGTGGTACATATACACAGTGGAATATTACTCAGCCTTAAAGAAAATAAAATTATGGCATTTGCAGGTAAATGGATGGAACTAGAGAATATTATGCTAAGTGACATAAGCCAATCCCCAAAACCCAAAAGCTGAATGTTTTCTTTGATAAGCAATGCTGATCCATAGTTGTGTGGAGGGATAGGGGAAGAATGAAGGAACTTTGGTTTGTGTAGATGGGAATGAGGAGAGGGGTAGGGTTGGGGTTGTGGGGATGGGAAGGACAATACAATGTGACAGACATTATTATCATAATATAAATATATAATTACACTCCTGGAGTGACTGCACCATGTACAGCCGGAGGAATGAGAAGTTGTACTCCATTTGAGTGCTATATGTCAAAATGCATTCTACTGTAAAATAAATAAGTTACTTAATTAAAAAAAGAAAATGTGGTATATATACACAATGGAGTTTTATTCAGCCATAAAGAAAAATGAAACTCTGTCATTTGTAGGAAAATGGATGAAACTAGAGATCATTATGTTAAGCAAAATAAGTTAAACTCAGAAGGTCAAGAGACATATGTTATCTCTCATATGCAGAAGCCAGAGAGGAAAGGGGAAAAAAAAGGTGAGGATGGATCTCATGGTAATCAAAGGGAGATCAGTATAGGAAAGGGATCAAGGGGAGGGAGAGGGGAAGTACTTGGGAGTGATATTGGCCAAATTATGTTGGCCAGTTTAGATTGTTATATTGTGTGCATGTATGAATATATAGCAACAGATTCACCATTACGTACAACTATAATGCACCAATTAAAAATGTGAAAAAAATTTTAAAAAACTGAAACAAATAAAAACCCTGCCTAAGAGTTGGGGCTAGTTTCAGATGCACACTTTGGGTGAAAGGGGAGGAGAAACAAGAGGAGGAGAATAGATTTTTATTTTATTTTCAGACTTGTCCTCAGTCAGTGAGCTTTCCAGTGGTCAGAAGGCTGATCCCAAGATGAAGGCCCTGGACTCACCACCTACTCTGTTTGTTGTCCTAGAACTTCTGAAGATCCCCCTGAGCTCGTGGGGCCTGTTGCTGCTCAGCTCCTGCTGGTGCTCAGCCTGCCCCTGACTGCCTGCTGACCACTCTTTCGTACATGCTGCTTTCCCAAGTCCCAGGACAGAATGAGCATTCCTAGCACCTACATTCTGCCCGGTACTATCTCATGTTAGGGACCCAGAATAAAAGCAAAACAACTTCTGTCCTTGAGTTGATCTCAGTCTGATAGGAGGAGAAACATGAGGAGTTAACTTACAGGTGTCATGTTATAAGGTACATTTAATAAGGGTTAAGATTACACAAATGTGGGAGTGCAAAATTCAACAATAAAAAGGAATGAACCATTGAAACTGCTATCACATGGATGAATCTCAAGTCGTCCTACAGAATATGAAAGAAGGAAGACACAGTGGATGACTCCAGTTTCATTGCATTCTAGACCAGGTAAATCTATGGGATATATTGGATAGAAACAAAGTAAGTAGTTTCTTGGAATAAAAGGGGATTGACTGGGGAGGGGCATTAAGTTTGTCTGAGCCTCAATACAAGTGTGGGTTATGTCAGAATATTCAGTTAAAACTGATCAAACTGTATACCTAAGATGAATTTCATCATATGTAAATTATATGTGTCAGGCAGCTTTCAAAATACCCCACAATGGCCCCCACCTCCTGGTCTGTATGCTCTTGTGTAAAACCCCACCACATCAATCATTTTCCCGACATAATCTATCAGGTTGGTCTCTGGCCTGTAGGATATGGCAGAAGTAATGGGGTGTCGCATCTGAGATTTGGTTGTAGAAGATAACTACAGTCCTTTCTTCACCTCTCTGTCTCTCCACTTACTGTGGAGAAGGCCATATGTTGAACATTCCTATAGAAAGGTCCAAGAGGCCATGAAGCCTCTTGCCAACAGCCTGTAAGTGGATCCTTTGGACTCAGTGAAGACTTCAGATGTCTGCAATCCTATCTGACTGCTTGAACACAAACTCATGAGATTCCTGACCATGGAAGATAATAAATGTGTTTCCCACATTTTTAATTGGTGCATTATTTTTGTAAATAATGATGGGCTTTGTTGTTAAGTATTCATACATGTACATGATATAACAATATAATTTGGCCAATATCACTCCCCAGCACTTCTCCCCTCCCTCCTGCCTCCTGTTTCTCCTGATCGCCCTTTGATTATCATGAGATCTGCCCCCACCTTTATTTTGCTTTTTCCTCTCTGGCTTTTGCATGTGAGAGAAAACAGAGGTTTCTTGACCTTCTGAGTTTGACTTATTTTACTTAACATCATGATCTCTAGTCCCATCCATTTTCCTGCAAATGACATAATTTCATTTTTTCTTTATGGCTGAGTAAAACTCCATCATGTATATATACCACACGTTCTTTATCATCCATCCATTGAACACCTAGCCTAGTTCCATAGTTCTGCTATTGTGAATTGTGCTGCTATAAATATGGATATGCATGTATCACTATAGTATGATGACTTTAAAAATGTTTGGTTTTTTTAAGTCATAAGTTTTGGGGTTTTATGTTATGTAGCAAAAAATGATAATATAATATTTTAATAGACTAAACATATGGGGAAAATATATTTAAAGCGCTATTTGCTCAGATGGTTTTCCCAGGGTTTTTCAAGTGCTTTTGGTGACTCAGACTTCTGGGCTCAGTTTCTGAGATGGAGAGACAAGGGGCTGAGAGCTCTGTCTAGACATCAGGAACTAGTGCCTCCAAAATAGACACAGACCTCGCCTACTCAACAGCCCCACAATAGCTGCACATGAGGCCTGGGCACACACTGGCTGGGCAGAGAGGACTTCAGAAATGCTCCTGGCCCCTGCCCATATGTCCTCAGCTGTAGCAGGAATCTACCCAGGGTTTAGAAGCTAGTAACATTCTGCTATTTTTGGATACTTTATATTGCCAGGTAATATGCAAAGTGCTTAGCATGTGTGTTTTTATTTTCTCTTTGTATGGATTCTTCTTGACATAACTGTAGCCATCTGAGTTGGAACTGCCAAGATTGCCCTAGAATAACCCTAAATGGTTTTTTGTGTATAGTTTTCAGTACAGTACAAGTAGATGAAACCATCTAAGTGGTTTATGGAGCTTTGCATCTAGATCCCAGCTCTAGGGATGTGTCCTGTCTCTTTGATATTAACTTAAGATAAACCAGGTATATTCCAGCTAGGTGAAGTCATTTTTGTCCTAACCCATAAATGTGCCCCACTTTTCAACCCAAATTTCAGGGATCCAACTGGTCTTGCTGCCTCCCAGGACCATGCTTTTGTAGGAAGTCCCCTGATAAATGGCACTCTGTGCAATCCTGGAGCTGTCTGCCTCTCTTTCTTCAGTGTCATGGCACTTGGGGTCTGGTCTTCATACACTACGACTGGGTTGTTTTAGAACACTCTTCTCAATAATCCCCTGAAGAAGACCTAACAGATCCTAGTTGACAGTGAAGACTCAGAAAGCTGAAGCAAATTGCCAAAGTCATAGAACTTCTAGGTTGTGGCAACTTTAGACAGAAATCCGCATTTTTCTAGTTCCCAAACTAAGAGGCAGGGAGGCAGTAACCCCAGACTTGAAAACTATGCTTGCAAGAACAAGGAGAACAGCCACATATTCTGCTTTCTGATGAAAGATCACAAATATCACCCCTAATTCCACAGGGCAATATATAGAGAGACTGGCAGATGATTTCAAAGCTCACGAGCCTCAGAGATCATGAGTCAGAGAGGAGGGAATGGAGACCCAGAGAGGGAAGTGATTTTTCCAAGTGCTCTTCAGTTCTATCAACCTTCTTCTCCTTCTCTTCCTCTTCTCCTCCCTTCCCCCCTCCCCCTTCTTTTTTTTCTTTGGGGGGGGCAGTATGAGGCTTGAGCCTAAGTGTGCTTTACCACTAAGCTGTATCCCCAGCCCTCTTTATTTTTTATTTTGAGACAAAGTCTTGCTAAGTTACCCAGGCTGTGCTAGAACTTGCGATCCTCCTGCGTTAGCTTCTCAGGTCACTGGGATTACAGGTGTGCACCACTAAGCCCAGTTATTATTATTATTACTATTATTATTATTTAAAGCATTACAGGCAGAGGAAGTAGCTATACATTGATCTTAAGGCAAAAGAGTGCCTGGATACCAGCAAATATTTAAAGGGAATTCATCGGTGTTTTTGCCTGCCTAGAATGATTTCCCTTTCTTCAGGTACCAGCCCTATTCTTTCTTTGGGGAAACATCCTTTCCCCAGTCTCATCCCATGGTAAGTGTGGGGCTGGTCCCATCTGCCATCTGGAGGAGGCTTAAGACCTGGCCTAGCCTGTCAGAATGTTCTCATCAAGGAACGGGGCCAAGAAGGCAGGGCCAGGGTTGGAGAAGCCAGTCTGAAGAAGCAGCCAAGTCTGAGGAAGGCATTGCTGAGGCTTGAAGCAAAACAGATTCCCAATGACAGTTTTAAGCACTCGGATCTAGTTGGCATCTGAACTTTTATCCCTCAATGGCTTAGTTACATGAGGTAATAAATGGCATTTTGCTTGAGTCAGTTTGAGCTGTTTTTGCCATAGATAATGTTTTAGCTGATCCAAAGTGTCAAGGGTAGCCTCAGGCCTAAAAGGAGAGCGGCAGTTGGTCAGGTGAAGAAATGAAGAAAAATGTTCTAGACAGAACAGCAAGTGCAAGGGCCCCAGGAGAGAATTGAATGTGGCAGGTTCAGGGAGCTCAAGGAAGGTTGGAAAAATGGTTGCAGAGAGGCTAAGGAGATGGCAAAGATGAGGCTAGAGAGAAGTTCTGGATGGAGGGCTTAGAGGCTTTAAGGATCTGAGATGTTGTACAAGAGCAAAATCATTCATTGTAGGGGTTTAAACAGGTAAAACTTCAACTTAATTTGCATTTTGACAATGTGGAGACTAGACTGGCAGAGGTCAGAGCAGTGCAGGAGAATTATTTAGAAAATAATTGCAGACCTCCCAGCTACAGATGAAAATGATTTAAAGTGGGAGCAGTGAACAAGTAGAGAGGAGACGGATGAGAAAGGGTGGATTTCATGGCAGCCAGTCTCCAAAGATGGTCCCCAATAAGTCATGCCTCCTAATATTCATGCTTTGTCAGATGCGTTTCTGTCCCACAGGGAATCTGGGGGAACCCTGTCCTGTGACCCATGTTAACCAGAGAATGCAGAGGAAGTGTTACCGTGCCAGCACTGAACCTGTTTGTTTGTTTTTTATTTTTCTTTCGTGGTATTAGGGATTGAACTCAGATTGAACTCTACCACTGAGCTATATCCAATATTTCTGAGTCAGGGTCTCGCTAAGTTGCCCAGGCTGTCCTCAAACTTACAAGTCTCCTGCCTCAGCCACCCGAGTCTATGGGGTCTTGTTGTGCACCACCATGCCAGGCTGAACCTAAGCCTTAAGAAGACCCAAGAAGCTCTGCCTTAGAGCTCTCAAGAGCCCTGCTCCACCAGGGAAGAAGGCCAGCTCCCTGAATGTGGGGCCATCTGGAAGCCCCATAGGGAGGGCCCAACATACATGGAATGACAGAGAGCCCTATTCCTGTGTCCCAATTGAGCCTCTAGATGACTCTAGTCCCACCTGACATTTGATTACAATTACACAAGAGACCCTGTCCTAGTCTGGTTATGTACTATAACAAAATACCTGAGATTGAGTAATTTGTAAGCATTGGAAATGTATTTCTCACAGTTCTGGAGGGTGGAAAGTCCAAGATCAAGATACCAGCAGATTTGGTGTCTGTTGAAACCCCATTCCTCATCGATGGTGCCATTTAGGTGTTCTTGACAGACAGGGCAGGGCAGTGCTCTATATGGGCACTAATTGCTCTATGTGGGCATTAATTCTATCCATGAACATGCAGCCATTATTCCGACCAGTCCCTCAGGAGCAAGGAAGTAGGTAACAGTTAGAGGGTTGGGTTGGCTGTGAAATAAAAGCTATGAAAGTAATATATCAAGAAATAGAGCAAAAGGCAAGAATTATATATATTTTCAAAGAAGGAGTGTGGCCGGTTGGGCCAACCAGAGGGTTCTGATTTCTAACAAAGAAAAAGCCTGGGCTTGCTTTATTTATATCAGTACAGACCAAAGGGGATGGATGGGGATCTCCTTCTGGGGAACATGATAAGAATGGAAATACACAGGTTGTTTGTGATTGGCAGGTTACGCCCATCTCCAGTGGCTGTGTTTGGACTTGGAGCTGTGAGCTAGGTCAGGGTGCCAGCATGATCTGGACTTTCTTGAATCAGGGAATTTCACCTTGGAGTTCCTGGAAGATTGGTTTCCCTGTCTTAATGGCTTGAACATGGCCCAGCTCACACACGGCTTACCCATGGCTCCCAAAACCTTATGGCCTAATTTCCTCCCAACACCCCACCTCTTAATACTATCACCTTAGGCCTGAAGCTTCAACATATGAATTTTGGAAGGATACAAGTATTGAAACTATTGCAGACTCTAAATGAGATCATCAGAAAAACTTTCCATAAGAGACTGTAAAATTCAAGACTTGTTAGCTATGATAAAAATTGTAAGCAATTTATAAGCGATTGAAATTTGGGATGATTTGTTCCATAGCACTAGCTAACTGATGTAGACTTGAGGACTATTTAAGGAGTGAAAAGAAGGATAAGGGGTGAATTAAAAAGACACTAGAAGTATCTGGCTTGGTTATGATTTGGGAAATGATAACGGGAGCAAGTTGGAGATTGAGATTTTGGACACGTTGAATTCAAGGTGCCTGGGATCATCCATATAATAGCAATAATTTTGTGAAGCAACTTTCACAGGCTATATCCTGAGCTAATCTCAAGCAAAGACAGGTCATGAGGAGCAAAAGTCCACCCAAGCCAATATAAATAAATGATATTGACAATGGTAATACTGGGTGCTAAGTGTGTGCATCCCTGTTTTGATCCATTTGCATGAGTGTCAGGCCATTTGAATTGCTGTAATAAATTTCTTGGAATAGATAATTTGTAAACAACAGAAATTTATTGCTGGGAAAACCAAGGTCAATGCAAATCCACTGTTTAGTGAGGGCTGCTTTCTGCTTCAAAGATGGCACCTTCTGGCCATTCCAGTAATGGCTACTTCCTGGAAGACAGTGTCACCTTGAACCACAGTCTAAGGATCCAGAGTCCAGGAAGTCTTATAGAATTATATTTATACCCTTTGTTTGTAAACTTTAGCTTTCAAGATCTCAACAGCATGACTTCCATTCCAAGACAAATTGCCCTTTATCTTCATCCATTGCTTTTTTGCTCTCTGTTGTTGGAATAGGAGAAACTGGAGATATGGTTGCTCTCTCATTATATCTGGTGCTCAGCATTGAAAGCATTTGTTCTTACTTGGGGACATGTGCACCAAAGAGAAATGGACAAATGTAATTTTTAAGGGCCTCCTGAATCAAATCTTGTCCTGAAAACCTTTGTGCTATTTATTAAGGCTAAAAAACTGAGCTTTGAAAACTCTGAAAGTTCCAAGAAACAATAAATAGGGTGGTTTCACCATCTAAATTGTTTCCTATTAGATGGAAACAAATTGATATCTGTTAAGTGGTTAAAAATGTTTTATTTGAAACAAATAATGCAATGAAAAAATGCAGCCTATAATTTGTACTTGCTAGTTAGAAAGGGAGCCAAAGAGGTAAGATGGATGAAATATGTGTAAGTAATAACTCACATCTTCAGAATTCTCAAAGCATATGAAATAGCAAAAAGGAAGGTCCTGCCCTGAATCCTAGGAAATTGCCACTGTTCTGTTATAGTCACTGCCTCCTGAATCACTACTGAAACTTTTCTTCATTTTTTAATTAGATTTTTGTTTAATCTCTGAAGTTTAAGCAAAACTTTTGTACTTAGAGATCAAACATCCAAAAATTGAAACTTTTATCTCTGGGGAAAAATGTTCAGGAAAAATGAATGCAACATATCTGATATTGAAATGAAGAAAGGATGTAATGTAAAAGAAAAAAAAAACCTAAAACAAAATCTTTTATTTTGAAATGGAGATTTACATAAAAACTTTTACATTAATTACCTGAGTAACATCATCCCATGGTGCCAAGTATTATATTAAATATAAACTCATTATGTTGTTAAAAAGGGAAACAAGATGGCATCTGCTTTTTAAAAATCATTTATTTTTATGATATTGAAGACTGAACCCAGTGGGGCCCTACCACAGAGCTGCCTCCCCAGGCCTTTTTTTTTTTTTTTTTTTTTTTTTCAGTTTGAGACAGGGTCTCACTAAATTGCTAAGGCTGGCCTTGAACATATGATTATTCTGCCTCAGCCTCCCAAGTGGCTGGGAGTATTAGTGTCCACCACTGTACCCAGCAGATGTCATCTTTCTTGGGGGGGAGGGTGTGTACTGGGAATTGAACTCAGGGGCACTTGACCACTGAGCCACATCCGCAGCCCTATTTTGCATTTTATTTAGAGGCAGGTTCTCACTGAGTTGCTTAGTGCCTGGCTTTGGCTGAGGCTGGCTTTGAACTCTTGATCCTCTTTCTCAGCCTCTGGAGCCACTTGGATTGCATGTGTGCACCACCGTGTCAGGCTGCAGATGGCATTTTCTTGCTGTGTCAAATGATAGGAAGGGTAAAAGGAGTCCCTGGTGTCCCTTTTATACAGGTATTCATCCCATTCATGTGGGACCATTTCCTAAGGCCTCACTTCTTAATACTATTAAAGCAAGGATTAGGTTCTAACAGGCATTTTGGGGAACATTGACATTAAGACCATAGCACCTGGTCCCTTATGTATACTCACCCATATCAACCCCATGACATGTGTAGTCTTATTATCCTCATTCTTCAGATGAGGACAATGAGGTACAGATGAATGGTGGTGATACAAAACTCAGTCTTTGTCCAGAGTTTTACTGGACAAAGCAAATGAGAATACAGAGTCAGTGTCAGAGGCTGTGATTCTAATTGCCAGGTTGAACAGAGGACTTTTAAAAAGGGAAACACAAAGGCTGTGCTCCAGGTGTGCCCATCAGGAGTCATAATTCATATCCAGAGAGCTGCCCTGAGGGACAGCCATTCTTAGATCTGTTGGTACCAGCTCCCAAGTCTGGATTTCTTCATTCCTGGGGTCAGTGAGCAGAAGGACTGATAACTCAGCCTAGGACAGGAAGAATATCAATCTTGCTTTCCCTGCAGTTAGGGATGGAGAGAGGGAGAAGAGGAAGAAAAAGGTGGAGGGCAGGGGAAATCTCAGTTTTACAATAAGCCACCAGCAGGGTGTGGTGGCCCATGCCTGTAATTCCAGTGACTCAGGAGGCTGAGGCAGGAGGATCACGAGTTCAAAGCCAGCCTCAGCAATTTAGCAAGAAACCTAAGAAACTTAGTGAGACTCTGTCTTGAAATAAAAAATAAAAAGGGCTGGGATGTGGCTCAGTGGTAAAGTGCCCCTGAGTTCAGTCCCTGGTATAGATAAATAAATAAATAAATAAGCCGCCGGTGGTCAGGTAGCAATGTTAATATTTAAAGCATGAAGTGGACCCCTGTTACAGGGAGCCAGGATTCACAGGCAGGGCACTCTGACTCCTTGTGTCCTTGTGACCGAGGACTCTGCGAAGCTGCCCTCTGTGAAGGGGG
Organism: Callospermophilus lateralis; assembly: GCF_048772815.1. Lineage (NCBI taxonomy): Eukaryota > Metazoa > Chordata > Mammalia > Rodentia > Sciuridae > Callospermophilus > Callospermophilus lateralis. The sequence continues at coordinate 120,602,102 of NC_135311.1, read as the reverse complement.
CTTAAGGACCAGGTTCTCTTAGGGCCACCAGCATGGCCGGAAGCCTCAGAGACAAGCAAGCACTCTGGCTCCTTCTGGAGTGAATTCCAGTCACTCCAGCCCTGATCAAGGCACCTGACCATAGTCTCTGTGTCAGATCAGTTACCTGCAAGCACAAGGATGAGGACCAAGTGTGGGCGGATTATCAGTGGGGGAGGGGAGCAGAGCATCTTGAATGGCGGACATGGCTGGCTGAACCCACTTTTCCCTAAGGTGAGTGAACAGGTTTTTGAAGGAACATGTCTACTAGAAAGAGGTCCTGCTTGGGTCAGAACCCCATGACTCAGTGCTCAGCACCTCGACCTCTGCCCTGTAAAATTCCATGGGGAATGGGAAAGAATGTGGCCACCCACCCCTCGCACTGTGCTGACCCACTTCCTAACCTCTGAGCCCCACTGGATGTTCCTTAGCCCACGTCCCAAAACCTCTCTGTGGGGCTGCTTCTCACGTCCTGCCCCAGCTGATATGGTTCTGGATTCTCTCCTCTGGTTCCCTGCATTCTCTCACACAGGGAATAAAACTAATAGCAACTTGGAATGCAATTGCTAATGCACTGTCAGGAACTAAGCAGGAGTTTTTTTGTTTTGTTTTGTTTTGTTTTTTTAATTTTTTAAGTACTAGGGATTGAACTGGGGTGCTCTATCACTGAGCTACATCCCCAGCACTTTTTTATTTTGAGACAGGATCTCACTAAATTGCGTTGGATGGTCTTGAACCTAGGATCCTTCTGCCTCAGTCTCCTGAGTCGCTGGTATTACAGGAGTGCTCCACTGTGCCTGGCTACACAGAGGTTCAACGTGCTCAGAGTCCCCCTTAAAACAACCCTAGGAAGTAGGTGCTCTTATGTTCATTTTACAGATTAATAAAGTGAGGGTCTCAAGAGATATGTAACTTTGCCAAGTTCACACAGCCAGTGAGGATTGCCCTTAAATGGATTTATGTTTCCCTGAGATTCATGTTCCTCGAGACAGGGTATCCCTCCAGCTCAGGTTGTTTTTCCCCATCCTACCTCCCTTCTTGGGGAAAGAGCCTGATGCCTTCTTTCAAAGGGGCATATCTCTGGCCTCTGCTTGCTGTGCTTCAAGTTCACTTGGCGAGGGGCGATCTCAAAGTTTGATTCTCACACCAGCAACATCAGCAAAACCTGGGAACTTGTCCAAAATGCACATTCTCAGGCAGCCCTACTGAATCAGAAACCTGGGGGGGGCCCAGTGCTCTGTGCCTTAGCCAACCCTCCAGGTGGTCCCGATGCCTGCCCAAGTCTGAGAACTACCAGGGAATGTGGGAGAGAGTGCCCTCCACAGCCTTTCCCATCTCACGCCCAGGTGGCTCTGGAGACAGCAGCTGTGGAAAGTGAGAATTTTCCGCTGAGTGGCTTTGTGTGTGTGATTGTTGTTGTTTTCTCATCACATTTGTTAGAAATGACTCAGGTCTGGCTTGAAGGAAAGTGTGTGAATTCTTTAATTGTCACATACCATTATTATTTTTTCACATTTGTGTGTATTCTAAAAGAGAGAGAAAATAAACAAAGAAACCCAAACTGTGGGTGTCTGTGTAGGGGAGGGTTGTGAATACAATCCCTTGTTTAGTCAATGAACTTGAACTTTGCCTTCTCAGTATCAAATATCGTGCTAGGTTCTGAGGCGCAGAACTGCTGTCTGCCTGATCCTGTGTCAGGGAGTACTGACACCTCACTAAGAACTAGAATGTGGGGTTTCAAGAGTTGGGGCCTCAGGCTTTTCTACACTATAACTCTAGGCTGCACCATTTCAAATTTCTCGCCAGTGTATAACCTCTGCCACTTACCTGCTGTGTGATCTTGGGAAAATTACTCAGCCTCTCTGGGTCTGGTTCCTCCATGGTGGAATAAGAATAGTACTTCCTGTCTTACAGGCTTGTTGTGATGATGGGGAAAATGTATGTAGTATTGAGACACAAGGATATGTGTTGTTTCTTTGTCTTGCAAATTTGAAGAATGAGATCCATGGTCAGGGTGAGAGCAAAGTAATAGGATTTATTAAAGTGATAGAAAGAAAGCAGAGCTCCTGCAGGGGGAGGGGTCCCAGGAAGAGTTGCCACTGGGTGGCTGTTGTCTAGGGTTCAGATGATAATGTTAGAGGGGAATTAGGTGGCCTCAAAGACCACAGGCTAGAGATTTTAAAGAAGTGGGTCTTTGCTGAGCACAGTGGCGCACGCCTGTAATCCCAGGGGCTCGGGAGGCTGAGGCAGGTGGATGGAGAGTTCAAAGCCAGCCTCAGCAAAAGTGAGGTGCTAAGCAACTCAGTGAGACCCTCTTTTTAAATAAATTCAAAATAGAACTGGGGATGGCTCAGTCCCAAGTGCTCCTGAGTTCAATCCCTGGTACCACCTCCAACCCCCAAAAAGAAGTAGGTCTTTGAGCCCAGTCTTATTGGAACACTGGTGTTCACGGGCCCGGTCTAATCAGGATGTTGATCATGTGCTGCTTCTCCTCAGGGACTGGCTCAGGGCTCTGACGCAGACCTCTAGGCTGCAGTGGAGTCACTGGTCACTGTCTACTCCGTTTGTAAACTCCTGCAGGGGGCAGGTGAGGGGGATCTTAACCCTGTCTGCCTAACACATTTCTATCTCCTGTTCTCAATGTAGAGTTGTCACTTGTTGGCAGTGTGACTTGAACAAGTTACTTGGCCTCTGTAGGCTTGTTTCCTCTCTTGAAACCAGCTGTACATACCTCATGGGATTGTCGTGGGGTTAAAGGTTTATTTTATTATTATTATTTTTGGTACTGGGGGTTGAACCCAGGGGTGTTTTACCACTGACCCCCTATCTAGTCCTTTTTATTTTTTATTTTGAGGTCGAGTCTTGCTAAGTTGCTAAGGCTGGCCTTGAACTTGCCATCCTCCTTCTTCAACCTCCTGAGTTGCTGGAATCACAGGTGTGCACCACTACACCCAGCATCACATATTGCTTTAATCAGTTTTTGCATCACATGATGAAAATATCTAACAAAAATCACTTAGAGGAGGGAGAATTTATTGGGGCTCACAGTTGGTTTCAGAGATCCCCATCCACAGACAGTTGCCTCCATTGTTCCAAAATTCTCTCCTGTAGCTGCCCCAAGTGAGGCAGCCTGTCATGGGGGAAAAGCCCAGAGAAGGAAAGCTACTGAGCTCATGGGGGAGTGAGAACAGAGAGATGGGGGAGTCGGGTGGGGCCACAGGAAAAATGTACCCTTCCAGGGCAGCCCGCAGTGACCCACCTCCTATGGCCACATCCTACTTGCCTGCAGTTACCCCGTCAGTCCATTTAAACTAGGATGGGCTGGTAGGTTACAATTCTCATCACCTAATCATTTCACCTTGGGATATTCCTGCATTAACAGGAGTTTTTGGACCTCTCATGTCCAAATTGTAATATACATCAGTCTTAAAATGACTCTGTACAATAAAAAGCATTTCTACGCACGTTAGCTACTATTATTATGCACATAGCACGGTGCCTGGGATACAGCCAAAGCTCAAAATGTGTGGCTACTCATATGGGTTTCCATCCTTAACCTTGCAGAAGCCCCAACCTCAGAAAGTAATGAGGCTGTTGTTCCCGGTTTCTAGATGCTTCAGAGAATCCAGCTCACTGATGCCTTCAAGGAGTTTGCAAGTCCTGGCTTTGGGTTTGTGCTCTTTCTGCCAGTTCATTTTGTGTCTTTGAGTTTCAACCGCCGCTCAGGTCTTCTGCTCTTTGCTTTTGATCTGTTCTCAGATTTTTTTAAAAAATATTTATTTCTTAGTTGTAGTTGGACACAATATTTTCATTTTATTTGTTTTTATGTGGTGCTGAGGATCGGACCCACGGCCTCGCACATGCTAGGTGAGCGCTCTACCGCTGAGCCACAACCCCCGCCCATGTTCTCAGCATTTTTGGTCTGGTTTCATGCCTTATTCCCAGGGCAGATCCCACTGGCATTAAGTCACACAGACCAGAGTCAAGTGCCTGCTCTATTACTCAGTAGCCATGTAACCTTAACAAAGGATTTAATAGATTTTTCTCATCTGTAAAATGGGACTAGTAAAATGCTTATCTTGCAGGGTTGCTTAAAGATTATATGTAGTCATTTGTTTGTAAACATTCAGCCCAATAAATGGTGCTCAATAAATGCTTATTTTCTTGTATCTACTTCTTCCATCATCATCTGAAGTTAGTATATTGATATTTGTTTGTTATTTTTGACAAATGTGCTTCAGCCCTGAGGCACATTCCAGACCTTGTTTAAAAAAATTGTTTTGAGCCAGGGTCTCATTAAGTGGCTTAGGGCCTCACCAAATTGCTAGATTGGCTTTGGACTTATGATCCTCCTGCCTCAGTTTCCCAAGCCATTGGCATCGCAGGCATGTATCATGGTGCCTGGCTGGTATATTGATATTTAAAAGGGAATGTAATCTTCCCTACTTGTGGCTGAGACTACCAGTCACCACACAATACCCAAGAATACTTTCTTAGTATTTTGACCTTATTGCAATGTGGGAGGCACAGGAATATACCCAACTAAAGACTAGGTCTTGCCACCTCCCTTCCCTTGAAGCCAGATGTTATCATGAATCTATTTCATGGCAATAACTCGATAAGAAGTGTTTAGCTGTGGTATGGGCTAAATTGTGCCTCCCCCAAAAAGATGTGTTAAAAGTCCTGACCCCAGTACCACAATATGGGGGGGTGGGACAACGTCCAGGGGGTCTCATTAAAGGGTCTTTCTTTCTGCCTAGGATAATCCAAGCCACCCTAAAACTTAGAATCTCAAATAATTAGTAAATAACAAGGCACAAATACTCAGAAATATGTTTACAGAAAGTGAAGCCCATGCTAGATCTAGTCCACATGGGTTCTGGAAGTAGACAAAAGACAACATGGCTCTGATGGTTTATTTAAGGGGGTGCATCAAAGGCAGGGATAAGGTTTCAAGGATGGAGTCTTACTTCTGGATGTCTTGCAGTCCTCAGGTTGATTGACATCTGGGCAGGTCACACCCATCTCAGGTGCTGTGTGGGCCATTGGCAGAGCGGGATAGAGATTCACATTGTCCCTGGGTAATTGACCAGAGGAAATGTCCACTGCTCATTCCCAGTCACCAGATGTCTCTATCCATGAGGCTTCTATGCACAGTGACCCACATGCAACCCATGGACGGCTCCCGATACCACAGGATACAATCTTATTTAGAAATGAGGTTTCCCCCTCTCTAGAGGTAAGCAAATTAAAATAATATCATTAGGGTGGGTTAGGATACAACTAGTATCCTTCTTTAAAGGGGACATTTGGATTCAGAGACAGACATGTGCAGTGAGGACGACATGAATACAGATGGGGAAAAGACAGCCATGTGACTGGAGTGATGTACCCACACACCATGACCCGCAAGATCTCTGGCAAACACCAGAGGACGGAAGAAGCAAGGAAGGATTCTCCCTAGAGCCAGCAGAGAGAGAGCACGAGCCTGCCAACACTTTGATTACAGACTTCTGGCCTCCAGAACTGCTCGACAATACATTTCCATGGTTTACACCACCCGTGGTTGGTACTTTCTTTCTGGGAGCCCTAGGACATTAATACAGGTAGAATTTTAGGAAGCCTGAATAAACACACTGAACAGGAAAGAATTTTGCAATTCAATGCATCTTTAGGCATTTTGATTACTGCAATGTTCATATATGACTGATTTAAGAGGAATGGGTTGAAATTGGATGAGACGATCAAAGGCTCTTTGTTCTGCTTTAGCTCTGTGTTCTTGAGGGCCCTGCAGAGCAACAGGGAGGGTCAGATTTTAGTGATATGAGAGACTTCAGGAGAGGAACCTTTGGGAGGAATGCTATCAGGGTGACTGGGTAGCTATTATTGAGTTGGGGGCCAGAATTCTCAGCTACTGGTTGGCAGTCACAGGTATAAAGGTTAAAGGTCAGGACAGATTTGAATTTTCTTTTTTTTCTGTGTTGAGGATTGAACCCAGGGTCTTACACATGCTAAGTCTCTCAGTCAGCTTTTTGCCCCTGTGACAATATACCTGAGAAAAACAAAGGAGCAGCTCACCTTGTGGCCTACAAGGAGAGAGGAAGGGAGGGAGGGAGGGAGGGAAAGAGTGGTGGGGATAGAAGGAGAGAGAGGTGGCACACACCTGTAATCTCATTGTCTCTGGAGGCTGAGGCAGGAAGATTGCAAATTTAAGGCCAGCCTCAAATTTAGTGAAGCTCTAAGCAACTTTGCCAGACCCTGTCTCAATTGGGGGCTGGGGCTGTAGCTCAGTGACAGAGTACTTGCCTAGCATGTATGAGGCACTGGGTTTGATTCTTAGGACCATAAGAAAATAAACAAATAAAATAAAGGCATTCTGTCCATCTATAACTACAATTTTTTAATTGAATGGACTGACTGGATGGTAAAGGCCTCCTGAGTTTAATCCCTAGTACAGAAGGTGGGGGGAGAGGAAGGGCTAGGGATAGATTCACTAGCCCCACCTTCTAAAGTTTTCACTATTTCCCAATAGTGTCATCAAATTATGAATCCATCAATGGATTAATCCATAATGAGGTCAGAGCCTTCATGATCCAATCACTTTCCTTTGAACATTGCTGCATTGGAGACCAAGCCTTCAACACATGAGCCCTTGGGGAGTATTCTAGATCTGAACTATAGCACTAGGCAAGCACTTTACCATTGGGCAACATACCCCTCAGACCAGACTTGCATTTAAATCTGGGCTTCACCCTTACTTGCTGTGTGATCCTGGGCAAGCTACTGAATTACTCTGAGCTTCGGATTCCTTATTTATAAAATGGAACAATTATAGCTCCTATGACATAGGGTTCTCATGGTGATTTAATGACATAACATGTCCAGTAGAAAAAAAGATAAAGACACATCCTATCTTTACCTAATCCAGGATGTAGATTTTTCTGTTCTGATTACCTACCCTTACAGATTACAAGTGGACAGACTGGATTCTGTCCAGTTTGTTTGTTCCTTCTTACCTATGTGGACTCATTCAGTAAACATGCTAAATGTACCTACTATGTGTCTACTACATAACAGGTGATGAGAAAATGTGGTGAGCCAGACCTGACAATAGCATCCAAACACAGACAACTCAAAGGATGATTAAAAAGTAGAGGCAAAGTTGTTTGGGTGCCCTTCCCCTCCTCTCAATATCATATTTTGAGATTTCTGCTATGGCTGTCCTGTTCTACTCAGTCTCAGTAGATGCGTCTTCTCAGGAGGACTTTGCTCTTCTTTTTAGAAATTTTTTTTGGTGTGTACATATACATGACAGTAGAGTGTATTTTAACACACACACATGGGATATAAATTAGGATATCATTTTTGTGGTTGCACATGAGAACTTGCTCTTATTGAGAGAGGATAAATATGCTGAATGTTCTTGGGGCTGGGATTGTGGCTCAGCGGTAGAACGCTTGCCCAGCACGTGTGAGACCCTGGGTTTGATCCTCTGTACCACATAAAAATAAATAAAATAAAGGTCTTGTGTTCAACTACAACTAAAAAATATTTTTTTTTTAAAAAAAAGATGCTTGTTCTCATATTATAGAGTAAATAACTATTAATCTCTTGAAGGAGGAACCTGCAACTGAGCCTCTGGTAAAGATGCTTGCTTCTAAGAAGGTTCTTCCTATGCATGGAAAGCACCAAGTTTCCAGGCAGGAAGGCCCAGAGAAATCAGTCTGAACTCTGAATCCACAGCGGGGAATCTAGCCATGCAGAAGTGACCTAGATCCAGGCAGTGACTCACCAAGGATACTCAGTTGTCCTGTGTGGCTTGGTTGAGTAGGGAGCAGAAAATGGCCCTCCCTGTCTCCATGGTCACTACCCTGCCTCATCTGTGTACCAAGCATGTTCTGATTAGGTTTCATAGAATGTCCTAGGGAGATACTGAGGCAGGACAAAATTATAGCCTGGGGCTGGGGATGTGGCTCAAGCGGTAGCGCGTTGTCTGGCATGCGTGCGGCCCGGGTTCGATCCTCAGCACCACATACAAACAAAAGATGTTGTATCCGCCAATAACTAAAAAATAAATATTAAAGTTCGTTTCTCTCTCTCTCTCTCTCTCTCCTCTCTCACTCTCTCTTTAAAAAAAAAAAATTATAGCCTGAATGGGGACATGAGCACACATGGTAGATTACCAGATCTTTTCCCTACTGATTGTAAATGCTGCATTCATTGTGTATCAAGTTCTCCAATGTATACAGAACTGTTCTAGACTCTGTTCTATCCTACTGTTGTCTCTTCCTGCTCTAGCATCAGGCTGTTTTAAAGACTGTCACCTAATAAAAATATTTTTTGATATCTAGTAGAGAAAATCCTCCCTCTTCTTTTGCAAGAATGTGTTGACCATTCTTCAATGACTGTTCCAGATGAACTTTTGAAATTAGCCTTCGAGCTATCAGAGCATCTTGTTGAACACCTGCATATGCCAGGTGCTGAGCACTCTGCAAAGCCAAGCTCTGGATCCCTGTCCTTGGGGTTCAAAAACTAGCTGAGAAATGTTGTCAGACAAATGGAAAGTAACAACAGGAATTTCAGTTACACATAAAAAGAGTCAAATGAGTGGGAAGTCGGGGTAGACAGAAGTAGTGGGAGTTCCATTGTCCCTTAGGTAAGTCATGGAAGGCTCAACAGAGGAGGTGACGTTGGACTGGACTCTGATGAATAAGCAGGAGTTTGTTGGTACAGAAGTCAAGAAATGCTTTGTTTTGAGGAAGTCAGAGAAAGCTTCTTGGAGGAGACACATTTCACTTGAGGACCACGAGTTTGCCACATTCCGAGGGTGAAGGAGGGAGGGATTACTTGAGCCTGGAATGTCACAAAAAAGGCTTTCTGAACACATTTGACTTGGGTTTCGATTTGGTGGAGTCAGAAAAAATCTCTGGAAGAGGCAATTTAATAAAAAAGATTTTATTTGAAAGTAATATAAGGAGATGACATTTATCCTGGGCTTTAGTGGGTGAGCGAACACTTCACAAGGGGGGGAAAAGAAGAGAAAGGCACCATGGAGTTCGACCAGATTCAGAAAAGGCTTCTTGGAGCCACTTCAAGGGTGGGCTTTCTGCCCACCCTCCAAGACTCAAGATGTAGGATCTAAAGGTGCTACCTGTGTAGACGCTGTGAATTCCGAGGTGGTGGCTCTGCCGTTCCCAATTCCCAGCTTGGGTAACCTCGGAGAAGGATCCGCGCGGGACTGCGGCGCAGGTTTGCGGAGCCCACAAGCAGAGCTGAATGCTTTATGTCCGAATCGACCAATGGGCTAGCGGCACCCGGTTGCCAGGGCGACGGAGCTAGCAGGGGCGGAGTTAGGGCCCTAGGGGCGGGGCCTGGGCGGGGCTTATATAAGCGGACAGCCGGCGGAAGGCGGGGCGTGGGGTCGGTGGCTGCTGGGCGCGCGGGGCGCAGGCCGCGGGGCCGGAGCCGGGGGGAGCGAGCGAGCGGAGGCGCCGAGGATCCGATTCACTCGCTAGGGAGACCTATGGGCCGAAGCCGTGTAAATGCGTTTTAAGGCGAGTGCAGGGAGTGGCTTGGGGAGCCTTGGGGAGCGGGCGCTCTCGGCTTCGGTGCTGACCTGCCTCCTGGCCCCTCTTGCCTCCTCTCAGCAGGGGCCTCGGCTCCGCAACTGCCACTCCTTCTCGGGGTGTTGCACAAGTTTCGAGGTCACCGGCGACCCCCCCTAGCAGCGCGCCTGGCTCTGGCCCCCGCGAAGGAGGACGGGGCTTGGTAAGGGGGTATGGGGGTTGGGACGGAACCTCAGCCCTGCGCTCGAGAGGGGTCAGTCGGGCAGAATCCCGGCTTTAGATTCGCGCCCCAGAGCCCGCGACCCCGCCCACCATGTGGCACCTTCATGCTTGCTTAGAATTCTAGCATGACAGGACCAACCATTTACAAACCGGGAAACCGAGCTGTGAGAGGGGTCGGAAAGTACCCAAGGTCACATAGCAGAGAGCGGACTCGAACCTAAGCTGCTGTTTTCTGGCTTAGAATCTTTGGCTTGACCGCAGGCATCCTCTCTAGGTGGGCGTGGTCAGGATTGGGGGCGCCTTGGAAACTTCCCCACCCAGATGTCTTAGATTTCCTGCCCCCTTGTTATTTACCTCTTTCCAAACCCAGAATTTCGGAACTGGAAATGGTCTCCAAAACAATCCATCCATTTTACAAGTGGGGCAACTGAGGCTGACAGACATGACATTTAGGCATACAATGTTTTGTCCCATCCAGAATTCCTGACCGTCCCCAACGTTCCCAGTGAACCCAAACTCCCAAGCTTGTCCTGGGGGCGGGGCGTGACGGAATTTGGAAGGCGAGGGGCACAGTGGATCCTGCCTCTTAGCTGTGCCCTCCATCTCTCTCCGCCCCCCCGCAGTGTGTTGCATACTTTCTAAGGCGGAGGCGGCGGCGGCAGCGGCGGCTGTTCCTGCTCAGCATGGCTGGCTACCTGAGTGAATCGGACTTTGTGATGGTGGAGGAGGGCTTCAGTACCAAAGACCTGCTGGAGGAACTCACTTTGGGGGCCTCACAGGCCACCACGGTGAGAGGCTGGGAATGGGGGATGGGTCCCCTGTCCTCTCCTCTGGAGGGGCTCCTAGGGCCCTCATATTATTCTTCCACTTATTTTGTATTCAGTCCTAAATATTTGCCAGAGACTGGCTCATTTTATCTCCAGTTTCCATTCTTGCCCCCAAATCTGCCCCTCCTGTGTTCCTTGCCTTGATGAACAAACAGTATCAATGCCATGTACCCAGCCTTTCAGTACAGCAGACTGGGAGTTCTCTACTTTTCCTCCTTTACCTCCCACATGTAAACATCACCCATCTCTGTGAAGTCTGCCTCCTTAAATAACCCTCCAGGGATTCAGTCCTCATCATCATGTAGTTCAGTCCTCATCTCTCTAATGGCCTCCTGAGCAACCCCCTGTTTCATCCCTCCTTTCTAACTATATCATAGCCCTGCTCAAAATCAGAATTCTGTTGCTACAGGATCAAGTCTGTTTCCATTGCCCCATTTCTGCCTTTATATTCCCACAGTATGTATTATGCTCCATCAGAGCTGAACTACTCTATTCATATTTCCCAGTGATGCCTTATGTTCTATTACCCTGCCTTTACCCAGGCTGTCCTTTCTGTCTGGAACATCCAGACAGAGAACATCCAGACAACCTCTCCCCTTTACCCATTTCTAGTATTCCTTTCTTTTCATCTGTGTTGCTTTTTCCTGATTGCCCCAAGCACAGATTTTATTTCCTTTTCTGTGGCCCCCAATACATTTTGTGGAAACATCCTGCTAGCACTCACTGAAGGGGTCTTTTCTAACCAAAGCCCCTTTAGGGCTAGAGACCTGTCTGATCATCTCTGTCCCTTAGCAGCCTATCTAATAAGAGAGATGGGCATGAGGAAAAAAGTGTTGCAGGAAAAGGAAAATGAGTCTCAAGAAAGGTCTAAATAATGTATCTTACCCAGGCTCATACATGTTCAGCCTTCAAGCCAGTTTGTGATAACCAGTTGTCCATAGGTGTTGCTTGTGGTGGCGGTGGGACAACCTCAAGGCTTCATGAGCAACTGTGTATGGAAGGTGATGGGCTGTAGGCCACAGCATCTGCCTTTCCTGGTGCAGACTGATGTATATGCAGTTCTGTTACTTTGGAAGCACATGCAAAATGCAACAGCAGCATTCAAGGCTAAGTTGCTTCACAGGTTTGGGGTAGGTGGCATCTGGAAGGAGACCTGAAGGTAGATTGGGATTTTGCTAAATCCAGTGGAGGAGTCGGTGGGAACAAAGGCTTGGAGGTAGAAAAATGATCCAGCCTATAGTTGGCATTTTAGCTGCGTTGAGGGGAGGGGTGAGAGCTGGATCACAGGGCCTTGAATGCCAGGCTAAGGAGTTTGCCTTCCATCCTACACAACAGGATAACTTTGTGGCCAGAACTGAACTGGAGGTAGGTATTTGGAATGATTATGGATGGCTTGCACCGGGAGGGAGCTGGATATTGTAGTGTCTCACATGCATCCACCTCTTGTTGTGCAGGGCGAGGTTGCTGCCTTCTTCGTGGCAGACCTGGGTGCCGTGGTGAGAAAGCACTTTTGCTTTCTGAAGTGCCTGCCTCGAGTCCGGCCTTTTTATGCTGTCAAGTGCAACAGCAGCCTGGGCGTGCTGAAGGTCCTGGCTGAGCTGGGGCTGGGCTTCAGCTGTGCTAACAAGGTGAGCTCCTGCCCTCACCTGGGCACTGATCTTTGATACCTACTGATTGTGGCCCTGATGGGTGGTTGGGCCCTGGGAAGGAGTGACCTGCAGTTGGCCCCTACCTTCTGGGAAAGCCACCCACTCAGGAGGAGGCTCCAGGGATGAGGGAGGAAGAAATGAGCATGAAATTTGTTAGACTTGAAGTTCCAAACTGGAACATTGTGTGTCCCTGGGTAGATGGGTCTCTTTTTTAATGGAGGTTTTTAAATGTCTTGGCATAGAGCTATATGTGGTATTCTTCCAATTAAAACAAAACAAAACACATCTACATTGTTGGTTTTATTTTTTCTTTTATAATATTAATGTGTGAATGTGCTTTTCTTTAACTAATCCTTTTACAATTTTGTTGTTGCTGCCAATTTTACTGGCTTTCTAATTTGATTTCTGCTGTTATCTTAATTCCTCCTACTGGCTTTTGATCAACTTTGCTTATGTACTGTCACTCAATAGTCATTGAACCACAATTGTGACTGCTTGGTAGAGCTAGAGGTATAGCATTGCACAAGACAAACTCTGTTGTCCTTGAGTAGAATGCCTACTTCATCTATTTTCATTCTGTTCTGACTAGATTAAAAAGCCTTTAAGCTATAAAGTTTCCTCAGGGTACGGTTTTGAACATATCTCATTTATTTAGCAAGTATTTATTAAGCAGCTAGAGTGGGGCCAAATATTATTCTAGGTGGGTATTTAGCCATGAATCAAACAAAACAAAAAAGCCCTTCCTTCATGGAGCTTGCTTTTTAAAAAAATAAACAAAGGAAACTGTGAAAACAGAGTGTTTTAGGTTGTAAATCCTGGGGTGAAGAAGCAGGAAAGGGAAGTAGGGAATGTTGGGCGAGAGCATTGCATTGTTTTGGCCAGGGAAGGCTGTGCTGAAATTTGAATGCAGACCTGAAGGAGGCAGGGGATCAAGCCAGGTGGATAGCTAGGGGAAGAGCATTCCAGACAGAGGGAATAGCAAGTGCAAAGCTCTGAGATAGGAACAGTCCTGCTGAGCATTGTTTTGGGATATTGTTGCTGTCCTCAGTTTCTAGATGGTTAATAATGGTTGTTTTGAGGGAACTCCCTTTTAAACCCTGATGGGCAAGGTGGCTGGATGTTGTGAGGCGAGTTCTAGAAAGGACTGCTGGAATAGACAGGAAGAGAGCCAGCCTGGGCAGGATGGTGGGGAGAGGTGTACATGGGGGTGGAGCGATCAGAACAAGGTCTTTTGCTGGGGAGTGAATGTTAATACTCCTGCTCTTCTTGGTGGTGAGTCTCTTGCTCTTGCTTTGCATATCTCATATTATGTGTGTCTTGCATAAAGCCCTGTGAAGCTCGTGGGAAGAAATCCAGAGCCAAGACTTTTGTCCTCCCAGCCACCTCCTGCAGCACACTGGGCCTCCACTTGGGGCGAGAAGGAACAGGATCCTTTGGTTCCCCTAGTTTAGAGGTGAAGGATAGGACAAAACCTCACTGACTGAAGTGCTGTGCTTCTGGAAACCCAGGGAGGAGGTGCCTGGCTTTTTAGTCTCTGGGGCTGGCCTCCAAAGGGCAGAACTGCTAGGTGCTAGGGTGTAGGAGACCTTGAAGATGGTAGAAACTTCTACTGTTTGCTGAGGGCATCTGCTGTGCCAGGCACTTTGCCAAGAAGTTTCTGCACATGATCTCATTTTTTTCTCGCAACAGCTCTCTGAGGTCATTATTTTATCAGGATTCTGACAACAGTCTTGTGGAGACACATTACACATATAAGGAAATGAAGCACAGAGGTTGAGATTTGCTCAGGGTCATGCATTGTGAGGTGACAGCTTGAGTCTAGCAATGTGGTCTCCAACTCCATTGCTGTTGTCTTTTTCAAGGTCCTTGGAAAAGGAGGTGGCTGAGCTGGTACTTGACTAGTGTCGTCTGCCCTCATTTCCCTATAAGGGCAAATAGAGGTCTGAGCTCCCTCCTGTGGTTTGGATCATTCAGACCCTTTGGGGCATCATTTATAGAGAGGTGGCTCCTGGGAATTAAAAGTTTTTTTTTTTTTTTTTTCTTTGCAGCACTGGAGATGGCCTCCTACTTGTTAGACAAGCACTTTCTCTTAAGCTCCATTCTCAGCCTGACTTAGATTTTTTCTTAAAGGGGAGAGGCTGCCCTCTTCTGGTTGATATTAGTGGGTGGCCATGGTTAATGGCACCATGCCGTAGTGGACATTGACCAAGGGAAGGGCCTAGCATAAGCTAGGGCTGGATGTATAGACAGACACCCATTCGACATGTTCAAGAGCCAGGAGCACAGGCCATGGCTAGCACAGGGCTCAGGTCCATCTGGTCTTCTTCCCATGGACCTTATGTCATTGTTCCAAACCCATCCCTTGTCCTTAGCTGACTCCCTCAGCTTCCTTGTATCCTTAGAAGCCTTCCTCGGACACTACATCCTCCTCCAGTCCAGTGCCTTGCTCCCCAATGATAGTCAAATCAGCAGGGTTGTCTGCATGATTGCCTGTCCCCACTCAATGCCTTGTCCCCCAATACCGCTCCTCAGGCCACTGCTGCCCAGCCTTCACTCTCACTGCTGCAAAGAATTTCCTGTTATCAAGGTACCCAAGGACCTTCAAGATCCAATGAGCACTTTATTTGAAGCAGTAATTGTGAGTTATTCAGATAATACATTGATTCATTCACCCAAAGATAAAGTAGGGCATCAGTTTTATGTCTCCATAGATAATGACCATTATGGGTTTGGTGGATATATATAGCATCTACAAAACACATCAGCGAGTCACAGAGAGTATATAAAATATGTTGCAATTTTATAACAGTATATAAAAAGCACTCATGGTACATAGTGTTCCACACAACTTTAAACTCAGTAGGTATTGGAGATATGTCCATGTTGACACATCTGGACCTGGTCTGAAGATACTCCTTGCTCCTCTTTTTATCTGACGTCTTTTATTATTTATTTATTTGGTATCAGGGATTGAACCTTGGGGGATGGGGGGCTTAATTACTGAACCACATCTCCAGCCCTTTTTATTGTTTATTAGAGACACTTTTTTTCCAAGTTGCTTAGGGCCTCGCTAAGTTGCTGAGGGTGGCTTTGAACTTGTGATCCTTCTGCCTCAGCCTCCTGAGTTGCTGAGATTACAGATGTGTGCCACCCTGCCAGGCATTATCTGACCTCTTAACTGCATTCTACTCAGCAACATATTCTTAAAAATAACATTCATGTGTGCCCTAGAGAGTTCAGAGATACATAAGAGGACAGAGTGTGCTGCAGGGCCGCCCCACCTTCGCTAGGCACTGCTGCTCATTGAGAATGGCATTATCATCTGTGGATTTGTCTCCCTCTTCTCTTCTCCTGAGTCCTTGGGCCAGGCTTCTCCCATCATCTACTGCTTTCTAAATGGTAGCATTCCTCCCTGTTCTTAGACCCCCTCTCTTGTAAAGTCTTCCTCCTCTTAGACAATTTCATCTCGTCTCAATGCTTAAATACCATCAATGTGCCAGAGCCTCCCACATATTAACCTTCAGCTCCTACCTGTCTGTCTAGCTGACTGGCCAGCAGAGGCCTGGACCAGGTTGCTCACACACACCCCTGATCTCCCCCTCTTCCTCTCATGAGGATGCCTAGGTCTGCTGGGAGTGTGTGCGCCTCTTGCATATCCTCACCCCTCATCCCTACATGCCGTCCATCACTCAGCTTAGTAGCCAGTCTCTGGAACACATCTCCCAGTCTTTCCAGAGCTGGTTATGTCATCTCTCCCAGGGCAATTATGACAGCCAGTGACCACTCTCCCCAGAATCCCCTCAGGCCCCTCCTCAGGTGACAAAATAATAAACACTTAGACCTTGTGTTTAAAATATAGTTCTGACTGTGTCATTTTCCTTCTTGAAACTCTTAAAATTCTTCCCATCATCTTCAGGGTAAACTATAAACCTACCAGCAGTTTCTTGGTTTTTCTCGGGAGCTCTGCCCACCTCCTGACCTCATCTTTCTCACTACATGTACCCTGCCCAAGCCAAGCCAACAGCCTCTGTTCTTTGGTTTGCCTGAGCACCTTCTTGCCCCAGAATCTCTGTCCAGGTTGCTTTGTCTCCTGGAAACCTTCTTTTCTTTCTTCTTGGTCTGGCAGAGGCCCCCAGCAGGCTTTGCTTCAATTCCTGATGCCCAGAAAGGCTGTCTGTCCTTTATCCCTCACACCCAGGTCTCTTGGTCCCGCATTCTCTAGCATCCTGTACTTTTTCTTCAAACTTTTAATAATTTATAATTCCACCATTATTCAGTATCCATCTGTGATTGCCTGTCTTTCCCAGCAGCTTGAAAGCCCCATGGGGTCAGACGTGCTGTCTGACTTGTTTTCATTAGCACCCATCAGAGAGCCTTAGAACTCAATAAATGCACGAGAGACTCCTGTCAGTGCAGGTTGAGGTATGGCAGTTGCAGTCCTAGCTGTGTCATTATAAACTATGTGACTTTGGACAAGTCACCTAACCTCTTATAAGAGTATTATGAAGGTTAATTGAGAATGCATTTAAAATTCAAACTAAATGCAATGGCTGGCATATAGCGAGCCTTTATAAATGATAATATTTAAGTATTTATAATCGAAGCTAAATCACAGGTGTTGTTATTGTTTCTTCCCCTCACCTCATGTGGCAAGGCAGGGAGCAAAAACACACTTTCACATGCACTTGACCTCATGGTGGAGGCCACATCCACCTCTGGGAATCAAGCTGTGGGGGGACTGAGTCTGGCTCTGGAGCTGGACCTTTGTGTCCTACTCTGCTACTTACTGACAGTATCTTCATAGGCAGGTGCACCTCTCTGAACTCAATTTTGTACTCCGTGAAATGTGGTCAGTAAATACTTCATAGGATAGGTATAGGCACTATATGAAATAATGCATATAAATACCTAGTGCTAAAAATTTGCTAAATCAAAAATGAGAGTTTAATTACAAACTCAGATGGTTACAAATGACTCTTATGTCTCCTGCCATGTTTCAAATCTGGCTCGCTCTTGACTTCTTTCCCTTATTCATGAAGAGTCAGACTTGAATTTGAAAGTTGGTTTTGCCATCTACGGGTTCCATAGCCTCTCTGAGCACCAGTTTCCTTCTGTGTAGAATGGAGCTAATACCCGCCTGAATAGGTTATTGTAAGGACTGATTAAACTGATGCATTTAAAGCAGGGGTCAGCAAACTATGGACAGTGGTCCAAAGCCAGCTTACTACCTGACTGCATCAAGTTTTACTGGATCACAGCCATACTCTTTCATTTATGCATTGTCTCTAGCTGCTTTGGTGCCACAATGGCAACTGAATAGTGTGACAGAGATCACATGATGTGCAGAGCTTGAAATATGATTCAGACCTTCTATAAAAAAAGGTCTACCAACACTTCATATCAAGCACCTCTGTCAGGGCAGCTTGTGGCAGGTGCTCAATGAACATGGCTACTCTCTCAACCGCCACCACTGCCTCCACCACCAGCACCATTGTCTGTACCATTAATACAGCAATCAAGTAGTGCTGTATTCTATAAAGGTGAGGAAGAGCTGAGGGTGTAGCTCAGGGCAGAGCATTTGCCTAGCATGCTCAAAGCTCTCGGTTCCCTCCTCAGCCTTGCAAAAAAAAAAAAAAAAAAAAAAAAAAAAAAACCAGAAAAACCAAACAGATAAACAAAAGGTGAGGAAGAGGAAGCCTTAGGGGAGAGGGGCTGAGTTGGAGTCACCCAGCATGGTACCCTGCATAGCACAGACCTTTGGGGCTGGGTGATCTCCCAGAAAGCTGCTCAGTCTTTTTTTGGGAGGTACCAGGGATTGAACTCAGGGGCACTCGACCACTGAGCCACATCCTCAGTCCTATTTTTTTGTACTTTACTTAGAAACAGGGTCTCACTGAGTTGCTTAGAACCTCACTTTGGTTGAGGCTGGCTTTGAACTCATGATCCTCCTGCCTCAGCCTTCTGAGCTGCTAGGATTACAGGCGTGCACCACTGTGTCCAGCTAGGTGCTCAGTCTTATAGACTTTCTAATACACAAAGTAATGGTCTTATTTATCAAGTGGATAAAGTTATATATATTTATAAGATACAACGTAATTTTTTGGGGGGTGGTACTGGGGATTGAGCCCAGGGGTGCTCTACTGCTGAGTTGCATCAGCAACTTTTTCTTTTTTTTTTTTTTTGGAGACAGGTTCTCACTCAGTTGCCAAAGCTGTCTTCAAACTTGCAATTCTCTTGCCTCAGCCTCCTAAACTGCTAGGATTACAGGCATGTGCCACCACACCTGGCTGCAACATAATATTTTGATATTTACATTGTGGGATGGCTAAATCAAACTGACATACACATTGATGCACATATTCATTTTTTTGTGATGAGAACACCTAATCTACTCTTAGCAATTTCCAGGCATACAGTACATTTTTATTGGTTACAGTCACCAAGACATACAAGAGATCTCTTGGACTTATCTTTGACACTGTGTATCCTTTGACAACTTCTCCCCACAACTCCTCTACCTTGCTGGCCAATACCATTCTATTCTCTGCTTCTTTTAAATTTGAGTTTTTTAGACTCTACATACAAGTGTGAATCATATGGTATTTGTCCTTCTGTCTCTGGTTTATTTCAGTTAACATAATGTCCTCCAGGTTCATTCATTTCATCACAAATGACCAATTTCCAGGCACTGGGGATGTGGTTCTGTGGTACTATATTTGCCTAGTATGTATGCAGCCCCTGGGATCAATTACCAGCATCACAAGAGAAAAAATGCATAAATGACAAGATATTTTTCCTTTTTTAAGGCTGAAGAGTATTCCATTGTGTGGGTGTGTGTGTGTATGTATGTATATATATATACATACATACACATACATACACACACACACACAACATTTTCTTTATCTGCTCATCCATAAATGAAGGTTTAGGTTGATTTTATAACTTGGCTAATTATGAATGATGCTGGAATGAACATGAAAGTGTAGAAGACATGTCTTTGACATACTGATTTCAATTTCGTTCTTTTTTTTTTTTTTTTTGGTACTAGGGATCGAACTCAGGGGTGCTTTATCACTGAGCCACATCTCCAGCCCTGTTTTATATTTTATTTAGAGACAGCTTAGATTTTACTCCCTTTTGCTGAGGCTGGCTTTGAACTCATGGTGGTCCTACCTCAGCCTCCTGAGCTGCTGGGATTACAGGCATGCACCACCCCTTTTTATTTTCATTTAGAGACCAGGTCTTGCTAAATTGCTTAGGTCCTCGCTAAGTTTCTGAGGCTGGCCTCAAACTTGCAATCCTCCTGCCTCAGCTTCTCAGGTCACTGGGATTACAGGTTTGTGCCACTGTGCCTGGCTCTGATTTCAGTTTCTTTGGATATATACCCAGTATGGGATTTCTGGATCCTAATAGCTCTACTTTTAATTTTTTGAGGAACTTCCATACTGTTTTCCAAGTAATATTCATTTAACATTTAAATTTGCCAGAAAAATGTATCAGAAGCCTGTCATTAGGACCATCATGAGTCCCTATAGGGCCTTCATGTGAATTAGAAAATGTACCCCTTAAGAGACTTAATTGTTATAATAAATATGCTGATTTTATAAGAATTAGATGATTTACTACCAGTGAGTTATAATAAATGTATGAAAAACCCCTCTAATTGCTGTGAATGGGACTCCTCAGGATTGTGCAGCGTACCACGGGATGGCTGTATGCAGCAGTGAAGAGTGAGTGAATCAGCATAAAGTCCTGATTTTTGTTTATCTGTTGTCTTAAAGGGATGGCCCACTTGTTACGGACCTCCCCATGTGTAGCTAAGACTTTGCCCCTCACCTGTGCTTCCTTGGCTCCCATGGGCCAGCAGGCCCTGGTGCCTCCTCACCACCACCTTTGGGACCCCACAGGCAGAGATGGAGTTGGTCCAGCGCATTGGTGTCCCTGCCAGTAAGATCATCTATGCCAACCCCTGTAAGCAAATCGCACAGATCAAGTATGCTGCTAAGCATGGGGTGCGGCTACTGAGCTTCGACAATGAGATGGAGCTGGCAAAGGTGGTCAAGAGCCACCCCAGTGCCAAGTAAGCTAAGAGTCACTCATGCAGGGAGGCTGGGCTGCTGGGTGTGGGCAGGAAGGGTGGGAGGTATGGGGAGCTGGGAGAGGACCCTGTCTTGGACCTGGCCACACTTACAGGAGGTTGGGGTGGCTGCTCTCTGACTGGGCCCAGGATGCCAGGGTCTGACTAGATCAAAGGCACTGGTTACAAGCCAGGCAGAGAAGACCCATGGTATGGAGATCAAGTCTCAGGCTTGAGAGAACCTGGGCGGGGGTGGGGGTGGTCAGGAAAGCTTCAGGAGGAGATGGCACATGAATTGAGCCCTGAGGAATGAATAAAATTTGGGAAGGGCACATAGTGAACTACATGAGCAAGCAGACTGGTGTTGGAAACAGTATGGGTTATCCAAGGAGTCCGCAGCAATGTGATGCAGCTGGAATACACCGTGATGGGCAGAGCACACAGTGAATGACATGCAGATGTGGATTCTGGAAGGGGTCAGGGCTGGACATTTTGCTCTGGCTGTGGCTTTTACAGGTTACTGGGTACCCTGGGGATCCCAGGAAGGAGCCCTGGTGAAGAGCAGGTTGAGTGGCAGGCCACTCTGGTTTACCCAAAGTGGCTTCTATCGTGTTACTAGGGTTCTTCATAAGACTTTTTTAGCAAAATGTTTCCCCTCATGCTTGAAATGTCTGAAAACTCTGCCAGATGTGGAGGCTGATTTGGAAGGATGGGAGCTGCCCAGGGGAGATCTGACAAGGTAGACCAGGAATGTAGGAATGGGTCCTAGGACACCTAGAGAGTGGATTATCCAAGACTCAGAGGTTGATGGCTAAGCAGGAGAGGAGGGGTATGGGAGGCTGTGGACTCAGTTGGCTCTGAGCCACATGAGTCCCCAGCTCTGGGTTCAGAGGAGACCTGGTTGGGGACGTGCAGGCAGGATTCACTCAGCAGGGTGCACTGCTTGTTTCCTTAGGATGGTGCTGTGCATTGCCACCGACGACTCCCACTCCCTGAGCCGCCTAAGCCTGAAGTTTGGAGCGTCGCTGAAATCCTGCAGACATCTGCTTGAAAATGCCAAGAAGAGCCACATGGAGGTGGTGGGTGTGAGGTGTGCACCAGGACCCCCACCACCCCCACCCATGCTCAGCCCTCTGCCTGTTTCCCAGGAATTAATCATCCTGTATGAGACTTTTCCCAGAGCTTCCAAGCATGGCCTACCCCTGGGCCTGGAATTTTGCCAGTTGAGAATTTCCTCTCTCTGAAAAGAAGGTTTGGAATGTCCCCTTCCCTAACTCCACAATCTCCAGAAAGTCCTATTCCAGGAGGTTCTTCTTAGGGACCTGGCCTTGGGGAAATTAAAGTAAGGCAGGCTGAATAACTTGTCCAGGCCACATAGCTGAGGGGCAGGCATGTCTGGATCTGGGTTTCTTGGGGTCCTAGTTCTTATTCCTTAATGTTCCTCTCTAGGGGCAGCATGGGGGGATGGGAGGAGCACCAAGTGCCTCCTGTCTAGTCCTCACTTGCCACATGGCCCTTTGTAACCCATTTATCGGTTCAGGCCTTCAATCATTGTACCTTTAACATGGGTACACTGTCCCATGTGTCTGCCCAAGGCTATTCCTGACTGGGACTGGGGGGGGGGGCTCTTCATGTAAGCTGAGTCTCTTCCTTCCTTTCCCAGTTTTCATGTTGGCAGTGGCTGTCCTGACCCTCAGGCCTATGCTCAGTCCATCGCAGATGCCCGCCTTGTGTTTGAAATGGGTGCCGAGTTGGGCCACACAATGCACATTCTGGACCTTGGTGGAGGCTTCCCTGGCATAGAGGGAGCCAAAGTGAGATTTGAAGAGGTAACCCTGGCGCTAGGAGTGTCTTGCTGGGCCCTCTAGGTAGGGAGCAGGGGGACACGGTGGAGGGGTGCAGTGATCACAGGGATACTGTGAGTGGGTCCTGTGTGCCACATGCTGTCCTCGTTGCTTTCCCTGGATCATCTCACTACTGTTAACCTCATGCTAAGGCTGAGCAAACCAAGACTCAGGTTTTGACATTTCCTGAGTCCGCAGCAGAGCTGGCTGCATACCAGGCTCAGCCTGGTACCAGACTCCGCTTACCAAACCTGTGTGAGGCTTAGCCAAAATCTATTTGCATGTCATAAGACTCTTTGAGGGTCTGAGTATGTCCTGTCCACCCTCAGGTGAGCTGACAAAAAATAAGGTGGGAAGGCAGGGGAAGGAAAACAAACCTTGGATCCACTCCCAGTCTGTGTGTCTCCTTCCCACCTGAGACGAAGGCAGGAAAATGTCATTGCAATCCTCACTCTTACCACTAGGAGTCACTTTTTCTTAGAAAGAGGCCTTTTCCGGAATCTCCACAGCTAGGAATTGACCCAGAGGAGCTAATACCAAATGGACCCAAAGAATTAGCCTCATAGACCAGAGTTGCACCTTTGCATATGATCAAAATTGAGTGCATTTACCTAGACCATCTAATACTTGGGATTGGTCAGATTATAGATCTTTTTTTTTTTTTTTTTGGCACTGAGAATTGAACCCAGGGGCACTTTACCACTGAGTGACATCCATAGCCATTTATTTTCTGACAAGGATTCACTAAATTGCTTAGGGCCTGCCTCACTAAGTTGCTGAGGCTGGCCTTAAATGTGAGATCCTCTTACCTCAGCCTCTGGAGTTGCTAGGATTACAGGCATACACCACTATGCCTTGGCATGGAACATTCTTACAATAAAAATATTCACTCACATGAACATTCTCAACCTATTGAGTAAAACAGGCAATCAGAACATATATACAGACCCGTCTTGTTTATAATAAAAAATGTTTGCATAAAAAGAATTAAAGGAGTTTCTCTAGAAAGCTCACAATGATTAGGTTCCTTGACATGATAAATTTAGGATGTCTTTTATCTTCTTTTTCCTCCTTGGTTGTTTTAAAAAATTTTTTTCTCTAATTTAATGTATTATTTAATGAACTGGTTATTTATGAAAGAAAGATCCATCCACATCAGAGCTTCTGGATTTGAGCACCTAGCATTACAAAAGGATGCTCCTCCCCTTTATGAGGGCACTAAACAGGGTGATTTACATAAGCATGAGGGTCGTGATTCAGCCCTGTCCCCCTCCCACCTGTCTAGCTGCCCCAAATTACTAGCTGGGGCCTTAGCAGCTGCCAAATCCTTCTTCCTGAAATCAAAGCAGCTTTCAAGAAACAGACTTGGAGCTGTAGCAGATCTTTAGCATAAACCTCACCTTGCAAACCAGAATAGGCTTCCAGTCTATTTTGAACACACAATTGTCCCCTCATCCCCTCACCAGATTGCTTCTGTGATCAACTCAGCCTTGGACCTGTACTTCCCAGAGGGCTGTGGTGTGGACATCCTTGCTGAGCTGGGGCGCTACTATGTGACCTCCGCCTTCACCGTGGCAGTCAGCATCATCGCCAAGAAGGAGGTTCTTCTGGACCAGCCTGGCAGGGAGGGTAAGTGCCAGATGGATAGCAGAGCCCCATTCTTCCTTAAAGCTGGGGACAGTGGCTGGCTGAGCAGCGTCTAGATTTAGGCCTAGAGGTGGGGGTTGGGGAGTCTGGAGAATGGGCGCTTGCTGTAGGGAAAACTACAATCAGGTTCACTCACCCCAAGACACTTGTTTAGCATCCTTTTTCCAACATATTTCCAAAATATGTTCATATTTTGTGCAGATTAAGATGGACTTAGAATAGATTCTTTATTGATTCCATTTTTGTTTGATGAGGAAACAGTTAAAGGGAACACAAGTGAATTGCTTAATAGCTTGTAAAGAGGTAAAGCCTGTGTTTGACCCATGTCTGTCTCCTCTCCAAGATACTCTTGTTCATCCGTCCTCATAATTTAATAAAATAATCATCAACAACTTATATTTGTTAAAGTCCCCTTTACAGATGAAAGAATGAAGGCAAGGAGAGGTTGGGTTAGCAGCCCAAGGTCACACAACTGACAAGAGGCAGTGCTGGAATTCAAGTTCAGGCTGGGCTGATTTAGCTTGTGTGCCCATACCACCAGTGTAAACATTCTTCTCTGCCCTTCCAGATCAACAAATCAGGCCTCCTTGGCACCTCTCTTTGCTCTTTGAGGGAGAGGTGTCAGAGACTCTGATCTTGGGCTTTGCCCTGTTTCTTTGTCCTTCCAGGACTCTAGGGAGAGCTTCAAAGATGATTCACATGGCAGGGTGGTGGGTTCCAGGTAGAGATGTTGCGTGCGTGTGTGTGTGTGTGTGTGTGTGTGTGTGTGTGTGTGTACACGCACGCGCGCGCGCGCGCGCAGGAATGACATTCTGGCCTCTGTCACAGATCTGGGGGATTAGCCTACCTAGTTCAGTCAGAAGACCTGGCTTCTCATTCCAGCTCATCCACCACCCTGTTGTGTGCCTCTGAGCAAGAGGCTTAACTTCTTGGGGCCTTGAATTTGGGTGGACTACTCTTCTGCCTTTGCTAGGACACCTAGGGGCTCAGCTGCAGGCTGGTAATGTGTCCCAGGCAGGAATGCTGCAAGGGTGGGTGTTCACAACACAACCATGAACCCATGTCATCAGAAGGATGGCTGTTGGTGGCTCCAATTGCAGGACCCACCCCATAGTTGAGGAAAGGCAGTCCTCTGGCTTCACAGACCTGTCATGCTTGCTGGGCCCACCATGGTACCAACTCCCCACTCCCAGCCCCCTCACATTCTGCTTGTGTTGCCCCTGACCCTTCCCCTCCCTGCAGAGGAAAATGGTTCCGCCCCCAAGACCATCGTGTACCATCTTGATGACGGTGTGTATGGGATCTTCAACTCAGTCCTGTTTGACAACATCTGCCCCACCCCCATCCTGCAGAAGGTGAGCCTACCCCTTGTGGGCCTATTTTCACCTGTGTGTGTTTCAGTAACCTGTTGTGTTTTTACCTAATTTTTCTTTATTTTTTGTGGTGCTGGGGATTGAACCCAGGACCCTTGAGCATTCTAGGCAGTTGCTCTATCACTGAGCTATATCCCCAGTCCTTTATCTAATTTTTAAAAAGAAAAACACATTCATTGTAGAAAATATACAAGGACAAAACTATTGCCCATAACCTCACTATACCAAGATAGACTCCTTGTGCATTATATTTATTTCTATTCTTTTAAAAAATGCATTGTAGGGGCTGGGAGTTGTGGCTCAGTGCTGGAGCCCTTGCCTAGCATGTGTGGGGCACTGGGTTTGATCCCCAGCACCACTTAAAAATAAAAACAAAATAAAAGTATTGTGTTTATCTACAACTAAAAAAGATATTTAAAAAGAAATGCATTGTAGCCTGGAGCAATGGCACACATCTGTAATCCCAGTGACTAGGGAGGCTGAGGCAGGAAGATTGC
Source organism: Callospermophilus lateralis (assembly GCF_048772815.1). Classification (NCBI taxonomy): domain Eukaryota; kingdom Metazoa; phylum Chordata; class Mammalia; order Rodentia; family Sciuridae; genus Callospermophilus; species Callospermophilus lateralis. The sequence continues at coordinate 120,576,379 of NC_135311.1, read as the reverse complement.
AAGTTTAAGGCCAGCCTCAGCAATTTAGTGAGCATCTAAGCAAACAGTCAGACCCTGTCTCAAAATAAAAAGGGCTGGGGATATATCCCAGTGGTTAAGCACCCCTGGATTAAATCTCTAGTACCAAAAAAAAAAAACCAAAAAACAAAAAACAAAAACTAATGTACTTTGTTTTCATTGAGTTAAAATCATATTATCATGGGGCATAGCTATTTCCATACCATTAATTAATTTTTATTATAGTTATAGATGGATACAATACCTTTATTTTATTTCTCTTTTTTTAAAATATGGACACAATATCTTTTCTTTATTTTATTTATTTTTACGTGGTGCTGAGGATCGAACCAAGTGCCTCACATGTGCAAGGCAAGTACTCTGACGCTAAGCTACATCCCCAGCCTCATATTTTATTTATCTTTATATGGTGCTGAGGATTGAACCCAGGGCCTCACACCAGCTAGGCTAGCACTCTACCACTGAGCTATAACCCTAGCCCCCCATTAATTAATTTTTTTTTTTTTTTAGAGAGAGTGAGAGAGGGAGAGAGAGAAAGAGAAAGAATTTTAATATTTATTTTTTAGTTATCGGCGGACACATCTTTGTTTGTATGTGGTGCTGAGGATCGAACCCGGGCCGCATGCATGCCTGGCGAGCACGCTACTGCTTGAGCCACATCCCCAGCCCCATTAATTAATTTTTGATAACATGTTTTTTGATGACTACATAGTATTTCAACACATCTAACTCCAATGGGTGGCCATGTAGTTTCCTGTATTTTTTTTTTTTTTTTTCTTGTACTGGGGGTTAAATGGCTTCTTGTTTTGAGCATTGTGAATGTATCTTGGCACACACCCCTGTTTATTGCTCTGGGGTAAACTCCTAGAAGTAAAAAGAAACAGTTCATCTGTAATGAGGAGTTTTTTTATATCAACAGGGGAACAAGAATAGAAAACACTTCAGGCTCCAGCAGCTTTACTGGGTATCAGACACATCATTGTATTTTCGTGTCTCTGGGACTTCGTGCATGTGGTTCCTCTTCTGTTCAGATCAGTCTTGAAAGATCCTACTAGGAGCTCTTCCTACCCTTATGACACTGCAGGCAGAGGGAACCCCCTCCATCTCCCAGGGGCCCCTGCACTGTGTGGGGCTTAGGGTGTTCTCATTTTGTAGTTATATATGGCTATGTCTGCTCAGCTGAGTCAGCCCCCTTACTGTGCTGAGGAATTCAATTTTCTACTCACATTAGCATTGCCTGCATTTCTGTGGTAGCCCACATCCTTCTGCATGGAGAAGGGACCAGGCTGAACCTTGGCCAGCCAAGCCCAAATGGCAGTCAGGCAGGGCCCTCTTCTTCCAGTCCCCCTTTTCCTGTTGCATTTCATCGCTGACCCACTCTCCAGTCCCTTCATTGGCTCCTCAGAATAACAGGACTGTGGTCCCTGCCCACTGACTTGTAGATGTGCCAGGGTCTCTGCTTTGACAGATCCTTAATTGGCATTTCTGACTTGGCCACCAGGATGTGACCTACTCTTTGTGGTCTGTGCTCTTCCCTCTCTGGAGGATGCCTCGGTTTCCTCCTTCAACCATTTACCCAGGGTGGCCCTGTGGGAAGAGAGCCAGGGCATGGCCCAGTCTGGTGCTGGAGACCTTGCTATATGTAATTTAGATCCAGCCTTGTGGGGAGGGTATCAGGGGGACTCAACCCAGCCAGGGTTGTCTCCACATTGTTCTCCAAGAAATGCACTCCTCATGAGCTGTTAAGACAGCTTTGTGTCCCTACTCTTCCTTTCCAGGGACTTTGGTTTTAGACTTCAGGTATAAAAAGTTCTAGGGAATAAGGATTTACTTCTGCTTAGCCCTCTGATGTTTACATTTCCTCTTTTTTTAATTCAACAAAGTATTGTGCTGAGGTCGGCAGATGATAGTAGGTAAGAATCTTTTGTGTCTTGGAAATACAGTCCTGTTGGATAGGAATTGTGTGTGTGTGTGTGTGTGTCTGTATGTGTGAGAGAGAGAGAGAGAGAGAGAGAGAGAGAGAGAGAGATTAGCACACAAATTACAATGTCATGAGGAAAGTATAGGACAAATATTACTAGATTTTTTAAAAAAAATGTAGTTACATCTCTAAGAGTTGAGACTTTGAGAAAAATTACAGTTCCATCATCAAATTAAAAAATTAACAATTTAATAGTGTCCTTCATCAGTTTTCAAAATATCTTATAAGTGTTTTTTTTTTTTTTTTCAAATAGTTGACTTGCTGGAATCAGGAGCCAAAGAAACTCCACATAGTACATTTGGTTTCTCTCTCTCTCTCTCTCTTTGGTGTTGGGGATTGAGCCTAAGGCCTCATACATGCTAGGCAAACACTCTACCACTGAGCTACACCCCCAGCCCCACCACATCTCTTTTAACCTGTTGGTTTCCCCCCTCTCTTTTAACATTTCAAATGTTTTTCATAATTTACTTGTTGATGAAACGGAGCTGTTTGCCCTATAGTGTTCTGCATCCTGCATTCTGGATTTTCCTGATTGGTGGATTTTCTGGATTTTCCTTTGGTGCTGCTCAACATGTTTTCCTGAACATGTGTTTTTTTGTTTTTTTTTTTTAATTTAAATGTAACTATTTACATTTCATGGTTAGATAGATTCCAAGTTTTTTGAATAAAAATACTTCATAGAAGGCCTTGTCTTTGTTTCCTTGAGTGTAATAAGCATCCTTATCATTTTACGGCCTTATCCCTTTGTCACCTCCCATGCAAAGTAACCATTATCTGACTCATGCATTACCAGTCTCCTGCTTTCTTAAGTATAGTTTCATTACATACAAATCTATTCCTGAAAAGTATTTAAAATTTATTGTACTTGTTTTTTACTTTATAAAAATGGCAATATGATGTATGCAACCTTCCTGGGCCTTTTCTCCCTTCATATCACAGTTCAGGAGTCATCAACACTGAGCACAGATCTGGAGTCCATCCATTTCTCTGCTACACAGCATTCACTGATGATGGAAATGCCACAGATTATTCATCTGTTCTCTTGAGGCATTTGAACTTTTCCTAGGTTTTTGCCTCTGTGAATGCTATGAATTCTTGCACTAGCTGTGTCACATTATCAAGCAATGAAAAGACAGGGGATAAGGTATGTGAATGCTAATTTCATGAGATAGTGTGGAACTGTTTTCCAAAGTGGCTGTATTAATGGACAATCCCATCGTCTGTGTAAGAGAGACTGATGGATCCACATTCCCTTAACACTTGGTATCTTATTATCATCAGATTTCAAATGTTTGCCCAGTGGAACTCTATAAAATAGTATCACATTGTGTCTTAATTTGCATTTCCCCGATCACTAAGGAAGCCGGACATCTCTGTATATTTATTGGCCATACGTTTCCCTTCTTCCAGGGATTCTGTAAGGTGGCTGCTGCCCTTCATGTCCGATATTCTCTACTAAATGGCCTGCATTCGCTGCCTCTCCACTCAGCTCCCACTCACCCTCCAAACTTCTTCCATCTAGTGTCTGTTCAGCACTCTACACAGGACACTTTTGAGAGTCACATCTGCATTGCTAGGTCTTCCATGTGGCCCTTCTGTCCTCAGCAGACCATCCTCCTCTTCACACCTGACTCTCTCTGGGCTTCTGTGGCAAAGTCCTGGGCTCTGCCCTGTCCTTGTCTCTCTGGTACTTACTTCTTCCACAGCCTACTCTCTCAGGCCTCAGTCTTGGGTCCTCTTCCTTGTCTACATGCACTTCTTAGGCAAACATGTCCAGATGGAGGCTTTCAATATAATTCCTTTTCTTGCACTTCTAAATTTATATCTCTAATCTGGATCACACCCCAGGGCTCCAGACCTGACTATCTAGCTATTGAGGGCCACGGCCAAGGCCAAGTCAGGATGACGCATGGCATTTTGCCAGAAGGGAGTGGTTGAGAGGTGACGCCATCCCATCGAGATGATGATGGTTATGTTAAGCTGTGTATTCAATTGTATATTAGACCTTTACTGTCGGGCAATAGGGCAGCTCTTGCTGCCTCCGGCCCGCTACTTGGGAGTTCCCGTGGAGTTCTCTTGGGGTTCCGAGGGAGTGCCCGCAGAGCCCCGGGAGAGGAGGGAGAGTTCTCGGGGAGTGTGCGTGGAGTGTGCTGGTGGAGTTCGGCAATAAAGAATTGCTGTTTTGAACCTACAAGTGCTTCGTGGCTGCTCGGTTATTTATGCCCAGCCAGACTGCGGCATCTAGCTACCCACAAGACGTTTCTCCTGATATCCCACATCTCGGGTCTAATCTGATCAGAACTGAATTCTTGATTTCCAAACCAAAACTCCTCTGAGTAAACAGCACTTCCACTAGCTAATTGTTTAAATTTAAAAAGTTGGCATTTTTCTTGCTTTCCCTCTTCCCACAGAGAATCCACCTGCAGTTCTTCAGTCTAGTTTCAAAATACATTTTGAGTTCATTTCATTCTTTCTCTGACACCATCCTAAATGCAAATCACTAATTCCACCTGCCTGGACCATCAGATAACCACTAATTGCTCTTCTGGCCCTTCTTCCTGCCATCTTACCAACCATTCTCCACAATGCAGACAAAATGATCTTTTAAACATCCAAAGATCATATTCCTTCTTGGCTTAAAGCCTTCCATGGCTTCCCATTACTCTCCAAATAAAATTCAGACTGTTCACCCTAGTTAGTGAGGCTCCTGCCCATCCTTCTAGATGCCTCTCCCCACTCTTCCCTCTCACTCACCTGATACACCCCACTGACCTCTTTTCTGTACCTGGAACATCTGAGCTCTTTCTGACCTCAGGGCTTTTACACTTATTCTGCTTAGAATGATGTTTACTTATTCCTGAGATGACTGTCTTACTCTCTCCCTTTATGTCTCATCTCAGATGTCACCTCTTCAGGAGGTCTTTTCCTCATTACCCTTTCTAAAGCAGGCCTCCAACCATCAGATAATTTGGTCACCTTTTCTGTATAATGTCTATAATTATCTTGTTTTTGTTTACTTACCATTGGTCTGTTTTCTACACTACCAGGTAGGCTTTATGAAAATAGTTAGCTTGTTCAATTGTTTCCTCTGAATTTTCAGCACCTGGCACACAGTAGGTGCGTAACATTTATTGAATGAATTATGATTGAATGAATCATCCATTATACTGTGAGACCTCTGAAGGCAGAAACTATTCATACTTGTTTTCCCAGTATAGAACCTGGCAAACAGTAAGTACTTAGTATATGTTAGAATTGAATTAATTTTATTTTTTGAGATGGGTTTTCTCCATATTGCCCAGGCTAGTTTTGAACTCATGGGCTCAAGCAGTCCTCCTGCCTCCATCTCCTGAGTAGCTGGGACTAGAAGTGTGTACAGCTGCACCTGGCTACATCAACTTACCTTCCTTCTTCCCTTCCATTCTTTCTTTCTTCCTTCTTTGAGATGAGGTATCACTGTGTTGTCCAGGTTGGTCTCAAACTCTTGTTCTCAAGTCATCCTCCTACCTCAGCTTCCATAACTGAGACAACAGGCTCGTAACACCGCTTCTACAATTGAATATATTTTTAAAAATTATATAAGCAACTTAAAATTTAAAGGGGCTTAATCAACCCTCTGCATCCCTCTAATGGAACTCTGTTCATTGTACATTGCCCCCATGTGTGCTGCTGCACGGTTGCATAGTTCACGTATATGTTGGTGTGGCTAGTCACTGTGCACTTACGGCAGCAGAGCTGCACTAAGCATTTCTCTTTTAATTTTTGCAATAATCCTTTAAAGTAGGAATTGTCAATCCACTTTACAATGAGAAAATTGAGGCTTAGAGAGGTAAAGTATCTTGTTTAAAGTCACATACTTCATAAGCGGTAATACTTATTAACTGCAGACTGCAAGACTCTGGGGGATAGGGCTTATGTCTGACTCATCTCTGATTATCTGTCTGGTGCCAAAGAAAAGCTCTTAACTACTTTCCTATAAAATTACTGTCTCCCTATAAAATTGCTGTATCACTGGATATTTAAGCATTGCTAATTTTTTGTTATTCATGCTTCTATGAATTTTGCTCTTTGGTAATCTCTGCATGACTGGCTCATTTTATGTGCTTCAAGTGTATTCACATTTGAAAATGATTTTCTTTAAAAATTAAGAAAATTTCTTTTTGTTGGTGCATTATAATCATTCATAGTAGTAGAACTTGTTGTTACATGTGCACATAGCAGGATATAAACTCTTTTCTTTTGAAGAATGACTGAAATAAGATTACCAGGTAAAAACAGGAGAGCATTGTTAGGCCTCTTGATACATATTGCCACATTATTTTTTCAGCATTTTGGACTAATATCTACTGTTACTAATTGTACCCATTTCACAATAAGCTCACAGGCATTGCATATGACCTTTTCTTGATGTCTAATTTATCTGAAATGGCATATCTCAGTATTTGTTTTATTTTCATGATTTTTTTTTTTTTTTGGTGGCAATGGGGACTGAACCCAGTGGTACCACTAAGCCTAATCCTCAGCCCCCTCCCCTTTTTTTTTAAAAAAAAATATCTTTTTAGTTGTAGATGAACCTTTGTTTTTTATAAGTTACTGAATTTTTTTTTAGTTATAGATGAACACAATACCCTTGTTTTATTTATTTATTTTTATGTGGTGCTGAGGATCAAACCTAGTGCCTCATACACGTTAGGCAAGTGCTCTGCCATTGAGCCACAACCCTAGCCCTTCCTTAGTCCTTTTTATTTTTACTTTGAGACAGGGTTTTGCTAAGTTGCAGTGCAAAAGAAATATGGGCAAAAGACTTTACCAGACAGTTTTCAGAAGAGGAAACCAAATAGAAAATGAAAGGTGCTCACTTGTACTCTAGGACAGGAAAATTACAATTTAAATGAGATTCCATTTTATACCAACTTGATTAGGAAATAAGAGAATGGCAATGTAAAGCACTGGTGAGGGTATGATATAGGTGGATCTCTTAGACACTGCTAGGTGGGAGTTGGTATACTGTTTTGTGAAATAAATTGTCATCAGATAAAGCTAACAAATATATACCCTAAGTTCCCAGATGAATCTTGTAAAGAAACTCTTGGCATACATGTTTGAGGACATATATCAAAGTATTCACAGAAGCAATCCCATTTTTTTTTTTTTTTATATCGCCGAGAATCAAAAACCAAGGCCTTGTGCATGGTCAGTCAGCAATCTACAACTAAGCCACACTCTCAGCCCCAAGAGCAATCTTTATACAATAGTGGAAGCAACCTTAAGTTTGTTGGAAGGGCAACAGATAAATAAATTACAGTGTATTCCATGCAGTGTATGTATTGTGAACTATGGCTGTATGTATCAACTGGATGAATCGTGGCAATGTAAGTTCCAACAAGAAAAAAGCAAGCTGCAGGGATTTCAAGCTATAATTTAAATTATATAAATTTCAAAAGTATGTACAACTAAATCTGTTGTTTAGGGCTAGGTACAGAGTCTTGAGAAATCAAGAAACATGTGAAAATGATTAATATAAAATTGAGGATAATGGTTGTCTCTAGAGAGATTAGAGAAGGGGGATATCATTAGGGAGGGCCACAAAGGGGGTTTCAAAGATACTGGAAATTTTGTATTTCTTTAGCTGGGTGGGAAGGATATAGGTATTCATTTTTCAGTTATTTTTTATACATGATACATTATTTTTTTATGAATTAACTAACAAAAATTGAGTCAGTTATTGCTTTATTAGTATTCTGATAGTCTCAGTTATTCTTTTATCACATCGTTTCTAAGGTAAAGAAAAATATCTTGGGGATTTCAATTAGTAGTAGTTTATTTAACCTATTTATTAGATTTCTTTCATTTTTTCCTTTCAGTACTGGGAACTGAACCCAGTGGCATTCTACCACTGATCTATATCCCCATTCCTTTTAATTTTTTATTTTGAGACAGGGTGTCATTGAGTGGCTCAGGCTGATCTTGAATTTGGGATCCTCCTCCTTTGTATCCTGAGTAGCTGGGATTATGGATGTGTGCCACTAGGCCTGGCGAGATTTCTCCTTTGTGCTATACTAATTTTTTTTTTTTTCCAGCTAGGAAAAGGTAGAGCTCAAGTATTTTTTTTTTTTTTCCCATTGAGGTCTTATTGTTTTCTTGGCCCAGGTATATCCAAGAATTTAAATTGAGTGCAAACTTCCCCTGTGGTTTTTGTGCTGAGACACTGGCTTACTTTTTAAGACTCATTGATACCCTCTAGGAACTACCATTCCCTTTGATTTCTCAAGTGAACATATTATTTGCAATGTAATATTTTATTTCTTCATTTTCTACATACCTTTCCCCCCTAATAGTGATTGCCAGAGTTTCTCAAGATGTATAAAATAAGAATGATGATAAAAGGCTTCAGATTGGGAGTCAGAAGACATGAGATATGGTCTGCCATATCATAGATGAGTAAGTTCAGGCCAGTTACTGAATCTGAGCCTTCCTTTTTTAGTTGGAAAATGAGGGCACTGAACTTCGTTTAGTAAGGTTGCTTTTAGTTTTGAAATGAGGTCATTTTAGTGTATTTCCATGGAGTTGGAGTGGGCTCCCTATGTACAATAGTTTCTCTTCATTGTGGGATTTTGGTTGTAGTTTTAGAGAAACTGCAATAGGCTATTGGGTACCATCTTGATGTGTTTTGGAGAAATTATCTTTGCATTATAGATCTGTACTTTTTGTATTATGATGAAGACAGTGGTTGACTTTGCCCATGTTGTCTTCACCTTCCACAGAGAGCAAAGCATCTGATTTCTGAAGATGATTCTTTGTATATAAGCCTGGATTTGGTTAGTTAAGGTTTCATATCAGATTTTTGCCTATAAGCTCGTGAAGGAGATTTTAAATACATGTTTTGTTCAGGCACTTGTGTGTTGCCTTTGTTCATTTCATTTTTTTCTTTTAAAATATTTCTGTACACTTTATATAATACAGGAGTTATTGATTTAAAGTTGTTTTTTTTTTTCTTTTTACAAGTACATGCTTCATCCAGGGCATTTACCTTCTGTGGTGTTTGATCTTGTTTCTTCTATGGAACTGTTCCCATAGTGGGCCTCTGGGGAAGGCAGCTGGATCTGAGATGGCTCAGAGTTCTGCTAATTAACTCCCTCCAGAACCTGGTACAGGTCACTTCCCTCTGAGTTTTCTCTTCTATTAGCCGGGACTCAAAATGGTGCCACCTGCCTTCCAGATGAGATTTAAAGTTGTGATTGTCGTACTTTGTAAACAGTGAACTTCCTGTCTTTTCTCAGAGGAGCCCAGTGGCCAGTAGATTTGGCATCTTAGATTTTTACAGCGGCTTGTCTTTTTCTGCTCAAGTTATCAGACTTGTACCAAGGGCTGAGATTTACAGTCTTGTTGCTACATTCTTTTGGATTATTTATTTTGAAGGTTCCTTTTTAAAAAAATGGATTTAAATAGTTAAACAGGAGATTTGCATTATTTCCTGTAAAGCCTTAAAATATTTTTTCCATCAGTTTTTAAAAAATATTTTTATTTATAAATGAACACAATAACTTTTTTTATTTATATGTGGTGCTGAGGATTGAACCCAGTGCTTCACACATGCTAGGCAAGTGCTTTACCACCGAGCTACAACCCCAGCCCTTTCCATCTATTTTTTATTTGGCTTCACTAATAAGAAGTGAAAGAACGCTAACTTACAACCCAAGAGTGCCTTTTCTCTTTATTATGGAAGAACCCAAAACCTATTTTCTCAGATTTTTGTGGATACTTTCATACAGCATATCCCCTGCCAAACTTTAAATGTTTTTTAATTCTTTAGGCTAAGGGAAATCATTCAGAATAATTGGTACTAATTTTAGTCATTAACGAAAAGCTTGTAAATAAGAAGGTAAATGAAGATCTGTTTGTTTCCTCTTCCTAGAACATGAGCTTTATGGATAGAGGAATGTATCTGTTTTGGTGTTGCCCCTCAGTTCCTAGATCAGAGCCTGGCATAGAGCAGGCGTTCAATATGTTTGCTGAATGAATGAATTAATGAATATAGGACAGTTCTCATTCTTCTAATAATTTGTACATATATTCTTTATAAACAGGACTAGCAACTTATTAACTTTTTGTGAAAATACACAAACATTATTTCTCCTTGTGGAAATTGTGACTTTTCTTTCTTAATTTTGCTCATTCCTGCCCCAGGCTAAGGCATCGAAATGCCTTTTCTGTTTTCTCCACCGGTCGGTCCTCACTGCCTCCTCCTATCACCTGTGGATGGTTTCTATTCTTGTCCCTTTTTTTCTTTTTTTTCCCACTCTCATCACTCATATGTGTGTTACCCATCCATTCATTCCAAAATAATACTGCAACAAGCCTACTGTATGCCAGTTTGCAAGGTACCCAGGAGGCGGGAAGAACAGATCTGACACTATCTCAGGCTTGGGGAATTTATCACCTGTCCAGGAAGCCAGTCTTGAGCAGCCACTTCACAAATATTTAGTTACAAATCATGGCAAACATTATGAAGGCAAAACTTAGGGAGCATGGAATTTCAGGATAGGCTTCCCTGGAGTCTGTTTCTTCTAGAATCTAAAGGAAAATAGGACTTGGCATATTTGGAACTTCAAGGAACATGACTGGAGGCAGTGGGTAGGGGAAGGGAAGCCCAGAGCAACAGAAAAAACTGGAGAACATGGAGTGCAGCAGAAGAAGGGCCAAGGGGTCTTGGGGGGCAGTTAGGATCTGCATATGTCCATCCATCGGTTGTGACTCTTCCTGTAGGACCTGCCTGGCAGGAGCCCTACCTACACTGTGACAAACTGCCCTAATATCTTGGTTGCCTGCAAATGGTCTGTGTTAATTTCCTTTTCTGGATTTGGAAGTCATTCAAGAAAAAATTTAAAATGTATTGACATTGGAAGTTGTGCCTTTGAGCAAATCTTTAACTTCTTAGCCTGTTCCCTGAAATGGAAGTTATTGTGTTTGCCCGATGGAGTCCTTTGTGAGGTTACCCTGTGATGGACTGGGGGAGGCCTGCATTCCTTACAGACTTGAGGAAGGATGGTCTAATCCACCTGTGTATTTTGGGTTCCTGTCACTGGATCTGATATGAAATGAGGGGATCCAAGAAACCTTTATAGAAGATGGAGTTTCAGGGGGTGGGACCAGCAGATAGGCTGGAACTGAGGATGGGAGAGGGCTGGGTGGCATGGACACAGCTGAGGTCTGGAAAGTGTCCAGTGAAGACTGAAGCACAGATGTGATAACAACAATGACTATAAAAGCAGCAATAATAACACTAACTTCTTGGGCCTTTGCCATGTGCCAGCTGCTGGTTTTTTTTTTTTGGTTTATTTGTTTGGTACTGAGAACTGAACCAAGGGGTGCTTTATCACTAAGCTATATCCCCAGCCCTTTTTATTTTTTATTTTGAGACAGGGTCTTGCTAAATTGCTAATTCTGGTCTTGAACTTGTGATCCCCTTGCCTCAGCCTCCTGAGTAGCTAGGGTTATGGGTGTGTACCATTATGTCAGGCACAAACCACTGTTTTAAATGCTTTACATATGCTAATTAATTTAACCTTTGAGTAGCCTATAAAGTAGGTACTATTTATTATTCTCATTTTACAAATAAGGAAACTGAGGCACAGAGAGATTAAGTACCTTGCCCAAAGTCACACAGCTAGCAAGCCCTGGAACCTGGATTTGAGACCAGGTATTGTGGCTTCCAGTATAAGAGGCAACCAATACAGAGAAGTGGTTAGAGCCTTAAATGCCAGGCTAGGGAGGCTTATCCAGTCATCACCCTGTTGACTACAGGAGCCATGTAAGACTTTTGAGGGAGGAAGTGTTAAGGGTGTTGAATGGCCAGAAGAGTTGATAGGGCTCTCTCTCTCTTCTGCAGAAACCATCCATGGAGCAGCCCTTGTACAGCAGCAGCCTGTGGGGCCCAGCTGATGTCCGAGACTGTGTGGCTGAAGGCCTGTGGCTGCCGCAACTACATGTAGGGGACTGGCTGGTCTTCGACAACATGGGAGCCTACACAGTGGGCACAGGGTCCCTCCTTGGAGGGACTCAGGCCTGCCGCATCACCTACGCCATGTCCCGGGTAGCCTGGTAAGGGGCCCTTGCTGTGAAGAGGAGAGGTGGGAAGCAAGCTGGGCTGAAGAAATAAGGGAAGCTTGAGATCTGAGACCCTCTCCCATGTAACCTAGTTTGACAAGTGGCTGCTGGTGGCTGACTCAGCTGAGGCCTGTGTTGGGCATGTGGCTGTGGCTACAGAGGAGCTCCCCAAGGAGCTCACAGCCCCAGAGGATGCAGGGGCATAGACATGTCCTCAAGATGGCACTGCTGGGTGGGAGGTAGTGGGCAAGAGGCAGAAGGAGGTGGGCAGGAGTTCCTGGGAAGGGAATGTGGTACAAGTGTGGTGCATCCAAGGTTCCACTCAAGGCACTAATGGAGGTTGGTTGTGACTGGAGAGGGAGGCAGGGCTAGATCTGGGAAGGCATTGAAGGTTGAGCCAAAGCACTTAAGAGTACCAGGAAGCAAGGACCTGTTTGAAGCAGGGGTAGACATGGTCTGATTTGCATTTTGTAAAGACCCCCCAGCTACCTTAAGGAGGCAGAGGCAAACAAGTGACTAGCTGGATGGCAGCTGTCATACCTGGACTGAGTCTCAGTCTTATTTAGAAAAAAGGCACAGCACCAGCCCTACCTGCTGCCTCAGGTAGTGCTGGGGTCTAGCAAGGCAAGAGGTGTGTGACATGGAGAGTCAGGCCTGCTGAGCCCTGAGGGCACAGCTTCCCTTGGACATCTACTGTTATTTCCTTTTACTCACAACTCTGGGGATCAGTGTTATCACTGGGAGAGTCACTTGCCTGATGTCATACAGCTGGGCAATGGGAAGCCCCCCGCCATGGGTGGGGGGGGTGGGGAGGCTACAGAGGGCAGGGCAGTTGGGAGGGGCTTTTTTCCCCTGGGCTTTCAGATGAGTGTGGCCCATGTTCCCAGGCCCCCAGGAAACCACCAAACCCCAGACCTAATTTGGCATCAGGAGAGTGGTATTTCATTCATGCATTCTATAAACCTTTGTTGTTTTTGCTGTGAGGGCACAGGATAGGCTTTTGTGGTGATTTTGCCACCTGGGGCATTCTGACAAGGTCTAAAGACAAACTTCAAGAACAATCACCCCACAGACTTAGTATTCCCTCCCTGGCTCTGTCATCAGCAGCTACAGGTGAAGGAGGTCACATAGAGTTGGCTGAACTCATTACCAGGAACAAAAAATGCTGACGAACTGAATGGACATGCCAAGAAATCCCCTGTAGAAGAGTGGCCTCAGCAGAATGTTTTGCTTTACCACCTGCTCTGTGCTAGGTCCTGGGAGTACAGGAGCAATGGAGAAGCCAGGGTGCAGATCTACACACAGAGATGCTGACACAGAGTGAAAAGGCCACTGAGGAGGGAGGGATAGTGAAGGAGCGTGGTTAGGACAGCTTCTTAGGAGATGTCAGCCAGGTCCAGGAGGCCAAAACGGGCCAAAGGGATGGCCAAGAGGCCTGAAAGAGTCTTATTTGGTCACAAAATTGCAAGTAGCTCTCCACATGCAAGGAGAGACATGTGGGGAAGACTGGATCTAAAAGGACCTTGAAACAATAAAAAAAAAAGTGAGAAATAAAAGGACCTTGGAGGTCTAGACTGGACTTGGTCTTAAAGGTAGTAGGGAGCTATTGAGAGATTTTAAGAAACTGGACCAACCCATTTTTAAAGATAAGGAGACAGAGGCTCAGTCAGAGGGTACTTAGCCCAGAGCCTTCCTCAAGAAAGGGACCAGCATCAGTGGGCTTTGGAGACACCAACTCCTCCCGATTTGCTATTGACTTGTATGACTCAGCACAGAGGGAGCTCTTCCCGCAGGTGAGGGACTAGAATGTGCTAAAAGTATGAAAGAACAGAAGAGGGAGGGTCTTGTGGAGAAGCAGAACCTAGAACAAGAAAGGACAAGTTGGCATGGCCCCTCCAGGTCCATGGATACTGAGCCCAGTGCTCTTTCCCCACCAGTGTCCAGACAGCTCCACACCTTCCTGCCCATGAGTACTTGCTAGCTTGCTGCAGAGGCACCAGCAGGGAGTAACACAGACGTTTCCTTGTCCTGCTGTAAATGGAGAAATGTCAGGGTCACAGATATTTAAGCCTTATTGATATCAAGGAGAGAGATCCTGTGTGTAGGACTCTGCTGTGTCCTGCTCTTCTGAAGCTCTGTCACTGAAGCCAAGACATGTAGGCCAAGGAGGAATTGGTCAGGGGAGGGTTGATGATGTAGGCAGGATGATAAGCATGGGCACAGGCCTGGGAAGGGACATGTGAGAGCCTGAGAAGTGGCTAATGTGATGGCCTCTGGCGGTGTGGAAAAACAGGGCTGTAAGCATGGAGAGGGAGGCAGGCAGGGCTAACCCAGGGCCTGAGAGTGAAGGGAAGTTACCGGGGGCTCAAGAGGAGGGTTTGACTTTTAGAAAGATGGGCCTAGGCCAGTGCTGAACTGTCTGGAGTGGGTGAGAGCAGGTGAACAGGTCAGGGAGATGTGTGGTCCTGTCGTGGTCCTAGGAGAGGTGATGTTGTCAGTGGGATGGAGACCAGTGGGTGGTTTAGGAGCTGGGCTGGGTGGAGCTTAACTGTGTGGGGACACGATTCCCAGCTGTAGCCAGAGCAGTGGCTTAGGTGATGGAACTTTAGTCACGTGGGTGCAGAGGAGGAGAAATAGCTTGTGGGACTGTGTGAGGGGAGCAGGGAATGAGTTACTTTTAAGACCCAAGCCTCGGTATGAAGACTGTGGGCTCTAGAGTGAGAGAGCTGGGTTCAACCTAGTCCTACCACCTACAAGGGATGTGGTCTTGGGCAGGCCACTCCTCAGAGTCTGTTTCCTCATCAGTAAGATAGGGTGGTAAAGGCTGTTCACAGTGTTTGGAGGAGGATAAAATTAGATGATGAAAGTAAACTGCCTGGTGCCATGTCTGACACACAGTAAGTGCTCAACGATCATCCTGTGGGTTCCTTTCTCTTCTTGGGCAGTGGGGACAGCAGTGGAGAAGAGCCCTTGCCCCTGCCCTTGGCTCGGCTTAGGGTTCAGGTGAGAGCTCTATGCCTAAGGGGCCAGAGAATCCGATACAGGGGCCATCAGGAGCCCCTAGGCTTCGGGACCTGCTAGCTACCTCCAGCACCCCTCTCTCACCCTCAGGGAAGCGCTGCGAAGGCAGCTGCTGCCTGCGGAACAAGACGAAGATGCTGAGGGCATGTGCAAGCCTCTGTCCTGTGGCTGGGAGATCACAGACACCTTGTGTGTGGGCCCTGTCTTCACCCCAGCGAGCATCATGTGAGCGGGCCCTGTCCCCCCCCTCCGGAGAACCCTAGCGGGGCCGCAGAGATGCCTCTGGGAGAGGTGGGGAAGGCAGCAAGCAGGGCACCCTCTGGCCAGGACTCTGGTGCTCGCTCTGCTGCCCCCACACTCCACCTGTAGTGTTTCTGCCCTGTAAATAGGACCAGTCTTACACTCACTGTAGTTCAAGTATGCAACATAAATCCTGTCCCTTCCAGCTGTGTCCGCCTCCTCTGCAGCGCAAGCGGCCTGGTCAGCCAGGCATGGGGTGTTCTTGGGGTCTCCCTCGGTATCCTTTCCCTTTGTAAATATGAAACAAATAAATATTTAGGTTTTTTAATACTCCAGTGGAGTCTAGCAGTTCAATTCAGAAAGAAGATTGGGCTGGGCCTGGGGAGAGACCTCCCTGCCCTGATGAGCCCATGTCCACTTCAGTCCTGACCACACTCTTGAGCCCTGGCTGAAATGTGGACATCACCCATTAGCATCCACTCTCTCTAACTCATCTGTGTTCTCTGAGGCTGCCACACTTGGTGCCATGAGGAAGGGTGTGCTGTGAGGTTTAAGGTGCATGGTCAGAACTGCCTTCCTTCATGAGTTCATGACTGGCCAGTGGCCTCTATGTGAACCTGACAACTAGTCTAAGGCCCGGCCCAGAGAAGCGACAACTGAGTATTTGATACAGCATTGGAAACTCATAGGAAAGATAAAGAGTAAAGGGAAGAGTGTCCAGGAGGTTATTGCTTTTGAAGTTCCAGGGGTTGAACCCCGGGTCTCCCACTTTCTAGACAAGTATTTTTGCCACTAAGCTACATTCCTGGCCCCGCATTTCCCCCTCAAGAGGTCTACAACATATTTGTGTTGCTCTCACTGCCTCGCCAACCAGTGAGAGAGTGAGGTTGCTGTGTGGTTGGCTTTGTTCATTCAGGCAGTACTGTTACGACAAGGCTGGCTACAGAGTCCTGCTGTGTCCAATGTCAACATCCCTGACAGCTCCTCAGACTGGCAGTTTTTTACCAGGACAAATGTTCTTCATGCTGCCAGGGTCCTAAGCTATGAGCCTGAGGTATATGAGCTGCTTAGCAAAAGAGTTCAAAATTTAGATTTCTCTCAGCTGCTATTGGGAACCCTAAAGATTTTTCTTTCATAGTACTGAGGATCGAATCCAAGGATGCCCTACCACTGAGTCACATCCTTAGCCCTTTTTATTTATTTATTTATTTTTAAATTTTAAGACAGGGCCTCACTAAGTTGCCAAGGCTGGCCTTGAACTTAGGATTTTCCTACCTCAGCCTCCCAAGTCACTGGGATTGTAGGTGTGTGCCACTGCACCTGGCTAAAACCCTGTTGAAGCATACAGGTGAACAGTGTTCAGTACATTTACAGAGTTCTGCAATGCTCACACTATCAACTCTAGAATATACTCATCTCCCCCATAAAAACCCCATGCCCATCAGCAGTCACTCCCATCTTCCCTTCCTCCACCCCTTGGCAACTCTAATCCACTTTCCAGCTCTATGGATTTGCCTGTTCTGGATGTTTCACTAGGATGGTTTTCATATCCTTACTTGAGCTCCTTTTAGGGGTAAGCTGCTATCCTGCCTCAGTATCTTAGTCAATCTTGGGGCCTCACATGGCTGTAAGGTCATCCACTGAGGAAATGTGCCTCGTGTTTGGAATGAACTATGTGCTTGCCAGAAGCACAGGTATCTCCTTTTTCTAGGCTAGGCCTACTTTTTGCACTTGGATAATGAATAGACTGAGAACTCTGGATGGAGAGACTCAGAGGGCAATCTCAAGTGGTTACTCCCTTGCCCCTTTGGAGGTCACCCAAAGTCACGCTTTACAGACATTCATACTATGGAACTATTGACCCTCCATCTATGAGACTATTTCTGAGACTTCTTTTATTTCAGATGTCTAGGCAGATCTGGACCCCCTCCTGCTTCTCTTTTCGGGTAGGGGATGACAAATGCAAGTTTTTCTTCTGGAACTGGCATCTGCTGCCAGAGGTGGCAGAGGCTCTGGGAGATGTGGCTGGCAGTGCTGAGGGCCAGGCATCACACATTACCTCGCCAGAGCCAGGTCCACTGGGGCCGGCTCTCTGGGGCGCTTGAATTGACAGCAGCTGGCATGGAGCCTGAACACATATCTTGGCTGGAGCCTTTCTCATAGTTCATATTCTCTTTGCTGTGAGAACATGGGATTTACCTTTCTGAGACAGACACAACCTTGATGAGATGTACTTGAGAATAATTGCTAACCATCATTTCTTTTCAGTAATTTTTTCCCTTACTTCTATCTTTTTCTGAAGCAAAAGAAGAAAAAAATATTAAATGTGAAGAATGGTAAAGGCTTCAGGCCTGTGTGTGTGTGTGTGTGCGTGTGCGCGCGTGCGTGTGTGTATGCAGATGATTTCACCAGAGGTCTCCCGGAGCCCTGGCTGCATAGGCATTTATCCCCTTGGAGCTCCCTGCTAAGCAGTCTGTTGGCAGAGGCCCTGAGACCCATCTGCCTTGGGACTTCAAGAGGGACATCCTCCTCCCAACACTGCCTACACCTGCCTGCATCACACCTCTGAAGCTCCTGTGTGTTCACTCACTCTGGGAGGTCAACAGACTCAACAGCTACAGATAGACCCCCACCCTCTCCCTCTCAGGTGAGTCCCCTCCTCCCTTGCACAGGCCACCCTCACTCAGCAGCTAAATCCTGTTACTCCATTTCACCCACAATAACACTTAAAGTTCAACAACGACCTCTGACTCCCACTCCTTTCTGCCCCACTGGTCCTGATCACACCAGTCTCCATTTCTCAAATATCCCACTGCTGGGCCTGCATTTATGCTCTCCTTTCTCTACAATGATCCTCCCTGTGGGAACTGCTTGCTTCATTCAGGTTCTGCTCAAAAGTTTCCTTTTATATAAAGCCTTCTAGAATCACCCTTTAGAAAACAGTACTTCCCAGTCTCTTTCCCCTTAACTGGTTTTCTTTTTCTTTGCAGCATTTATCACCACTTGACATACTTCACAGCATGTTTGTGGGGGTATCATCAGCCCCTGTAGGATGTGAGCTCCTTGGCAGCAGGAACCAAATTTATTTTTTCATTGCTTTGTTCTTATCACCCAGAACAGAGCAAATGCTCAAAAATATATACCAAATCAACAACAGGTCCTAACCTGTCTGAATCTATTAACTCATTTGTAAAACACGACTGCTGAATATGTTGACCTCAGGGTTATTGTGAGGATTAAATAAGAAAATGGATATGCTAAGGCCTACCATATCCTTAGATACACAATAAATGGCATTGGAAGGTAATTTCTTGGGCATTTATTGAGTACTTACTGGGGCCTTGTGATTGATACTGTGATGCAGACTTGAGTCCCTCAGTCTTCAAGGAGCTCAATGCAGTAGACTCACTGAGGGCCTTGAAAGGGAAAGCCAATTCTGAAGTAGGAAGCCTTGTATGCTTCTGAAACATAAGCATGACAGGACCTTTGGGAAGATAAATGAAAGAGTATCAAAAGGTATAGGGACAGAAAAAATGATGGACTGGTGTTAGCACTAACCTCCTTTACCCTGCACCCTGCCCCCACCCTGGGAAAGGCAGGCTTAGCCCATGGGAACAGAGGGACATAGGTTGTCTGCCCCTGCTCAGGAGGGACACAGAAATAGGTTGATCTCTCCATGGGAGCCATTTCCCTCACCCCACTTCCTGGAAACCCTGTCCTTGCCAGCCCTTCCAGCTGTAAAGTGACCACAAGAGAGGCAATAGCATGGGGGTTTTATCCTCCCTTTGCTGCATTTTAAGTCCTTTCTGGCATCTATGGGATGAGCGGCTAAAGCCCTATAAGATGATTTGTTCTGATCTCTTGGTGGTCCAAGGGTCTTTGTGCAAAACAAATTCAATCTTGGTAGTCCTCTTCTGAAAACCCTTCAGCTGATTCCCACAGGGATGCCAATAAAAGCTGAACTGCTGGAGACCGTTGTCTACATCACTGACTTCATCTCATGCCCTCAGTTCCTTAGTGTTTTTGACTAGTCTTTTAAACTAGCTCAGAGGATCGAGGATACCCCTGAATTCCAAGGAGAGGCATCTTGCCCCTTCTGCTTAGCTCCTGAGTGGCCCTAGAACGTGCAGTGACCCATTGGAAGGAGCTAGAGGGTGAGGGGTGCTGAAAATAACCTCAGGGTAATTCTTGGGAAAACTCAGCTCGACACACATGGTGAGACCTAAGCCTGGGGACATACATAGGCATACAGGATACCTCAATGGCTAAAATTCTGAACACTCAGCTAAGTTTGAATTCAGATATACGACGGGTGGTTTTTAAGTATGTGTATGTTCCATGTGATACTTGAGGTATTCTTATGATAAGGCATTACTCGTTGTTTATTTGAAATTCAATTTTAACCGGGAGTCCTGCATTTTATTTGCTAAATCTGGTAACCTTGCCCTAGAAAGTTCCTTATGCCGGACGTCCCTCTCGGGCTTCCCTTTCTCCCATTTGTGGAATGGGGACATTTCTGCGAGATCAGCCTCGGGAACTCAAGGGGAAACGCTACCCACGCCCACCTCAGGGATAGCCCTCCGCTCAGAGGAGTCATGTGGAAAGCGCGCTGGTCTCGGGAGTTTCTTGCTGAGTGAATATGAGAAACCCCTTCCTCTAGGACCCTCATCTTTCTCATCTGAACATTAAGGCTGTCGGGAAGAAACAAACCTCTTTATTACAGCCTAGCGGAACCGTGACTATAAGGCTCCTAGACGTCGGAACTCAGCAGCCCAGTCCTTCAAACTCGTGCATTTCCGGTGCATGACATCACTTCCGTACCCAACAGTTTCCCAGTCTTCACGCTATGCACTCTTGTGCCCTCTATCGGCCGGGAGGAGGGACCGACTTTACCATACTGAAAGGAAAAAAAAAAAAAAAAAAAACAGCGGAAGCTATTGGTTGAAAGATGGAGGAAACGCAGCTCCGATTCGCAAACTCCACCAATGGAAAACCGAACCTTCACTCAAGGAGAGGCTCCCACGGGAAACAGGTCATCCCGGGTCTGCGGTGGCGTGGGAAAGGGTGTCCTGGTCTCTGCCGGGTTTGAAAGGCCGGAAATAGTTCCGGAAGTGGGCTCTGGTCCACCGGCTACTTCCGCTTCTACGTGGAGTAGGGGTCTCCTAAAGGAAGGGCACCCGGAAGCGGTGCGGAGTCTCTGGTGGCCTCATCTCCTCCCCTTTCATGCTGGAGGGAAGACACTTGCTGAGTCCACGCGGAAAACCCGGGGCTTTGTCGTATTTCTTGATTTCAGGCTGAGATGTTCAGCATTTTAAGACAATCAAGAATGCCTATCTGCCATGCCCCGTCCTCGCCCTGGATTCGCATTATTTCCCAGCCCGTCGCAGAGTGGATTTTATGGTAACTCTTGACTTATAAGTGCAGGTGTTGAAATCCTAGTGCCACAGTTTCCGAGTGTAAAATGGACAATAGTATCAGCCTTCCACCGTAATGTAAAGATTGAATATATTAACATTGAAAACACCAAGAACAGGACCTGGCTCATGGTGATCATCGGTAGGTAACCACCTAAATTGTCAGTCAGGAAATTGAGGCTTAGATGTGTAGTAATTTGCCGATAGTAACCAGTGGAACAGGTTGGGAAGCGACTTTGCAGTCACTATTCCCATCCAGCCCTCTTCCTGTCCTTGGAGGAAGCATGTGATGATCACAATTTCCTTTATAGCAGCATATGTATTTTATTTAATAGCACTTTAACACCAAATGGTTGCTCTCTGGGCATTTTAATAACTCGGATGGAGTTGGTGAGTTTCAATAGCATGTGCCCCTGACCAAGGGCAAGATTTCAGGAGGAAGAATGGATGACTCTCAAGGTTTATTTCCTGCTGAAGCCCACT
This sequence comes from Callospermophilus lateralis, assembly GCF_048772815.1. Classification (NCBI taxonomy): domain Eukaryota; kingdom Metazoa; phylum Chordata; class Mammalia; order Rodentia; family Sciuridae; genus Callospermophilus; species Callospermophilus lateralis. The sequence goes on along the minus strand of NC_135311.1, from coordinate 120,555,115 downwards.
CATAGAAAAATCAGTAGAAATAAACTTTGGGACATATTAAATTTGACCTCTATGAGATGTGCAAATGAGATAATAGCATAAGTGTTATGATAGAGGAAGACACAGTGTGCCAAATGAGATTTGATCAGGGAGCCTGTCAGCTCAGTTTAGGGTAGACTTAGCAGAAACAGTGGGTCTTGGTGGATGAATAGGAGTTGGCCAGGTAGAAAAGCTGAAAGACTGAGAGGAGCCTTTCAGACCAGGGGAATAGTGTGTACAAAGGAATAGTGTTATTAAATATTTCATGAAGAAGAAACAAAAACAAAAAGAAAGCAAAGGGAGGAACTATACTAGAAGAATAATCAATCAAAGGAGAAACTAATTCAAATTAAAAATTAAATCAAACTGACAGGAAATAAAAATCATTTATCAATAATAACATTGAATATAAATGGCCTAAACTCATCAATCAAGAGACACAGACGTGACACTCACCTGTAATCCCACTGGCTCCTGAGGTCAGATAGGAGGATTATGAGTTCAAAGCCAGCCTCAGCAACAGTAAGGCACTAAGCAACTCAGTGAAACCATGTCTCTAAATAAAATACAAAATAGGGCTGGGTATGTGGCTCAGTGGTTGAATGCCCCTGAGTTCAATCCTTGGTACCCCACTGCCTGCCCCCTCCACAAAAGGGAGAGACAGACAGGCACACTGGCAGACTGAATTAAAAAGTAAGACCCAACAATATGCTGTCTCCTAGAGATTCAGCTCATAGACAAAGACACCCTCGAAACTGAAGGTAAAAGAATGGGAGAAAACATCACTCACATGGGTCCTATAAATAAGCAGGGGTTTCTATCCTTCTATCAGATAAAGTGGACTTCAAGCCAAAGTAAATCAGAAAGGACAAAGAAGGACACTTCATACTGTTTATGGGAATCTTACATCAACAAGATGTAACAATTGTAAATATTTGTGCCCCAAACAATGAAACATTTACATACATCACAATTGAGTCTCAATTTTAAGAATCAAATAGACTATACACAATACTACTGCAAGACTTTAATACACCTCTTCCACCACTGGATAGATTCTCCAAATAAAAACTAATTAAAAAGCTATAGAACTAAAAAATACAGATAAGTACTTTGACTTAACAGACATATAGAATATTTCATTCACCAATGACTGAATTTGCTTTCTACTCAGCAGCATACGGAGCTTTCTCTAAATTAAACCATATCTTAGACCACGAAGCAACTCTTAGCAAATACAAAAAATAGAGATAAAATGCCTTGCATTCTGTCAGATCATAATGGAATGAAATTAGAAATCAACAATAAAAATGCAAGCTACTGTAATACCTGGAGATGAAATAAAATGCTATTGAATGACCAGTGGATAGCAGATATATCAGGGATGAAGTGAAAAAATACTTAGAGGTAGATGAGAATAGTAATACAACATATCAAAGGGACACTAAGAAGGCAGTTCTGACAAGCAAGTTCATTGAGCTTATTCATTAAAAGTTAGAAAGTCACCAAATAAATAACCTAAGATGACATCTCAAAGTCCTAGTAAAAGAAGAACAATGCAACATCAAAACATTAGAAGACAGGAAATAATTAAAATTAGAGCTGAAATCAATGAAAATGAAACAAAAGAAAATGATGAAACAAAAAATTGGTTCTTTAAAAAAATAAATAAAATTGATAAACACTTAGCCAAGCTAATGAAGAGAAAACTCAAACCACTAAAATTCATGTTGAAAAAGGAAATATCATGACAGACACTATTGAAATACAGACCATAATCAAACTATTTTTGAAAATTTATACTCTAATAAAATAGAAAATCTTGAAGATATCAACAAATTTCTAGAGACATATGACCTACCCAAATTGAATCAGGAGAACAGAAAATGTAAACGATTGGGCTGGAACTGTAGCTCAGCTGCAGAGTGCTTGCCTAGCACACATGAGGCACTGGGTGTGATCCTCAGCACCACATAAAAATAAATAAAATAAAGGCATTCTGTTTACCTACAACTAAAAAAAAAAAAAGAAAAGAAAAGAAAAGAAAGAAAATTTAAATGATCAATTTCAAGCAGAGCAATTGAAGACACCATCAAAAGCCTACCAAGGAAAAGCCCAGGACCAGAAGGATTCTAAACCAAGTTCTACCAGACCTTCAAGTTCTACCTTATGTATACTAACATTAAACCTCCTCAAATATTCCATAAAACAGAAAGGAAGCCTTCAACACACATTCTCTGAAGCTAGTATCACCCTGAAACCAAAAACCAACAAAGACACATCAAGGAAAGAAAACTTGAGACCAATATCCCTGATGAACATAAATAAATCAATAAAATACTGGGGGCTGGGGATATGGCTCAAGCAGTAGCGCACTAGCCTGGAATGCGTGCAGCCCAGGTTCGATCCTCAGCACCACATACAAACAAAGATGTTCTGCCCACCGATAACTAAAAAATAATTATTAAAATTCTCTCTCTCTCTCTCTCTCTCTCTCTCTCTCTACCTCTCTCTCTCTTTAAAAAAAATTAAAAAAAATAAAATACTGGCAAGTCCCATATAAAACATATTAAAAAGATAGTATGCTATGATCAAGTGGGCTTCATCCCAGGGATGCAAGGTTGGTTCAATACCAATAAATGTAATTCATCACATCAATAGACTTAAATACAAGAATCACATGATTATCTCAATAATGCAGAAGTAATATTTGACAAAATACAGCATCCATACATGTTCAAAACACTAGAAATAGCAGGTTCAAACTTAAACATTGTAAAAACTATATATGTTAAACCCAAGGCCAATATCATTCTAAATGGAAAAAAAAAATTGAAAGCATTTCCTCTAAAAATTGTAACAAGACAAGGATGCCCTCTTTCACCACTTCTATTCAAAATTGAAACTCCTGCTAGAGTAATTAGAACTCAAACTATCCCTATTTGCTGATGACATGATTCTACATTTAGAAGACCCAAAAAACTCCACCAGAAAATTTCTAAAATGCATAAATTAATTCAGAAAAGTAGCAGGGTATAAAATTAATACCCATAAATCAATTGCATTTTTATGTATCATTCCTGAATCATCTGAAAGAGAAATTAGGAAAACTATCTCATTCACAATAGCCTTGAAAAAAATATTTCTAAAGAAATATGACCTAAGAAAGAAACACCAAAGAAAGAAATTGAAGACTATCTTAGAAAATGGAAAGGTCTCCCATGTTCTTGGATAGGCAGAATAAATATTGTCAAAATGGCCATACTACCAAAAGCACTATACAGGTTTGATGTAATTCCTATTAAAATTCCAACGAGGGCTGGGGTTGTGGCTCAGTGGTAGAGCACTTGCCTAGCACATGAGGCCCTGGGTTCAATCCTCAGCACCATATAAAAATAAGTAAGTAAAGGTATTGTGTCCAACTAAACTAAAAAATAAATATTTTTTAAAATTCCAATGACATTCTTCCTAGAAATAGAAAATTCAGTCATGGAATTCATTTGGAAAAATATGAGGCCCCAAATAGCCAAATCAATCCTCAGCAAGAAAAATGAAGCAGGAGACATCACAATACCAGAACTTGTTATAATACAGAGCTTTAGTAACAAAAATGGCATAGTGTTGGCACCAAAACAGACACGTAGGCCATGGTATAGAATAGAAGACACAGAGACAAACCCACATAAATACTGTTAATTAATACTAGACAAAGGCACCATAAACATACATTGGAGAAAAGATATCCTCTTCAACAAATGGTGCTGGGAAAACTGGAAATCCATATGTAGCAAAATGAAATTAAACCTTTATCACTTATCCTGCACAAAACTCAAAATGGATCAAGGACCTACGCATTAGACTAGAGAAACTTATGCCTACTAGAAGAAAAAGTTGGCCCAGATCTCATTCATGTCAGCTTAGGAACTAAATTCCTCAACAAGACTTCTGAAGTGCAAGAAGGAAAATCAAGAATCAATAAATAGGATGGTATGAAATTAAAAATCTTGCTCACAGCAAAGGAAACAATCAAGAACATGAACAGAAAGCCTACAAAATGGGAGAAAATCTTTGCCACCTGCACCTTTGATAGAGCATTAACCTCCAAGATATATAAAGAACTCAAAAACTTAACACCCAAACCCCAAATAACCAATAAATAAATGGGCAAAGGAACTGAACAGACACTTCACAGAAAAAGAAATCTGATTGGTCAACAAATCTATGAAAAATGTTTAACATCTCTAGCATTTAGAGAAATGCAAATTAAAACTACACTGAGATTTCATCTCACTCCAGTCAGAATGGCAATTATCAAGAATACAAGTAATAATAAATGTTAGTGAGATTGTGGGGACAAGGTTCACCCATACATTGTTGGTGGGACTGCAAAATTGGTGCAACAACTCTGGAAAGCAGTATGGAGATTTCCTCACAAAACTTGAAATAGAACCACCATTTGACCCAATTATCCCACTCCTTCATATATACCCAAGGGACTTAAAATCAGCATACATTAGTGGTGTGGCCACATGAATGTTTATAGCCCCTCAATTCACAATAGCTAAGCTGCATAACCGACCTAGGTGCCCTTCAACAGATAAATGTATGAAGAAAATGTGGTTTATATACACAATGTAATATTTTTTGAGAGAGAGAGAGAGAGAGGGAGAGAGAGAGAGAGAATTTTTTAATATTTATTTTTTAGTTTTCTGTGGACACATCTTTATTTTATTTTTATGTGGTACTGAGGTTAGAACCCAGCACCCCGCGCATGTCAGGTGAGCGCACTACTGCTTGAACCACATCCCCAGCCTCACACAATGTAATATTACTCAAGCATAAAGAAGAATAAAATTATGGCATTTGCTAGTAAATGGATGGAACTGGAGACTATCTAAGTGAAATAAGCCAATCCCTGCCCCGCCCCCAAAAGGCTGAATGTCCTTTCTGTTATACAGATGCTAACCCACAATAAGGTGTCGGGGAGGGAAGAATAGAAGTTCATTGGATAAGACAAAGGGGAATGAAGGGAAGGGAGCGGGGATGGCATTAGGAAAGACAGGATGAATTGGACATAACTTTCCTATTTTTATATATATGAATATGTCACAGTGAATATCTACATCATGTACAACAACAAGAATGGTTATACTCCATGTATGCATAATATGCCAAAATATACTCTACTGTCATGTGAAACTAAAAATAACAAATAAAAAAATTGAATTAAAAAAAGGACTAGTGGTGTGATACTTCAGAGTTCTTTCTGGGAACTGGAGTACAGAATGGAAGAGGAGAATGGACTGGAGATAGGGGGAATATTATGAAGGGTTATGTGCTGTATCAGCAAATCAACAGAATTTTTGAGTGGTGAGGGGAGAAGAGGCCAGCTTTGCACTTTAAATGATGCACTAGGAGGCAATAAAAGGGTGTGGCAGTTAGTCTCTAAGATGTTCCAGGTGATCCCACACCCCAGTATCTATACCCTGGTGCAATCCCTGAGTATCAGCTGGGTTTATTCATCCAATTTTAATGAATAGAATATTTAGAAGTGATGAGTTAGCGGAGCTCTGTGGTGAGTACCTATAATCCCAGCTACTTGGGAGGCTGAGGCGGGAAGGTTGCAAGAGGTCAGTCTCCACACTTTTAGCAAAATCTTGTCTCAAAATTAAAAACAAAAAAGGGTTGGGGATTACAGTCCCCAGCATTAAAAGTGAGGAGTTGTCGTTTCTTAGATTAGATTAGATTATAAAAAACTGACTTCTTTTTTTTTTTAATTTTATTTTTTTATTGGTTATTCAAAACATTACAAAGATCTGTTGTAGGCACCTTCTCTTACTTTCTTGCTGTTAGAAAAGACATCAACTGTCTTGTGAGGTGTTCTGTAGGTAGGCTTAGGTGTCTAGAAATTGATGATTCTGACCAGTGACCAGCCTTGAAGCCTTATAACAGCTGCTGAGTTATAATTTGGTAATGGATCTCCCCCAGGGCAAGTCTAGGAATGACTTCAGCCCTGTAAAAGGCCCTGAGCCAGAGACAACCAGCTAAGCTACATCTAGATTCTTGACCTGAAAAAATGGTGAGATGACATATGTTTGTGGTTTTAAGTTTTACCTAATTTTAGAGCAATTTGTTATACAATGATAATGAAATCAGAGGGATTAGAAGCAAAGTGAAAAAGCAGAAAGATTAGGAGAGACTGTTTTTGTAGGCCAGGAGAGAGATGATAGGAGCATGAATTAGGCAATGGTAGTGGGGTGAAGAAGGGAGGATGAATTTGAAATATATTTAGAAAAAGAATGGAAGACATTTGGCAATGGATTTGAATGTGGTAACTAAGGAGAAGGCAGAAAAGGGAATGGTGCAGGGTTTGGTAATGTGGTGTTGGTGGTGATGGGTGGCATTCACTAGAGTGGCCAGCATGTGGGGCACTGGGGAAGAGTTTAAAAAGTAGCTCCTGGAGATTTCTTTCTTTCTTTCTTTCTTTTAGGTCAGAAAATATTTATTGACTGGTTGTTAACTGTTAGTATGGGGTGGGGAGGGCCCACAGAGAGAGAGAGAGAGGTGTGTGCAGGGGACCCTCCATCAGGACAAGCTACATAATTTAGGGGGCTCAGTGAAAAAACTAAAATGCAGAGCCCCTACTACAGAAAATGTTATGAATTTCAGGACAATCCAGCAGAGCATTGAAGAAAGTTCTTGTGATCCCTGTGTTGTTAAGGCAAGATGGCAATAAATCACCAATCTTAAAGCTGGAGACGGAACTTTATTCACCAGTTGGTGATCTGGATCCACCAGCTGGCGGGCCAAGGGGCAGGCTTCAAGTCTACACCTTTCGACCCCCTCCTGGGGTTTGAGTCCACCTTTTATAGTCCAAAACCATATTAAAGCATAAGTGACTGTTGCTATGATTCAAAAACAAAACATCATGAGGTCTAAAATCATAAGCAGAAAAGGGAGTGGGGCAAAATATCCCTAGTACAAGTTAAAGAATGGTCACTAACATCTGGACAATCAATCTCTGACAGGGTACATTGTCCAAGAAGAATGGGAACCAAAAAGAGAACACTTTTGCATTGTATAAGAATTGCCATTTTGGGTTGCCAAACTTGCTATGCTAAGCAACCGTTGATGGGTACAGAGGTGGGGCTTTCCCTGGGAGGAGCATTTCTTACATGACGTGAAATCTCAGGGCAAAATGGAGTCTGTTTGGTCATTGCCCATATAGCCTGGCCCATAACGGTGTGACTTCCATGGAGGCTGCCTGGGCCTCCACCTACATGTGCAACCTCTCTAACCTTCACCCCTTGCCCCCAAGGAACTTGGGTAGAGTATGGGGCCTGCCTGGAGAAGGGGAAGAGAGGAAGGCCGCTCAGTGTGGGTGGGCCAGGAGAAAGCAGAGGAAGGGACCCAATGACCAGCAGACCTCTCCCCCAGGAAGCCCTTCCAGAGCCAGCCCATGACTGAGAGCAGCTCTCGGCCTTCCAGCTCCCCAAGAGCTCACCTCCCACCACCAGCCAGGCCACTGGGTGGTCTGGGCACATGTGGTCACATTTAGCATTGATTGAAGCAAAATTGTTATAAGATTAGAATAGTTAAGGTAACTTTAATTTCTACTGCATTACTGGGATTTTTGAAGATGGAGCTGAAAGGTCCCCTGGGGATAGAATTGGGGAGAATGGTGGGGGCTGCTGGAGAGGACTGCATTTCCCTAGCTCTGGAGGAGAGGCCCCTGGCAACCACAAAGGAGAGAGAGGAAGAGAGCTAGACAGAGGAAAGGACTTCCCAGGAATCTCATAACCAAAAGTTGCTCCTGGAGATTTCTTGCAACAAGATAAACAGCAGACTCAAGGTTGGGCAAAGAGAAAACAACAGTCACTGTGGCCTGAGGAAGAAATTGCAGTAAAGTAGAAGGGAGGAAGGAAGTACTCTCTTGGTTCAATGGTGTACCACTCTCCCCTATATCCAGTTATTTCAGCAAATATTTACTAAGTGCCTTCTCTGTGTCAGACGCTGTTTCAGGCAATAGGGACACAAAAAGAAGTCCCTGGCTTTGTGAAATTCATAAATTGGTTACAGGGAGAGAAACAAGATTTCTAGTTTTGGGATGTCACTTTCTCCAACACTGTTATTCAATTCTCATAATCTTTGAGGATTTTGATCAACACAGAGATGATCTGATGCCATATCTTCTTAGTTTTTTCAACCTTTTTCAAATATCTTATTCTCTATCCACCTCAGCTCTTCCTCACCTCATGCTCCCTCAACCTTGCCACAAGTCTAAGTCTCTAAGCAACGCTTGCATTACTTCCAGTTATTTTCTCTTGTCTTCTGATCCCATTGATCCTTCAACACCAGGAATTATAAACTATTAATCCTAAATTTTGTATTATGTCTCTCCATGTTAATGTTCTTTCTTTCAGTTATATACATCAGGATAGGCTAAGCAGGGCTGCAGGCACAAACCCCCAAATTTCAGTGTCTTACACTGTAAATTTTAATACAATAAAGGTTTATTTCTTGTTCATGCTATTTAAACATTATGGGTCTTTAGAGGAATCTGTTGGGAGCTGCCCTGAATTGGCAGAATGAGGCACGTGGTTCTATCTAACCTCAAGTGGACATGAAAGTGCTTTTCTACACAGTGTCCAGAAATGGGGTGAAAGGGTGACATTGGAGAACTGGAAAAGGCTCTCATGGCAGCTTAAATCCCATGGCCAATCTGTGTAGAACTCCCTGGCATTCGCCCTCGACACCCCTGCCTCTCTGGCATTTGTTGAACAATCTTAACAAAACTACACCCCTTGTTACATAAAACTATCTACCTACACCTGGCAACCAAAGTGTTGCTCCTCTCAGAGTGGCTGACAAACCTCCAACCCCCCTCTAATCTCGCCTGGGGATCACCCGTATTGTTCTCGCCTTTTATACTCCAGGATTAGGGCATAAGTGTGGGTGAGAGCATTCAGAAGGCTGAATGAGGGAGGAAAACAATTATTTATTGATCTCTACAGTGAATCACTTTATCAAGGAATATTGCTTCAAAGACTGGGAAGGATTTGCCTTTTTGGTTGCCAAAGATAGGGAAAAAAAGAAGCTATTTGGGATCTGGCAGGGGGAGTAGGGTTATGAAGGTGGGAGATTGCATGGCAGGAAGGCAGGGACGGTGAGGTTTGTCACTGTGGCCTCCTAACCATCTCTGGAATCCAGCTGCTCCTCCACATCCCTGACACCACTGCCCGTGTCAAATTATTGTGTCTCATCTCTCGTCTGGATTATTCCAGACCTTTCTCCCCAACTCTTCTCAGCTCCTTTCCTGTTCATTCATTAAGTAGAAGTTGGAGTGATTTTCTTAAATGAGATTTTGATCATATTACTTCCTGGCTTGAGTGTCTGCAGGGGATGCCCAAAGCTTTGGAAATGTAGCAGGCCCTACACGACCCTGAGGGCCTTAAATCTATATTGTTCATTATATTAGTTACCAGCCTTTGCCTGTGGAGCATTTGAAATGTGGCTAGTCTGAATCAAGATGTACAATAAGTGTAAAACACACCTCAGATTTCAAAGACAGGTTAAAAGAAGATTGTAAAATATCTCATTAATAAGCTTTAAATATTGGTATAACTGAAATGATAATATTTTTACATATTGGGCTAAATAAAAAATATTATCAAAACTACTATTACTCATTCTTTTGCTTTTTAATGTGACTAAAAGAAAATTTAAAATTATATGTCTCTCTCTCTCTCTCTCTTTACATATATATATATATATATATATATATATATATATATATATATACTGAACCACCAACTTCAGTTCTATTTCTTTGATTTTAGCTAGTGAAAAGTTTTCTTCTTTGAAAGTAACAGAAACTACTTTGACTGAAGATAAAAATTACAATTTAGGGGAGTTGATTGCAAGTGCCTTCTGAATCAATGGAAATGTTGGTTCACTAGTCTGGGGGAGGAACAGGCAACTGAGCGGCCCTCAGTAGTGGAAGTTCATAGACATTAATGTGACTGAGTTCCATTTCTGGGCTTGACATTCCCTGTTAACTCCTGAGAAGAGAGAATTTGATAAGCTCCACTTAAATCAGGTGTATCCACTCCAGATCAATCCACTATGGCTGTGAGAAAAGAACTCAGGGGTTGCCTACTACACAAGTCCTGCTCCTGCTCCTGCCCTCCAGCTCTGTTCCCTAAGAGCAGAAAAACCTCTCTAATCTGAGGGGTCAGCATACCTTTTCTTTCAAGGGCCAGAGGTAAATATCTTTGTGCTTTGTAACCTCCAGGGTTCCTCTCGAAACTATTGCACTCTGCGGTGCACAGCAAAGCAGCCAGAAAATACCTAAATGACTAAATGACTGAATATGTGGTTGTTCCAGTAAAACTTCATTTATAAAACCAGGAGATGGCCTGCGGTTTGCCAGCCCTTCATTATGTTTTCTGTTCCTTCTACCTGGATCACCCTTTTGCTCTTTCCTTCCAGTAAGCTCCCACCCTCCGCTTAGACTCCAGTTCTTGGAATACTTTCCTAATCCTCCTCTTCTGGCTGCTTTGGGCTCCCACAGGCCCTGGGCCTCACCCAGGCACTTTTCTTAACTTGCTGTCACTGCTCTGTTCTGACCCCGGGTTCTGGGTCAGCACTTGGCATGCCTGGCACACAGTACACACTTGGGTATCCAAGCATTGGGCATCCCCTGAAGACACTCAAGCCAGGAAGTAATATGATCAAAATCTCACTTAAGAGAATTACTCCAACTTCTACTTAAAGAATGAACAGGAGAAGAGCTGAGAGGAGTTGGGGAGAAAGGTCTGGAATAATCCAGATGAGAGATGAGACCCGATGACTGGAAGAAGCCACCACCCTGTGGCCAGAAGACAACCAGAGCAGCCTGCTGAGATCTTGGGCAGTAGTGAGAATTCTGGGCTTTTAAAACGAGCCATGTGAGAGCCATCTCTTGGGACTCCATCTCCTCAGAAAAGCACAGGTGGTATGGACGTTTTAAGATATGAGGAGTGGAAAACTCTAAGGGCCACAAACCCTGGGCAGTGTGACCAGCCATATCCCAGATGGGATGAAACCAGGGATGCCTCCATCCAGTCCCTGTAGGAGGATGTCCTGCTCCTTGGTAAGGTTTCCCATGGAGGCACCAAGCTCAGGGGGTCCCAGGGAAGTAAGGAGGCAGTGTGTGGCCAGGGGCAGCCTTGCCCACAGTCACTCAGGGCCACAGCTGCAGGCATGTCAGCATGGACCTTCCTTGATCCAAGGGGACAGAGAGTTGTGTCCAGAAGAAACAGAACAAGGAAGTCAATGAGATCAGGCACCATGGTTGTGGTCTTTGTGGGGCTTTATCCAGTGGGGCACATCATACTTCATTGCCTCAAGAGAGTAAGATGACTTTCTCCCCTTATGACACATCTAAGTGTTCCATGTTTGAGCAATGCAGATGTGACAGGGCTTTTTCTGGGTGTTTGGCACAAGGAGACTAACAGCCAAAGAGAAATGGATCCTCTCCATCACTGTGGTCCTTGAGATGCTTGTCTGGACCCCTCATGGGGATGCTGGGCTGGAACAGCTGACATAGGACCTTTGGTGGCACATCTTCCATAAGATATAGCTGACAACCAGAAGGGGAGATGAGCAGACCACCCACATATGGCCAGAGAGGTGGTGGCATCAGCGCAGGGATGGTGGACAGCACTCCCAGGGCAGGCTGTGCCCCTGCCCTCAGCAGTCATGACCCAGACCACACCCAGATGGAGGAGGCATGGTGCAGGAGAAGAACAAACTTGGAGGCCAAGATTGAGTGGCTTTGGGCATGTGGCCAATAGTTCTTTCTCCCAGCATTTGACACTCAGTAGGTGGTCCATGTTTGTGGACTACAAGGAGAGAGGTACTGCTAACACAGGGGATTCCCTGCCTTTCCTCTTCCAACCTCACAAGCTATTTGGGCTGTTGCCATTTACCAGAGGCTGCTTCTCTGAGATTAAAAAGTTGTTGCCAGCAGGCTCAGTGGTGCACACCTTTAATCCCAGCAGCTCAGGAGGTTGAGGCATGTGGATAGCAAGTTCAAAGACAGTCTCAGCAAAAGTGAGGCGCTAAGCAACTCAGTGAGACCCTATCTCTAAATGAAATACAAAATAGGGCTGGGGATGTGGCCCAGTGGTTGAGCGCCCCTGAGTTCAATCCCCGGTACAAAAACAAAAACAAAAACAAAAAACCCCCAGAAACTCAGGAGGCTGTGACAGGAGGACCACAAGTTTGAGGCAAACCTCAGCAACTTAGCAAGGCCCTATGCAACTTAGTGAGATCCTATATCAAAATAAAAAATAAATCAAAAGGAAGTTGGTAAGAGACAGAGGCAGGATTTGAACCCAGGTCTACACACTGCCAGGCATCTTGCTATCCAAGTGTTTCCCTGTAAGCAAGTTATGAAACACTTACCATGAGCCAGGCATGTGGCCCATCCCAGGAAGATAACACCTGGCACATGGGAGTCCCTGAGTAAATTCTAACTCTCTTTAGCTATTACTATTATGTTGGCGCATTTGGTCCTCCCAGCAAGGACAGATATTTTTATTTGTATTTTTCAAATGGGAAAAGAGGCTGGTGAGGTGAAATGTCTTGTTCAAGGTTACCCAGCGGGGAGGTGGGAAGGCCATCTCTGTTCTCTCTGGGGCTCTGTGAAACAGGGAGGCAAGGATGAGCAACCAGCTTTGAAACAGCCTCAGCCCTCCCAGAAGAAACCCGGGCCTGCTCACCTCTTCCCGCTTTCACCCCACGCAGGCTTCAGCCCACCAGCATCTCAGCCTCCTCTCTGGTCTTCCTGCCTCCAACCTTTGCTCTACCCCCCACTGCCCTCCTTGAGTCTAGGGGCCCTCCTCACCTCACAGTCAGGACCACCCAGGCTCCCACCTCTTCCCCACTCTGGGTCTTAGATTGACAGCGTTATTGGAGGAGCCCAGGGTCCAGGGAAGTGGCGGAGGAAAGGGGTGGGCATGCACTTCTTACTGGGCATGCAGGAGAGAAGTTGCAAGGGGGCGGCATCTCCATCAGCAGGGCACTGGGGAGGCATGGAGGCAGCAGCGCTAGGCCCTCCCATGGCATTTCATTCCTAAAAGGGAGTGAGTGGGAGGCAGAGGTTGCAACCTGGAGGACAGGGCTCCACCTGCCTGTGGCGGCAACAAGTGGGCTTCCAGGGTGCTCTGAAGCCAAACATCATTAAACTGGCGCTGTCAAGGTCTATTTCACAGCATGGATGAATGGGAATGATCTTTTGTTAAGTGAAAAAAAGCCAGGCTATGGAACAATAGATAGAACATGTTTCAATTTTTTTGTAAAATATAATCCTGTGGCCAAAAGACCTTAAGCTTTATCAGATTCTAGCGGTGATTACCTCTGGTCATTGGCTGAAGGGTGATTTTTACTTTGGGTGTCTTGACTATATTTTCCAAGTTTTCTACAACTAGCATGTCTTAGGAAACAAAATTTCTTAGGAAAGCAATACATGTTTTAATTTTTATGGTACTAGGGATTGAACCCAGGGCCTTGCTCATGCTAAGCAAACACTACCACTGTGTTATATTCCCAGTCTAAAAGCAGTACATTTTAAATGAGCAAACCTTTTGACCCACAACCCCATTTGAAGGAATTTACTACAAAATGCATAGAAAGATGAAGAATAGTATGTGAAGAATGATCATGTTTTTGTAAAAAAAAATGACATTTTTGTTTATGTATAAGCATTTTGCCTGGAAGGACCCACACCAACTGTTAGCAGCTGCTGACTTCTGGGAGTAGGATGAGGGAACTGTCTACTTTCTACTCTTACATCTATTTGATTTTTCAAAAACAATGAACATAAGTTATTTTATAATTTGTTTAAAAAGCAGCCAAACCACCCGGTGCAGTGGTGTATGCCTGTAATCCCCGCAACTCAGGAGGCTGAGACAGGAGGATCATGAGTTCAAAGCCAGTTTCAGAAAAAGCAAGGTGCTAAGCAACTCATGAGACCCTGTTTCGAAATAAAATACAAAATAGGGCTGGGGATGTGGCTCAGTGGCCAAGTGCCAAAAAGCACCCAAACCACTTTCTGAGTCTCTGCCATTTCCCCTGGTTCTCCCTGCGCACAGTGTGACAGTAGGGTAGGGGCTGGTCAGTGAGGCTCCCCTGGGCAACTAGCTTCCACCTGTCCATCTCTAGGGAGGGGCTGTCTCTGGTCCTTGGGATTCCAGTTTTAACCAGCTCACATTTTTTGAGGCCCTGTCTGTACTCAGAGGCAGAAGTGCAGGCCATGGTTCCTGCCTCAATACACTCATGGTCCAGTAGCAGGGGAGACCCGAAAGGCTTCAGGGCCCCGGGCAATGAACTCTGCTGGACCAGGACAATGACACAGAGTGACACTGAACTACGACCCCAGCCCTAAAGGGTAAGATTTTAATAAGAAGGCAAAGCAGAGTCGGGGCTTTCTAGGCACGGGAGGAGGCTTTCAAAATCAGATGGACAAAGGACAAAATATGCTGACTCTTCTCGGTTTGGGATGCCAGATGCCTAGATGTTCTGCTTTTAACATTATATGTAGTTTTTCCTCCCCACGAGGAAGCACCTGTAAACAGAAAGATGGTGGGGTCACCATTAGGCTGTGCTGGGTGCTGGTGGGAGGGTGAGGGCAGGGGGCCAGACCCAGAGTGGGACAGATCGGCTTGGTGACCAGGAGTCCTATCATTTCTAGCCTAGTCTGTGCCCACACAGTGGCAGCTGCTGGAGTGCTGCCCATATGGTCTCATAGGAAGCCCCTTCTCCCTTTCCATCCCCCTCTGTAATCTTTCTCCCACCTGCTTGTCACAGTGCCTCAACTGTCACCATTAGCTATGATCTGCTGGGAATGGCTCCTATTATAAATGTGCACAGGTCAGCAAGGCAGTAACCCTGGGGACACAGGAGGGCAAGTTAGGGTGGAGGAATAAAAGGGGTAGGGGGCATTTTAGGAGTGTGACAGAGGGAGGCCCCCAGAGAGGGAAGGGAAGCGGGTGGGAACTATTAGGCAAACTCTATACAGTTGATTCAGGCTTGAACCTTAGAACCCGGGGCTGCCAAAGCTCAGGGCCACCCATCCCTCTTGCTGACTCTTAAGGTGGAGATAAAGGGGGCCATCCACGGTCACTTGTGATTTAGGGACAAAACCAGGGCCCACCTCAGATTTCACAAGCTTTGCCCAGGCTCCACCCACAGCCCCATATCTCCAGCCTGTCTCTGCTTTTCCTGGGGACTCTTGGGACCTTTATCCTCATCTCCCTACCCCAACAGCAAGAACAGCCACTGGACCCCAGGGCCTTGCTCCTGGTTGATAGGTCAGGGGGGCGCCTTGGTCTGAACTAGCAGTGGACAGAGAAAACAGGTCTAGTGGCTCAGCCTACAGAGCCTGAGGGGGAAATCCCATTTTCTGAGGAGAAAAGACTCCTAAACCACCCAGCCACCTGAGGTCCCAGGGCTGACCCAAGCGGCCTGGTTCCCTCACTTCCCTGGGACTCCTTGCAGCTCCAGGAGCAGCCCAAGCTGAGCTGTCCTTGCTGTGGCTGGTGCTGGTTCTGGGCTCTGTTGCCACAGGGGAGGCACCTGGTGTGGGCAGACACCAGCTGGCTGTGCCCGGGAGGAGGGTGGTTGGGGTCCAGACCAACTCTCCCTTCTCCCTGGGGAGGGACAGAGGAAGACGCCCAGCTCTTGGTGTCTGGGCTGTGGGCATCCTGCTACTCCCCTCTGCTGGGACTCCAGGTTTCTAGGAGAGAGAAGGGGGTGCCAGAATCCACACGGGGAGACTGGAGATGGCCTGGCCAGAGCTGGGGCTAGGAATGCGGAGGCCCGGGGCTTGGCTGGACTGTCT
The DNA here is from genome assembly GCF_048772815.1 of Callospermophilus lateralis. NCBI lineage: Eukaryota > Metazoa > Chordata > Mammalia > Rodentia > Sciuridae > Callospermophilus > Callospermophilus lateralis. Next base: position 120,539,211 of record NC_135311.1, on the reverse strand, counting down.
CACAGACTGGTGTCTTCCCACCTGGGCCTCAGTTTTCCTGTGTGTACAGCAGTGCATTTGAGAGCCCTGGGCTCTCCGAACCTGTCCTGGGACCTGTGGTGCTGACTGGCATGCCCAGCTGGGCTGTCCCCACCTTAGAGTACTTCCCAGTTCTGTCATCCCTTTGTCTCCTTCTTCTCATCTCAGAGGCACTGCGGCCCCCAATTCTGATAAGCACCCCTAAGCCCCTCCACCTCTGAAGAATCAAGGCTCTGCTCCGAGCCCCTCCCTCCTCAGCCCTGCCCCATCCCTTCTGGCCCACCCTTGCTGCCTCTTTTTATTGACCAGGCTGGGGCCCTCTCAGCTGGCCATTCTCCCTGGCATGCTGGTTGGGAACAGTAACACCTGGGTTCTGGTGTCAACTCTGCCACATGCTGTGTACCTTGAGCCAGAAACTAACCCTCTCTGGGCTTTTAGTGGGGCTGGAGGGTCACCCAGTCTCCTCCAGTATTCACACTTGATCATATTCAGGTGCACTGTTTTGGGGAGTTCACTAGGACTGGGGCTCTGTGCCTGACTCCAGTTTCCTGACAGGTCCCCCCTAGTCATGATATCAGGGTAGGAAACCCCTGTACCTCTGAGCCAAAGTGCCAGCCTTTCCCCACTTCATCTAATTCCTAGAGTGAGGGAGGAACATTTTGTAATCAAAATACAATAGACTTGCTGAAATTTTGAAAATGGATAGAAGACTGTTCTATTCCATGCTTAGTGTAAAAAACACACAGTTTCATAAAGATAGAAAAGAAAAACAAAAATGAACACACTTAAAAAAAAGAGCATTTCCCCCCCCCCCTTGCTATTTTTTGGAAGCTGAGTCTCCTGATGGTGCCTCCCCAGCGCCCCGCCCTCTTCCTCCTCTGCTTTCCATCCTTTATGTGGCTCAGGATTCTAGAAAGAATCACTGTCCCTCTGTAAGGAGAAATAACCATGACCTGACGGACAGTGACAATGCGGTTCAGCACCTTGGTCAGTACCCACCTCCTCTCCCACCTTCCCACTCCCTCCTCACCCCCCACTTTCCAGCACTTCCAGCTGGTCTCCTGGGGTGAGTGTGGGGTGGTGGGTAGAACCGAGAGCTGGACAGGTGGGGAGGAAGCCAGGGGTGCTGCCAAGCAGTCGGCCTCAGAGAATGGCTCCCTGGCAGGAGGGAAGGCCTGTCCCCAGAACCCTCGAGGAGAACTTGTGCCACCAAGAGACTCATCTCTGTTGTTTTCTGTCTCTGCTGCACCACAGAGAGGAGGACTCAGAGATAATGGCCTTATTAGGCACTGAGCAGGGCAAGTTAGAGGAACCAACATTAAGAAACTGGATTCTGGACCATCAGTGCTAGGACCCCGGCAGTCAACGACTAGATCCTATCCTGTCCTCAGTAGGCGTGGGGAAACTGAGGCCCAGCAGGAGAGGGTCCTGCTTACAGCACACAGGGTCTTCCTGAGTCCACCCCTGAACCAAGGAGTCATAAGACACTTTGCTGGTCATTGAGACTTGACTCATGATTGCACAACCCCATGATGGCTGGCTTAAGCTCACTTTGAAGCTCAGGGGATCCTGGTTCTGGTGGCCGCTGCCTGTTGCTGAAGCAGTCCTCAAAACTGAAGAGCATTTCAGGAGAGGGCCAGGGAGAAGTTTGGCTTTAGCTTTGGATGGACCTGGTTTGATTTCCTGCTCTGCTCAGTAATAGCTGCGGGTCCCCTGAGAAGCAGTGCTTCCTTGCTCAAACCCCCAGATAATGACACTAACCCCATGGGCTTGTCTCAATGGTTGAAGTGTAAAATGTACCAGCACTTTGCTTGCTGACTACATACCGGGGACTCAGAGGGGGTTGCTGCCAATCAGTCAAGCCTTTCCTGCCCTGGATGAGACCCATGCTGATCCTCCTCCAGCCAGGGCTTGGCTGCCTCTGCCGTCCTCTTAATTGCCTTCAACATGGATGAGGTTCCTGGTATCAGCCTGCTAACTCCCATTTTTCATTCGGTAATTCTCTGGACACGAGTGCAAACCTATCTCTTGGTGGCACCTTAATTGCCTGGAGTCCCCAGGTGGGCATGCAGACAAAGTCCCTACAGTTACCCTATTGGAAACAGTGAAGGCTGGGAGTGGCCAGCACTTCTTGGACCTGGTGCTGAGCTGAGGGGGAAGTGCAGGAATGGCCCTGGAGGGGATGTTCCTGCCCCCAGGGAGAAGACAGAGCAGACATCCATGGAGGGAAAAGACAAGGGCATAATGGAAGGGTCTGGGGGGGAGCCACAGGGATCTGAAAGGTTGGGGTGTCTTGTGGATACTCTAGTCTTTAAATCACCCCCCCCACACACATATAGCTGCAAACTGGGCTGCTCCCCAGGGACTAATCAGGGGCCCTCCATGTACCCTGCCAACAGCTCCTCATTTGCACCCCCTCCCTAAAACTATAGTCAGGATCTGGGGGCGGGTGTGGGAGACCAACCTTGCATGTGAGTCACACTCCCCGTCTGGGTGCTGAGGTGCTCAGTCACAGAAATGTGGCAGAGCTTTCCCCACCCTTCTTGGGTTCGAGGGTTGGTGTCTCGTGCATGGGTGTGTCTTGCTACAGCCCCATCAGTGAAGCTATGCTCACCTGTTCCTTTGTAATATAACCCCTTGCCCTGTTTAGGATAGAATCTTCCATGGAAGTGCCTTGTGTGTGTCCCCTTCTCTTACTGTGCCCTTGGGTGTGGCCTACCCAGGTGTCAGTCAACCTGCTGACAGTGGACATCATGAAGATAGACTCAGCCCCCTGAAACCTGACCCTTTGCCTCATTTGAATAGCTTCTCCTCAATAAAAGGGGTCAGCGCGTGCTCTCGCTCTCTCCTCCTGCGGACCCTTAAGGTCAGAGGAGCTGTCACAGTGACCCCAATGAAAAAGGTATTTGTGTCTCTTGTGTGGTTATTTTGCACAGCCCAGTCAGCCCAGTTTTACTGGAGTGACCCCTGAGCCTTTTAGTCACGAGAACAGAAACCTGGCGGGGGGGGGCGGTGGTTCCCTCTAGGCCACAGATGAGATCCACCTAGTACCTCAGAGCATTGGGTCTCACCTCCCTCATCCTGCAGGTGAGGAGGTGGAGGAATGGACCGTGACAAGCCAAGGCTGGGCCTAGGACTCTGGTCCCAAGGACATTGCATTACAAATGCAGAGGGGCCGGGGTCTTGCTGCTGCCACCATGCACAACCTGTGCCCATGTGTGGGACCCTGGCTCCTGGCCCCATCAATCAGAGGTGGGATGGAGCCTTTTCTACATAGCAGACCTGGGGACTCTGCTGGACCCCATGGTCCCACACTCCTCACAGGGCACAAGGAGGAAGAGGGACTTCTCAGGGTCAGAGCCAGTACAGAGGTTCAGGAAACCCACACGGCTCCAGACACTGACTCTTCCCCAAGTGCACTGTCTTTATAGCTTACCAATAAATCATGTGAGGTCGGTGTTATGATTCCCATTTTCCCTGTGGGGTAAGTAAGACCCAGAGAATTTAAGTCATTTTTCTAAAGTCACACAGTGATGGAGCCTGAACTTGAGGCCAAGTCTTTGTAGTTCCAGAGATCAGACTTGCCACTGTCTTGTGAGCTCTCTGCCTGCTCCCAAGGATATCCCTGCTGTCCTAGGCAAAGACTGATCCTCCTTGGCTGGTGACAGAGTTATGGTGTATTGGCCTAGAACCCAGGTCTTTCTAGTGTGAACTCTAGGATTCTTGGCAGTCACACCCTCTACCTTGAACTTGCTTTGCCTTCTCTGAAGAATGAGCAGAATGCCATCTACCTGGCAGGGCTGCTTTGTGGATTGGCCATTCTAACATACTCTTACTCCCTGGGATGGGACAAGTGGGAAATGGAACTGACCACTGGAGTCCTGTAACTTTAATTTAATACAAATTTATCATTACTCACAAATGGGAAACATTTTTAAATAAAAATACTGCTGGGGGAGGCCCAGACTCTGGAGTTGAGGGGTTGGGCAGGGCTGAGGTTTACTCTTGCTCAGGGAAGGCCTGAGTGCATGGCCGTTGGGAGTGGGAGCCCCTCAAGTTCGGCTCTTCTGGCTCCTTTCTGATGGGTGTGCTGAGACCCCAAGTACAGAGTTGAGGCCTCAGGACTAGAAAGAAAGGCCAGGGCTTGTGAGAAATCAGTGCGATCTTGCAGGCACATTCTCAGGTTGCTGCTTTTAGGTAGGGCAGGGCACCTCCCGGCACTGTTGCTTTGAAGCCAAGGTGGGATGGAGCTTTTTCTACGTAGCAGAACTGGGGACTCTCCTGGACCCCATGGTCCCATGCTTAAGGTGAAGTCCTCTTTCAGGAGCGCTTCACAATGGATGCTGTGGCAGAAAATGCAATGGGCTTGCTCAGCTTGCAGGCTAAATTTCTTCTAGTGCCCTTTTTGCATGGCTGGGGCTGGAAAGAGGGAAACTACATTTCCCAGACTCCCTTGCAGTAAAGGTAGAAAATCCCTTGTAGAAATATGGATTGGGGACCTGAGTTAGTGGAAGAGGCAGGCCTCAGGACATCCATTTGCTGGCATGGACGGTGGCAGAGGGGGCACAGTGCTTAAGTCAGCGGCTTCTGATACAGTGGCTTCCTGCAGGGGGGAACAGCTTCCCTGGTCATGACAGGATGAGTCTGGCAGCTGGGAATTTTTCTTGGAAATTCAGCAAGGACTCTACTGCTCCCTTCTGATGCAAACTCCCAGGGAGCTGGTAATGAATCCTTACCTAATTCAGCCAGCTAAAGTGGCTCTTGTTTCTGCAGCAGGATCCTAAGTGAGATAGATGCCAAGTCTGAAGGGGGGGTGTGTGTCTGAGCCAACAGCTCCTCCCAGTGCTCAGGTCCTGATTAAAATAACTGCTCCCAGCAGCCTTTCTGTACCCTAGCAGGTCACAGAGGCCTGGCCGCAAGGGGTAGCTGGACCAGAGTCCAGAGCTGCTGGGGACCTTTGTCATTCAGTGATGCTTGCTGTCCTGCAGATTCCATTAGCTTGTGTTCTACCTGGGTCTCCAGGGTGCCCTCATTCTGCCCTTAGATTTGGGGCAGGAAGGTGGTGGCATGGTAACTAACATGTGGCCTCAACTACACGGTGCCTTCCCACAGCATGGTCTCTGCTTTGTACAACAGTGGGGAAAGTGGAGCCTTACAGCTCTTGGTACAGGTGGGTGGGGGTTGAGAGGGGGGTTCTGTGACAACCCTAGGACCAGCTACTGCCTGTGTCCTTGGTGGGCTGGGGTCAAGGGTAAAATGACCATCACTAGCTTGGTCAGGGGCAAGACTTAGGCCATGAGACATGAGGATTCTGTGTCTTTCAGGCTGCCAACTACTGACCACATCTGACACATCCCAAGGCCAGGCGGCTGGGCAGGAGGAGACACAGGGAGGAAGTGCCCTTTCCCTGAGGGGCTGGGGATTAGGGCTGGGTGGGGGCTGCCTTGAGGAGAAGCCATGTCACATCCTCATCAAGGTCAGAGCTTACAGAATTTTAATGCTTCAAGAGAGCTTAGGACTCCTGGAGCATGACTTCCATGTCACACACGGGGCAACGGAGGCCCCAGGGCGAACAAGTGGCCTGAGGTCTGCGGGTGACCAGGCAGAGGCGCCTGGGCCCGGACCTCCGCTGTGCAGGCGGGCTCCTGCTGGCTGCAGCGGCCTGGAGGCCTGGACTAGATGCGCACGGTGTTGATGCGCAGGGGCTGCACGTTCTTGCCGTTGGCGTGGCTCTGGCCGGGACTGAAGTAGGAGCAGAGCTTGCCCGGGAACTTCTCCCGGAAGGTGTAGAGCCAGGACATGTCGTCGGCATTGTAGAAGATGAGCAAGCCCTGGTCGTAGTCCAGGAAGACGCCCACCTTGTCCAGCTTGTCCCGGACGTTGAGCCGCGTCCAGGGCTCGGTGCAGGCGCTGTACTGGTTGCCGTCGTGCATGACGATGCAGTAGAAACCGCGGCTCGGCTGGATCTGGATGCTGCCCTTGCGGCTCGCGGCCTCGTGCGCCAGCCCGATCACCCACTGGGTCTTCTCTGCCACCACCACTTCCCAGTAGTGGACGCCACTGCTGAAGGCCTCAGAGCCCAGCACCGACACCTCCACGTCAAAGCGCTTTGGCGAGTCCTGCAGGGGCTGTGGGTGCAGGTTCCCATAGGCCACGATGGTGCAGTCATCAGACAGGATCAGGCGCTGGTGGGCAGTGCCAGGGTCTAGGGTCAGGGCAGCTGGCACTGTGAGGGATGAAAGAGGGAGAGGTCATCAGAGAGAAGGCTGTGGACCCACTGTGAGGTGTCTCCCTGCATACAGGATTCTGGGGGGTCCCCAGGAGGCCATTGATCTGCTGTGTGACTTTGAATATAAGCTTGTCTTCTCTGGGCCTCATCTTCCTTCTCTGTAAAAAGGAAGGGTAATGGCTAAGGTCCTTCCATAGGCTGCAAGAGATCAGGGGCCATAGCTGCTTGGTCACTGCCTGATGTCCAGGGCAAGGCAGATAGTGAGCACTCCACAAATATTTGTAGAATTAAGGAGAATGAGGTCCAGAATTTCAGAGCTGCCAGGGAGATTGGTTAAAGATTTTTCAGGTGCTACTGCCCCCTAGAGGGTAATGTGGGAATTTATGAGGGTGTTTGGGTTGTCTCTGATAAGAGGGATCCAGGGACCACAGAATGAAATGACCAGGACAATCCATCACAACCCCCACCAGGGATTTTCAAATGTCCCACCACACCTTCATGTGGATGAAGTCTTCTTTATAATGATCTGAAACTACAAACTCCATTTCATGTATAAACATGAAATAAATAAATAAATATATATATATATATATATATATATTTTGCATACTGCACATACACTGTATATTTTGGAATACAATTACCAAACTCAGGGAAAGCTGACTTTTCTTTCTTTCTTTCTTTTTTTTTTTGTAAGGCAGATTGAACCCAGGAGTGCTTTAACCTCTGAGCCACATCCTCAGACCTTTTTATATTTTATTTAGAGACAAGGCCTCACTAAATTGCTGAGGCTGGCTTTGAACTCACAATCCTCTTGCCTTAGCCTCCAGAGCTGCTATAGGCATGTGCCTGGCTGATTTTTTTTTTCTTTTTTATTGAACCCAAGGGGCTGTACTGCTGAGCTACACCCACAGCTCTTTTTATTTTTTATTTTTAGATAGGGTCTTACTAAATTGTCAAGGTGGCTTTGAACTTCAGATCCTACTTCAGTCTCCCAAGTAGCTGGGATTACAGGTGTGTGCCACTGCACATGGCTACATTTTGTTTGTTTGTTTGAGACTTAACTAAGAATTGTTTGCTTTTCTGGAAAATACATCTCTAAGGGCAAGACCACTGATAAAAATCTGTCTATATAGGACTACATTTGAAGCAGAAGGTGTTTTACCTATAATGTGAGCACTGGAATACTTATGTTTTCTAATGTGGTTCTGAGTGAACTTCTACACATTGACATGTAAAATATTTTATTATAAATAATTTCCTTCTATTTTCCATTATGTTTGTTTAAAAATGTGTGTATGTATAGTGTATTTATGTGTACACATACATGTATACTTGAAATGGTGATGAGATTATATGATCTTTGTAACATTACAAATTATTTAATATGAAAAGTAAAAAATGGGTCTGAAAAAGTAAAAAATCTCTAGTTCTAAGCCACTTCTTCCATTTGACAGGGGAAAACTGAGAACCAGAGAGGAGTCAGGACTCTCCTCAGGTCAGCAGATACTGGTGGAGCTGGGACTGAGTAATGCCAGCCCAGTCCGGCCCGGCCCTTCCTGCTGCCCATCTCTCACCCTGCCCCACCTCACTCAGGCCCAAAGCCTTTGCCTCACAGCTCCCTCCCCTGCCTCCTCTTTATTGGCATGACCAGGTTCAGGGGGCTCTTCTCTAAGGGCCTGTCCTTGGGGTCTTCCTGGTGGCTAGGAGTTGTGCTCCCCTGCCTCTGAAATCCCTGAGCCATGTCCATGTCCCTGTGCTCGCATCTTTGCCCCAGGAGGGTAAGGACTGGATCCTCCTGACCTCGGCCCTCCCCTGTGTGCCCAGGGCTCAGCACAGGACCTGGCACAGGCCAAGCTTCTGGAAATGCTCACCAAACCAGGTTGACCCTGTTTTTGTTGGGCAGGTGGTGCAGGCTGGGTCACCTGCCCGTGGGCTGGCCATACCGGCTTAGCAGGTCTCATCTCAAGTCTCAAGAACCCTTGTCAAGACCTCTGTTTACTCTGTCTCCCCAGAGTAGCTGATAAACAAGCCAGAAGGGGAGGGGAACCTGGGACCTGCTCCCCTTAGGTCCCATGGCCATTTCCAGGTCAGAGCAAGACAGAGGAGAGGACACGTGGGAGGAGGGGATCCTGCCACATGTTCCGCAGAGTGAAGAACTTCACCCTCCACTTCCCTCTTGCCTTCCTTATCTGGTGGAGCAGGGACAGGATGACATGGCTGGCACACTACCCCCTAATTCTGTTGCCTCTGTGGGCTGCGCACACACAGAGAAGTAAAATGGCTCACTGATGGTGACTGTCCTTGTTGGGAGTAATGCCCATCCTTGAACCATGCTCCTGTTCATTCAACCACTAACAAGCCGACCAGGGCCTGGAGCAAGCTTCTGCCACCATCTCTGTCAGGAGTAAACTCAGCTTTGTACTTTCCTTGCCTCTCCTACTCTTGGGAACCTGAGGGCTATATGCAAACAGTGAGCTCTGTGAACAGAGGGGTCAAAAAAAAAAAAAAAAAAATTCTCCATCCGGGACCTAAAGAAGAGGAGCCAGGAGGTGAAAGGCACTGGCTGTCATCAGATGAAGGCTTTACCCACAGTCTGACTGGTTCCAGGGCAGGGTCAGAGCTAGAAGTCTCCTGCCCCTTGGAATGTGGGCAATTCCCACAGAGGGGTGGGGAGGGAGGAGGTGGAAGAGTGTGTGGGTGGAGGGGGTCCAGGGAGCCAAGAACTTAATCAGATACAGATGGGGTCACCCCTACGGGCAGTGGGATGTGTCTGTGCAGAGGGGTGGGAGGAATGGGGGGGCGAGTCCCTGCCTGGGATGACGGTGGCCACAGCTCTGAGTGCCCTGGAGAATGTGGCCCTCTTATTTGAGGCATTTGGGATTATGGACCAGCAACAGGTAGAAACGGGAGCTTGGAGCAGAAAGACCTGGGTGTGTGGGGGGACTGGCAGGCAGGCCTGAAAACAGCTTCAGACTCTCAAGTCTCCAGGGCCACATGGGCCACTCACTTCTGAGCCACTGGGAAGGGCTCCAAGGGCTCCCGGTGGTTCTGGGAAGGTGAACAGAGAGGCGCCCGCAGGGCAGAGGAAATCCTGATCCCCACCTCCAGTCCTGCAGGTGGAGGCGGGCAGGGCCTGCCACTCTTTGGGTAGGACTCAGGCGAGGCCTGGGTTCTCCTAGGGAGAGGTGCTTGGATTTTAGGGAGGCTTTTCCAGTCCCAAGGGCAAGGCCAGAGGGGGCATGGCAACACCTTCTCCCCCACTGGGAAGTCAGTCCCTGCCTGTGGAACTTCATCCATCCTTGACCCTCGGGAGAGGTGACAGATCCTGAGAGACCTATCTTACAGGTCGGGGCTCATTTCTAGGTCGTGGGACTCTGAACCTATAAACACAGAGAGCTGAGCATGCGTCTTGGTCCTTGAAGCCTCTCTGAGACCTCCAAGTCAAATGGCATTTGGGACTATGGAGGCCCCAGGAAATATGTCCTGGCCTCTGGTCTCCTACCACAAAGAAAGCCCTCCCGAGGCACGGCTTGACACCACCACTGGGCAGCTTGGGAGCCCCATGGCTTGTTTCTTTGTTCTCCAGGACAGTGGGGCCAGCTGCACAGGCCTGACAGGACAGGAAATATGTCAGCTCTTTTCTGCAGCCAGGCATTTAAAACCAGGCCTCAGGTCCCGGAGTCCTCCCACCTACTCAGCCTGCAGCTGCCTGGGCGGGCATCACAAAACATCTGCATACCTAGGAGCACAAATTACTTTACCCCCATTTTCCAGAAGAGAAAACTGAGGCTCTTCGAGTGAGTTAAGCGATTTGCTGAGGTTGCCACTTGGGATGAAGCAGAGTTAGAACGTGAGCTGACGTCTTTTCACATCACGTTTTTTCCTTCATGTGACTCCAGAAAGCCTGTTCAGCAGGACTGAGGAACCATCAGAGGGCCAAGTACTTACTAAGTTATAGGATTATGGTCCCCAATTTTAATTTAATTCTCATATGTAACCTGGGAAGCGAATGTGACTTTCCCTGTTGTATAGGTGAGGAACTAAGGCTCAGATGGGGGTGCTCTGCCTTGGGTCCCCTGGTCAGGCAGCCAACACACTGGGACTCAAAATGACTGGTTTAGATGAGTAGGAGGTGGGGAGACGGCTGCCTGGGGGTGGGGTGGGAGTGGGGAGGAGGCAGGAGGGAGAAGAGCAGTGTCTGTTTCCTTGGGACAATAGGTTGCCTGGCCCTCTGGGGAGCAGGCCAGGTAGGGGAGGACAGAGAGGGCAGGGCTTCCTAGTGTGAGGCCAGTGGTGGGTGGGGGTGGGGGGAGCTCCGGAGCAGGGGCCTGACAGGTGGTAGATGGATTCTCCAATGACCCAATAGGAAGCTAGGGCCATAGGGGAGGGGCAGGCAGGAAGCTGCTAGAACTTGTGGGCTAGGTCCCTAGGGGCACCGCTCCATTTGGACATAAAGGGCTCTGGTGCTGGCAGAGGAGCCAGAGTGACTTCACAGGCCTCACAGACAAAGGAAGGGGCCCAGCCAACAGGATCACTGCTCTCTGAAGTCCCAGGGCCTCTGCTCCCGGTGGGATGTTTGGGGCACACAGCTGCTGCCTCAGCTTGACTGCAGGCACTGTTCAGCGGGGGCAGTTTTGCTTCCCAAGGGACATTAAGTCACGTCCAGAGATACCTTGGGTTGTTAAGACGGGGGGGGGGCGGGGGGGGGGCGGGGGAGCTACAGCATTTAGTAGCTAGAGGCCAGGGACGCTGCTAAGCATCCTGCTGTGCCCAGGACAGTGCCCCCAAGGCCTAAAGTCAGTGGCACTGAAGGTGGAAAAACCCTGCCGCTGGGCAGTCAGCAATTCCCTATGTGTCTGCTCACTTATGAAGAAGCCCAGAAGGAATACAGGCATCCTCTCATTCAGAGGGGGAAGCTGAGGCTAAGGGGAGGAAGGGACTTGTCTTATACTGTACAGTGAGCTCCTTCTCTCAGCGGTTTACTGAGCACCTATGATAGGCTTGGCACCGTTCTAGAAGCAGAAGTGGACTTCTGCTTCATTCTCTTCTTCATTCATCAACACATACTGACTGTGCTGGCTGCTGGGGATGAATCAACCCTGGACCCTGAGCCTTCGGAGCTCACAGTCTGGAGAGAGAGACAGCCACACAGATGGTGGCCAAACAGTGAGACCAAGAAAGCTTAAGCAGGGCCCTGTGGAGAAATCCAGGAAGGCTTCTCAGCACAGGTGTTTAAGACACAAAGGAAAAGCAGGAGTTGGCCATAAGGACTGAGGATGGTGCGTGAGGCTCTAAAGAGCGTGAGGAGGGAGAACAGGGCTCACTTAAGACCTGAAGGGGGTTCAGTGTAGCTGAGTGGGATATGGATGGGAGGATGAGGGGGCTCTTGAATGGCAGGAGGAGGTGCCCAGCCTGCCTCTCTGGGCTGACAGGGATAGAGCAGGTGGACACTGAGGCTCCCAGGCCTCCTGCACAAGGGGCTCCCCTGGCCTGTGGCTCAAGAGAACAGCGGCTGGGATTCCTGCCTCCCTCCAGTGGCCCTCAATCTTCTGGTCCCTGTGTGGGGTTCCCCAGGGGTGGGAGCATGCTGTGGCCTCTATCCCAGGAGGGCAGCCCAGAACTCCTACCCAGGCTGCTAGAAAATGGACCCTTCCTCCAGCTGTTGCCTCCTTTCCCACGGAGAGCAGAGGAGAGCAGAGAACCGTCCCTGAGCCTGCATCACTCCGAGGAGGTCAGTAAGGACATATCAGGAGAGGCCTTCAGTCACCTGCAGGGAGCCTGGCTCTGTGGCCCAGCACCCTCTCAGTGACTGTCCTAGCGCTTCTCCATCCCTCAGGGACTCAACTGTGAATGCCCTGGGGTCGTTCATGCCCCTGCCCACCCCTACTCCTTAGCCTTCAGCACTCAGCTCAAACATCATCTGTTCCCCAGCCTCCCGCCAACTCCACCCACAGCCTCCTGTTGCCCCTTCTGGGTGCCCGTGGTACCTGGGAGTCCCTGGTCATAGCCTTGTCCTACTGGACTCTAGATCTGGTTGCTTGCCTTTCTCTCCTGACTCCTGAGGATCTCTTGAAGGATTTTTATTGTTTGTAGAATAAAAAAATAATCCAGACAGGTGGGAGAACTCTGACTACCATTGACCTTAGAAAGACAGTGAGCCTCTGAACCTCAGTCTTCCCAGGTGCAGCTGGTGTATCAGGCTAGAGAATGGCTAGTGAGCTTAGTTGGTAATGTTGCAGGCTCTGGGGTCTGACCTGGGGGTCTAAAGGCTGGCTGTACCTTTTATAGGTTGTGACCATGGGTGCCTTAGTTTCTTCGTGAAGGTACCTACCTCTTAGGGGAATTCCCTCCTTTATCTGTATCTCACCTCTCAAGGGCAGGTGCTGACCCAGGCACAATCAGGGGTCCTCACTGCCTGAGGCTTGAATCTGCCCTGTGGTGCAGCTGTGTGGTTTGCAGGAAAGCACTGACCTCCCAGGCCCAGGGTCGGCTAATGCACTAGAAACCTGCTTTCTCCTCTCTCTGCAAACCTCCTACCACCTCCTCCCCATCTCAGCTGACAGCTTCACTTCCCACTTCTTTGGGAAGGTGACGCCATCTGAGATGCTTCCTGCAAGCTCCCACTCTGCTCTGCTGCCCATATTCCACCCTCTCCAGGCTCCTGGAGATAGACTGTGTGGGCTCCTGGCAGAGGCCACCCCTGGCAGCAGATCACTCCAGGGATGGTATCCAAGGCCATGGCTTCCACAACTCTCTCCCTCTTTTTTGTTTGTATTTATTTATTTATTTTTGGTACTGAGGATTGAACTCAGGGGCACTTTAACTATTCAGCTACATCCCCAGCCCTTTTAATTTTTTTAATTTTAAGACAGGGTCTCCCTAAGTTGCTGAGGCTGGCCTTGAATTTGCAATCCTCCTGCCTCAGCCTCCTGAGTCACGGGGATTATGGGTGTGCACCACTGCATCCGGCCACTGCCTCTTGATTCTGCCCTTCTACGGCCTCTTTGCCATCAACCCATGAATAGGCTGCTATTCCTTCTCCCTTACAAAAATAGCCACTCAACAGTCTCTCTCCCTCCTGTATGTAAAGTTCCTTGAAAGCGTCGTCTCCACCTGCTGTTTCCACTTCTCTCTTGGATGGGCTCCAATCAGGCCTTTGCCCCACTGCGCCACCAAAATAGCTCTCGCCAAGGTCATGGATGATCTTGGTGTTGCTAAACCTAGAGGAGGGTCTGTTTGGGGTTCTCCCAGGCTTGGTTCTGCAGCCTCTGCCACCGTGAACCACTCTCCTTCTGGAAACGCTCCCTCTGCCCGGCTGCCAGGACACCCCCAGGCTGCCCTCCTGCCCGTCTGACTGCTCCTTCTCCGTCTCCTTGGCTGGGTCTCCTCCTCTCCATGACTCATAGCAACGCCCTCAGGCTCTGATGTTGGAGTAGCCCTCTCTCTCTTTCTCCCTACCCTAACTTTCCAGGTGACCCCATCCGGTCCATTCAATGCTGGCCACAGGCTGATGACACCAGGCCTGACTTCCTCCTGGACCACGGACCTGTGGTCTCAATGCCTTTCAAACATCAGCACAAGGTGTTCAGTGGGCACTGCCAACCTCACCTGCTACAGCTCCACGCTTCCAGACACTTCAGCCAAAGTCCTGTCCTCTCTGTCTTCCTCCTCTCACACCTGAGGCCAAATTTCTTGGCAAGTCCTGTTGAATGGCCCTTCAGAATAGATCCACAATCTGGCTCCTTCTCAACCCCTCCAGCGCCACCGTCCTGCTCCAAGTCACCAGCATCTCTCACCTGGGTTATGCAATGATCTCCCATACAACTTCCCAGCCTCTGCCCTTTACCACCTTCTGTCGATTCTTAGCCCAATAGCCACAGGGATTCTTTAAAACTTAAGTAGGCTCAGGTCACTTCACTGCCCCAAACCTCCAATGGTTCCCTTCTCATTCAACATAGAATTCAAAGTTATAACGCCGGTCTGTGGGCCCTTATGGTCTGGCTACTGCTGCCTTCCTGACCTTTTCCTCACTCTCCCTCTCATTCACTCTACTCCAGCCACACTTGGCTCCTTACTGTTCCTTGAACATGCTAGTCATGCTTCTGCCTCAGGGCCTTTGCACTTGCTGTTCTCACTGCCAGGAGCCCTCTTCCCTCAGATACCCACATGACTCACCCTCCTTCCTTCAGGTCTTTTCTTCCATGCCCTCACCCTTATCTAAAATCTCTCTCCTATCAGCATCTAATGTACCATAATGCACTATGTGTATTTGTTTTTTGTTTTACTTATTCACTTTTGTTTACTTTCTCATACCCTAGAATGTAAGATCTGTAGGACAGGAATTTTTGCCTGTTTTGCTCACTACTCCACCTCTAGGACCTGGAACAGTGTCTGGTGTGAGAAAGGGGCTTGATAAGTACCACGTGTATCCAGTGACTTGCTGGAGTGCCAGGGCCTTGGTACAGAAGGCCCCCAATTGATGTTTTTTTTTAACCTATGTTGGTGTGAAAACGATAGGCATTCAGAGAAATGTATTTCACATTTTGACTTTTGATCTCTTCCCAGGGTTGGTCACGTGTGGTATGACACTCGGGTGTTTCTGGGCAGAGGCACAAACTGGGGGCCGGTTAGTCACATGATCCCGAGGAGAACCAACCAATAATCCTCTTTCAGTGCATTGCTAAGGGGGTGCTCGGCAGGTGGCTGTTAAAGGCATTTTCACCCCAGATGGGTCACTGGGAGGTGACCCTGTCGTTGGTGAAGGAGCACCTGCAGCTCCCCCTGGGATGCAACGGCCTCACGGGGTCCCCTGAGGATCCCTCAGGAGGAGCGATTGCCCAGGGCCCAGCACAGGTCCTGGGGCACAGCAAGCTCAGCAAGGCACCCTGGGTTCCCTCCCTGCCCCGCCCCCAGACTGTGTTTAGGACCTGGGGCCCGGTGGGCTGGGACCACCTGCTGCCTGGCTTCAGCCCACCAGAGACCATTCCTACCTGTGCCCCCCGCCCGCCTGCTGGCCTCTCAGGGAGGGACAGGGAACCTCACCTGGGTGGATGTCCTGGAACAGGGACTTCCAGATGGTGTACTGCAGGGGGCCCGTGTACTTGGAGGTCGGGAAGTCTTCGTACGTCAGGTTGGTCTCGTGGATTTTCCCCTTGAGCCTGGAAGGACAGCAGAAGAGAAGGCTGCACGGGGGACTGGCTTCCTGCCCGGTGTTGGGGCCCCATGGCCACCTTCAGGGCAGCTGACAAAGGGTGAGGTCATGAGTGAGAAGGCTGTGGGACTCAGGTGCAGGTGCCTGCTTGTGCCACTGCCGACCTCTCTAGCTATTACCCTCAGTTTTCTCATCTATAAAATGGGCACTAGCTAGGACCTGCCTTCTAGGATTGTCACAAGGGTTACATGGCACAGCGGATAGAATGCTTAGCACAGTGTGTGGCTCAGGGCCAATGCCACGGGCATGAGGCTGTGACCAGTGTTGATCCCAATAACTAAGTATTATTATCAAGGGTGGCCTTGAAGCCAGAGAAACCTGGGCTTGAATCCTGGCTCCATCACCTAGCCAACGGGTCTTGGCCAATTGATCTGGCTTGTTTGCGCCTCAGTTGCCACAAATGTGAAATGGGGACGACAGTGATATGCTATATAACATAAAGAACATAAGATATAATACAGGTGCCTACCATGTGATCACAGATATTGCTATTACTTGTACACTATTGGCAGAATATATTAAACGCAGAATAGTCTAGATGCATGCAGCCTTTAGCCCAAGCTCTGGCACACAGTAGGTCTTCCATAAATGATCAATGGAGACATGCATGATCGAGTTCTCTGCTGACAACCCATCTGTCTCCACCGCCACCGCCTCGCACAGGTGGCACGTACCTCTCAGAGAGGGAGGCCACCCCAGCCAGGAAGGTGTGCCGGTCGGTCTCTGCCAGCCGCTCCTGCAGGATCTGGGCCCCCTCCTGCACCTTGCGCAGCTGCTGGCTGTAGCGCTGGACCTTCTGCTCGATGTCGGTCAGCGTGCGGGCCGTGTCCGCCTCCAGCTCCTCCAGCATGGCCTTCTGCCGCTCTCGCAGCAGACGGTGCAGCCGTTCAAAGGCCTCGCCGATGGTGGTCCGCAGGCTCTTGGTGGAAGACTGCAGGGACAGTGGTCAGGGGTTATGGCAGCAGGCGCAGATGGGGGGAACCCAGGTGAGAAGAGGAAGCCGGGAGCCTCGTTTGCAGAGCAGGAGGGTGGGAAAAGGCTGTGCAGGGGGCACGGCAGGCACTCGAGGATGCTGGTACAGAAGCCCTGGCGTCGCGGGGACAGCAGTTAGTGTGGCCCATTAGGAAACTAAGGCCGTGGTCCAGGTGAAACAATGAGTTTGTAGCGGACAGAGAGGGAAGAGGACTCTGCCCAGATATCTGGCACTGAGGCATGAGGGACAGGGAAGCTGGGGGAGGGAGAGGGGACACTGTGGAATGATGTCTTCAGTCTGGGATACTTTGTCCTTCCTTTTCTCTCTCCCTCCTGTGTCCTGGGGATTGAACCCAGGGCCTCAGGGTTGTTGGTAAGCACTCTGCCCCTGAGCTACACCCCCAGCCCTAGTTTTTCTTTATAATGACTCACCTGTGGGGCTCAAGGGAAGAAGAGGAGATCCCAGAGGTCGGAGAGCTTCATAAATGAAAGTGTGTGGCTGACCTTGGTGGTCACTCCCCTGTTCTGACACCCCCGAGACTCCCCCAGCTAAGGAACAAAAACTACAGTGAGGGTGTCTGCCAGGGCAGGTGAGTGTGGACAGGTGGTTCTCAATGCCATGCAGGTACTGCAAGGCCCAAGAGGGCACGGGGCAGTGAAGGGCACCAGCTTTGGTGCCCCACAGCCTGGGTAAGAGTCCCAGCTCTGTCTCCAGCTGTGGCAACTTCAGCACTATCAGCCTTAGTTTTCCAACCCATGAATGGGGTCATGAGATCGCAGGGCTGTGGTGAACACGACGTGAGGGGTTGTTCACCCACCCAGGGTCCCAGGTGCGGAGAAACAGCCAGGTTATTGAAAAGGGATCCATTAATGGGTATGTCCTGGGAGTCCCCAAGGGCAGGTGGCCTGAGGAAGCTCTAGGCACCATTTGGGGGTCAGGGGAGAGGTGGAGGGAGCGGCCTGGGGAAAGACTTAGAGTCAGGTGACACAGGATATGGCAGCATGTGGGGCCTGCCTCTGCAATTTCACTTTGCAGGATTCTGGCTGGCAGTTCTTGGAGTCAGAGACCCCACTGTGTTCAGTGCCCTGGGCTCTGTGGGAGGCTCCACAAAGGCTCAATTAGGGCCTGTTCCCTCCCGTGGTGGCTGCCCGCCTGCAGGAAGAGCTGCTGGCAGCTGGCCAGCCTCCCTGCGCATGCCCACCCAGCGAGCCAGGCAGACAAAGAGGGGATGGAGGAGAGCCTGGGGATGGGAAACCAGGCTGCCGCTGGCCTCCCCTCACCCCTTACCCAGGGAGGCTGAGGCTGCTGCTGCTGGGGGGATGGGATCTCCCTCCCCCACCCTCTGGAGCTAACCTCTAAAGGCCCCCAGGCCCCATGGCCATTAGGTCTGGCTCCTCCCAGACCACTCTGCAGTGTTTGCCTGCTGACCACCCTCTGCTGTTGGAAGTCCTGGTTTGCATCCCATCTCTGGCTGTTCCTCCTCTGCCACCCAGGTTTCTCAGGACACATCCAGGCCAGCTCCTTCCCATCTCTCCCTCATCTTTACCTAATGCTTACTGTTCTTGAGGCTGGCTCCAAAGTCCATAGGGATGGCTGGGCTGGGCCTGGCTCGGGATCACTTTTCCAACTCTCTCTCCAACACGTCCCTCCAACTCATTCAGTCCACAGTCAACTCCAGCCTTTGCCCACAAGCTCACTGCCAGTGGTCCTTCTCAAGTGCAAGCTGGGTCACAGCCCATACTGGGTTTAAGGACCTTCCCTGGCTTTGGATGACAGCAAAATGCTAAATATCTTAGCCTGGCATCCAAAAGCTCCTGTCAAGTTGGTCCCAACTGACCTCCCTAACATTGCTGCGCGGCACTTCCGCATGCCTAGAATGACCCCTCCCAATCCATTATTCATTTGGCAAATTCTGACTCACCCTATAATACCCAGCTTGAACGCTACCCACCGAGAGACCTTCTTTAAACTTTTCAGGGAGTTAGATATTCCCAGAGCCTTTAATAAACTCTCTTAATACATTGTCCTCCACATTGTCTCCCCAACATGTGCGTGAACCCCTCCTGGGTAGGAATGGCATTTTTCTTTTTTTTTTTTTAATTTTTTTTTTTTTAAGTTGTCAATGGGCATTTATTTTATTTATTTATATGTGGTGCTGAGAATCAAACCCAGTGCCTCACACGTGCTAAGCAAGCGCTCTACCACTGAGCCCCAGCCCCAGCCCCAGGGCATTTTTCTCAGCCCTTTGCCCACCCCAGGGCCTAGCACAAGGCTGGCAGTCAGGGGCTACTTGAGGCTGAAGGAGAAAGGGCCTTGCTCATGAACACTTCACACAGCTGGGCAGAGACTCCATTTTCTTTCCAGAATGGGGATCCAGTGTCCCCAGGATAAAGAGAATACATAGAAAAAGAGGTCGAGGCAGGGAAAGACCAGCTCAGAAGTGGCACATCAGACTGGCGGCCACTCCAGGAGCCCTGAGCATGTCCCCTAGGGTCCTCCCAATCTATCCACTTGACTTTCACAAAGCTCTAGGCCTGCCGAGAGGCTGGAATGTGCATTGGGCTCTGCAGAACTGGGCAGGAGGCGCCCTGTTGGCCACTTACTAGCTTGTGGGGCCTCAGGCTGGTCCCTCAACTTCTCTGTGCCTCAGTGACCTCACTGATAAAATTGGGATTAAAAAACATCTACTTCCAAAGTCCCCCTCCCTCCCACTGCTTTTTCTACAAATACAGTCTGTATGTCAGACACTGTGCTAGGTTTTGGCAAGTCCTGCTGGGATGGAGGTGACATTCTGTGGGGTTTTGGTAAGACACTTAAGCAGAAGCACAGTTCTAAGCATTGAGGAATGTTCGGCCCAATGGGTGTGCCTTGTGGGCCTGCTTTCGTCCTTGGCTGGGAAAGCGGCTCCTATCCCTGGTCCGCCATGTCCCCTTGGAACACACAGGGGCTTGGGGGCGCTATGGCCCTTTTAGAAAAACACCCTTCCAAGAATGCATCACCCTCAGGGTCAACCAAGGAAAACACAGGACCCGAGGAGGGAGATCAGACAGGCCCCAGGCTGGGTCACTGGAGGGGCGGGCGCCATAGGAAAGCAAAAGTCAGGCACCAGGTGAAATATGACCTCCAAGTCTCCATAGGCATTTCTTGTATAAATACCCCAGTCCAGACAGGAAGCAGGGCTGGGGGAACTGGAGGGGGAGGTGGCCCCACAGGACCCCCCAGAGGCATACAGATGGACAGGAAAGCAGGGGAGGAAGAGGTCAATGA
Organism: Callospermophilus lateralis; assembly: GCF_048772815.1. Classification (NCBI taxonomy): domain Eukaryota; kingdom Metazoa; phylum Chordata; class Mammalia; order Rodentia; family Sciuridae; genus Callospermophilus; species Callospermophilus lateralis. The sequence goes on along the minus strand of NC_135311.1, from coordinate 120,519,510 downwards.
AGAAAAACAATAATGGGGGAGAAGAGAGGAGAATACCGCTGGCCGGGAGAAATGGACCATCGAATTCCCTCTCATCCAGAGAGGCTCTGAGTTGCTTCTCAGCACAGGGTACAGAATTACCAGAGAGCTGGGGAAACTGAGGCTGCAAGAAGCAAGGAGACTATAGTTCTCTGACTGTTTTTCATCTCTTTCCCACTAAGAGGCAATACCCAGAGGCATTCCGGAATGTTTTCTGAAGAAATATGTGTCATGACCCTCCTGAGACCCCACAGGGGGTTGGTGGCTATGCTGGGGCCCAGATGTGAGTTTCTAATGGCCTCTGTAAGCCCCGGGCTGAATTCTAGAGGCTCAGGGCATTCCCAAGGCTCCTTTCCGCCCCTAGATTTCATTTTGTAAGGGAGGGGGGACTTCTAATCTTGAAGTTCTGAATGGAGCCCAGCAGATCCTCGCTGTATGGATAGGAAGGCTGGGGACCCAGAAAAGTGTGCAATTTACCCAAAGTCAGTGGTGGGACCAGAACCCACATCCTTCCTCTCAGGTCAAGGGAAAACTCCCCGCATCCCCAACGCTGTAGCCAGACTGCAGGGCTTTGTACGACCTTTTTGTGTCCACATCTCTATGGCCTGGGTGCAAGAGGGGGAATGACACCAGGGCTGGCTGCAAGGGGAGGAAGAGGCCAGTGAAGAAAAACAATAATGGGGGAGAAGAGAGGAGAATACCGCTGAATGGGAGAAATGGACCCTCGCATTCCCTCTCATCCTGAGCTCAGGGTGGCTTCCTCGGGCCATGGGCATGATTAATAAGGGCGGAACAAAAGGAGACTGGGTACATTTTCCCAGCCCTTCAGGGTGCTGGAGGTTTCCGAAGGTCTCTGACTTCCATCCACATTGGAAAGGGAAAGCTCAGTTCCCTTGTCATCTGGGAGTGGGTTCCTTGCTCCTAGACCCCATGGATTCACTTTTACGGAAACCTCCCCCTCCTCCGCGAGGCTGCCTTTTATTCCAGGTTCAGCTCCTCCAAGTCCCAGGGTGGACGGAGGCTCCGCCCCCTCTCTGAGATGACCCCGCCCCTCTAAGCCCCGCCTCCACACCCAGCCGGCTCACCTTAGTCTCCGCCAGCTGTCGCTTAAGCAGCTGTAGCGCCTCCGTGTGCTCCCGCTCGCTGTCCTGAAGGGCCTGAAGCTGCTCTTTCAGCTCCCTCTGAAACACACACAGGACCGGCTTGGGGGCTTGGGTGACACGTGCCCAGGGTATTCAGCGGTGATGGACGGTCCAGCCCTCCTAGACGCCAGGGCATTACCCTGGCTTTGTGCCCTGCTTCGGGTCAACATTCATGTGGATTGCTGTGTTGTCTTGGCACCAGAGTCAATCCCGGTTACATTTCAACCACCAAGTCCTGTAGGGTCTGTATCGTAAATGTCTCCAGAATCTGTTCCCACCTTTCACCTTTCACCAGGAGTTTTGCAAAAGCCACAAACACACATTTCCCCACGCTGCCCCTCCTGAGCTGCTGCTTCTGGGAGTAGACTTTTGGAGGCAGCAAGGTTTTGGTGGGAAGCAAGGTGGGAAACCGGATAACTACCCACATTGAGCGCTCAGCTTGGGCTAGACACTGCTTCGGCACTTGGCTTATTATTAATTCATTGGAGCTTCTGGGTAACCCTAAGCTAGGCACTATGATTCTACTTTTAGATGAAGAAAAAGGCACAAAGAGGTCAAGAAACTGGCCACAAAGCATACCAAGCATGTAAGGGTAAGGTCAGAATGAGAACTAGGACATCTGGTTCTGAAGACCATGATCTTGAAGCCAAGTGACATGTTTGCAACAGTGGTGACACCCCTGATAATTAAGAACAAATCTATGCTAGACAATACATCACCATTTGAAATAAAACATCATCAGGATTACTTATATTTCCTTTGTCTCAAGTTCCAGTGTAGCTTAGGAAGGAAAGGCTAATGAATGTTGGCCTTGTTCAAAATTTTGATATTTTGCTCATTATGAATTTTTGCATTAATTTTTGACTGAAGAAATACTGCAATACTGCATTGCCTATTATTCATGTGGATTGCTGTGTTTTTTGGCACCAGAGTCAATCCTGTGCCTCCCTCCCCTGACCCTGGCCCCAGCTGTCCCCATCATCCAACCCTAGGACTCCCCTCCTGCCACAGTGAGCTTGGCTCTGCTCCTCCAGCACCTTGCACTCCTTCCAATTTAAAGACACTGCATTTGCTGCTTCCTCTGGCTGTCCCTCCACCATCAGGGTTTCTCACAGTGACTCCTTTGTATCATTTACTTATCAATTTCGTTGCCATCTCTGGGGGATCACCCCAGGGACAGTGGCATCTGCTTACACCTCTGTCACATTCCCAGCTCCAGGGTCTTCACCGTGCCTCCCACTGCCTGGAATGACCTTGCTTGTTGACTTGCCTGCGTGTTTCCTGCTTGTTTCCTTCAATGTAATGGGAGTTCCATGAGGGCAGGAATCTTAACTGGCTTGATTGCTGCTCTATCCTAGTGCCCAGAACAATTCCTAGTAGGGGCCTCAATCAGTATTTGCCAGATAAAGATTGGGATGATAGGTGCTCCCCAGCATAGGGTCTAGCTGTCTGCACTTATTTATTTATTTTTGGTGCTGGGGATTGAACCCAGGGGTGCTTTACCACTGAGCTACATCCTCAGTCCTTTTTATTTTTGAGACAGGATCTCACGAAGTTAATGAGGCCTGGCCTCAAACTTACAATCCTCCTGCCTCAGCCTCCTGAGTTGCTGGAATTACAGACATGCACCACTGCACTTGGCTGTCTGCACTAATTTGAGCCCCTAGCCATTGTATCATAGACAGTTTTCTTCCTATCTGTCCCAGCTTCCTCCCCATATTAGCCTGTGAGTCCTCCAGGGCAGGCGCTTGATGCTTCCTTTCCCTGTGGCCTGTGGCCTGTACCCAGCGGCCTGGCATTGAACTGGGGCTCAAGAAAGTTTGCTGTGTGAATGAAGTTCCATGGAAACAGCCTCTGAGCAGGCCCAGGGTCCCTGACCAGCTTGGGCTGAGAGGTAGCAGGGAGGCTGATCTACCAGTTCATATTCATCTCCCGCTCAGTCATGTCGTCAGAGCAGGGAGGATCCTCAGCAAACATCTGGTTCAACTAATTTTACAGACTGGGTAGCAACCTGGGAGAAAGGTCATTACATGTAAAGGGAAGAATGTGAAAAATAAAATTATCTTTGCTTACTATTGCTTATTCATTTAACAACTATTTATTGACAGAACAAGGCATAGGCAGTCCTTGCCCAGAGGGATCTTTCAGTGTGGTGAAGAAGACAAAAAGCAGGAAAAATAATAAAAAATTAAGATAATTACTAATTTGGTCTGGGTGCTAGAGAAAATAAAGAAGTGTAGGGTCGGGAGGAAAATTTAGCAAAGTTGGTCAGGGAAGGCTTTCAAAGGAGGTAACATGAGAGGTGACATTGAAGGATGAGGAGAGTCTACTCATGAAAACAGGAGTAAGAGAGAAAAATGGGAGCAGCATGTTTTGTGACAAAAGAGAGCTTAATGGCTGGACAGACACAATGGCAGGAACTCTAGCAGCCATCTCAGGTCATGAGGCAAAGGTAAAGACAGAAGTCACAAGATGAAACTAGAAGAGTAGAAGAAAGACAGGACAGGCATGGTGGTGTATACCTGGAATCTCAGCAACTCAGGATGCTAAGCCAGGAGGACTGCAAAAGGGGGGGCTCATCTTAGCAACTTAGTGACACCCTGTCTCAAAATTAAAAAAATTAAAAATTCCTGGTGATGTATTTCAGAGGTGGAGGGCAGCCACACCATCACTAGTGATTTTTAGGAAGGAAGAAAAGAGAGAAAGAAAGATCAAAAGAACTCCAATAAGGTTTGCCAGCTTCCATGGTATAGATGCTCCCACCAGAGTGGATCTCAAACTATTGCTGTTGAGGTCACTGGCCGTGGAGTTGGGAAGAGATGACACAGTCAGCTCTCAGGAGCAAGTGTGGCCACTGCCAGCATGCCGCTGTCCTGAGTCCCTTCCTACGGAGTGTTTTAGGGAAGGGATACCCCGTGGAGCTTCAGCTCCTGGGTTGGCTCTCCATTACTATAGCTGAAAGGCATCCTCACGGACTCGCATGCGTGCCGAGGGCTCCCCAAGCCCTCTCTGATGGCCTTGGGTTTGTCCAGCTTGGGACACGGGCTGGCTGAGAGGCAGATGTTGGAGGAGATGGACCGAGTGCTACAGTTCTCCGCTGGGGCGTCCCCATGGGCCCAGGTCAGACCCAGCCGCCCAGGCAGCTCTTCTGAGTTCCTGAGAAGGGACACTGGAGTCCACTTCCTCACACTGCTCAGGATGAGGGACGTGGACAGATTGCTCCTTGATTTCGGAGTCAGGGAATGAGGAGAGCTGGCTTTCCTCCTGGACCGCAGGAGCAGGAGGACCCTCATTCACCCATTCCACGTCCTGGGGCCTCACATGCAGCTGTGTCTGGGACGGGGAGAGGGACGAGGGGCAAGTCCCAACCCAAGAGACATACAGGAGTCAGGGAGACAGACAGGGACACAGACACATCACAGTGAACGTGGGACAGCGTGGCGAATCCGAGACCTGCTCTTCCTTGCTGAGGAGACACGCTTCCCCTCCAGGGAGGGGATGTCTACATTGTCAGGAAAGAAGGGAACAAGGCCTTAGGGCAGCGTTCGAGGCCCTTCACCTGGGCTCCACTTTTCTCCAGCCTTATCTCTGGGTCCAGATCTGTGGTGTCCAATATGGTAGCCATGAGCCCCATGTGGCTATTTAAATGGCAATTAATTAAAATGAAACAAAAGAAAGTTCAGTTCCTTGGTCACACCAGCCTCATTTCTGTGAGTGCTCAATAGCTGCATGGGCTGAGCGGCTACTGCATTGAACAATGAAGATGCAGAACTTTCCAGTATTCCAGAAAGTTCCGTTGGAGAGCACCAAGCATCTTTGTACGCGCTGTACCCGCTGTCCAGAATGCTCATGCACTCTTGTTTTTCCCCACTGTGGGACACACTGTTGTCAGACACACCTCTGGGTACACAGTTGTGGCACACAATTCATGTTAATGCAAGGTGACCTGTTCATCTTTCCCACCAAATTGCGGGCTCCTGAGGGCAGGGATCCTGCCAGAGAGGTTGTCACACTCTCAGTACCTAGGACAGAGGCAGGTACAGACCAGCCTCAGGCTTCGGCAGGATGAACTGCCCAGGAAGGAGGCCAGCCTGTGTCTGAGCTCCCCCCTGAAAGGGTGGGAGGGAAGAGAGGCCTAGGGCAGGTAGCTCTCCCCAGGCGGGCCAGGTACGGAGCCTGAGGGAGCCGCCAACTTAGGAAAACCAAACCCTAGAGCCCAGGGGAGAGAACACAGGAGGCTGTCTGAGCTCTGTCTCACCCCACCCCGTGGATCTCCTTCCAGGCAGACCTGGGTTAAAAGCTGGCTCTACCATGCCACTCACCAGCCGTGTCCCTGGGATGTCATGGAACCTTTCGGTGCCCCCGTTTCTCACCTGTAAACAGGGAATGTGGGTACCTTCTAGGGCTGGAGGGTGAAATGAGGAAAGAGGAACCAACGTTCAGCCTTCCAGGGTGTGGACCCTGGCAGCGCCCAGCGCGAGGGGGATGGAGTGGTCACTGCCCCATATGAGGCCTCCAGTCGTGCCTTCATGTCCTCACCCTGTGCTGTGTCCAGTGGCCCCTCCCTGCCTCCCCAGATGGCAAGAGCAGGAAGGGGCTGGAGGGACCATCTGGCCCAACCCCTACAATTGCCAGAACAGGAAACAGAAGTCCAGGGAGAGGGACTGACTGACTGGCCCCCAGCCACACAGTTCTATAGTGGGAGAGTAAACCGGAAAGTCTCCTCCCAGTAGAGAGGTCAGACAGGAATAGGAACCTGCTGATAAACTCCCACATAACAAAGCCAACCAGGGGAGGAACACTGAGACCATGACCACAGAAGACACTCAGGACCAGAGGTGTTGGAGTGGCTCATGGTTTGGGTTTGAATTTTCTAGGCATCTCATTATCTAATTCTCACAACAATCCACAAGGTTGGTGCATTTACTGCCTCCATCCCATAGAAGTACAAATTGAGGATCAGAGAAGTTAGGCAGTTTACTTAAGGCCACACAGCTAGTGAGAGAGACAAGGCTCCGAGAGACTCTAAAAATGCAAGTTCAAAACTGCTCAGCATCTCTGCCTCCCAGTCAACTCAAATCAGAAGTAATTTCTGAGCACCACTGAGAATTGGGCTTTGTACTGGCTACCATGGGCTGGAGACAGGGTGCCTGATGTTAAAGACTTTGCAAGAGCCAAGGAGGAAGAAATTTAAACAGGTGGAACACAAGGAAGAACAGGATGTGCATATGGGGGGCCTGCCAAGGGTTCATGCAACTGTCACCACTGGCTGTGTTTGTGACAGTCCCTCCATCTCAGTTTCCTAACCTGTAAAGTGAAGCTATAGTATCACCTGTTCAGTAGGGTTGTTGTGACCATCAAATGACTTAATTCATAACCTGACATGATGCATAGGTTGAATTCAATGGATCTAAGTTGTTATTATCATAATTATGTGAAATGGGGCCTCAGAACTGGGGAGTGTCAAGTTCAGGGTTTGTCTGATGGAAGGACCAGGAAAGGCGATGGTAGTTTCCAGGACATGGAGAAGCTGTTCCAGGTGGCGAGGACTGGTCAGGCAGGGGCACACCTGGTGTGCAGGAAGTGGGGGTAGTCCTGGATGGCCAGAGCCAGGTAGGCGACAGGTGGGTGGAGTCACAAGCTGGAAAGGCCGGCTGGAGCTGGCTGGGATGGGACAGCGGGTGGAGGAGGCCTTGAATGTCAGCCAGGGAGAGCGGGACTGGCAGGGCCCCATCAGAGCTGGGGCAGGGCAGGGGAGGTCAAGGGGTCTGGGGAGGACACACCCCAGAGGGCCGGGTGGGTGCACATCCTATCAGCCTTGAGGTTTCTGGAGCTCCATCAGTTTGCAAGACCAGCATGGGGCAGCAACCAGGAGGGAGGACAGAAAGCCAGGGCTCAAAGGCCCCAAGGCCAAGATCAGGACTCCCCCACCAAAAGGACAACTCCTTTTCTTGCCCAGGGGACAAAACTGCCTGGAAGCCAGCCCAGCTCTGGCCTCAGGGACCCTTTTCATCCCAATGGAGAGGGCACGAACTCTGGAGTTAGAGAACCTGCATTTGAATCTGGACTGTATGAACTTGAACAAATCACTTCTCCCCTTCCTGGGGCCAGCCTCCAAGGGCCTTCTCTATAAATTGAGGGTAAGAGCCCTGGCAGGGTTGTAATGAGGGCTCCTGAGAGGACCAGATGTGTGGTGACAGGGCCCAGCGAGTGCTGGTACTCTCCTGTCTCCATGCCCGGGCACTGCTCTCTCTTCCCCTCCCCCCACCCAAGGGTGCCACAAACCTTAACAAGGCAAAGCGGACTTGTGTCTTCCTCCTCTCCCGGCCCCCATCTCTCACCTATACCTGAGGCCCTGAGGTCCTGTTCCTCTTGACAGATGTGAGTTCTTCTATTGCTTCTTTGAGACCAAACCCTCCCTGGGCTCTCTGGAGCTAAACAGTCCCTGGAAACACCTGCTCCAGGGTCTCCACCATGCACACTGCCCGAGGGTGCAGATCTGACAGGCCCCATGCACCTACTCAAACCTGTCCCCGGCTTCCCCGCCTCTTCAGGGTGTGTGTGTGTGTGTGTGTGTGTGCGCGCACGCACCATGCATGTGCATAAGTTCAAGGCCTTTCCTGAGCTGGTTCAGCCTCTCTTTCTCACTCTTACTCCTCTCCCCCTCCTAGAGCCACAATGACCCATCTGAATGTGTTCCTGGTCAGACTCATACCTGAGTTCAACTTCCAGCCTCAGTGGCATTTAGTGACCACATGACCTTCGGCACAGTATTTGAACCTCAGTTTACTCATTTGTGAAATGGGGCAATGATACACACCTCATAGGCTTGCTGTGAGGTGAGAGAGGGAGGCTGGGGGAGAAAGAAAACCTGCCTGTCTGCCAGGGAACTGAAGGCCTGTAGTCTGTGCCCAGGCCATGGTGGCTGTGGATGGTGCCATTCCCGCTGCCCATAGCCTCTTTGCACTCTGGCCTGAAGCACTTGGCATATCCACTAAGAATCAACTGGGCAAGCTCAGTTACAGTGACCTACCAGTTCACAGGCCTGTCCCAGAGCCCCAGCAGGGCCAGGTCTCGTGCAGCCCTGCCCTGGACCTGGCACAGGGCTGGCTCTCAGCCAGCACAGAAGCGTATTGGCCAAAAGAATTATTAAGTGAATCTCTGAATCCAAGATGGAATCCACTTCTGAGTCCCCCATGTCCACCCTCAGCGTTCAGGCAGAGCGCAAGGGCAGGATGGCAAACGATGCTGTAAGTGAGGTGGGAGCTAAGCCCTGGTCCTGCCTTGGCAACCTCTATCTACGTAGAGGGAAGAGGGTCAGCTAGATGGTTTCTGAGGCTCTTCCCCTTTTGAATGCTCCCTGAGAGGGTTGGAGTGCTGGTGAGGAGGGGGAGCTGTGAGTCTGACAGAGCCATCCTCCTGATGGCAGTGAGATTTCCACTCTCGACCTCAGTATCTGCATCTGAGGATCCTTATCCCACTCAGGATAGAGGGTCCTCATCCCACTCAGAGAAAGGAAAAAGATGTGCCTTAGGATGAAATGCCTGTTACACAGCCCCTGGCACATGCCCACTAAACTTTATTTTATAGTTGTTTTTACGATTGTCACCAGATCCTTTTCTTTCTATAAAATAAGGATCTTGGGGTCCTAACTCAAACTTCAACCCTAAATTTTTACACTGGCCTGTGCTCAGCCTGGCCAACTGGTCATTCCTGGCTGTCCAGACACCTGTGGGAAGTGGAGATGCCAACAGCCAGCCCTGCATTTGACCCCCAGTCAGCCTCACCCACACAGAGGCTGCACTTTGCACATAAATCCTGCCCTGTCCTGGGAAAAGTGACGGCAGAAGCTGCTTCCCCTGGATACAGACAACGCAACTGCCTCCCACAACATAAAGGCCTTCCCATCTGTCATTTCTTTGGCTAGGTAGCAACTCTCTCCTCCGCATAGGAAGTGGACAGTCCCCTTGTTCTTTCCATTTCTCAGGTTGGGGAAAAGAGTACAGAGGCTGTGCCTTCTATGCCACAGGAAGAAGCCAGAGCCCAGATTGGATCCCTGTGCCCCAACTCTGCTCCCTACTCATGGGGCTGTGTTGGCAGCTCTGAATCACCACACCCAGCCTGTCAGGCTCCCATCCAGGGCCCGTCCCCTTCGCTGGCATAAAGGAGACCTTGGGAAAGGCTCCAGTGGCCACATGAGGCCTGGAGGGGGTGGCTAAGATGAATCGGATTCCCTCTCTGCGGGTCAGGAAACTGAGACGGCCAGAGAGCCGGATGCCAGGCCTGACCAGGATGACATCCTAGCCACCTGCCCTTGAGGTGTCAAGCTGGCGCCAACAGACAGTCCCTAGCCTGGTCCTGTGCTGAGTGCTCTCAATACAAAGCCAGGCGGGATGGATGGGAGGTGATTCCCAGGCTCTCGGAGCAGCCCAGATGCTGTACATGGCTCAGTCAGGCTGCTCTCAAATTCTGGCCTTGCCATTTACCAGCTGGGTGACCAAACAAGTCACTTGATTTCTTTGAGCCCCTGTTTCCTTATCTGTAAAAAAAAGAATAAATAACAACAGAACACACCCAACAGGGTGTTATGAAGATTAAATGAAGTACTGTTAATAGGGGTTTTTTTTAAGCACCAAGTCTTTGGGGATTCACTTGCCCTATTTTGCTCTGTGGACCAGGTGCTCAGCAGTGGTGGAAAAAGAAAAGGAAAGAAAAACAAAATCCGCTAACACACCAACATACACACTCATGTTATGTAAAAGTTCTGCACAACTATACAGTAATTCTAGCCATATTTCCTGCCTTGGTAGGATTAGCAAGATATTTTAACTTTTCAATTATAGTGCTCCAATTCCCATGCATATTTGTCATCAGAATGAATAAAGATATTTTAAAATTGTGCCTAGTGTGCCAGGCACAGTGTGGGCACAGAGAATCCCTAACATGACATCCTTCCAGGAATGCCACCCTATCCCTATGTTACAGGTGACCCTTGGAGGCTTAGAGAAGCAAAGTGACTTAATTAAGGACATGTAGCATGCCAGGATCTAAGCCCTGGACTCTGGAGTATACAGCGATTCTGCCTAGCAGGTCAAGGTGGGAAAAAGCTGCACAGGGCAGGTGATATTTGGGCTGAATCGGGAAGGCTAAGTGGGATGTCTAGGGTTCTCAATCTGGGGTGATTCTGACCCCAGGAGACTCTGGTCAATGTCTGGAAGCATTTTTTTTTAATATTTATTTTTTTGTAGTTGTACACAAGAATTTTTATTTATTTTTATGTGGTGCTGAGGATCGAACCCAGGGCCTTGCACATGTGAGGCGAGTGCTCTACTGCTAAGCCATAACCCCAGCCCTGGAAACATTTTTGGTTGTCATAACTTGGAGGAAGGATGTTGTACTGGTGCCTGTTGGGTGGACCCGAGAGATGCACAAGTAGCCCTGCATAACAAAAAGGCTTAGGTACAATGTAATGTACTTATAGCTGTCACTTATTGAGTCTCCCATGTGCCAATTCAGTACTGAATTCTTATAAACATCATCTTATTTAATCTTTTATTTGGTGGGGCGGGGAGTGTACGAGGGATTGAACTCAAGAGCACTTGGCCACTGAGCCATATTCCCAGCCCTATTTTATATGTTATTTAGAGACAGGGTCTCACTGAGTTGCTTAGCACCTCATCGTTGCTGAGGATGGCTTTGAACTTGCAGTTCTCCTATCTCAGCCTCAGGAACTGCTGGGATTACAGGTGTGCCCCACTGTGCCCAACTAATTTAATCTTATTCTGTTTTTAATATTTATTTTTCAATTGTAGTTGGACACAAAACCTTTTATTTGTTTATTTATTTACTTTTATGTGGTGCTGAGGATGGAACCCAGGGCCTCACATATGCTAGGCAGGCACTCTATTGCTGAGCCGCAACCCCAGCACCCCCCTGCCGGCCCCCCCCCAGCCTGCTACTTTAATCTTAACCCTATCACTTCAAGTTGTCAATGCAGAACCTGAGACTCAGAGAAAGCAAATAACTTTCCTAAGATCACACAGCCAGTAAATAGTAAAAGCAGGATGGAGCTGCCTGAGTACAGAGCCAGAACTCTTCATCTTTCCACTCTGTTGTCTCTAGGACTTAGTATAAATGTAAAAGTTCCAGGACAACTGCTAGGGAGGGTATCCAGAGACCAGCTAAGTGCAAGCCCAGATTCCTGTGGCTTCAAGGCCTTGGGCATGTCCCCACCCTCCCCCTCTACCAGTGCCCCATCTGTCAAGTGAATATTGCACCAGACGATCTCCAAGGCCCTGCCAGCTCTGAGTCTGTCATTCTCCAGGAGAGGGGCTCAAGCTCAGGCTCCAGCAGCCACTAGCTGCTGGGGGAGGTGTGCACAAGTGCGTGTGTATGTGTGTGTGTGGGGGAGTGGGGAGGTGGGCTGATCTCCTTCCCAGCTAATAAGCCTGCTTTCTCATGAGAAGAAAGAGCCTGGTGTGAGTGGAAATCAGCTTGAGTCCCGCCTTGAGCATATCCCAGGTGGGACCTCTGCTGACACCTGGCTAGGCCCAAAGGGGACACCAAAGTAGGCCTCCTCCTCAGCAGGAGAGGTGGGGCTGGGCATTCTCATGAGCTCTCAGGACTCCAAGGAGAAAGGATGGGAATGTGTGCTGTCCCAGACCCTGACATGTGCTAGGCGCCTCAAATAGTAGGTTTGTCCTAGGTCAGCTTTGTGGAAGTCCAGGTAGGAGGGCATCATCCTGACCCCATGTCACAGACAGGGCATCTGGGTTCACATGACATAGACATGTGAACAGACAAGCCACACAGACAGTGCCTAAGGCAGGTCTAGGACTCCAGTGTGTCTGACCCCAAGGCAAGGCCCTGGAGAGTGAGTGGCAGTCTTGTATTCTTTTTATCCACGAATGAAAGAGTTTCATTAGTATGTGGAGGAAATATATATTGAATTTCACCTGCAATCCCCAGGTCACAGTACAGAGTGCAAAAGGCCTAAACACAGTAGTCTGCATTTCCTGTTCTGCAAAAGGGAGAACCCAGGCTCTGAAGCAGAGACTGGGAGTCAGATAGAGAGGGGAGGGCTGTGCAACAGAGGAAGCATCTGGCTCAGGCAGGCTTGCTCTCTAGCCTTGCTCTCTCCCTGTCTGGCAGTGTGGCCTTGGATAAGTCACAGCACCTCCCCAGATCTGTGTTCACATCTGTCAAATGAAGAGGTTGAACAGATGGTTTCAGACGGTGTCCCTTCAAACTCACACTCATTCTCATTCCTGTAGAGGTTTTCCCTCCTCCCTGTTTATGTGACTTCACAGATGGAGAGATGGGGACACCAACACCTAGCACAGGGTCTTTAGGGGTAGAGGGACATAACTGACCTTGAGCAAGTTCCCAGAGCCCATGTTCTTTGCTCACCCTCTGATGGGGCCTTCATCCTCAGGCAGCCAGACAGGGAGGGGTATGAAAGGTGGCGATGGGGAACATGGGCCATTTCTCCTGGGCTAACCCTCATCCCTTGGTATCTGCTAGGTGTCAGCTAATTTGCAGATTCACATATGAGTCGGGGGTGAGATGGAGTTGGGGGGGAGTGGAGGTCCCTTATGATACAGGGAAAAGTAGTTATTTAGCTCTTGATTAAGTAGTGAAGGCCATGGAGCTCAGTACCTCCCAACTCTACTTTCTGCCCACTCCATTTCCAGAAATTGTTTGAACCCAAATCTTCCACTTCTGAATGTTCTACTGTCTGGTGGGCTTAGGACAGGACTGGTAACTCATTCATTCATTCAACATTTACTGGAATGTACTGCAGGCTAAGCCTATACCATCGATATGAGGAATTAAAGACAGTTTCTGTCCTTGGGAAACTGTGTGCTAGATTGGTATCCCAAGGCCAGGGACATGGGACTGCTGGATTAAAACGGTTTAGCTTGAGAAAGGATTCCAGGTTTAAATAAGTATGGGGATTATTTTATTAAACACAGTAAAACGGATTTCTTTGCTAGAAGATTTAAGGCTTTTTCCAAGCCTTTAATATGCAAATTCACACTGGGAATCATCCAAAAGAAGTTGGGAGAAGGCGGGTATTGAAATATACTTTATTTTCCAAATAGAGCTGATTTTGGAATACTTTTTTCAAAAAGTCATATTATTAACAGAGGGTATTTGGGAAAATATGTTTCTCATGCAAATTTCCTGGTCAGTGAAACTTAGAGAAGGCTTTGCAGGGAGGACATGTGAGCAGGGCCATGAGTGTTGAGTAGGAGTTCATCAGGAAAATGGGAAGGCTTACGGTAGATCAATTATTGTCCTAGTCTGACTGCTCTTGCTTCAGTCAGTCCTCAAAGATCCTGATGTGGGTGACAGAGCCATGGAGGTCATCAAAAGTCCCTGAAGACTACTAGGGGTCCATCCACTTCTCTCCCCAACCTTCTCAAATCACCTCTGGGACTTATTTTCTTCTTAAATCTTCAATTCCTGGCCCCATTCTCAGTCAGCCCCCATTCAAATCCAAACGTGTTCTCACAATATCTGTACTTGATCCCGGCCTTAACCCCTCATACACCTCAGCCCAATCAGTGGAGCATTATCCCACTCTTTCAGCTGTTTGCTGACCCTAACTTCCACCCCTCTCTTAGGCTTAACCTTCGTCTGCGCAACAAGGTCTAGCACCTTACGCCCCTCAGCCCCGATGTACAACAGATCAAGGCCCCCCTCACCATACCTCAGCCTGCCAGAGCTCAGCTGCTCAAGTGGTGCAGATCCCTTCCTCGCAGCCCTGCCCACGGTCTAGCTTTAATGGAGGACTGCCCTTGCCCAACTCTGATTTGCCTGCGTCCCCAACAAGCCCAGTACCTGGTCCAGCTCTTACCTCATCCATCCCACTGTCCCACTCCACCCTCGACCTTTCCCCAACCGGTGTCAGGCTTCCTCTCCAAGAAACGTTTCAGACCTCGCAGGGTAAAGGCAACCCAAGGCCCCGCCCCTCTCCACGGCCCCGCCCCTCTCCATATTAAGTCTGATAGGGCCCGAACCTACCTGCGGCCCGCCCCTTGAGCATCCCGACTGGGCCCTGCCCGCAGTCCAGCCCGGACCCCACCCCCGGCTCGGGCCCGCCCCCGCCCCCGGCCGGCCGGTGGCTCACCTGCAACTCCTCGAAGGCATCGTCGATGCCGGTGACTTGGTGCTGCTCGTGGAGCGCGGGCTCATCGCAGAAGAAGCAGAGCAGCGCGCGGTCCGTGAGGCAGAAGAGCTTGACCTTGTCGTGCGCCTGACAGGGTCGCGCGGCGCGGCGCGCGTTGAGGATGGCGTCCAGCGGGAAGGCGCTGTAGCGCTCCACGATGTTGGCCAGCTTGAGGCTGGGCGCGAGCGCGGGCTCGGCGAACGTGCGCCGGCACTCTGGGCAGTCGAGGGCGCCCTGCGCCTCCTGCCGCACCCAGTGCTCGGTGATGCAGCGGCGGCAGAAGTAGTGCTCACAGCCCAGGCTCACCGGGTCCTGGTAGATGCTCAGACAGATGGAGCAGAGCAGCTCGTCCTTGAGGCTGCAAGCCATGGCGCCAGGGGCGGGGAGGGGGCTCAGAGGCAGGGGCAGCGGAGAGCGCGACGCTGTTGGGGCAGCACCCAAGGGGGCGACGCGGGCTCGAGGCCCGCGGAGACAGGGGAGCAGACACCGGAGGAGGAAGGGGTGCTGTCCGGGTGGATTACACGAGGAAGGGATTCGAGACTGCCCGGGATGAGCGTCTGGCAGGGCGATTTCAAGGTAGTGGGTAGCTCAGAGCGATGGGTGCTGAAGGGAAGAGGCCGAGGGTGTCTAAGGGAAGGGGCTCCTGGCAAGGAGGTTTTTGAGGGACTAGACAGTTCGAAGAATGGGTGCTGGAAAAAGGAGATCCAGGAAGGGGGCGGAGGCCTGGGGGGGGGGCTGAAATCCCGGGACTGGGGCAACTGGGGGAGGGGGAGAAGCTGGGGATGGGAAATTCTGGGGTAGGGAGAAGCCAGGCCGAGTCGCACCACAGCTGTGCGCTGCAGGGGAGAGGAGGGGTGCGGGTTCGCACAGCTGCCAGATCCCTGCACAAGCCCCAGCCAGGCGCAGCCCCTTACCCCCGCCAGCTCAGCGGCCACCTCTTCGGTCCAGCGCAGCCTCTCAACCCGGAACCAGCAGAGCCGAGCTGCCGGCGGCCGCGGCTCCCTCCCCGCCCCCGCGGGCGGGACCCAGGCGACTCCGCCTCCGCAGCGGGCGGGGGGAGGGGCGGGAACTCCAGACTCCCGACCCCCGCCCCGCCCTGCCCCCACCGTCCTATTGCTCAGGGGAAGCAAAACCCAGCTGTTCTTTTAAGATTGGCAAAGCAATCAGGTTTTGCTCAGAGTTCCAGCGGCTGGGGAAGAAGAGGACAGCTGGTTTGAGAGGACGACGAATAAACAACGAGCATCTCTCTGGATCATCAATTTGAAGTTTGGTAAAAATAATATTTGTATTAAAACAAACATGAATATGTTGTGTTCTCGGCATAGAATACAGCTTTTACACAGACTATAACGACGAAACTGGAGAAATGCCATTTGCTTCGAGCAAGAGCAAGGTCCTCATGGTTCCAATTCCTCTTCACCTTCCCCTACCCACTACTGGGAATTGAACCCAGGGACATTGTTTCACTGAGATACATCCTCAGCCCTTTTTATTTTATTTCGAGACAGGGTCTCCCTAAATTGTTCAGATTGGCCTCAACTTGCCATCCTCCTGCCTCAGTCTTCTGAGTTGCTGGGAAGGCATGCACACTGTGCTGGGCTCCTTTCATTTGGGAGAGAGGTTTGGAGAAATCTGGCTAACTTCTGACTCAAGGAGTTTCCTCCACTCAGCTAATGTACCTGCAGTGCTGCATTTGTGTGTGTAGTGTGTGTGTGTGTACGCACATGTGTAAGAGGGTGATGTGGAGAATGAGAGGGAGAAATTGTAATGGAGACCCTGTCTTCTGTGCCAGATGGAGAGGAGATGAGGAATTTCTAGGCAGAGGGAGGTGTGAAAGGGGAGGGCACTTGGAGGAAGTGCTAGTGTTTTTTACTGTTGGGAGTTGAGTGAGGAAGGGGCTAGGGAAATGGAGCACATAGAGGGTCATCATAAAGAATTGCTTGCAGGCAGAGGGCTTTCTAGCAGGGGAATGACCTTGCTCAATTTGGGTTTCATGAAGTGTTGGAGATGCTCATTCTGCCTGCAGCAAAGCGAAGGCAGGCAGGTACCCTTTCTGCTCTGTCTGCCTTATGTGGCACCTAGGCACACAATACAGATGGGCAGCTGAGTAATAGCAGCAAAGCTGGGAACTGCAGGAGGAAGGAAAGACTGGGCCTGGTCTTTTGTCACAGTGCCTGCAGGAGATGAGACCTGAGTGGGAGCCTGATAGTGGGTCAGGAGAGAAGGTCAGAGGATTAAGTTTGGACCCTAGGAAGCATAGTGATGATTGCATATGGGAATAAGACCAAGGAGGCATTGAGAGTGGCTCCTCCTCTTGTGCCGCTTCCAAAAATGTCTTCACTGAAATTAAACTTTATTGAGGTACAATTTAACAAAAAGGTTCAATTCCCCGCTGTTTGCATGCCCTCCACCACACCCTCATCTGGTGCTGTGCCTCCATCATTGCTAGAAACAGTTTGGTGGCTCATATACCAGCCATTCCTCAGAGCACTCAGAGCCCTGATTTTATTCAGGTATCTTCAATTCCCATATGTCCAAGGGAAAGCTGGCCCCGGCCCAGCTCCAGGAGTGATTTCTGTTTGGTCCAAGTTCATCCTGGTGGTTGCATCTCTCTTGCCAGTGATGGTTCAGCTAGGTCTGGCCTGAAAAACACAAGGTGAAGACTATGGCAGAGAGAAGACTTCTGGAAACAGTCTCTTCATATGTGAAGTCCCACGAGCCATGTTGTTCCCTGTATGAGAATGTAACCAATACATGAGTGAACCAAAGGGATCTTAGAGAAGAGATGTTGCATTGACTCGAAGCTCGGACTTCTGGATATGTGAGGGAGTCCACTTTCCTCAAGTCCAACTTGCTCAAGCAAGTTTAATAGTGATGGACTGTCACTTGGCTATCCAAAGAATCTCAGTTGGTACACTGACTGGCATCTCCATTTTTTTTTCTACAAGCAGAAAATTATTGAAGTTTTCAAAGAGAAATGAAAAAAGGTTTGATGGTGGATAAACAGTGGCTTTATTATTCAATATGTGTTTACCAGGGTTGACTCTGGGCAGGCCTTGTGCAAGGAGATGGAATAAACTATGCTCCTTACTCCAAGGAGCTTGCAGCTTAGAAGAAAAAACAATGAGAAATTTTTATCAGGCACAGTAGGTACTGAGTGTTCCCACATATATTGTTGCATCTGAGTCTCAAAGAAATCTTAATTAGTATATGACATGATCCCCATCTTATAAGGGAAGCTATTGAGGCTCAGACAATGGAAATGTGGTGGAGATTGCTAGTTATGTACCAAGAGTCCTCCTCCTGCTATTCTATAGCAATAGAGTAGCAGTTGGAGGAATGACTTGTCCCCTAGAGACCACACTTCCTGCTCCCCTAGAGACCACACTTCTTGGCTTCTCTTACAATTGAGTATGGCTTTGTGACTAAACTCTTTCCAACAGATCATAAATAGAAATAGGCCTTGGTGGGTACAGTGGCACACATCTGTAATCCCTAGTTGGGAGACTGAAGCAGGAGATTGCAAATTCAAGGTCAGCCTCAGTAACTCAGCGAGACCCTGTCTCAAAATAAAAAATGAAAAGGGCTGGGGATGTATCTCAGAGGTTAAGCAATCCCTGGTTTCAATACCTAGTACTGAAAAAAAAAAAAAAAAGCCTTAAGGCAAAGGGCTTTTGCTCTTCATACTTCATTTCCTCTTTCCTTGAATTGGAACACAGATGTGTCAGGGACCCAGCTTCAATAATGCTTGTAAGGGGTTGACAGAGCAAAGATATGGGAGGAACCTGGGTTCCTAAATGACTGCATGGAATACACTCATGCACAAGGTCAGAAAGTGAGAAATAAACTTGTATTTGCTATAAGCCATTGTATTTTGGGTGTCTTGGTAGCAGGAGCTTGGCTTTCTCCATGCTATTTGATTGTTTTTCAAAGAGGCTCTAGTCTATGTACACTGTTGTTTAAATTTTTTCCATCAATAAATTTCTCTTAACATCTAGTCCCAATTTCCCCAAAGAGTACAGGACATAGTTTTCTCTAGCTAAAAGTTAGTCTCTCTTATCTTTCAAAATACTTTATAGTTTTTAGTCCTTTTGCCCTTTGAAATGTTATTTTCCTAATCTAATCCCATCTCCATCTAAGATGAAGAGCACTAATAAATTTAGTGCATCATATTAAAGTTTGGTAAGTCATTGCTCTCATAGTCATTGCTCTGCTTCCCCAAACTGATGTGGTTGAAGGATCTGAACTAAGACAGAGATCCTGACTGTAGGGTAGGTCACCTGCTTCTACTCATAGATTGGAATTCTTTTTTTTTTTTTTTTCTTTTTCTGGAAAGATCTCCAAGAGATAACTGTTGAGTGAAATAAAAAAAAAAAAAAGAAGAAGACTCAAATTCACATTCATAGACACACACAAATTTACACATTATTTGCATAACAAAAACTCACAAAACCCTATAGCAATTCTAACCATGTTTATCTATGGGTTAGATTTTTAAGGGGACTTTATGTAGCTCTGCTTATTATACTAATTTTATAATCAGAAAAAGATTATAAGTTGATTCTCATGATTTGTGGATTTCATATTTGCAAATTCACCATGACCCTCAAATCAACACTAGAGGCACTTGTGTGGTTGTTTGTGGACACATACATGGACAGAGATGTGAAAATTTGGAGTTGCCTATAGGTCCCTTTCCAGGAGACAGAACAAAGAGACATTCTGCTTTCTTGTTTCAGCTCTCAAAGTGAAAACAAGTATCCTTTTTGTGACCTATTTAGTGAGTACCACATTTTTTTTCTTATTTTTGTGCTTTTTTTCTTGGTGATTTAGCTATTTAAAATGGCTCCCAGTCTCGTGCTAAAACGCTGTCTAGTGTTCCTGAGCATAATAAGGATGTGATATGCCTTAGAGAGGAAATATGTGTAATTCATAAGCTTTTCTTTTTTTCAGACATGGCTATAGTACTGTTAGCTGTGGGTTTAATATTAATAAATCAGCAATATACAATCAGCTCTATATCCACAGGTTCTTCACATATGAATTCAACCAACTTCAGGTCAAAATATTTGGAACAAATTGTCTTCCTACTGAACATAAAACAAACATTTTTCTTGTCATTATTCCCTAAATAATACAGTATAATAACTATGTATATAACATTTACATTGAATTAGATATTATAAGTAACCTAGAGATGATTTTAAAATCTATGGGAGGATCCTGCAAATTATATGCAAGTACTATGACATTTTACGTAAGCAATTTGAGCATCTGCGGATTTTGGCGTCTACCAGGGTCCCTGAGGATACTGAGAGATGACTGTATTTGTTAAATGAAGCATCTTTAAACAGGAACACCTTTAAAACAAAGTTATGTATTAATTGGCTGCTGAAAATGTGACCATAGGCTTGCAGGAACCTGACCCTGTCTTTACTCTTGGGGCAATGACTCAGTTCGCTAGTTCAGTTTTGCAGTGACTATAGAATGTAACTACCATGAATAATGAGACTCGGCTGTATTTAAAATAGTTGTGTGTAACAATACCCACCAGTACAAGGGACCCACACCCATGTCCCTTTTATTTCCATCAGATAACACTGCCTGGGGCCGCTGGAAGGGGGAGGTGCAGGAGGGTGAACAGAGTCTTAGCAGCTCTGGTCTCCAGGCCTGTGGTAGGGGCTTCATGCTAGTCTTCTATTTAATCCTCATGATACCGCTCCAGACTTGACAATTTCTTCTCCATTTACAGATGAAGAAACGGCTACTCAGAGCAGAGCAATGACTTGTCTAAAGCCAGAGCAAATAAGCAGCCAAGGCGTCTTCACCCCAAGCTGCTGGAGGAATTTCCACAGTTGTGCAACCTGGACTTGGGCCAATTCTGGGCCATTACAAAAAAAAAAGGTCCAGCCGGGGTCCTGTCTCAGCCACCTCCCAGACCTCTCTTCTAACCTATGGAGACATCCCTGCTGGTTCTCAGTGAGACAGACCTTGCCTCTAACTTCACAAAGAAAGCAGAGCCCCTCCACGGGGACCTCTCTACTGACAACCCCTTCTCTATTGGCGTATCTATAGAAACGCCACAATGTGAAATCAGACAGTGTAAAACAAACTGACAGATGAAGTAAATGCAATTCTAACTATCCATCCTTACCTCCTTTCCTCTGATCTCAGAGGATGAAGTTTGCCTTCCCTTCAAAACTAATTCCTCCACCAGGGCCCTGGTCTAATCCCCTCTGGCCCCCTCTGGGACTTGACTCCTTCAATTATCCCCTCCTGACTCTCTGTTTTTGTCTCCTTCCTCATCATTGGCTTGCTCTTCCTTGGTACATAAACATGCTCAAGGATCTCCTAACACAACACTCTATTTTACCCACTTCAGCTATCCCCCACCCCTTGTCCTTCCCTAGCCTGGCTTCTTGAAAGAACCTTCTGTACATTCTCCTTGCCAGGGTATTAACACGACACTCCACTGAACCCACTAATAATCTCCTTTTTGCCAATTGAAACAAGCTTTTGATACAATTGTTAAACAAAATAGAAGAAAAAGCTAAGAGGAAACTTGGAATATTCATGATTTCACCATCCAGAATTACTTGGATGAACACCTGGATGATATCCTTATGGACCTTTGTCATATATGATGTATGTACAATGTTATGGTTTAGAAATTAGGCATCCCCCAAAAGCTCAAGTGTGAGACAATGCAGGAAGGTTCAGAGGAGAAATGATTGGTTTACGAGAGCCTCAACCCAATCAGTGAATTAATCCCCTGATGGGATTAACCCAGTGAAAACTGAAGGCGGGTAGGGTGTGGTTGGAGGAGATGGCTCATCAGGGCGTGCCTTTGGGATATATATTTTGTATCTGGTCAGGGGAGTTTCTCTCTCTCTCTCTCTTTCTGCTTACTAATCATCATGTGAGCTGCTTCTCTCCACCACACTCTTCCACCATAAAGTTCAGCCTCACCTTGAGCCCCAAGGAATGGAGCTGGCTGTCTATGGACTGAGAACTCTGAAACGGCGAGCCCTCTAATAAACTTTACCTCCTTTAAAATTGTTCTTGGCATGTCTCTTAGTCACAGCAGCAAAAAACTGACACACACACACACACACACACACACACACACACACATATGGGATAGAAGGAGGAGGGGCGGGGAAGTGGGGAGAGAGAGTTTCTTTTTAAAAAGAAATGAGTTCACTCTCCAACCAGTGCTTCTCAAGGCATAGTCCCTGAACCACATGAATCCTAATGTGGGTTCTTCCAAGAACTGATCTTGGGAGAAAGACTAGAGTGGAAATAGTTTATTTGGGAAGTGAAAACAACAGTAATAGGGGAAGGATACAAGGAAGGAGGAATTCTTATCACCTGAAGATTTATCCTGGAAGGAACTCTGGGAAATGGTACAAAACACCTGCCTCAGAAGAATCCACCCAGAGGACAAGGATGTTGTGATATTGATATGCCATCTTGGAGTGCTGAGGCTGCTCCCCAGTGGTGTTTAGTTCCTTAGTTCCTTGGCACTTGTGAACAGTGATGGGTGCAGACATTTCTCTGGAGTTCTGGGGAAAAGAAACCTTAACCATGATGCAGATACTGGCAGCTGGAAGTCTTGGGAGAAAACTGTCAGGTTTTAAGGACAAGGACAGGGCAGTATCTGTTCCAGTTGTGTACTTGCACTTACTCAGATTAACTTGTACTCAACTCACAATATGTTCATGGTGTGTCACTAATTTTCCAAGGAGGAGGAGGAGGAAAAGGAGCAGGTGATAGTAGTAGGAGGAGTGGAACAAGCTCCAGCTCCCACTGCTGTGGTTGGTCCTTAGACTGAAACTCACCATGCCACCATTTTCCTTCTCTGCCATCCAAGCTAGACACCTCTCACCTGTGCAGCAGGAACGCCTCCCTTTGTCTGCTGGTATATTGGCACAAGGTGCCCACAATTGCCAGGGGAAGATAGAATTGTAGGGTTAGTAAAACCATGACTAGGTTCTCTGGTAGACATGCTCTCCCTCCTTGCTCTGGGAAACAGTATCTTTAGTCCCACAGTGAAAAAAACAAACAAACAAACAAAAAAACAAACCTCTGGAAACAGAGTTTTATTAAGCAGGTCAACAGGAATAAATGTTCCTAGACCTATGTATTTGGCTATTAGGGACATAGCACATATATAGTGCTATTGGCTCAAGACAAGGACAGGGCAGTTCTGTTACAGTTCTGTACTTGCACTATATATGTGTTATGTAAATACATTAGGACAGCACCTCAATCCTAGCTTCAAGTTGATGCTTTAGTAATGCTTTCAAGTGGTTATTTTATTTTTTTTCCTCAGAATGCAGCTTCTGGTTGATATAGTATATAGTAGGACAGATGAATAACATGGTCACATGCCTCCTTCCTCTGGGGGTTCCCATGATGATAAATTACATATTCTGGGAGATCTTTTTGGTGCTGGGCAAGACATTGTGGACAGAAAGGACCAATCTATCAGTTCCGTGAAGTCTTAGAAGAGCCACATCCCCTCTAGGATGTTTGGGTCCAATATAATCAGCCCAGCACCATATGGTCCTGGCATGGTACCAGGTAAAAAGCTCATCCTCAGACTCTGACAGACTGGACACTTCATAGGAGTAATACCTGGTCAGCCTTGGCCACAGGGAGCCCATGCTGTTGGGCCACATGCGAACTCCATCCCTGCCACCATGACAATTAGGTCATGGGCCAGTTGTGCATGCTCCAGAGTGGCAGAGGAAAGAGGTAGGCTTATTTCTGCTGGATGAGTCATTCCATCTACCTGGTTGTTCAGTGTCTGCTCTGTAAGGGACATCGTCCGACAGATCATAAAATGAGATGGAGATCCACACATTTTGTATCTTCTTTCATAGCTTGGTCCACATGCTTCTTCCCAAAACTTCCTTAAATGAAAAATTTCCATCTGACTCTTTGTAAGTCCCTAAGCAGTCAACCAAACCATTCACCACTACCCAGGAGGCCTGACCCTAGGGAACTTCTCTTTTTGTATCAAGTTGATGACAACCCACTGCTTGAACTTACTGCATCTGGCACTGCTTGAAGTCCTGCCTCCTGAGAAAATCCCCTTGCCCCCAAGCTTTAGAAGCTTCTGGGTGGGGCTGTAGCACAGTAAGAATATTTTTGTCTTATACAACCCATTGTCCCAATCTGTTCAAAAGCCGAACCCAAGCTTTTTCCTTTTCTGTCAGCTGGTCACAAGGAATTCATAGGCATGAACGGAGGGAGAGGCTCCAGTATAAACAGAGGTGACCACATGGGGATCTAGACCTGCTTATATATTTTATTTGGGACCTCTGGTCCTAATCCTGAATGTTTTATTTCCAACCTGCAATGGATTGCTGTTGTACCTGTCCAAATTTATGGCTCAGTGGACCTGATAGGACCCAACTTATGATGCGAAGCTCTGGCCAAATACTCCCCACAGGGATTGACTGCCTGATGCAGGTGAACTTCCCCCTCAAGCTCTGCCTAAGGGTGTGACCTGCCAAGATGTCAATCAACCTGCTGATTGCAAGACACCACAAAGCAAGACTCCGCCCTTGAAACCTTATGCCTGCCTTTGATGTACCCCCTTAAGTACATTGGAGCAGTACAGACTGGACACTTGTCTAGTTCAAGAACTAGAATTTACCAATGTGGTAAATTCTTGTCTAGTTCAAGAACCCATGTGGATTAGATCAGGGGCTTCGCTTTTCTAAATGTATTTCTGAGTGTTTGTATTTTATTGTTTGTTAATTATTGAGATATTAAGATTTAGGGTGGCTTGGATTCCTCTGGGAAGAAGAACCCTGCAATGAGACCCTGGCCATCTTCCCCGCCGAAACCACAACAAATGGATTGGAGCAGTTCCCACATGAGATGTATGCTGGGTTCAAATCCCAAGAGGTCTACTGAGTGGCTCTTGGTAGTAAAAAGTGCAAGGCCCAATCACTTATGCATGACTTTGGAGGAGATATCTCTGCATGACATAGGTCATAGAACACCTCGGATCTTTACTGTTGGGTCAGACCCTTGAATTTGTTTATCTCCCACCCTCTTGTTCATGTATCTTGGAGGGCATCTCAAAGTCTTTTCTCAGGCCTGATTATCATGGTATCATCAACAAAGAGAACCAGAATGACCTTCGAGGAATGGCAGGTACTATAATGTCACAGTAGGAAAGTTAACATTGCCCTGAGAAAAAACCGTTTGTGTACACAATTATCTGTTCCAAGTGAATGCAAATTGCTTCTGTTCTTCCTTCCTGAAAATGACTGGGGTTTGCATACCACATTGGAATTGCATACCACATGTCAGAACTTGTCTTGACTTATTTTAGTTAACTTATTGCATCTGGCATAAGCTACAATTGAGGCTACTACTTGGTTAAGTTTATGGTAGCACACCTATCACCACCAAGATTTTAAAAAATTTTTTAATTTTTGCACTGGCCAATATAGTAAATTAAATGGGGCCACTCCTGCATTTGTTAAATCTCTTGAATATATTTCTAATCTTTGCTATTCATCAGAGTACAGAATAACTTCTCTCTTCTCTCTCTCTCTCTCTCTGTCTCTAGGTGTGTGTGTGTGTGCGCAATTCCAGATGCCTCCACTTGGCCTTCCTTCCATTATGGATCTTACTTCACAGAATGAGAAACCACTGTAAAATTTCTACTGCCTACTGAGTTTGGTCATCCCAATTAAGTATTCAGAGACTAAGAAATGGACACAGGAGAGCCTGCTGATCTATTGGACCCACTATGCAGTGGGCTTTGTCAAAGACTCCTTTTTGTCATCTTGCCTCCATACCTCCTACTAACAGGAGTAGTAGGCATTTTGGATTCCCCTATCTCACTGTCAGTTCAGACCCTGTATCCAAAAAGCATGAAGATATCTGGATATTATTCTTTCCCTGCTGTGCAGTTACTCAGGTTAAATGGTCATAGGTTCCTTTGGTGAAAGACTTGAGGGAATCAAATATGTAGATACTTTCTGAGTTGCATCATGGTCCCCTTTTTTAAGGAATCCAATTTTTCCTTCAAACAATAAGCTCTGGGTCTAAGGACTAGCACAAAAAATGGGATGGTGATTTTCCATTGTGTCTTGACCTTTGTTGTGACAGAGGTCAAAAATACCCTTGAGTATCGCCCATTGACCTTACCCCGAGGAAGTCCAGACTCCTGTGTAGGTAAGGACCCCTGGTTGGCTTTCTGGCTTTGCTGCCCATATGGTAATTCTACCCACTGCGTTCCTCGTGGTTAAGTGCTGCCAACTGGTATCTGCTGTTCTGGAGTCCATTGTCACCAAAAACAAACATTGATCCCAGTTCCATAGCAACCTCCCCTACTGTTCCCCTACCTTAGAAAAGACAGCCACTGCTGAGCTGCTCCGTGGTGCCCATGCCCACTTTGTGAGCACATTCCTTTCTTCTCCAATGAAGGAGCATACTGGGAAACACGTGGGTCCTCTGGTTTTAAGTAATGGATTTCTTCTAACAAGCCCACCTCTGACCCTTTTGACTACTTTCTCTTATCTGGACGTTTGTACATGTCGTTTATTTTAACTATTCTTTAGAAATTGTTATTATAATTATTAGTGTGCACTAATTGTTCAAATTAATGGGTTTCACTGTGACATTTCAATATTTACATATATGGTGATTTGGTCATGTCCACCTCCCTTCTACTCTCTCTTGGCTTCCCCTCTCTCTCTCCCCTTCCCTGGCTCCTATTCCTCTTTCCTAATATCCTTCTTCTACTTTCAGGTCAGTTCTTTCCTTCTTTTACTTTCTACATATGAGAGGAAATGTGATGCTTGTCTTTCTGGGTCTGGTTTACTTTACTTTACATGGTACCTTCAAGTTCCATCCATTTTCCTGCAAAGTACATGATTTTATTCTTCTTTATGGCTGAATAATACTTCCTTGGGTTTACATATTATATTTTCTTTATCCATTCATTTGCTGACAGGAACCTAGGCTGATTCCATATTTTGGCTTTGAATAGTGCTGCAATAAATGGATATGCAGGTATCTCTTTTGTAAGATAACTTCTTTTCCTTGGTATAAACACCTAGGAGTGGTATAGCTGTATCATATAGTAGTTTTAGTTTTTGTGTGGAACCTCTATACTGTTTTCCATAGTGACTGTGCTAATTTACATTAGTACACCCACAGTGGATAAGGGCTCCTTTTTCTCCATATCCTTGCAAGCATGTGTGTAACTGTTCCTTCTCTCATTAAGCTATTGCCTCTTAGCGCCACGCCTACCCTTCTACACCATGTTGTGTGATGTGGGAGCTACGACTCAGAGAATCCCATTTCGGCCCTGCCAATCGCTCCCTGCTCTGCCTTGCCAATGATTTCAGGAGGTAGCTGATAAGGCTGAAGCAGGAAGAAGGGACTTGCTTCTTCCTCTTGGCTTCCTGTTCCTGTGAGCGTCGCCCTAGCAACGCTTCTTCACCCTGGCATCTGCTCTGCCTTCTCTTGGCAGCAGCTGAACCCAGTTTGCAGTTTTCCCAACACTTTGTGGCACCAGTTTCCAACACTTTGGCATTCCTCCTCAGAGTCTGAGCTTTGGTTTCTTGGAAATCCTCTTCTAAGTTTCTAAATTTGATAATGTTACTCTCTTACCTTCTTTCACCAGCCCTGGGTATGGTATCTGTTCCTGTTGCTGCTTCTGTGTGACAACTTAATACTCTTTTTTTTTTTTTTTTGCCTTTTCAGTTTCCTAGATAATAAGCTAATACCTAATAACAATAATTTACATTAGAAAAATATGTAAGTTACTGCTGTGGTTTATGTCTTCTGATGGACTCTGATTATCTTTCCCCTCCAACTTTCAAGTAACCATCCCAGATCCAAGTGTCCTTGCCCAGGAGAGTACCTCCTTATCAAGAAACTCTTCTTCATCCCTGTGTTCCCTTCCCTTTCCCCACTTAGCACCCTTAATATCCATTCCCAGCGTGTCCTCCAACTTTCTCTTGGTTCTAGTTATCCAGGCCCTGAGGAAATAAAACAATCCTATTTCTCCAATCAGGGATAGTACTTTCTCAGTACCATGCTGAAACTTGGTCCTAGTGATTGGCCTAAAGACACAGAGGAGGTAGAATCAGGTTTTGAGGAGGGCAAGTACCATCTTTCAAGGCATCTTCTGTGAGGCCTCTGCATGTCCTCCAGGCAAGGGGAGGGAGCCTACTGTCCCCTTGTAAAGGGGAATGGGACACTTCTGCTGCTCTTGTCATTAGGTCCTGGATGTGGTTTTCAGCTCTATCTGCCCTACAGCTGCAAAACATTAAGGAGTTTTAAAAATGTCACCATTGGTGTTTTCTGTCTTTCATGGCATGCCCTGTGTTGGTAGTTGGCTAGTCTGACCCTGTAATTTTCTTCCTTTGGCACGTCAGTGCATAACAATAACCAATGGGTTTCACCAGTTCTTTAATTATCATTGCTTCCACACCTCACACATGCTGGAAGGACTACATGGGCCACTTCATTCCCCTTATATATGTGTCCTAGTCCCAACTCAGTATAAGAGAGCTCTTACAATAATCCTTATAATGTTATGGACTATCAGAAATGGGATCTCACTGTTATTGGCTGTAAAATTATCCAATTCTACAATCCATCCTAAGACCATTATAAGACCACTTCTGGTACAAGCTCTTAGGGTAGGAGACCAAAGCAGATCCAAAACAAAAATCATTTATTTATTTATTTGTTCAATCAGTTATACATGACTGTATAACTGATAGAAAGCTCTTTGATTCATTGTACACAAATGGAGTAGAATTTTTCACTTCTCTGGTTGTGCATGAAGTAGAGTCAGTCACACCATTCGTGCAATCATATATGTACCTAGGGTAATGATGCCTGTCTCATTCCACCATTTTTCCTACCCCTTTGCTCTCTCCCCCATCACTTTTGCCCTATCTAAAGTCCCTATTTTTTGTTTGTTTGTTTGTTTTGGTATTTAGCTTTTTGAGTTCTTTATATACCCTAGAAATTAGTGCTCTATTTTATGTGAGAGTGGTAAAAATTTGCTCCTAAGATGTAGGCTCTCTATTCACCCCACTGATTGTTTCTTTTGCTGAGAAGAAGCTTTTTAGTTTGAATACATCCCATTTATTGATTCTTGATTTTAATCTTGTAGAGTCTTATTAAGGAAGTTGGGGGCTAATCCAACATGATGGCGATTTGGGCCTACATTTTCTTCCAATAGGCACAGTGTCTCTGGTTTAATTCCTAGGTCATTGATCCACTTTGAGTTGAGTTGTGTGCATGGTGAAAGATAGGGTTTAAGTTTTATTTTGTTGCATATGGATTTCCAGTTTTCCCAGCACCATTTGTTGAAGAGGTTATCTTTTCTCCAATGTATGTTTTTGGCACCTTTGTCTAATATAAGATAACTGTAATTATGTGGGTTGGTCTCTGTGTCCTCTATTCTGCACCATTGGTCTACTAGTCTATTTTGTGCCAATACCACTCCATTTTTGTTAGTATTGCTCTGAAGTATAATTTAAGTTCTGCTATAGTGATGCCACCTGCTTCACTCTTCTTGTTAAGGATTGCTGTAGCTATTCTGGGTCTCTTAATTTTCCAGATGAATTTCATGACTGCTTTTTCTATTTCTATAAGGGATGTCACTGGGATTTTGATTGGAAATACATTAAATATATATAGTGCTTTTGGTAGTAGGGTCATTTAAAAATTTTTTTTTGTAGTTGTAGATGAACAGAATGCCTTTATTTTATTTATTTATTTTTATGTGGTGCTAAGGTTTGAACCCAGTGCCTCACACATGCTAGGCAAGCGCTCTGCTACTGACTACAGCCCCAGCCCAGTAGTATGGTCATTTTTACAATATTAATCATGCCTATCCAAGAACAAGGGAGATCTTTCCATCTTCTAAAGTCTTCTTTAACATTCTATAGTTTTCATTATAGAGGTCTTTCACCTCTTCCATTAGATTGATTGTTTTCACCTCTCTTGTTAGATTGATTCCCAAGTTTTCTTTCTTTCTTTCTTTCTTTCTTTCTTTTTTTTTTTGAGGATACTGTGAATGGGATAGTTTTCCTAATTTCTCTTTCACAGGATTCATCACTGATGTATGGAAATGCATTTGATTTATGGATATTGATTTTATATCCTGCTACTTTGCTGAATTCACTTATTAATTCTAGAAGTTTCCTGGTGGAATTTTTTGAATCCTCTAAGTATAGAATCATGCCACAAGACAAAAATCTTGAATTAAATTACCTTATTTGGTAAGTATCAGTTACACTAGTAGAGAAGTCTGCAGTGATAAAAGGCAGCCAGTAAGAGTGCACTACTGAACCAGCTCTGAGGGGTTATTAAAGCGCACTCCAGTAGGGAAACTCTGGAAAAAGACATAAAACATGACTCAGGAACAACCTACTTGAGGGATGAGAAAGCTGGGATATTTAAATACCACCACTGAGAGACCTTGGTGTAAGGGTGGATTTAACAGATATAAGCAGGAAATGGACAGTATCTGCAACAACTCACCTGTATGTCTGAGCCATCTGATCACCATCTTGAAGTGCAGGATCCTGAGTAGGGGAAACTCTGTGAAGGGTACATGGGCCTTCTCAGCAGTTTCCTGTGAATCTATAATTATAAAAATAAAAATAATGAATAGGAAGACCAAGGAAACAAATTATATGGAAACACATTTAATTATATATACATATATAAATGTATTTAATCATATGTGCGTGTGTGTAATTTCATATGTGATATGGTTGAGATATATGGTATCCTCCCAAAAGCTCATGTATGAGACAATGCAGGAAGGTTTAGAGGCGAAATGATTGGGTTATGAAAACCTTAACCCAGTCAGTGAATTAACTCCCTGATAGGCATTAACTGTGGTAATTGTAGGCAGGTAGGATGGGGCTAAAGGAGGTGGGTCATTGGGGGTATGCCTTTGAGGTTTATATTTTGTCATAGTGAGGAGAGCTCTCTCTCTCTCTCTCTCTCTGCTTCCTGATATGATGTCTTGAGCTGCTTCCCACAACCATACTCTTCATGAAATTCAGCCTCACCTCAAGCCCTGGGAATGGAGTCGGCGGTCTATAGACTGAGATCTCTGAAACCATAAACCCCCAAATAAACTTTTCCTTCTCTAATTGTTCTTGTCAATTCTTTTGGTCACAGCAACTAAAATCTGACTAAAACAGTATGTATGTATATTTAGCTTATACATAAAAACATAAAAAATGTAGCTGGGCACCGTGGTGTACTCCTGTAATCCCAGCAACTTGGGAGGCTGAGGCAGAAGGATCATAAGTTAAAGCCAGCCTCAGCAACTTAGCAAGATCCTAAGCAACTCTGTGAGATCCTGTCTCTAAATAAAATATAAAAGGACTGAGAGTGTGGTTCAGTAGTTAAGAGCCCCTGGGTTCAATCCCTGGGACCAAAAAAAGAGTACAAATCAATGGGGTTCCAGTGATGTTTTGATATATGTATACATTGTGTAATGTTTAAATCAGATATATCTATTATTTTCTCTAAATCTATTTAATACAGGTTCCTGGATTTGCTTTCAGTGAACAAGGGTTACCATATGGAAGACAAAAGCCACTTTCATCCCTTACTCTAAATACACAGAGACACATTTTAAAATATAAAACTGAACTCAAAAGTTTTAGGTAGAGCAGAGCCACCCAGGAGCAATTGTAATCATGGTCTCAATTAGTGTGAATGTGAGATTGCATTTGCAGTAACTATATCATGATGTAAGTGGTAGGGGAACTCTAGCCAAGAAATTGACATAAAATTCATCTTGGAACTAGTTAAACTAATGGAGCTTATCATGAAACTACCCATGGTACCCTCCCACGATGCAGAGCACATGGGGCTTCTACAGAAAGTAGCTCCTACTGAAGATAATCTCAGAGTTTAAAAAACACATATGTATGAATGGATTGCTGGGAGAGAAATTCAGAAAATGAAACAAGTTGGATGGTTCACACATGTGTTAGTTGGAGTTAGGAGTGTGAAGGGTTATTGAGGAGTAAGGACTGCAAAAGATAAAGTGGGGAGGAAGCCAGTTTGGACAAAGAGAGCCTAAGATGTGACGAATAAATGAGAATCTTGATTAGCCCAAAGAGGAACTGCAGAACAAATACTCCCATTAGAGGAATGTGTTGAGCCCAGAAATGGCAAGACTCCAGGGCCTCTGCCCTGTTCAGGTATTGCTTAGGGACCTCCAAGGAAAAGCATGGGGGCTGGGGATGTGGCTCAAGTGGTAGCGCGCTCGCCTGGCATGCGTGCGGCCCGGGTTCGATCCTCAGCACCACATACAAACAAAGATGTTGTGTCCGCCGATAACTAAAAAATAAAATATTAAAATTCTCTCTCTCTCTCTCTCTCTCTCTCTCTCTCTCTCTCTCTCTCCCCTCTCTATCTTAAAAAAAAAAAAAAAGAAAGAAAGAAAAGCATGGCCCTACTCAGTAGCTGTCACTGGGCTTATAGGTGTGCACCATTGCACCCTGCAGCGGCAGCTTTCTGCTGCTGGAGCCTAGGACTTAATAACATGCATAATCAGACTGTTCTTGCATGCACCTGCTGTGAGATCTAAAGTGCACTTGGTGGGGAACAACTGAAACAGGCATGGAAGATTATACCTGGGGGACTCAGGCTTGGGACACTGAGGGGAGTGCAACATGTCTCACTTTGGATCTGATGGTTTGTGTCATTGGCCAGAGAGAACACTCTCTGTGTTCAACTGGACAGGTGGGCACATTTGCACTCAGGCTCTGATCCTGGGAGGCTCACGTTCACTTGAGACCTGCATGCAGAGGTTTGGACTCTTTGCCCTACCAATGGAGTTCTTGAGAGGCCCTGGAGATCCAGATGCCCAGCAGAAATCAGCATATGCCCTCCAATAGGGTAGGTGGGCTATTCTCTCTTGAGCCAGATACCACCTGACAAAATTCCAAATGTCGACCAGAACTAAACACCAGCTGTTAGAATTTCACATTTAGAACTGTGCCTCAGTTCCACTCTAGGAGTACATCTATGTAGTTTGCCCAGACAAAACTCCAATGATCACTACTTCCTATTCTGTTCTGCCTTATACTGGTGAGAGGAAAAGTTGAGCTCTATTACAACCAGCTTTGGTTCCAGGCCACTCTAGCGGCAATTTAGTGAGCGAGCAACTCAAGGATTAACTCAAGGTTTAACAATTCCAAGCCCTAAGGAGTACACAGCCAAAGAAATGGAAAGGACAGTATGGCAGAGTTTTGACCACGTCACCAGAGATAATCCTTTCATTTTCTTTCTTTTTTTAATATTTATTTTTTTGATGGGCACAATATCTTTATCTTATTTATTTTTATGTGGTGCTGAGGATCGAACCCAGGACCTCACACGTGCAAGGCGAGTGCTCTACCACTGACGTACAACCCCAGCCCAATCCCTTCATTTTCTAATAAGATATTTTCCGCTCCCCCCCCCACCGCCCAGTGCGTGTATGTGTGCACGTGCATGTGCACATATTCTTGCTTTGCTAAGTTGCTCATGGATATATATACATTTTTTTCCTAGCTCATTGGTTTTGGTTTGACTTTTGTTTGTTTTTGCTTCTCTTATTATTCTTTTTCTCCTTTCTTTCTCCTCCAATAGCCAAATTCACTTGTTCTTTCTCTCTCTCACTCTTGTTTTGGTACTGGGAATTGAACCTAGGGGATCTTAACCACTGAGCCACATCCTCGGCCATTTTTTATATTTTATTTAGAGACAGGGTCTCACTGAGTTAACTAGGGCTTCACTAAGTTGCTGAGGCTGGCTTTGAACTCCCACTCTTCCTGTCTCAGCCTCCCAAGATACTGGAATCGTGGGCATGTGCCACCACACCCCACTCTCTTTTTTTAATTCTTTTGGTTATTTTTATTCTTTTTTTTATCACTTTCTGCTTCTCTCCTTTTACTCTGTTTACTTTTTGAATATTTTAAGCCATTTTCCCCTCCCTACCCCATTTCTTTTCTCTTAATGAACTGTAATTTGACTCTCTTTTTTAAATTTGTTTTATTTAGTTACACATGACAGTACAGTGATATTGACATATCATACATTTGAATCATATGGGATATAATTTCTCATTTTTCTGAGTATCAGGTTGCAGAATCACATTGGTCCTCATTGTTATATGTAATTTGACTCTCTTATAGAACTATTTAGTTTGTGTCATTCCTGCCCGCACCACTCATGTTGCACTGAAGTATAGTGAAAAGGCAGATTTAGTTTATGGTTGTTTGTTGTTGTTACTGTTGTTACACACTAACCCTGTTATTCCTCATTTTGTGATAATTAGTGTTGTACGCATGATAGGAGGCATCAGCCTTTTATTGTGATGCTGTGTATTGATCACTATTGTTGTTGCTGATGCTAGTTTCCCCTTTTTCTGAGAGGGACTGAGAAGTGATTAACAAATTCATAGCATTGAGACTCTGTGGCTGAATTGTATTCATAACTCAGCAAAATAACAGTGCACCTTCTTTCACACACAACTTAACTCCACTCAAACTTCACCAATACTTTAACACATAGAATAGGGAAGACAAAAGCCCTAAACCAATGACTAGGCCCCAAGTAAGAATAACTAGAAGGGGATGTCACATCTCAATCTTATATGTCTACTCCTATGGAAAATCAGAGAAAGATTCCAAAATAATGGGTTAGGGGGCTGGGGATGTGGCTCAAGTGGTAGCATGCTTGCCTGGCATGCGCGAGGCGCGGGGTTCGATCCTCAGCACCACATACAAATAAAGATGTTGTGTCCGCCAAAAACTAAAAAAAAAAAAAAAAAAAAAAAAAAAAAAAAAAATTAAATTCTCTCTCTCTCTCTCTCTCTCTCTCTCTCTCTCTTTTAAAAAAAAATAATGGCTTAGGAAAACACACAGCTCTCCAAGCAGCTCTCCAAGAGTGAATTAAATCAGCAAATCTGCAGTAGCTCACTGAGAGGCATTGGTGATAGAAACTAATGTTTAGATTACACTGAGCCTGTGTGTTAAACCTAAGAGATACCAAAAGCACAGGACTTATTATGAAAGAGATAACTACACATCAAAGGACATCCTCACAAAAGAGGAAGGAGCGTCCACCTCAAAGGTGCAAATCCAAGACCTCTGAAAACATGAGGGAATAGGCAAACAAATCTCTCCATCCCTAATTTACAATTACCCAACAATGGAACACATAAACTTGGAAGGGGATGAAATTCCAGAGGAAAACAAATTATAATTAAAATGGTTAATGAGCAGACAGAAGCTTAGGGATGAATTAAGAAAGCAAATATAAGAGGTGAAAGACCATTTCAATAAAGAGAAATTCTGAAGAGAAACCAATGAAAACTATTCATGAAGGCTAGGGTTGTGGCTCCGCGGTAGAGCACTCGCCTAGCATGTGCAAGGCCGGGTTCCATTCTCAGCATGACAGAAAAATAATAAAGGATTGTGTTCAACTACAACTAAAAAATAAAATTTAAAAAGAAACCATTCATGACTATTAAACCATCACTACAGAAAATACTTAAAGAAATACTACACAAAGAAACACAAACCCTAGAGCTCTCAAGCCAATGAGGCTTAGCAGAACAGCAATTAAGCAAATTGAAAATTAAATCTATGAAACAAACTGAAGATGTCTGTAACAAACATCTCTCCATAATAACTCTGAATATAAATGGTCTCAACTCTCAATTAAAATACATAGACTGGCAGAATGGATTAAAATAAGACCCAATCATATACTATTTGCAACAAACAACTTGTAGGCAAAGACATCCACAGACTGAAAGTAAAAGGCTGGAAAAAGATATTCCATGCAAACAGAGTTTAGAAACAAGCAGGAGTAGCTATTCTCATATGGACAAAGCTGATATCAAGCAAAAATTAAACAGAAGAGACAAATAAGGTCACTGCATACTGTTAAAGGGAACAATCCAATGAGAAGATATAATGATAGTAAATATGCCCTAAATGTTAATGTACCTAATTACATAAAACAAGCATTTCTTGGCAATAAGTTCGAGATAGACCCCAATACAATAATACTGGGTCTTTTCAACACACCCCTCTTACCCATAGATAGGTGATTAAGACATAAAATCAACAAAGACTTTTTAAAATCTAAATAATGCTATAAATTGAGTGGACCTAATAGACACATATAGAATATTTCATTCAAGAACAGCTGCATACACTTTCTTCTCAGCAGCTCATGGAACGTTTTCGAAAATGGACTATACTTTAGGCCATGAAGCAAGTCTTAGCAAATGAAAAATAACTGCAATTATCTCATGCATCTCATCAGATCATATGAAATGAAATTAGAAATCAATAGCAAGAAAAATTATAGAAATCACATAAATACATGGAGATTGAACAATACTATTAAAGGAGAAATGGATCATAGAATAAATGAAAGAAGAACTAAGACATTCCTAAAATCAAATGAGAATAATGATAGATCATATCAAAATTTCTGGGACACTATGAAGGTGGTTCTAAGAAGAAAGTTTATAGCATCAAGTATTTACATTTAAAAAAAAAAGAAAGATACCAAATAAACAGTCTCAAGGCCCTAGAAAAGTGGGAGCAAATTAATTCCCAAACCAGTAAAGACAGGAAATTATTAAGATCAGAACTGAAATGAATGAAATAGAGAATGAAAAAATAGAAAGGATCAACACAACAAAGATTTAGTTCTTTTTTGAAAAGATAAACAAGATTGATAAACCCTTAGCCAAACTATCTAAAAGAAAGAGAGAGAAGACTCTAATCAACAAAATTAAAGATGAAAAAGGAGATATCACCATAGACATTTCTGAAATCCAGAGATAGTTATGGTCTATTTTGAAAACTTGCATTCCACTAAATTAGAAAAATTTAGATATTGACAAATTTCTAGTCACATGTGACCTACCCAAATTGGGCCAAGAGGATATAGAAAACTGAAACAGATCAGTATTAAGCAGTGAGATTGAAGCAGTAATAAAAAGCCTTCCAAGAAAGAAAAGCCCAGGACCCAGATGGATTCTCAGATGATTTCTACCAGACCTTTAAACAATACTAACACCAACCCTCCTCAGAATGTTCCATGAAATAGAACGGGATGGAACATGCCCAAATTCATTCTATGAAGCCAGGATCACTCTAATACCAAAACCAGATAAAGACACTTGAAAGAAGGGTAGAGGGTATGGCTCAGTGGTAGAAAATTTGTTTAGCATGCACAAGACACTGGGTTCATTTCCCAACACTACAATAAATAGATAAATAAAGCGCTTCAAAGTTATTTAAAAAAAGACACACCAAGGGAAAAAAAATTACAGACCAATATCCCTGATGAACACAGATGCAAAAATCCTTAATAAAATATTACCAAACCACATTCATAAACATATTAGCAAGATTGTACACAATGAATCAAGTTGGATTCATTCCATGGGTACAAGACTGATTCAATGCACAAAAATCAGTACATGTAATTTATCACGTAAATATAATCATGGACAAAAATCACATGGTCATCTCAATAGATATGGAAAAAAACTTGACAAAACCCAGC
Organism: Callospermophilus lateralis; assembly: GCF_048772815.1. Lineage (NCBI taxonomy): Eukaryota > Metazoa > Chordata > Mammalia > Rodentia > Sciuridae > Callospermophilus > Callospermophilus lateralis. The sequence goes on along the minus strand of NC_135311.1, from coordinate 120,482,565 downwards.
ATCGTTGATGCTCAAAATACAGAAGAAACTAAGGACAAAAGGAACTTACCTTGACATCTAAAGGCTATATATAACAACCCAAAGCTAACATCATGTTAAATGGAGAAAAACTGAAAGCATTTCCTTTAAAATCAGGAACAAAGCAAGGATGTTGACTTTTACCACTTCTATTCAACATAGTTTTTGAAACTTTAGTCAGAGCAATCAGGCCAAATAAGAATATTAAATAATATTAAAGGAATACAAATAGGAAAAAAATAAGTCAAACTCTCTGACAAGAACATAATTCTATATCCAGAGAATCTAAAAAACTCCACCAGAAGACGTACAGATCTGATAAACAAATTCAGCAAAGCAGCGGGATAGAAGGTCAACATACAAAAAACAATAGCTTTCTTCTATTCCAATAATGTATCTTCTGAGAAAGAAATCAAGAAAACTACTCCATTTACAATAGCCTCCAAAAATATACTTAGGAATAAATCTAAATAAGAAAACATAGAAGAAGTCCCTAGAAGATGGTTTAGTCAAACATATTAGTGGAGGCACTGACATCCTTAATAAGATTCCTAAATCTCAAAAAATAAAAACCAGACCTCTACAGTGAAAATTATAAAACACTGAAGAATGAATTAAGTTGTATTAGAAAGAAAGTGAAGAAGACCTTAGAAGATGGAAAGGTCTCCCCTGTTCGTAGATAGGTAGAATTAATATCATCAAAATGACCATATTACCTAAAGCAATGTAATCCCCATCAAAATATTAATAATAGTTTGAACTAGAAAAAAAACGTGGAAAAATAACAGAATAGCCAAAGCAATCGAGAGCAGAAAGGCAAGGTCGAAGGCACCACAATACCTGATTTCAAATTTATACTTAGAGCTATAGTAACGGAAGCAGCATGATATTGGCATAAAGTAGATATGGTATTGGCATAGCAGTAGATCCACTCCAACATATTGGTACAGGCGCTGACATCCTTAATAAGATTCCTAAACCTCAAGACACAAAACCGAGAATCAAGAAGTGGGGATGGCATTAAATTAAAAAGCTCTGCATAGCAAAATAAATGTTTAAGAATTTGAAGAGATAGTCTACAGATTAGGAAGCAATCTTTGCCAGCTACTCTTTCAATAGATGATTAATAACCATAAAATATAAAGAATATATAAAAAGCTCAAGAAACTTAACACACACACACACACACACACACACACACACACACATAACCCACTCAATAAATGGGCAAAAGATCTAAATAGACATTTCTCAAAACAACAAATGCAAATGGTAAGCAAATGCATGAAAAAAACGTTCAACACCCTTAGCAATCAGGGAGATGTAAATCAAAACTACACTGAAATTTCATTTCACCCCTGCTTGAATGGCAATCATCAAGAATACAAATAATGAAAATTGCTGGTGAGGATGTGGTAGAAAAGGTACACTCATATATTGTGTATAAGTGTACCTTATACACTTATAAGTGAATGGGATTGCATATTAGTACAACCACTTTGGAAAGCAGTATGGTGATTGCTCAAAAAAAAAAAAAAAAACCCAGGAATGGAACCATCATATGACTCAACTATCTAACCCATTGGTATTCATCCAAAAAAACTAAAATCAGTACACTATAATGATATATGCATACCGATGTTTATAGCAGCACAATCCACAATAGCCAAGCTGAACCAGCATAGGTGATCATCAAGAGACGAATGGATAAAGAAAATGTGGTATATATATACACATAAAGAAGAATGAAATTATGCTATTTGCTGGCTAATGGATGGAACTGGAGAACATCATGCTAAGTGAAATAATCCAGACTCAGAAAGTCAAGGGTCTAATTTTTTTCCCATATGTAGAAGCTAGAGAGAAAAAAGGAATAAAAAAGGTGCGAGGGATTTGTGAAAATAGAAGGGAAATCAGTAGAGGGAAGGTTCAAGGGGGAGGAAAGGGGAAGAATTGGAGAATAAAGTTGACCAAATTGTGCTATGAATAGATGTATGAATATATGTACATGTATGAATATATCACAGTGCATTCCAATGTTATACATAACTATAACACAACAATCAAAAAATAAACAGAAGGAAAACTAATAAACTCAAGAAAGAGGATCAGGGGAGAGAGGAGGGAATAAAAAGAGAAAGTAATTAGTATGGAGATGAGCAAACTATTTATATGCATATATGAATGTCAAAATGAACTCCACTATTATGTATAACTATAATGCACTACTAAAATCATTAAAAACTCAATAGATGTTTTAAAGAGTAAATTAGACACAGCTGGAAATAGATTTAGTGAACTCAAATGCATATGAAGAAACTACCAATAATATCATACAGAAAGCATAGCAAAAAGATAACATAGAATATTGGTGGAGAATATGGGCTTTGAAGCCCTGCACCTGGAATTAAATCTTAACTCTGCTACTTGCTAGTAATAAGGCCTTAGGCACATTTTAAAACACTTTGTGTCTCATCTATAAAATGGAGATATACTAGTACTACTTCATGGTGTTGCTATGAGGTTGAAATGGGTTTATGGTTCTTGGCACACAGTAAGTACTCAAAAAAGAAAATGAGAATTTCCAACATTTACCTTAGGTTAGTGGGTTAGATTAGTAGCTGCAGAATGAGAAAATAAGGTAGAGGCAGCATTTGAAGAAATAGTGGTGATGGTTTTTCTGTAAGTGAAGGAGAAAATGGGCCCCTAAAATGAAAAGGCACACTGAGTTGTGAGTAGGATAAAAATTTCCAATTCTGGTCATGTTGTAGAGCAATTGAAAAATAATAAAGACAAAGGAGAAAAATCTAAAAGGCTACCAGGAAGGAAGCATGAGCCATAAATAAGTGATGTTCTGTCAGAAGCCAATTTCTTATCAGCAACAATAGATTTTTTTTTTTTGGCATGGGAGGGGCAGGTACTGGGGATTGTACTCAGGGGCACTCAATCACTGAGCACATCCCCAGCCCTATTTTGTGTTTTATTTAGAGACAGGGTCTTACTGAGTTGCTTAGTGCCTCGCCATTGCTGAGGCTGGCTTTGAACTCTCCATCCTCTTGCCTTAGCCTCCCGAGCCGCTGAGATTACAAGCAGGCACCACCAGGCCCCGCTCTCATCAGCAACAATAGATGACAATGTTCTTTTTTTTCTCTTTGATTAAATTATTTATTTATTCTAATTTGTTGTACATGATGGCAGAATGCAATTTACTTAATATTACACATATAGAGCACAATTTTCCAAGTCACTGGTTGTACACAAAGTATTTTCACACCATTCGTGTCTTCATACATGTACTTAGGGTAATTATATCTAACTCATTCCATTCCATCGTCATTGCCATTCCTACCCGCTTGCCAGCTCTCCTTCCCTCTCTCCCCTTTGCCATATCTAAAGTTCCTCCATTCTTCCCACACTCCCTCTCATCGCCCTTATGAGTCAGCATCCTCATATCAAAGAAAAATATTCAGTCTTTGGTTTTTGGGGATTGGCTTACTTCACTTAGCATTATATTCTCCAACTCCATCCATTTACCTGCAAATGCCATGATTTTATTCTCTTTTAATGCTGAGTAATGTTCCATTGTGTATATAAACCGAAGTTTCCCTATCCATTCATCTACTGAAGGGCATCTGGGTTGGTTCCACAGTTTAGCTATTGTAAATTGTGCTGCTATAAACATTGATGTGGCTGTATCCCTGAGTATGCTGTTTTTAAGTCCTTTGGGTATAAATCAACGAGTGGAATAGCTGGGTCAAATGGTGCTTCCATTCCAAGTTTTTCAAGGAATCTTCATACTGCTTTCCAGATTGGCTGCACCAAATTGCAGTTCCACCAGCAATGTATGAGTGTGCCTTTTCCCCCACATCCTCACCATTGTTTGTATTCTTTTTTTTTTTTTACAGTTCAAAATCTTTTATTGTGTCATTTTGAAAGATATTTATATTCTCTATCCTCATTTCAAGAAAATAAGATGCCTATATATTTTATGGCACATTGACTTGCATTTCATTAAGTACAGTTTCTTCCTAAGTGAATTTATCCATTAAACATTTCCATATTCTAGGTTTTCTTTCAACAACTACATTCTCATAGATGTTTGTATTCTTGATAGCTGCCATTCTGACTGGAGTGAGATGAAATCTTAGAGTAGTTTTGATTTGCATTTCTCTAATTGCTAGAGATGTTGAACATTTTTTCATATGTTTGTGATTGATTGTGTATCCTCTTCTGAGAAGTGTCTTTTCAGTTCCTTGGCCCATTTATTGATTGGGTTATTTGCTTTTTTTTTTTTTTTTTTTTTTTTTGGTGTTAAGGTTTTTGAGTTCTTTCTATACCCTAGAAATTAGTGTTCCATCTGATGTGCTTGTGGTAAAGATTTGCTCCCATTCTGTAGGCTCTCTATTTACTTCAATGATTATTTCTTTTGCTGAGAAGAAGCTTTTCAGTTTGAATCCATCCCATTTATTGATTCTTGGTTTTAATTCTTGCACCATAGGAGTCTTATTAAGGAAGTTGGGGCCTAATCCGACATGATGGCGATTTGGGCCTACTTTTTCTTCTATTAGGTACAGGGGTTCTGGTTTAATTCCTAGGTCCTTGATCCACTTTGAGTTGAGTTGTGTGGGTGGTGAGAGATAGGGGTTTAATTTTATTTTGTTACATGTGGATGATGACAATGTTCTACTAACTTCAAAGAGCTCAGAAAAACAATTATTGTCTGCACTCAGCTATCCAGCATTTAAAGTTAACATAAAAAGCAGAAATTTTCAGATATACACAGATCAAAAATTTACTAATTTTTTACTCAAAAGTTTTGCTTAAGTGACCATTTATTTTTTTTTTACTTTTGCTCAAGGATTTTGTAAAGGATGAACTGCAGCCAGAAGAAATTAAATTTGAAGGAAAGAAATTATCTTGTAGTGAAGATGGAATAACAAGGACTAGATTTATGCTCATATCTGGTGCAACAAAATGGAACAAAATATATGAAAAAATTCCTGAGACATTGGCCATCAGGGACAGGATATCTGAGAGACGGGAAACAAGCAAGGTGAGCTGCACAAATGCCCCAGCTGTTGCCTAGAGACAGTTTCCAGGCTATGGTACAGAGAAGAGGAGCCCAAGCTGACCCTGGATGCCTCCCTGAGATGAAGGGACAGGAGTGGGAGTCCAAGTGGAGCAAAGATGCTAAAGTCTGCGGATCAGAGAACCAGAGAGGGGAAAGTTTCATGGTGATGAATGCTGATAAATTAATATTAGGAAATGATCCAGGCCTGGGAAAAGAACGTCCCAAAGGATGAGAGGAACAATTCTCAGAGTTCACCTATAGCCAGGAATAGTGCCGTTCCCCTAACCACAGTGGGAAAATGTCATAATTCTTGGGGCCCTGGGTAGAGTACTCAGTTTACATCAGTAAAGGGGAAACTCAACTGTAGACTGAATGCTGGTCCTGCCAAACATGTTAAAAGCAAGACCTGAGAGGATGAGATTATTCCCCAGTAACTTAACAACATTTTAACCTAAGCTAAAGGATTTTTATAGAAATAGAAAAAGTATCCAACGTTCAACAAGGTTAAATTTACAATGATTAGTATCCAATAAAAAAAAAAATCACCAGGCAAGTAAAGATGCAGAAAAATACTATTTATGTGTAAATCAGACTTCCATCTCTGTGACACAATAACTGAGAAAATAAATCTGAAGTAAGAAAGATTTATTTTAGCTTTTGCTTTTGGAGTTTTCAGTCCATGGCCAGTTGGTTTCCAATGCTTTCGGGCCAGTGGCAAGGTAAGATATCAGGGCAGCCAGAGTGAGTGACACAGAGTCTGCTCACTTCCTGTCAGCCAGGAAGGAGAAGAGAGAGACCTTCAAAGGACACACCTCCAATGACCTAACTTCCTTCCTTTCACTAGGCCTTACCTCCTAAAAGTTCCACCACTTCCCAATAGTGCCATCGTCTGAGGACTAATCCTTCAACACATGAGGCTTTGCAGAACACTTAAGATCAAAACCATAAAAATAAGAAAGAAAAACCAATTGATCAAAACTGACCCAGAAGTAACACATAACAGAATCAGGAGACAAAAACATTAATATACCAATTGTAACTGAATTCTGTATGTTCAGAAGCTAGAAAAAAGATTAAACACATTAAATAGAATAATGGAAGATATTTTAAAATCAAACTTCTAGAGATGAAAACTCATAATGTTTGAGCTAAAAAACAGTCCTGAAATTAATGGCAGTTTTGATGTTGTGAACTTGAAAAAGAGTTGTGAACTTGAAGACATCGTCATGGATACTATCCAAAATAAAAAAGAAAGAAAACAAACTAAAAGAAATAAAAAGAGCATCAATGAGCCATGTGATAACTTAAAGCAGTATAATATGTGGTATTTAAGCCCCCGAAGGAGGGAGAGAAGGAGAGGCAGAAACTAATTTGAAGAAATGTCTGAAAAATTTCCAAATCTGCTGAAAACTATAAATTCACAGATCCAAGAAACTAAATGCTCCACAAATACAAGAAACATAACCAAAACAAAAGCAAAACCAAAAAACCAAGGCACATCACCAGATTGCTTAAAACAAGTGGTAATGAGAAAATCCTAAAAGCATCCAGAATAGGAAGAGACATCACTTACAGAACAAGGAATGACAGTAGATTTCTTATGATAAAACAATGCAAGCTAGGAGACAGAAGGACAACATATTTAAGACATTGAAAGAAAAAAATCTGTCAACCCAGAATTTTATACCCAGTGCAAATATAGAAATTTAAAAAACAATCAACTATTTAAAGCAAAAATAATTACAATGCATAAGCATAAGCAAGATATATGACAAAATAGCAAGAAAACCTGGAGGAGCTAAGTGGAAGAATACTGTTACAAAAGTTCTTATATAGTATGTGAAGTGATATAATATTGACTGAAGATAGACTGCAATAAGTTAAAGCTGTATACTGTGAATACTAAAGCCATGACTAGAACAACACAATAAATTATAGCTAATAAGCTAACAAAGGAGATAAACTATAATAATGGAAAACCTAAAGAAGGCAGAAAAAGAGAAAAAAAAGGGAATAAAGAACAAATGAAACAAATAGAAGCCAAAATGCAAGATGTAAGCCCAACCATATCAAAAATTATATTCAATGTAAAAGATCTAAATATTTCAATTTAAAAACAGATTTTCAGATTGAAATAGAACATTCTATGTTTTTAAATAAATTCACTTTAAATAGATTTAGACACAAATAGATTAAAAGTAAAGTGATATAGCTAGGCACAGTGGTGCATGCTTGTAATCCCAGTGGCTTGGGAGGCTGAGACAGGAGGTTTGCGAGTTCAAAGCCAGTCTCAGCAACAGTGAGGTGCTAAGCAACTCAATGAGTCCCTGTCTCTAAATAAAATACAAAATAGGGCTGCGGATGTGGCTCAGTGGTTGAGTGACCCTGGGTTCAATCCCCAGTACCAAAAAAAAAAAAAGTAAAGTGATGTAAAAATGCATACCACTTAGCAGCCAATCAAAATAATTAAATTCCAGAGCAAAGAATATTATCAGGGACAAAATGAGTTATTGGTCAAGGGGTCAATTAAACATGAGGACATCGCAACTTTAAGTATTTCTGCAAGTGAAATAGTCTTGAGATACATAATTATGTACCTCTCAAATTCATTATGTTGAAGTCCTAATTCCTAGTACCTCATAAATCTGAGTGTCTGGAAATAGTATCTAAAGACACAAGTAAGCTAAATTAGAGTAGATCCTAATATTCCATGATTGGTGTCTTTATAAGAAGAGAAAATTTGGACATAATTTATAGAGGGAAGATCATATAAAGACAGATATAAAATGGCCATCAACAGTCCAAAGAGAAAGGCCTCAGAACCAACCCTGCTGACACTTTGACCTAGGACTTCAAGGGTCCATAACCATACAAAAATAAATTTCAGTTATTTAAACCACCTAGTCTGTGGTACTTGGTCATAGCAGTCCTAGCAAACTAATATATGCAGGAAGATGAATTGATAGAACTTCAAGGAAAAAGAGACAAATCCACTATCATAGCAGGAGATTCCAATACCTTTCTACCAAAAGTTGACAGAAAAATAGGCAAAAATCTGCAAAGATCTAGAGGAGATGGAGAATACTATCAGCAAACTTGACCTACCAGATGTTTTCAAATCAACTCACCAGCATCAATAGAGTACCCATTCATTTCAGTTAATACACAACATTTACCAAGACACACCATATTCTGGACCATGAAAAAAACATCAATACGTTTGTTGGATTCAACTCATATAAAGTCTGTTTTCTGACAACAATAAGATGAAATTAAAAGTCAACAACAGAAATATCTCTGGAAAATCTCCAAATATATGGAGAATAATAAATAACACACTTCCAAGCAACCTATGAACTGGAGAAGAAATAAAAAACCAGAAAGTATTTTTTAAAATATTTTTTTAGTTGTTGAGGACATTTATTTATTTGTTTGTTTGTTTATTTATTTATATACAGTGCTGAGAATTGAATTCAGTGCCTCACACATGCTAGGCAAGCACTCTACCACTGAGACACAACTCCAGCCCCAACAAAAAGTATTTTGAATGGAATTAAAATACTAACTCAACATATTAAAATTTGTAGGATGCTGCTAAAGTAGTACACAGAAGGAAAGTTATATAATTAAATACCCATGTTAGAAAAGAAGGAAGGTATCAGCCTACAGCTTTCAGCTTTCACCTCAAAAAACTGGAAAAAAGAGAAAAATTAAACAAAAAGTAATCAGAATAAAGGAAATAATAAAGAAATGGAAACAGAAACAATACAAAAAATTGATAACACCAAAAGCTGGTTCTTTAAGATCAATAAAATGGAAAATCTCCATCCAAAATGATCAAGGAAACAAAAGAAGATAAGATACAAATTATTGATACCAGGAATAAGAGATGACATCACATAAATTTTAAATACATCAGAAGGAGAAAAAGAGCAACTTATTCCAAAAAGTTTGATAACCTAGATGAAATTTCTTGAAAGATACAAACTGCCAAAGTTTTCTCAAAGAAGAAATAGATAACCTGAATAGCCTTACAAATACAAATTGAATTTGCATTTGAAATTCTGAGGCCAGATGGCTCCAATGAGAAATTCTTCCAAACATATGAGAAAGAAATAATACTAATTCTACACAAAATCTTCCATAAAATTAAAGAATAATTCTCAATTCATTCTATGAAACCAGTACACCGAATTCAACAATGTATAAAAAGAATACTATATCATAGCCCAAAGGGTAACACACCTCAGGACTGGAAGATTATGTAAAATTCCAAAAGCTATCAATATAATTCACTATATTAACCTACTGAGAAGGAAAAGTCATATGTTCATCTTAATAGATGCAGAAAAAAAACATTTCACAAAAGCCAAAATTTATTCCTGACTATAACTCTCAACACATCAGGGATAATAGAGATAAAGGACCCTTATTATTTTTAATTTAAAAAGGACACATTATTTTTAATTAATTTTTAAATTTTATCTGTTGAAGTTAGTTGTAATCCTGAATACAACCAAATTATTAACTATAGTCCTGATATTGTACATTAGATCTCTAGATTTGTTCATCCTACACATCTGCAACTTTGTATCCTTTGGCCTACATCTCCTGGTATCCTCACCCTCCTCAACCACTGATTTATTCTCCATCTCTGTGTTTTCAACTTTTCTTTTTATCCACATGTAAGTGACATCATATAGTATTTTTCTTTCTGTATGAATCTTATTTCACTTAGCGGAAAGTCTTCTGGGTTCATCCATGTTGTGGCCAATAGCAGATCTCCTTTTTAAAGTCTGAATGATGTCCTCATGTTATATGCTGTATATTTCAGGTTTTTTATTCATTCATTTGGATGTTACCATATATGGGCTATTGCAAAAAATGCTGCAATGAACGTGGCAGTGCAGATATATTTAGGAGGCAATAATTTCATTTCTCTTGGGTAAATACCCAGAAGAGGGATTGATGGGTCACATGGTAGTTCTGCTTTTAATTTTGGGGGGAACCACCATACTGTTTTCCATAAAATCTATAATAACCTACACTCCCACCACAGTATACCAGGGCTCCCTTTTTTGATAATAGCTATCCTATTTGATGTGAAGTGAAATTGTGGTTTCAATTCACATTCCTCTGTTGTTTAGTGATGTTGAGCACATTTTCTTATACCTGTTGGCTGTTTTAATATCTTTTTTTAGAGAAATGTCTATGCAAGTCCTTTCCCCATTTTTAAATTGGGTTGTTTGTTTTCTTCTGCTTATTGAGTTGTGTGAGTTCTTTATATATAGGGGATATTAACTCGTCAGACAGATAGTTTGAAAATATTTTCTCCCAATCTGTAGGCTCTAGCCATAGGCAGGTAGCAGTGTTTATAGCGTGGATACCCTGGGCAAAAGGATGATTCCTGTCCAGATTGGACAGACAGAGACTGTACAAGATTTCACCTTGCTACTCAGAATAGTGCATAATCTAAAACTCATAAACCATTTAATCCTGGGATTTTCCTCTTAACATTTTCAAATCATGGATGATGTGTGATAAATGAATGCACAGAAAACAATATCAGAGATAGAGAAGGGCTACTTTAAAAGACTCTGAAACTCTATAATAAGAAAACACACCTCGCTCCCCCCCTCAAATTGGCAAAAGATTTGCACAGACATTTCACCAAAGAATATATGTGGATGTCAAATTAGCACATAAAAAGATGTTTGCTATCATTAGTTCTCATAAAACACAAATTAAAACCACCTTAAGATACTACCATGTACCTGTTGCTATGCCTAAGACCATTGCCAAGTTCTGGTGAGAATGAGGAACAATTTACCTTTTCTTATGTTGCTTGTGGGAATGTCAACGTACATCCATTTTGAAAATAGTTTGGCAGCTTCTTTTTTTTTTTTTTTTGGCAAGCTCTTAAAAAGCTAAATATATATGTGCCATATAACACAGCCATTCCTCTTCTAGATACCCAAGAAAGAAAGCATATGTCTATATAAAGATTTGTACACAAGGGCTGGGGTTGTGGCTCAGTGGTAGAGTGCTTGCCTGCCATGTGTGAGGCCCTGGGTTCAATCCTCAGCCCCACGTATAAATAAATAAATAAGGTAAAAAATCCATTGACAACTAAAAAGTATTAAAACAAAAGATTTGTACCCAAAAGCTCATTGCTGTTTTATTTAGAGTAGTCAAAATTTACTTTGAAGTAAACTAAATATCCAAAATCAACAGGTTAGTAGGTAAACAAAATGTGGCATATCTATACAATGATTTATTACACAGGACATAAAAAGAATAAATTATTTATATACACAACATGGCTGAATCTTGAAATAATTGTGCTAAGCAAAAGAAGGTAAACAAAAAAGTATATGTAAAATAATCCCATTTATATAAAATTCTTGAAAGTGACATCTGATCTAAAGGGAAAGAAAGCAGATCAGTGGTTTCCTGCCGACAGGCGGGGTGGAGAGTGAAGGGAGGAAGAAATTAGAAAGAGTCACAAGGAAACTTTGGGGTTGATATTCATTATCTTAATTGTGGTGAACATTAGATGGGTGTATACATGTCAAAACTCTTCAAAATTGTTCACTGTAAATATTTGCACTGTAAATATCTATCAATTATACTTCAATAAAGCTGTTAAAAAATACCAGAAGGGAAGTAGGAAGTAATGGTGAAGAAAGAAACTGGCAATTTGTTGGTGAATCTAAATAAGTATTGGCAATTGACAGTAATAATGATTGTATTGGTCAGTTTTCCATTACTGTAACAAAGACCAGAGGGGAAAAAATAGGAAAGGTTTATTCTGGATCCCAGTATTAGAGGTTTCAGTCCCTAGTCAGTTGGCCTGTTGTTTTTGGATTTGGGGCAAGGCAGCCTATCATGGGAGGGAGCACCAGGTGGAGCAGAGCTACTAACTTTATGGGTGGAAGAAACCAAAAGAGAAGAAGAGAAAAGGGCTGAGGTTCCCAATACCCCCTCCAAGCGCACATCCCCAGTGGTCAGAAGACAGCAAACCAGGGACTGCCCTAGGTCTGTGGAACATGCTGTTTAACAGTGAGCTTACTTCTGACTCAAGTCCACCTTCTGGAGTAAAAGCCACAAAGAAAGAGCCTTGGGTCTGAAGCCTGGGTCCTAGTGGTGACTGATATAGCACTACTAACTCTCTGGATAACCTTGCCCTCTCTGGGCCATTCAGTCTATACTCCTGCCTCAAAGGGAGACTAGACCCTTCCATCTGACTGCTCAGGATTTACTCCAGAAAACCTCACACTGAGCCAGCAGATCCAGGCCCAGATCTCTGTGCCTCGCCTTAAAGACCCAGCCCACTGGCATGCCCTTCCTGTAGGGACTCCTGTCAGCCTTACCACAGGCTCCACCAGGTTGGAAACAAGGCCCTCTGCTCAATTTCTTTCCTCAAAATAAAAGTAAATTTATTGTTTTCATTATAAAATTCTTGTGGGCTCACTGTTAAAAATTTCAACCATAAGGGAAGTATAAAGGAGACAGTTAAATGCAACCAAAATCCTACTGTACAAAGGTAACCACCATTAAGGTTTTGGTAATAATCTTCCAGATAATTCCTTATATTCACACACATGCATATTTCCAACGCCCTTATATACAACACGACAGGACAGTAGTAGTTTTTCGTTTTTCTGGTGCTGAGGATGAAAACCAGGGCCTAGCACATGCTTGGGCTCTACCACAGAGCCCCAGCCCCAGCCCCAGGATTGGAGTGTTTTAACTGTGGAGAAATCTAAGTTTTCCATTCAATAATATGTCACAAGTATCTATGTAAAACATATATCTAACTCGATATCTCCAAAATGTTCTCCTGATCACATACTCACATCTATTCAATTTTCAAACAAGTACAAATGTGATCAGCAGGTTTGTGAGTGGACTCCAGCCATCTCTTTGTGTTCGGTGGGTGCCTGTTACTTCATAAGTAGTTGGGCCATAAACATGCTGCAGTGAACATCTTTAAACATATATCCTTCTCCATTTTTAGGATACATTTCTAGATGTGGAATTTTGCCCCCATCAGGGTCAAAAATATGAGTATTAAAATTTTTGACATCATCCTCCCAAAAGTCAGTATTTATTCTCACTTCCACCAATGATATGTGAGTGCCCATTTCTCAACACCCCTTCGACAGAAGGCATTATCCATTTGTAATCTAAGAGGTGAATGTGTCATCTTATTTTTTTTAAATCGTAATTTATTTGGTTATTAGTGACATTGATCATCTGCTCATTGGATATTTGGTGGCGTTTTTGTGTGACATGGCCAGTTTATACCCATTGTTTTTCTTTTGGGTACATTTGGTTGCTTTGTATTCCTTTTTGAGAGCTCTTTGCATGTCAAGGATTTAACTTGAGACCAATGGGTTTCTCAGGGTTGCTGAGGTTGAGCAACCTGGAGTCCTGTTGTCAGATTCCCAAGAGACTGGAACAGTTCTGCCTCTGGTCAGTGGAGGGCAGCAGTGGGCAAGATTCACTTCCAAGCCGGATCATATGCAAGGCTGCCCAGGAGCTTCACATACACACACACACACACACCAAAGAGCCTTCCAGAGTGCCTCTCAGGAATTCTCTTGGTCCACTGACTCTTCAGGGCCCCAAACACAGACAACTTTCCCATGGTCTCTAGAGACAGGTCTGAACAGTAAAGAGAAGCAGGTCCTCCAGTCAGAATGGAGTTCAAAATCCAACTCTGCTGCTGGCCAGCTGTAGGCTGGAATGACCTTCATGACCTTCCTGCCTCTTACTGTCCTCATCTGCAAAATGGGCCTGTGGTCTCTAATTCACTGGTGGAAGTGAATGGCACTGAGGGATGCTGTGGCCTGGGCTATGGAAGGTGCTCGGCGAGCCGGAGCCGGGTGCTGGGCCTCTCAGCCCACTCCCCAGCCTCTGTCCACCTCACTTGTTGGCTGACCAGAGAGAAGTTCTGGCTCCTGTGGTCACAGCTGGGTGTGTTCCTTCCCCAGCCTGGCCCCAGGTTCAATCATTTCCTTGTCTAAGGAAGATTCCCCCTTGGGGTGTAGGGAGGGAGCACAGGGGAGGAGATCTGGGAGAAGAGCTAGGAGGACTGAACCCAGGCCCTGGGAAAATCTTGGGGTGGGAGGAGTCAATAGGTCAGCTGCTGGTCCAGGTAGGAAGGCCAACACCTGAGACTGATAAGCTGGCCAGAGGGTGGGGGCTCCTTGGCTTCTATCCGAGGGACCTGGTGGTCAGCCAGAGAGGCCTAGTTTTGTCATGGAGATGAGTTCTGCCTGCACTGTGCTGAGTTTGAGGTGCCATAAGGACTTTCATGATCCTCCCAGCAAGGAAAAATCATGGCCCTAGCCTGACACCTCCCCTCCTCCATGCCTCCCTCCATACCTCTACCCCAGCAAAGCCTGGGTCCATCCCTGCCCAGGGATCAGCTGCTCCAGACTAATTCAGGCCAGGGAGGGCCTGCCTCCTGCTTCCTTCCTCTCCATCTTCTGCCTTGGTCCCCCAACTCCCCCAGATCCCAGGTCTGGGAGGAGACAAGAGGAAGCCCCTTATTCCAGCTCAGGGCTCCCCGCCCCTCCCTTCATGCTGGCAGCAAGGCAGTGCCCAAGGGGCCCTTGGCTCAGGAGGAGAAACCGGAAAAGTGACTTTCTGATGGGCACAGTTATGGCCTGGGGAAGATGAGTCACTAGTCTGCAGAGGGAGAGGGCTGGGCCCAGCCCCAGGGATGTGGGCTCTGGGGAAGGAGGGGCCGACAGGTAAGATCCTGGGGTGAGATCCTGGGGCTCCACAATGTAAAGTGGATCTCCAACAGGTCCCAGGGTTAAGGCAGGATAGATTTTATTCCATCATTAAGAATGATGGCAATAGGGCTCCCTTTATAGATGGCTTCCTACATGCCAGGTCTCCTGCTCAACCCTTCAGTGTTACTTCATCGACTCCTCACTTACCTTATAATTGAACTCCATTTTACGGAGGACATGCAAGTTCAGAGAGGTCAAGTCCCTTGTCCTAGATCACAGTGAGGAGTCAGGGCAGAGTCTTCCATTTGTCCCCAGAAACTAAGAACTCTCTTATCCCCTGGCCCCTATAGTCATGGTGGGACTGTGTCCTGAGCCCATCAGAAGGTGACTCTGTGGGCATGAGTGGTCCTCAGGGCTGGCCCAGGACAGGTGAGAGACAGGCCAGGTCTTGGAAGTTCTGGCTTGCAGCATCTCAGGCCTGACAAACTTGGGCAAGTTGCTTTTGCTCTCTGGCCCTCCATTTGCCCATCTGTCCAGCAAGATTAGTGGTTCCATTCTGGGATTTCAGGCCCCCAGAATCCATAGAGCCATAATCAAGGTGAAGAAGCCCAGAGGGTGCTGGGTACCTTCCCCACCATCGGGCCCCCCTGGCCATGGTTTCCGTAATGCTGGAAGTTATTTTAATGTGCAAGTTTCATGTGGAGGAAAGGAATGAAACTGGTTGGCATTCAGTGGAGAACACGGGAGGGGTCACCAGACAGAGGGCAGAGTCAACAGGAAGGTGGCAGGGGTTCTTTGGAGTTCCTTAAAGCTGTACTGTCCTGTGACGAAGAGGCGGGGCATGTGTACCTATGGTAAGAGGTGCTGGCAGTCACCTGCCTGTAGCACTGAGGGGAGGGTCTGGCCTTATGGGTGGTGGGTGTGGCTTCTTGAATCTTATCAATCCCTCAGGAATGTACGTGGCTTTAGCAAACTCCAGCTGCAGGCAGAGGAGTGGGGTACAGGCCAGGGCCTGTCCTGGCTATGGGTGGGGATCCTGGGAAGGGCCCCTATCAGGTAGGCCTAGGCTGAGGCCAGGTTTGAGGTGGAGCTGGCTGAGGAAACAGTACAGGAGCATCAGACATCTGTTTCCCCTGCCTGAGCTGACCTTTCCTCACCCCAGCTTCCAGATCATACCCACAGGGCTGCTACGGCCTCAGCTATATCTTCATTAATCAAAGCACAGAGTGCCTACTAGACCAGGTATTTCTTGTCAAGATCTTTTTTAATCCTCACAAATTCATCCAATTTATATTTTTAATCATTAATCTATACCTGAGGAAAAGGAAGTCTCAGAGAGGTTAAGTGACTTGTCCAAAGCCAAGGAGATACTGAATGTCAGAGCCAGGTACTTACTGGCTGACTCCAAAGCTGAATCATGTCTCATTTCACTAAGTTTGAGGTTCAAAGTTAAGTAAGACCTACTCCTTGACCTTAAGGTGTGTGCTGTCTGTTCCTACAAGGATAAGCAGATGGATAGATAATCCCACCTAGTATGTTAGTCAGTTTCCCAATACTCTAACAAATACCTGAGATAATCAACTTACAAAGAGAAAAATATTAGAAGTTGCATTCCATGATTGCTTGACTCCTGTGCTTTGGACTTGTGAAGAGGCAGCACATCATGGTGGGAATGTGTGATATATCCCAGAGAAAAAAAACCACTCATTTCATGGTTGGTAGGTAAAAGGGGTAGGGAGGGAGAGATGGCCAGGATCCTATAATTCTCTTCAATGGCAAACCCCAATGATCTAAAGACCTCCACCTCTTCATCTTTCCACCACCTCCCAATAACGCCAAGCTGGGGACCAAATCTCTAACACATGGGCCTTTGGAGACATCTCAGATCCAAAGAATAGCACACAGCATGAATGGTAGACTGTGGGATGGCTACTTTTTCTTCTGCTGTAGACAGTTTCCTCTGTGGGTGGGGTGTAGCTGCAGTCACTCCAGGATTAAGCAAAGAGAGGGAAACAAGTGAAGGAGGAGGGGAAGGAGACACAAAGAGAGAGCAAGATAGTGTATGTGTGTTTTGATAATTGTTATAGTGCCTGAATCTAGCTGCCCCAAAGCCTTTAACTCCCAACAATGTTAGCCAACAATTTCTCATTTTTGTTTAGGCCAATTTGTCACTTGAAATAAAAGACACCAAATTAATGCCATGTGTGTAGCACTTAAATGGTTCAAAAGGAAACTCTTGACTTTCATCCCTCAAACCTATTTATGTCTTCCCCATCCTTCCCAATCTTGGTGTATGGTTCTACCACCCACCCATTTGCTCAAGCCCTTTTCTTTCCCCACCAACCCTACATCTAATCTACATCTACTACAAGTCCTGTAAGTTCTACCTCCAAAATTCATCTCAAATTCATCTATTTATCTTCATTTGTCCTGCATCCTCGTCCAAGTCACTACTCTGACTCACCTGGAATACCTGGATCACTGGTCTCTCTGCTTCAAGTCTTATTTTCCCCTGGATATTTCTCCCCTCACAGCCAGAATGATCTTTCAGAAACAAACTCAAGCCAGGTAATGTCACTGCTTTGCATGAAATTCTTTAATAATTTCTCACTGAAATATGTACTCTTTTCCAGGGCTTCTAGTGGCTAACTCCTATCTACCTTGCAATGTCATCCTGCCTTCTTTCTATCCTACAAAGCTGCCAAACTTATTCCACCACAGGGCACTCACATTTGTTGCTTGCTCTGTCTAGAAGAATCTACACCTTCCCACAGCTGTTGTCTTTTCATCATTCCATTTCTTGCCTCTCATAGAGGCCTTCCTTATGTACTCCAGCTAAAGCAGTATCCACTTCTCACTCCCAGCCCAAAGTACACTGTTTTATCACCCCTTTTACCTTCTTCATAGCACTTTTCACAAATTACAAACTTTGGGTGAATTGGAAATAGACTAATCGTAGACTGAAAACCAGCTTTGGATCTGCTCAGTCTGATTGCATGAAGGTGATCTGCCTCTACTACCCATCAAATGTAAAAGTCTATCCTCTCTTGAGGACAGTACATAATCCAGAGCTTCAAATTATCTCTGTTTTTCATTCACAATGTCAACTTTTAATCAAAAGTTAATAAACATGCAAAAAGACAAGAATTGACCAAAATATCAAGAGAAAAATGTGGGATAGACATAAATCTACAGGAGACCCAGATATTGGCATTATCAATCTTCTAAATAATAATGATTAATGTGATCAGCAAATTAAATGAAAAGATGAGGAATTTCAACAGAGAAAAGAAAACTATGAAAATTATTTTAAAAATTAATTCTAGGATTTAAAAAAGTAAAAATTGCAATTAAGAACTCAATAAATGTGTTTGACAACTGATTGGACAAAAGTGGAGAAAAAAGTTAGTGAACTGGAAGTAGACCAGACCAAAATTAAGGAGAAGTTCAGACCAAAAACCCTGACCAAATTAAGGAGAAGCTAAAAATGAAAAAAAAAAAAAATAGAGCAAACAATGTAAAAGATATATCAAACAGTAGAAATGTCTAGATTGTGTGTGATTAGAGTTTCAAAGTGAGGGAAAGGGAAAATAGGACAATATTTGAGGAGATAATGGTTGAGAATTTCCAAATCTGAAGAAAGACATCGAGTTACAAGATGCATGATGAACTATGAACTCTAGACAGAATGGATACAAAGAAAGCTATATTCAGGCACATGATAATAACATTTCTTAACACCAGAGGCAGAGAGAAAATCCTAAATACAGTCAGAGGGAAAACGACATCTTCAGGGAATCCACAGTAGGACTAGCAGCAGACTTTTCCACCGATACCATGGTTGCAAGAAGATGATGGAATGAGTGTCATCAAATTGCTGAAGGAAAACACTGCCAATCTAGAATTCTATATCCATGACCTAATAATTCTATATCTATGACCTGTCTTCTTCTACTCTCCTCCTCATTCCTTCAGTTCCAGTCACACTGGCTTCTTTGTTCCTCACACATTCCAGATATGTTCACGCTGCAGGCTTTTTGTGCTGTTTCCTGTATTTGATTTTTTTTTTTCTTCTGTGATATTCAAATGGCTATTGACCTAATTACTGTCAAGTCTTTTCTCAAATGTCACCATTTCAATGAGGACAACTGTGACTGCCCTATTTAAAACTGAAATGCACTTCGTCTGACTCTCCTCATCTCTCTTTCCTGAATTATTGTTCTCTTTACACATTATTACTTTCTGACATACTATATACTTTACCATTTATACTTCTTTTGGTTGGTCATCCTTGACTTAAATTTAAACTGATTAATTTAAAAATATGTATTTTAAATAATTCCACCTGTTTTTAATCAAGAAGCTCATTGAGTAGATCAAGATACCAGAAACAGAAGCCCCCCTTCATTACTTGTTTGCCCTGTTTTGATTTTCCCTGTGTCTTTTATTGTAAGGTAAGATTACTCTCCAGAAATAGATCAGGTGGGGCTGTGGTTATAGTTCAGTGGTAGAGCACTTGCCTAGCATGTGTGAGGCACTGGGTTCAATCCTCAGCACCACATAAAAATAAATGAATAAATAAATAAATAAAAGGGTATTTGTCCATTTAACAACTAAAAATATTTTTTTTAAAGAAATTGATCAGGTGGACAAATAGATAATACTGATCTGGGTTTAAGAATGGATGTTCTCAGTTATAGGTTTCAGAAAACTCAACTACAAGTGACTTAAAGAATAAGGACACCTATTAGATCACATAAGAACTCATCCAGAGGCAAAACTTCTCTAGTGTAGCTCACTCATGACATAAATGAGCTGTCCAGTTTTACATTTTTTCTTACTCAGCAAGCTGATTATCTTACTAAAGAGGGGTTGTGTTTCCTTCTGCTCCTTCCAAAGGCTAAGCTATTCATTTTCTGCAATATTCTCCAGCCGTCTTCCCTCCATCTTGATGACCAGTAATAGTGCATCACTAGGCCATTCCAGAGCCAGCTATGAGTAGACAATGCATATTGTGAGTGGCTTAGACTGATCGATTTGTCCTCTGTGGTAGGAGGGGGTCTAGAACTATAAGTAGACAACTGCTGGATATACTCAGCATTCTGAGACCAAGGAAGGGAGTGCTATTGGTAGGCAACCCACAAGTGTCTTCTTAAAAAAAAATCATTTAAAAAGTCACTTAGAGGCTGAGGTTGTGGCTCAGTGGTAGAGTGCTTGTTTTGCCTGTATGAGGCACTGGGATCGATTCTCAGCACCACATTTAAATTAATAAATAAATAAAGGTCCATTAACAACTAAAAATATTATTAAAAAATAAATAAAAAGTCACTTAATATTAATCCTCACCTGGCCAGGAATACTTTATCATTTCACTTTGTAGGTAAGACTCAAGAGATGCTGGGTGACTTGCTAAATATCACAGAGCTAAAACATGTTTTTGGATGTCCTGCCTGTGGATCAAAGGTGGTTTAAAAAAACTGGCCCCAAAAGCTCTACAGGAATATTCACAGCCAGCATCATTCATGAGCCAAACTACAGAAACTGAGGAATGGATAAACAAAATGTGGTTGTCCACACAATGGACTATTATTTGGCATAAAAAGGAATGAAGTACTGATTTACGTGCTATAAGATGAATGAACCTTAAAAATATGCTAAATGAAAGAAGCCAGTCATAAAAGATCACATATTATATGATTCCATGTATGTGATGGAAGGAGCTCCAATGACCCCAGTCTTCAGCCGCTGGAGTCTTCCTAGGCAAAGCCTCAGCCATCATGGAGCAGAGAGACCAGCTATTTCCACTGTGCTCTATCCCAATTCCTGATCCCTAAATCCAGGAACATAATAAAAATGTTTTATATTGACAAGTTGGGAGTGGTTTGTTAAGCAGCAACAGATTGCCAGAAACTTCTGACTTTATAACTCTTATCTCTGTCCCGTCTGATCCTTCCCAGGTGCCCTGCAGAAGCAGATGCTGCTCAGAACTGGGGAGGGCAGGGGTCCTTTTCCCTCACTCAGTTCTTCTCTGAGGGTGTTTCCTTGACATTATATATGGTTGAATACTTCACCTGCAGGTTCAAATTTCTGTTAATCCCGGGGACACCTGCATGAACACCTGTTTGCCCGCCTCTGAGAATTGGGAAAAGGGCTCAGGTTGGTATAGATTTGCATTTCTTCTATATAAATGTGCCAGTACCTCGGGTAGCCCCTGTTGCAGTCTCTTGTCCAGGTGCCAGGCCACATCCCTCTGTGTGTCCTCCAGCGCACACACCATTTTCCCTCCACGACCTGATCATTTCCCTGTGTCCTTCTTTTTCAAAGAAGAAAAACAATCCTTCTTAGCAGCCCATGCCTAAAACCCCAGAGTCACCCTTTCCTTTGACACTCACTCCTAGACCTCCTTATCCAGTGCAAAGGCATTAAGTATCACCTGTACCTTGATAACCCCTAAATTTTTGTCTCCTGTCCTGACTTTTCCTCTCAACATCTTTCCAGATCATCCACCAACTACTTGACCTCTCCCGGGGGCCATCTGAAAGGGATCTCAAGCTCAACATATCCAACCACTCCCAGCTTACCTCCACACACCTAGCTCTTGGGCCATCTTCTTCTTCTCAGGAAATGTCAACTCCATTCTCCCAGATGCCCAAGCCACACATTTGGGACTTACTCTTGACTCTTCTGCACCACATATCCAGTAAGTCAGGAAATAGTCTGTCCAAACTACTTTTCAGAATCCAGCGCTCTATGTGACTCTATGGCTCTGAAAGTACCATAATCTCTCCCCAGGATCATCGTAAAGACCTCTAACTGACCCCCCAACCCCTGCTGCCAGCCTTGCCTATGTCTTTTTCCTACACAGCAGCCTCAGTGATCCTTTTGATCCTCTTTATTTCTCCCTGAAGATGCTCTCGAAGCCTTGGAGGCTGCTGTTACCTCTGCAAGGAATGGCTTTACTCAAGATGCCCACAGGGCTCCCTCGGTTCCTTCCATCTCTACTAGACTGTTTCTAAGGGAACGCAGGCCCTAGCTCCCCCTTCTTTGAACTGCCCCTCAAACCCCTCAACAGCTTTCCTTTTCCCTATAACACTTTTACAACCATCGCGCCATATAGTGACTTGTCTTCTCTCGGTGAAGATGTGTCTGTTTAATGTGCCTGTTTCTCACCTGTAAGATGGGGTTGGTATTATTACCCACCTCACGGGCAGGTGTTGAGGATTAAATCTGGAAAGTGAACTTGGTAAATGCTTTCTAAGTGTTATTATTCTTGTTTTTTTTTTTTTTTTTACTGAGTGCATGAGCAGGCTGTATATCTATTTTTCCAAGTCTATCCCACGCTTAAACTCAGGTAAACCACCCAATCGCCCTCCAAAGCAGATGCAGAAATAACTACACAGTAGCCAAAGTGGCTCCAGTCACTTTACAAAGGGAAGGGAAAGCAATGCTGCTCATGGCTCTCTCCAGCTTACAGCTGTTGATGCTGCCACCATTAAAGAGGACACATATCACTACCGAGAATAGCTGGTGTTCCCAAACACTTCGCCTGCTTGGGCCCGGCGCGAAGGGTTTGCATGTACAGGCATTCCTCCTACTACTGAGCCAGTTTTCAGAACCCAATCTGTGCATAGCTTGTTGGATTAATTAGACAACACAATTTGCATCTTGCAGCTTGTGATTGGTTATACACTGTGCAAGCTGGAAGCAGCCTGGCAGCTGCTGGCTGCTGGCTGGGTTTTGCTTTGTTTAGCTTAACAATGGTTGCTTCTCCAGGTGTGTTACGGATAGTAATGGTGGGGATAGGAAGGCTGGGTCCTTGGTGGACAATCTGGATATAATAGAAACCCAGGAACGCTCAGGGATGTTTCACTTCCACAGCTGAACACATATTCCTGTGACAAACACCTTTATTAAGATATTGATAAGAAAAATGACTTTGCAGTTGCTAGCCTGAAAATATCTAACCATACCATATTTTCACATTTGGTTTTTGTGATTAATTTCAAAAGAATGATAATCATACTAATAATGTTTGCTAACATTTAATGAGTTTACTTCCTGGCAGGCTCTGTGCTAAGACCTTTATCTACAAGATCTATTTAACCTTTACAACAACCTCTTTGTGATCGGCTCTGTTTTACAGATGGGGAAACTAAGGCCTATGGAGATGAGACAATTGCTCAATGTCACACAGTTAGAAGGAGGTAGAGCCTGGTCTCAAACACATGAGTTTGGTCTGACTCTGCATTATCCTACTGGATTATCAGTGGCCTGAGTTTCTTGGAACTGTACACCAAATGACACCTGGTGAACCCAAAGTCCTCCACCTCTCTGCCTGAGCCAAGTCTCCTCAGCACCAGGTGTCTGTCCATCCAGGCTGATCATTTTACACACACCTGTGTGGCTATTTGACTATCTCTCCAAAAGAGGGTGAGCTCTGTGAGGGTCAGGTGCATGCTGAGTTTTGCTCATTGTTATGTCCCCAATACAAAGTAGGTGCCCAATTATCATGTGTGGAGTGAGTGGGGGAGATATGGGCTCTCCAGAGACTAAGCTGGACTCGGGGGCATCGGGGTACACCCTGGCTCCCTCAGCTCTGCAAAGTTGATTTTTAAGGTTCCAGATGTTGAAGTCAGCATGTTCCAACCTCATGGACTGCAGAAGGAAGTTAGTGTCTGAGCCACCGCCAGGTGGGACCTGGAATGACTTTGATTGCCTACAGCCTGGACTCAAGTCCTTAGAGGCACATGTAATGCTGATGTCCTACCCACATCCATCCCTACCTTCTTCTTGGCAAGAAAGGCCAGATTAAGAAAAAAAAAATATATATATATAATTTTTAATTGACACAGAGTAATTGTCCATAATTATGGGGTACAGTGTGACCTCTCAATTCTTGTGTACAATGTGTAATGATCAGATCCGTATATAATCACCTCAGACATTTATCATTTCTTTGTGTTGGGAACATTCAAAATCCTCTCTTCTGGATATCTTGAGGTGTCAACTAATTTTGTAAGCCACAGTTATCCTACTGTGCTATAGAACCCTATGATGATTAAGCATCTTCTCTCCTTTCTTCTCTCCTCCACACCCCTCCAGTCTCTGGAATCCACTATTTTCTACTTCTTTGAGATCTACTTTTTAGTTTCCACACGTAGATGGGAATATATGGCATTTGTCTTTTTGTGCCTGACTAATTTCACCTATCATAACGTCTTCCAGTGCCATTCATGTTGTGTCAAAGGACAGAAACCCATTCTTTTTTTTATGGATGAATAATATTCCATTGTCTATATGGACCACATTTCCTTTATTCACTTATCTCTCTATAGACACTCAGCTTGATGTCCTATCTTGGCTATCAGGAATAGTGTTGCAATAAACATCAGAGGGCAGGTGTCTCTGCAACATACTGATTTAAATTCCTTACACATCCATCAATATATACATATAGTTAGCAGGATTGCTGGCTCAAAATGGTGGTTGTGTTTCTAGTTTTTTGAAGAACCTCCGTATTGTTTTCCAAGATGGTTCTGCATTAACTTAAATTCCCATCTTGAGAATTTCCCAGGAAAGCCCAGGTAGGTTTCTTTGTTGTTGTTGTTGTTTGGTTCTTTTCCTTCCTCAGTACTGGACATCAATCATGACTGGTTTAAGCCAATCACAGTGACTATATTCCTTTTGTTAAACATTGCTTTAGTGAAAGAATGTATGATTTAATTCCAGCCAAAGAGACTGAGAGGAAATCTGATGATTTCTAGTGAGCCTTTGTTTCCTTTCAAGATGCAGAGGAAGAAATGCCTTCTTCACTGCACAGCGTCAAGTCTGCAGATGATGGCAGGTGCTATTGCAGCCATATTTTGGCCATAAGGCAGGGTATTGGCAACAAGTGAAGGAGGCTGACCTCAGTGAAGATATCATTGAGCCACTGAATTTCCAAATCCAGAATTTCTCTCCTTTGTTGTGTGAGAAAATGAATTCCTTATGGCTGAATGTTGAATCAGGCTTTCCTCTTCCTGCTGCTTATAGCCTCCTGATTGGCACACAGGGAGCTCTGGTTGTGTGGCACTTATCTGGTTATTCAGCTGCACCTCTTTGTTTCTGGTTCCTCATTTCAGGGCTGGTGGGAGGTGAAGGCTGGAAACTAACATTTGTGGGGTTCTCCCTACAACTGCATTGCTCATTTCTTCCATTCAATAACTATGAGATGCAAAATAGGTCCTTATAACCCCAATTCACAGAGAAGGAAGCTGAAGTGCATGCAGGTCAAGCGACTTCTCCGGGGTCACAGGTCAACCACCTGCAGGGTAAAATTCAAACTTCTGAACATGGCATTCAGTTTTCTTAGGAATCTTGGTTCTCTCTTCCCCTTCTCCAGCTTCAAGTTTTCCCATTCTGCGCTCCCCACTTCATTCCCCGCTTAGCCAGACTTCCTGTGGTTCCCCAGCATGCCCTCTGCCCCCCACCCCTCCTCACAGTCAGTTTCCTTTCTGCCTGACCACATATGATTCACTCTTTTCTTTTTCTTGCGGTGCTGGGAATCCAGCACAGGGCTTCATACACACAGGGCACATGCTCTGCCTCTGAGCTACCGCCCAGCTCCTGGGTCACTCTTCAGGCGTTGATTATGCTGTCACCTCCTCTCCAAGGTCTCTTCCTGACCACCCAAGCTGGCCTTGACAGCCCTTTCTCTGCATGCCCACAGTGTCCCGTACTGGCCACGTCCATCACTTCTCACACTATTACAATTACCTAGAGCCAAGTCTGTCTTCTCACCATACCATGAGCATGGGCTGTCACGCTGAGACTGACTGGCGGGTCTGTGGCTTCCTGGCTATGGAACTGTGACGTGTTCCCTTGCCTCTCTGTGCCTCACTTTCGTTCCCTCTAAGATGGGGATATTTAGTAGTTTCCCCTTGCGTGATTGTTGTGGGGATTAAATGAGTTCATGCATGTAAAACACTTAGAATAGTGACTGGTGCATAAGAAGTACTCAGTAAGGCTTGCGTATTTTTATCATTTCTGTATTCAAAGCACTTGGCCCCTACCAGACGTTTGGCAAGTGTTTATTGAAAGAATAGGGGAGTGGAACTCAGATTTCCTAGACCACAATGCCTAGGGCTCTAATATTAGTGACCCCAAATCCAACACTGTTAAGGCCTTGGTATTCAACAAACTTGGGCTCAAATCCTAGCTATGTGACCCTGAACAAGTTGCTTCACCTCCCTGAATGTCTGCAAAATGAGGAAGCCATTGTTTCCAAGGAAAGGCTGTTGTGTCTATGAAAGATTTACCTGCACAGAGCTGAGCATGCAGTAGGAGCTCAGATACCTTACTTTTCCTCCCATCTCTGACCCTTTTGCGGCATAATTTTTATCAAGGGCCACATTGGACGAAAGAATTTAGTAAATTGGCTTCTGTCCACTTAAAATCTCAGAGGATAAAGTAGTCTTTGTGGTTTAAAGACCCCCCTCCCTGTCTTGCACTGTCTCAATCCCCCACCATCCAGGGGCCTTTGAACTTACTCAGCTTTGGCAGGAAGCAGACTCCCTACAGCAGAGAGCTGGGAAGGAGCTGGCCCTCCCGCTGGCTCCCCACTGAGTGAGAGGAAGCTGGGGGAATGGGAAGGTCCAGGGCAAGTGAGCACTGTGGCCCAGATGCTGGGCCCAGCTGGTTCTCTGGCTCCCTGTGCCTCTCAGGGCTCCACTGGCCCCATCTGTCCAGTGGAGTTGAGCTCCGTGACCTCTGAGGTCCCTTGCAGAACAGGCATTCTGGGATGCAGGAAGCAGGATCCCCTTGGCTGCCAAGGAGATCAAAGGCTGGTTTCCCAGAGGAGGCCTCGCAGCTGAGCTGCGGCCCTCTGAGCAGCTCCTCGCTTCCTGCTTTGCACAGAGCCTGCTGTGCGGCCCTGGGAACAGCTGAGGCCTCCGTGGAGGACTCAGCTAAGGTCAGACATGGGGCTTCTTCACTCTCTCACCCCAGTCCTGGGTCAGAGGTTTGAGATACTTGACTCCATTCTCCTCTGTGAGCCACCTGGAATGCAGGCACTATGTGTGTGTGTGTGTGTGTGTGTGTGTGTGTGTGTGTGTGTGTGTGTGTTCTCCAAGTTTAATTCACAGGAAATGACTGTCTATACCTTAGGACACTGAGGAGCTTCCCTTTTACCCTTCTGGAACCTCTCGTGACTTTCCATAGTTGTTGGGCCCCATCCACATTCCTGGTCTGTTTTTCCACCCTCAATCCTGGATGGCTGGTTTCTCCTTGCCCTGCCCAGTGCTTCCTCCGCACCTTCGCAAGAGCAGCCTCTGTCCCACCCCACCCCGCCCCACCCCACCTCCCAGGTACTCAGGGCCAGAGACAGAACTGTTACTTCCCTAGATTGTCTCCCATCTTTCTTGCAAAAGCCTCTGAGAAAGATGTTATTGCCTTCTTCACTTTCTCGGAGGAGAAAACAAAGATTTGGAAGGTGAGATGTCTCCCAGAAGATCTCTGGAAGGCTCTAGGAGGCTCACTAGGACTTGGCCTCCTCTCTCCATATCCAGCACCTTGTTAAAGAAGAAAATGATTCCACGGTGCCTGCTGAACGCTAAAGCAGACTTTATTCAGGACCATCACTATAGGTATAGGGACCATGCGATGGGATTTTGTAGTGGGGGAGAGAGATTGGACTCAATTCCAAATATAGCAGGGCTAAGTGGGAATTTATAGCCAAGGAGCAGGGTGGGGATCAGAGAATGGAAAACTACCCAGTGGAAACATCAAGTGTAGAGTTATTCTGACTAAAACCATCTAATAGGATTCTTGCTGAAGGCAGACCATAGTGATCAGACACACTTGGCGGGGAGGGGTGGAGGATGGGGAACTAATCAAATATCAAGGATAGGGAATTCTTGCTTAACGGATTTAGCAGGGTTCTTGTGAAACTGGATTTACAAGGAAATGCACAGATGGGCCCAGGAGGAGATTCAGGAGTCTGACTAAAGTTTGGCCAGCCTGGTCCAGACTCTTTCCTCCCTGCTGTCAGGAATGTTGGGTTTGCACAACAACAAAAAGCAACCTGAAGGAGCTGAAGCCCAAAGGGAAGGGTCTGATGCATCAGAAGACATTAGGACAGATCTTAGAGTGGGACTGGGAAGACAGATTGTAGAGATGCAAACGCTGACTGGGCCACTTTCTAGCTGTGCAGGCCACTGCCAGTGAGGTCACCCTGGCTGCTTCCACTTCCCTATAGGATGGAGCTTAAAATAAAACCTTCTTCCTTGGGCTGTAGGGAGGAGCCAGGGAATTAGGGCAGTGACTGCAGCCAATAGTAAGAAAGATATCTTCTATCATGACCAGTACACATGAAAGTCCACAAAACAATGTCCTTACTAGGTGTGATATACTTTGATATTTTCTTTTAGTTTAGTTTGGTTTAGATTTTTATTTTGTTTATTTAAAAAGGGCTGGTACCAGCTCCTTAAGACATGCCAGGGCCTTCTTGCCTTCTTGTAACATGATAAGAGGTGAGATGGAGAGAGGGGTGGAACTCTTTTATGTCAGGGAGGGCTTACCAGAATAGCACTTGACCACTGAGCCACATCCGCAATCGTATTTTGTATTTTTTATTTAGAGACAAGGGTCTGTCTGAGTTGCTTAGTGCCTGGCTTTGCTGAGGCTGGCTTTGAACTCGAGATCCTCCTGAGCCACTGGTATTATAGACGGTCACCACCACGCCTGGCAGGGGATTGAACTCTTACAGCTCTAGTATTTCCCATGAGGGTGGAGCCATCACAGCCTAATCATCTGTCAAATTTCCCATCTATTAACACTCTTGCGATGGCAATTAAATTACAACAAGTTTTAGAGAGGGCTTTCAAATCATAGCATCCCAAGACCAAAAATCTTTGCTATGGTAGCCTTCTATTTTTTTTTAAATGATATATTCCTGATCTTTTAAATCCCTTAATTAATCAAAACAAAACAAAAACAAACAAACAAACAAAAAAAACCAGACTCCAACCCTGCTGTCACTTGGATCTTGGACTTCCAGTTTCCAGAAGTGTGGAAAGCTAACTCAAGTCCTGTGCCCTTGGCTGGACCAATCACCATAACTGAGGACAGTGAAGTGCTGTGATTGGCCAAATTCTGTTCCAGGCTTACTCTTTAACCAATCAGCACAGCCATGAAGATAGAGTCACACAGCCAGAACCAAGGGAGAGGTTCCATGAACTGTCTTCTCACAATCCATGTTGAAACCCAAGTATACAGTTGGCTGTGGTACATGTGGAATCTGCAAAACATATCTGTTTTGAGAGTAATTTCATTTTGGTTCTTATGGGTTAAGCTGACTTTGGAACCCTGTTGTGTTACATAGCTCTGTGTTTAAACAGCAGACTCAAAATCAGCTCTGGTGGCAGAATGATGGCAAAGACACTCTACTTGAGTTAGTTTAATTCTGACATTCCGTGTGGCTACCTGGAGATTTCCTCCCACGTGTGACACTTTTTGGAACTTGGGGAAAATGTACTTCTTTTCAGTCTCGCTTCACTGATGGGAAATGCTGCAGAATAAAGGTGTGTAAGAGTGAAAAGACTTCTTTTTGCAGATGAAACGTTGTCTCCACACGAAGCTGTGCATGCAGTAGAGATGGCATTTGCAAAGTTAACCTCAACGTTTGAAGTGCTGTGTGATCAGTAGAGAGATCCGTTCAGATTTTGCTCTCTGCTGTATGCGATAATTTTTTCCCCCACTGAGTTGCTTTTTTTCAAGTGTGATGTTTCAGGTGAGGTCAATCAGATACAGAAATATTTGGAAACAGCCGGAGTCAGCCCTGCTTGCTGTACAGGAAAATATCAAGCTTTAAGATTGCTCCTTTAAGGAAGGTTGACATACAGAAATCAGGAAGTTCAGTAACAGTGCAACTGCAAAGTGTAAGGAAATGAACATTTACCTAGGAAAAATAATCAAACCCCAAAGAAGAGAGTTGGAGAAACAACGGAAAATGCTAGTCTTGTGCTGCCAGAAGACATAAAAGGGAAAAATCTGAATGCCACAATCATCCTCATCAAGAATTGGATATTCTTCAAAGACAACCAAATAATGCTAATGTTCAGCCATTTTGTCTGTTTTTACAAAAAGGGAAAACCATTAGATGTTATTTTTTAACCCAAATACAACAGAAATAGTTGAGTTTGCTGGTGGATATATTTTAATGGAAAATTTTTGATTGCAAATGTTTCAATCGGTATCAGCCCCAAAGAAATGAAGTCATGCGCATCACTGCAAATTCTTGCATTTATTATGAAAGAGGGTGGGAAATGTAACCCAGTTGGTAGAACGCATGTTTAGCATGTATAAAGCCCCAGCACCATCCAAAATAATAATAATATCCGGATGTGGTGGCATATGCCTGTAATCCCAGTGACTTGGGAGGCTGAGGCAGTAGGATGACAAGTTGGAGGCCAATCTCAGCAATTTAGTGAAACCCTATCTCAAAATAAAAATAAAAATAATAAAAATAAAAATAAGGGCTGGGATTGTGGCTCAGCGGTAGAGTGCTCGCCTAGCACGGGTGGGACCTGGGTTCAATCCTCAGCACCACATAAAAATAAAGGCATTGTGTTGTGTCCATCTATACCAAAAAAATAAATATTAAAAAAATGATAAAAAATAAAAATAAAAAATGACTGGGGATGTGGCTCAGTGGTATAGCACCCTGGGTTTAATCCCCAGTACCGAAAAAAAGGTAATAATAGTATGAAGAGGGATTTTTGTGAGTCCCTTAAAGACTCACCCCTGTGTTTAAGACTTTTCCTAACTATTTGTATATCTGTTGATTCACGTGAAAGAAACTTTTCTAAATTAAAATTAATAAAATGTATTTTTATCAACTGAATGAAGATAGATTTATAAATCTGGCTACACTTTTATTAAATATGAACATAGGAAGATGAATTTTGATGAAGTCATGAGAAATTTTTAGAAGTCACAAAAATAGTAACTGTAAAGTGATTCTGTCTCTCTAGGACGGACTAATGTGTAGGTCTACATTTCCACCCTTCTTTTAAACTATACGAATGTAATTAAAAATCATTAGCCCATTATTTTTTCCTTTTTGTCTTATAAGACTTAAAAATCTTTAATTTTCTTATATTGTTACTGGCACATCTGTGTTTCTTTTATGGCTGTTATTATTATTCATATCATCTTTGTGATTATTTCTGAAAATAACTGTGTCATCTTG
The DNA here is from genome assembly GCF_048772815.1 of Callospermophilus lateralis. Lineage (NCBI taxonomy): Eukaryota > Metazoa > Chordata > Mammalia > Rodentia > Sciuridae > Callospermophilus > Callospermophilus lateralis. The sequence continues at coordinate 120,451,499 of NC_135311.1, read as the reverse complement.
GAGAGGGAGTGTTCATAAAAAAAAAAGTTCTGTTCTGGGTTTTGTATGTTCTGGAAGATCCACTAAAAAGTGTACAACCCTCAGTGGTATTTCTACTCAAAATGTATAATCTGATTCTAATCATAAGGAAACATCAGACAAACCCAAAGTGAATGACATTTTACAAAATAACTGGCTCATGGAATCTTCAAAAATGTCAAGGTGAAGAGAGATAGAGAAAGGCTCCGGAATTGTTTCAGATTACAGGAGACTAAAGAGAGATCACAATTAAATGCAAGGTGCTGTCTTTGTTTAGATTCTGGACTGAGAAAAGTAGTTATAGAGGACATTATTGAAACAATTGACAATATTCAAACATGGACTGTGGATTAGACCACAGAATTGTGCGATATTAATTTCCTGTTTTTTGTGATTTTATTTTTATTTAAGATAATACTGTTGTTCTGAGATGGGGTTGTGGATCAGTGGTAGAGCACTTGCTTAGCATGTGTGAGGCCCTGGGTTTGATCCTCAGCACCACATATAAATAAATAAAATAAGCATATTGTGTCTACCTACAACTTAAAAAAAATAATACATTTTTTTAAAATTTTAAATTTTTTAAAAATTTATTGTTCTTAGGAAACACACTCTGAAATATTTTATGGAAAAGAGGCATGATGCTTTCACATGAGTGATGTGTATATGTGTGTGTGTGTGAGAGAGAGAGAGAGAGAGAGAGAGAGAGAGAAAGAGAGAAACATATATCTAGGTAGAGCTGGAGAGAATAACAGCGTGAATGAGGTAAAATATCAACCATTATGAATCTGGGTAAAAGATTTTTCAAGATTGCTTGTGCTATTCTTGCATCTTTTTTTTTTAATTTGCAATTATTTCAAAATGAAACATCACCCCAAGACAAAACAACAAAACAAAACAAAAACCTTGCAAAATCAAAAACACAGACGAGTATACCTGGACTTAGTAGTACTGATACTGAGCCACTGCATTTATTTTGGTTTTGAGGAACATAGACTTGCTAGAGTGGGTTAAGTAAAAAAATAGGGATAAGTAAATGTGAGTTTATTTGGTAAAAGGATCTTTGCAGATGTAATGAAGTTAAGGATCTTGAGATGAGATCAATCTGGATTATCCAGGTGGGCCTCAAATCCAATGCCAAGTGTTACTGAAAGTCAAAGGAGAAAGAAAAAGCCACATGAATATGGAGGCAATGATCAGGGTTATGTACCCATCAGCATCTGGATAGGGCAAAGGAAGGAGTCTCCCTTAGGACCCCAAGAAGGAGCAGGAGGAGCCTGTGGATACCTTGAATTTAGACTTCTGATTTCGAGAGCTGTGAGAGAATAAATCCCTGTTATTTTAAGATTGTGGCAATTCATTATGATAGCTGCAGGAAGCAAATATACCTGCCCAAAGGGGAATTTACCTGGCACACTGTCGCCAAACCAAGGGAAAGGGCCTGCAGTTGGGCTGAACTCTGGGGTGGCTTGGATCAGACAGTGGACATTGCCCCTTTTGACATAGATTTCTATTTGCTTAGGTGGCTTCTTATGGGGCAATGACCTTAGATGTCCCCCAAGGAAAGACCAGAGAAGGGTTGTGACTGGCCTGGCTTAGATTATGTGATCCCTGGAGTCCATTGATGAGGCATGTCACCTGGCAGTGGAGAAACCTGGGAACAGTTTTTTCCACATTGCTGTAGCATGCAAAGGGGATGCTCAGATAGGAATGGGTACCCCAGGGCTGGGGTCTGAAGTCAAGCCTGCCTTGAATGGTACAGCTCTCTTCTCCTCCCTGGGGGGAGCCTCCAGCATTTCTGCATTCCTGGCGATTTGTGCTGTCACTCTGGTTTAATGTCACTTTCCCTCCAATGTTGTGTAGGCCAAACACCAATTATGATGCTTGCTCAGTGGCCCCCTTTCCTTTAGGCCTGACTCTTTCTCTAACTTCATCCCTAAAGGTGGCCTTGGGACATCATAGATGCTGGTCTACTGGTTGCATTTGATTAGTCCAAGGGTGGTCACCTGACTCAGGCTGGGACAATAGGGACAGATGCCCTTAGGAGGCTGAATCTTTGAACTGCAGGTTGGGGAAGATGTTGATGTCCATTTTTCTCACTGTCTGGAGGAAGAATATACTTGCTATCTGAGGGAGGCAGCGGTGTTCTTGTCCCTGGTTCGATTCATGGCTGGGATATGAAAAGACAGACAGAGGAAGGAAGGCTGGAGCCCCATTATCCCCAATGACTGGAAGAGCTCCTGCTGAGACCTACCCCCTTTTAAAGTTTTCACCACCTCCCCATAATGCCAGGCTGGGGACCAACCCTTTAGCACATATGCTTTTGGGGGACATTCAGATTCAAACTGTAGCACTGAGACCTCTGTGTTTTTTTTTTTTAACAGCTTGATTGTTCAAGCATGTTGTCAACCCTTGTTGGGTTCTATGAGTGAGTAACCCTCTTTTTTCTGCTTGCTTGCCAGCCTTAGATAGATTACTACCTCTTGCAACCCAAAGTGTGCAAAAAGGATGGCCCATGATTTCATATGAACAGAATAGAGCCAAGCATGATAGGCTTATGGCTGGTCAAGTGGGCTCCATCTTATTTTATATATGGGTAAACTGAGGTTTAGAGAGAGGAGTGAACCAACTAAGCCAATCCCTGTGAGCGGTGGAGCTAGCCGAGGCCCTCAGTTGTCGGGCACTAGGAGTCATTTCTTTAAGGACCTTTCCCGAACTCTGGCAATCTGCTTTGCATATGACTGAGGGCAACTGGCCTTATTCCTCTCTGCCTCAATTTCCCTGTTCCTGTGGGCATTCCATTCCTGGCAGAAGGGAGGGGAACCAGATGTTATGAATGGGCTGCTTTGAGTTCTCAGGGCCTACAAAAGGTTATTATTATTTAATTACAGCAAATGGTAATTAAAAGGGAAAGTAATTGTCTGCCCTTTCATTATGGCCCATCTGCCCTTTTCCTCTGGCAGCCCCCAGGCCAGCCATAAAAGAGAGCTGGGTACAGATCTACAGATCTACGGTGAGGGCCACTCCAGGAGGACATCACCTTCCCCAGCTGGGAAGGGAGGGCTGTAAATAGTTACTGTCATCAGCCTTGCTTTCTAGAGGTGACCTGTGGCTGATGCAGCCCTTCTGTACCCAAGAACTCCTCCGATCCCACAGGACAAAGGAGTTAACTACCACTTGCTGAGCATGGCCATGCCTTGGACACTGCACCCTGCCTACTTGGGGCCAGGTCCTGTGGGAAGGGGTATATATCCCCCAAAGATAAACTTAAAATAACCCTTTTTATTCTGAATTTTTAAAATTTGGATTCATCAAGGCTCAGTGCTGTGGAAAGTCATATGTGTCCAAAAAATGTACATAAGCCCAAGGTACATTGGAAGGATATTCTAACAGGACAATGGGAAGGTCCTGACCCAGTGATTTTCTGGGTCCGGAGTTCTGTTTGTGTGTTTCCACAGGGAGAATAGCAGCCGATTTGGATTCCAGAGAGACTAACCAAAGTGAACTCTTCAGGAATCCCTGCGAGAGCTCAACCGGAACTCAACGGGAACTCAGCGAGAACTCAAAAGTCATCATCTTAATGACTCCCTGGCGTCACCTCTCAACCACTACTTCTGGCAAAAATGCCATGCGTCATCTCGACTCGGCTGTGGCCCTCAACAGTCCTGCCCAAGAGAAGTCCGGATAGGTGTCCAGCTTAAAGCAAATACTTGGCCAATGGTGGTGTGTACAATTTCTAATCCCAGAGCACTGCCCTGTGAAGTGAAGATTACCATCCGCTTTTTTAAAGAACACTGAGAGCCTTTCAGGTGCTAAATGGACTAGGAACCAAGATTTAGACCCTTAGTGTCTGACCTCAAAGCTCATACTTGCCCCTGGTACTCTTGGCCTGTTTCTCAGGTGAAGAAATTTACGCCCAGAGTAGTCAGACAGTTTGCCCCAGCTCACAGGGGATTGAACAGAGTCTTAAGATGTGGAGTCACATGCTGGGTGCTGCTTGGTTGAGGTTCTGACCTGCTGCTGGTTCTTCTCTGTACCCCTGCCAGCTCCCTCCATCCATGCCCCCAGCTCACTATTGATGGCACTGATATGAAAGATGACTAAGACACAGTCTTTACCCTCCAGCTAAGAAAACGCTAAGCCGAATTGCAGACCTGGGAGCTGCTGAATGAGGCTGGCTTATGAACTGTCACTGCCCGTGATAGACACTGCTAATCAGTCATAGCATTCTTTGTGTTTAGAGCCCAGATTCCTAGGCCTTTGAGATTTAGATAACAGTTGAATGGAATTTCCTATTTCATATCTTGGGAAAATCCGATGATGTCCCCAAGACTTCTTCAAATTCCAGTAACTCACAAAGTCCTGGTCACTTCCATCTCTAATTTTCTGCTCCCAATGCACCCATACTCTTGTCTCCCCTGTTTGTCATTCCTCTCTGCTCAGTGCCAATCCAGGTGACCTGGTGCCAATCTAATATTCAGAGTACAGCTCATGTTACAAGGCTCAAGGAGACAGAGCGAGGGTTGCATGGTAGCAAAGATAAGGGCAGAAAGAGCAAGAGCGGATATCCCGGTCCTTACAAGTCCCCCAGCCCTGGCCCCTAGCCACCTCTCTTCTCAGGTTCTTCTCTTTTATTGATCACTCCACACTTCAAGACAATAGTCACACATTTCAGCTTCTTCATTTTCTGAGCCCCTCTGCCTTCAAAAATTTGATCCCCATCACTTTTTTTTATTACACGAACGAACAAATATGCACTGAATTTATAAACTGCTGTCAAGTTAAAGTATTAGAAATCTGAATATAGAATTATAGTTGGGATAGGTGTGCAAAAAGGGGAGAGGATCACCAATCTGTGAGAGCATCCTAAAGGTGGCAGAAGGATGTGGCTAGGGGCCAGATCAAGGCAGGTGATTATGAGTTTCTTAGGTGAGACTGTGGTGTGGTTAAACAGAAAGGGCCTTGCCCAAGAGGAGAACTACCATGCAAAGGCCCTGTGGCAACGTGCTTTCTACTAACTCACAGGAAACCTATGTGACTGCAGACAGAGGCCAAAGAGAAAAACAACCCTAGTTGAGGATGAAGAGTTTGGCAGGGGCCAGACTGTGTAGAGACCTGGAGGCCACAATCCCCAACATTCTATCATTAGAATAAAGTAGACCTCCATCCCCTGCTCACTTCATGGACAACTGTGGTTTATCCAAAGCTCCATGAATATCTCTGCTTAACAGAAGCCAAATATTCAGAGTCTCCCTAGAGAAAGAGGTAGGGGTTCTTCCTTTCCAGTTCCATTCTCCCAAAAAGTAGAGAGGAGAGGACAGAGAGAATTGATCTCTCACCAGTAGGAATTAGGTCAACAGTCTAAGAAGCAAAGCAGCCAGTTGAGGACTGAAATGCCATTTCCCTGCACGTCATAGCTTGGGAGGTGTGCACAAAGAGCCGGAGGAACTCCTGTCAGCCTGCTGTCTGGCTGGTGTCTTCTGGGAACATTTGCCAGATGAGGAGCCCGTGGATCCACCATGAGGTGGCAGCGGGCCTCTGGAGAACAGAGGGCCACATTGCTGCAGCCTGACCCGCACATTCTCTTTGAATAGCTACCCTGTGAAGTAGATATTCAGAAGAAGTTCTGACCAGGAGTTGGAGGAGCCCGGCTAGAGGCTGGTCCCGAGGTTTAGCCAGCCACTTCCCACCTATGGGCCTCAGTTTCCCCAGCCTCCTTCTCAGGACTACTGTGGAGGTCAAGTAGAAGGTGCATGTGTTGGTGGTTGAGATTGTTTTGACCTCTGATAGGGGCTACACCCCACTTTGAGGGATGAGGTAGTGGCTAGCTTGGCTGGTGGGTAGGGAGGAGGAGATGGGACTCTCTTGACATCACGGTCCCACTGCGAACATGCTCAGGGGATAAGGAAATGAAGCCAGGCTCATGCTGGCAGAAGGGTAGCTGCAGAACCCTGGAGTCCTCTGGACACCTCCTGATTTCTCACTCCCCACAACCACCAGTCACCAAGTCCTGGGAACACTGAGTCCTTAAAGTGCCCCATACTTTTCATCTGTCCACTTCTCTGGGTCCTTGCCAGTGTTACCGAGGTCTAAGCAAGCCATTGCCATCTTTTCCACGGAAGACTTTGGCTCCCTGGCTGTGCCCCTTTCTAGTCCACCCCCACCCCAGTGGCCACATAGGCCTTTGGAATGAACTTGGGCCATGGGTTTCTTCTTTATTTAACTGCTACTTCTCCATGACTCCCGACTTCTCTTAAACTAAAATCCTATACCCTCACCGACTCGAGCCCACCTGGGGCATCCATCCCAGAGTGTCATTTCACAGTCCCCCTCATTCCATTGCAGCTCCACTCTCCTTCCTGTCCCCTTAATGTGACAAGCCTTCCTTGTCTCTGAGCCTTCACATGCTTATAAATACTGTGGAATAAGTGGGAAAAACACCCAGAAAATATGAGACATGGTTCCTTCCTCAAAGAATTTACTCTGATGCAAGAGAAAAATACTACATGCTCTACAGTAAGGAAAACAGTTAAAGGCCAGACTGTAAAAGTAAAGCAATGAGAAGGAGAGCAACCACAGAGGGCTTCCAAGAGGACCGTAAGGAATGCTTACAGAATTTTAAAAAATGAGCTGGGTTTGCTGTCTGTCCCATCATTTGTTGATCCATTCAGCAAATATTTATTCTGATGCACCATGATAAGTGCTTTGTCAGAAGTGTGGCCAGAAGACCACGGGGATCAGGGGAACCAGGGGAAAGCATCTCTTTCCATGCAGAGGATCTAGAATGGCTTCACAGAAGAGGTGATATTTGAGTTGAGCCTCGATGAGTAGGTGTTCATCAGAGAGAAGAGATGGGAGAAAAGGACTGAGGCTGCCAGGCAGACGGATGGGCACAAGAAGAGACTGGCACATGAAAGTTCACAGTGTGTTCAGGGATAAGAAGCATGAAGCATGGCTGGATTGGGAGGAGAGGAGTGTGAATACCAGTGGCAAAGAGCTGTGAGTCTCCGTGACTTCCTGCACCTCACACCACACTGTCTCCATTCAGACCATGTTAACAGCATCACGGAAGGTCCTAGAAGGCTTTTAAAGAGGATGTCTAAACTAAGACCTGAAAGACGAGTTGAAGGTAGCCAGGAAAGGTGGGAGGGAACAACAAGGAAGGATGTTCCAGGAAGAAGGAACAGCATGTGCAAAGGTCACACAGAAGAGAGATGGCAAGGTCTGAGAGGCAGCTCACTTGGGATGACGGGAGCATGGCTTTCCAGGTGGTAAGAGAGGAGGTGGTGAGGCTGAGATGGGCCAGGTCATGTTATCTGCCCCCCACATGTCCCTTCCAAAGCCTAGCTCAGCAGCCAAGGTCTTCCGGATTCTGACTCTCTGCCTCTCTTTCGTCCTGCACCCCTCTGCCTCTGTGCGTGCAGTTTTAAGTGCTGTTGCTGATGATCATGACATAATAGCTTTGAGGACCCTCAGAATCTTAGGTACTATGATGAGCATTATTTCATTGACACTCTCAACAGTGCTATGGCTAGTACATTTTAAAAGATTATTTTCTTGCCAGGTGTGGTGGCAGACACCTGTAATTCCAGCGGCTTGGGAGGCTGAGGCAGGAGGATCACAAGTTCAAAGGCAGCCCCAGCAATTTCATGAAGCTCAAAAGCAACTTAGAGAGACCCTGTCTCTAAAAACAAACAAACAAACAAACAAAGGCTGGGGATGTGGATCCATGGTTAAGGGCCCCTGGGTTCTATCCCCAGCACCCCCACCAAATTATTTTCTTTTTTAGACTTTATTTTTTAAGGTAAATTTTTAGCATACTTTTAGATTTACAGAACAATTGAGGAAAGCATTCTAGAGAATTCCTGGGAACCCATTCTCACCAGTTTTCCCTATCAGCAACATTTTATGTTACTGTTTAATTTGTTTTAATTATTGATGGATACTTTTATTGATATATTATGGTTAACTAAAGCCCGTAGTTTATTTAGACTTCCTGAGTTTTCCCTTAATGCCATCACCCCCCCCCCCCCGTTCCTGTTTCTCATTTAACACACCCCATTACATATACCTGTCATGCGTCTTCCGGTTCCTTGGGTCTGCTCCAGTTTCTCAGACTCTCCTTGTTTTTGATGATCTGGAGAGTTTTGAGGAGTAACCAGACAGGTGTTTTGTTGGATGCTCCACACTTGATGTCTTTCTCCCAGCAAGTCTAGGGTTATGGTTCTTGGGAAGAAGACCTAAGAGGTCAAGTATAATTTTTGTCACATAATATCAAGCTCGCATACTATCAACATGGTTCATGACTGTTGATGTTGGCTTTGGTCACTTGGCTGAGGTGGTAGTTGTCAGGTTTTTCCACTATAAAGTACTTTCCTCCCTCCTTTTCTACACTGTGCTCTTTGGAAGGCACTCACTATGTGTAGACGATGGCTAAGCAGTATGGAGTAGCCACACAAATTATCTGGAATTCTTCTGTACAGGTGATTTGTCTCTTTGCCCCATTTATTGGTGGATTAACTCATGAAATGTCTCAACAATGGACTGGCACTTTTACTCTCATTTCTGGAAGCTGGAAGATCTTCCTTTCTTCCCCACCAGTTCACTCCAGAAGAACTTTCTGAAAACCACCTTCAGCTCTCCAGGGAAGAGTGGCCTCCTCTGTGTTCTCACACTGTGCCTTGTGATGCCAACTAATTCATGCCACATGTAAGTATGGTGCCTCTGCCCTGTGCTTGGGGATTGGGGCTTGGGAATAAAGGGCCTCTATGGATCCTGTCCCCAGTTACCCCCATTTTTTTTGCCATCCTGTGCTAGACTAGAAACTCCATGAGGACAGAGACCTTGTCCAACTCATTCATAGCTGTGCTCCCAGTCAACCAGCACATCATCTGGCACTTAGTAGGTCCTCAATAAATGTTTACTGGACTGGGAAAGGCTTCCTGGAAGATATATGATTGTTTATGTGTGTGCCCCTCCCGGGGGGATTGGGTGCTTCCTGAGGGCAAGGCCAACCTGGATTCATCCTACAGGCTGGGTAGCCATGTGTGCATAGAAATCTACTCGGTTAAAGAGACCTGAGAGGGCTGCCTCCTCAGGTAGAAGTGAAGTTTGGAAGCTGACACAGCCTGGGAGGCCAAATCAGGAGGACTTGGTGACTGATTGGCTGGGGAGGGTGAAGCGGGAGGAGGAGTCACACAGATGGCTCTGAGGTCCGGAGCTGGGGGACAGCGGTGCCACCTCTGATAGACTGTGAGGAGTGCCGCTGCCAGGCTCAGGCCGCCCAGTCCGTTGGGATTCAGGCCTAGGACCAGGAAGGGGTGGCCTTCCCTGTGCAAACTTCTGGCCCCCACCCCATGTCCTTGTCTTTCAAAAAAAAAAAAAAAAAAAAAAAAAAAAGCCTGGATTTTGAGCACGGTTGTTCATTATCAGGCGTGAGGGTCCACTTCTTCGAAGAAGACCCCAGGGGCATCCTGGCACCGCGCGGGCTCAGCGGGGTCAGGGCCGCGGCCCGCCAAGTCCAGGTCCCCTGCCCGCCATCACCCGGGAGAGGGGTGGCGAGGCAGTAGCCGGGCCTGGGCGGGACAATGGCCGCGGCCGCCGGGGCCCCGGGAGCCCCCGTGCTGGGGAAGGGGCTGTCCTAGGGCCGGGCGCCGGTGCCCTCCCTGCGCAGCTCGGGCGGGCGGAGGGGGGCGAGGAGTTCCTTTGTGGCTCTGCCTCCGGCGCGGCGCGGGTGGGGGGCGCCGCGCAACTTTGCTAGGCGGCGGCGGCGGCGGCGGCGAGCGCGAGACGAGGCCCCGGGGCCCGAGCGGGGCCCCCAGCGCGCGGCCCGCCCCCGCCCCGGCCCCCTCCCCTCGCCGTCGCCAGCGCCGGGCGCTGCCCACTCGCCGGAGCCCCGGGCCGGACGGGCTGCGCAGCCAGAGAGGCGGGGGCCCGACGCGGCCCCCCCAGAGCCCGGCGCCTGGCGCGGGGGCTCGCCGAGCGCACGGGGGGCCGCGCGGCGCTGCAGACCCAGCCTCCCGCCGCCGCCGCCGCCGCCGCCTCGGCGCTTGCAGAACCCAGAAGTGAACAGCAGGCGACCCGGAAGGTTTGCGCGCGGCTCCGCACCGAGCCGGAGCCCGAGCCCGGAGCCGGAGCCGGAGCCCCAGCCCGGCCCTGCTCGGGCCGCCGGGCGCGGGGCTGCGGCCACGTCCCGGAGGCGCCGCCAGCACAGCCAGGTCCGTGCGGGCCCGGGGTGCGCGGGGAGCGGGCCCGGCGGCGGCGGGCGGCCGCCAGCGGGAAAGTTGCGCCGAGTTGCGGGTGGGGGCCGGGCCGGGGCGAGGGCGCTGTCAGCGCGGGCCGGGGCGCTCCGAGGGCCCGGAGCCGCCTGCGCCTCGGGCCCGGTCCGGGGTGACGGCGGCGGCGGCGGCGCTTGGGGTAGGAAGTGTCTCCGGCGGCGTGTCTGGGGTTGGTCTCCGAGTGTGTGCGTGTGTGTGTGTGTGTGTGTGTGTGTGTGTGTGTATGTGTGCGTGCGTGTGTGTGTGTGTGTGTGTGTGTGTGTGTTTTCTTAAGCCGGGCTATTCAAACCTGCTGCAATTCTCCGGTAAACAATGATTCATGGGGCTTAATGCAAATAAACGGATTGCAAACGGCGCGGTTCGCGCACTTTGCAGCCGGCCCGGTGGAGCGGCCAGTGCCGGATTTCTCCCTTTTTTTGCAGATCTGCAGAATATGGCGTCCCTGTCCTGTTTTAAAAATAAGCCAGGCTGCCATTTTTGTTTTTCTTTTGTCTGAAAATTTTAATAAAACTGTCTGAGAATGTGGGAGAGGCGGCTGGAAGCAGAGGGGGCACCCGAAGGGTTGGCTTTTTTCCTTTTCTTTGGCGAGAGCCGCGAGCCTTTCGGGGAGGTGAGACACAATGCAATTGCACTTTAAAGAAAAAAAAAATTAGGGAAGCTGCCGGGTGATTTCGGGGGGAGGGCTGGGAATTTTAAAGTTAACTCCGAAAGTTTTCTTTTCTTTTTTAAGCTTTTTTTTTTTTTCTTTCTTTCTTTATTTTGTGGGGGAAGTCAGTGAAATGCCGAGAAAGGATCCCGGGCTCATTTCTCCCCCCAGCTAGCCGCCTTTGCAGGGGTTTTGAGAAAAGTTAACTGCCGGTTTCCTCCGAGCTGCGCGGGGTGGGGGGGGACGTGGAGGGTTGGGGCTAGGAGTTTGGGGACTGCCTGGGAATGGCTTCTGGAAGGGGCTCTATAAAAATGGCATTGTAAGGAACTATGTCTTCAGATCTGGGGGAGAGGTCTGGCACTAAGGTCCCGGAGTGGGCCCGAGGTGTCCAGCTAAGACCCCTGGCATGAGGCGGTAATCCTGCTCTCTCCCCACCACCCTGCCCTCAGTGTGGAACCTTTAGGAGGTGTGTGTGGGGTGGGCCTTTCTCCTTCATGGGTGGCCAAGGCCCCTTGGTAGGCGGGAATGGTGCTCTGGGCGGTGTGGTCCCTCCCACCCCCACTTGGGGCAAGTGTGCTTAGCTGATTGCAGTGGGAGAGCCCCTTCCCCAACTTGGTGGTCCTCCTGGCCCCCAGAGATGGTGGGGAATGCCCTTGATGGTGGGCTTTTGGCTGGGTGTAGGCCTGCAGCCCCGGGGATCCTGTGGGGTGATGAACTGTGCCTGGTTTGCTAGTCCCCTGTGGTGTGGGCCTGTCTCCTGTGTCTACTCTTACCCCTTTCTGCCACTTATGTGGGACACACTGGAGACCTCTGAGTTGGAGGCAGCTTAGACTTCAGTTAGTTCCTGAAGTATCTGGCTGGACGGGTCAGGACTTGCCTGCTCTGCCAGCTGCAGAGGGGTCTGAAGACCAGGCCCACAGAGTCTGGGGTAATTGGTGCTGTCCACCGGGCCACGCAGAGTTGGACCTGACCTTTTCCCCATTGGGAAAGTCTGACCTGGGAGGACCCTGTACTCTGCTCTGAGCCTGTCTAATCCCTGCCTCCAACCCCCATTTCCTGGAGGAGAGACCTTTATGTCTCACCCCTGGTCTATGTCCTGGATCTCCTGGACCATGTGAGCTCCTTAAGGGCAGAATCTGTGGTTGAAGGCTGGAGTTTAGAGCTTCAGAGCTGCAGAGCGAGGCATGCCTGGGTCAGAGGGTACCAAGCCGGGCATTTTTTAGAAGGAAAAACAGGTCCAGAGAGGGAAAACGACTTGTCCAAAGTCACACAGCCAGGTAGAAGGAGAGCTGAGCCCAGGACCTACGTGTCCAGGTTCCCACTGTTGGGCTGTTTCTGCTGTTGTCCATTGAGGGCTCTGGTGCCTAGAAGGTTCGTTTTGGATAGAACTAGACTGGAGTGGGGCAGTATAACCTCCCACTGACCCCTGCCATCTTAATCCTTCTTTAGAAATCAAACTTTACAGTTACAGCGTGGCACCCGGTTTTTGCCACCTCCTGGAAACTCAGTTGGGGTGAGATGTTCTTCAGATGGGGTCATTGACTCCATACTAGAATTTCGGAAACTGAGACTTGGAGAGGTTGGACAGTGGCAGTGGGGAGCTTTTCAGGCAGACTTTGGTGCTTGTGGGCAGGACTCTTCCCCAACCTTCTAGTTTGGTCTCTGAAATTCTGCTGACCGCAGTGACTATGTTAAACTCCAGAAACTGACCCCCTCCTCCACTGCATGCCAGAGATGGAAAGGTCCTGGGGAGGTCTTTTGGGCTCAGAGAAGGGAAGCCACTGCTAAAAGTCACTCAGTGGTTCTTATCCCAGCTAGGACCACGGCCTGCCTTGGCCACCTGTCTCCTTTCCTCTGTGAGACACTAGGGACAATGAACCACTCTTCCCACCGCCAGCTCCGCCAGCTCCACCTGGGCCCAGGGGAGCTGTGAAGCTGCTGGTGGGCATCATGGCCAGCACTTAGTGGTGACCTGTGTTTGTCCTAGGTGCTGGGGAGTAGGCCACCTGTGGTCTTGGTGAATGGAAGCAAGCTGGTCCCAGGTGGAAAGTGGAAGTGGTGTGTGTGTGGGTGAGGGACGGACTAGGTCTGAAGCTAGTCTGGCCCCAGCCCTTCCCTGGGTGGGCTCCTCTTTGCCCTACCTCTCTCCATTCATCCGTTTTTCTGCCGTTGGTTAGTTTATTCATTCATTCGTTATTAGAGTGTTCGTTTACCTTTTCAATGTCCATTCATTAGTTTTTTGGTTAGTCAACTCAGTGGTCCTTCCATCTAACCATCTGTCCATCCACCCAATCCCTGCCTCACCCAGTCCGGTTGGACAGGTGGAGGTACAAGTTTGGTCCTCCAGGGTTCTAAAGCCAGCAGGGAAGAAGAGGTGAGGCTGCAGGTGCATGAGGTACCACCCAGGGCAGCATTCCCGGGGTGCCTCCATGGGTCCCCAGGGAAAGCCTCTTGGAGAGCAGGAGCCTGGAAAACACCAGAGGAGTTCCGTAGATGGTCACAGTGGTGGAACTGGGTTCTGGATTAAGAACCATTTGTGTCACATGGCTTTGGGGCTTTGAGCACATTGTTTCCTTCTCTGGCCTTGGTTTCTTCATCTCTAAAATGGTACTGTCTGTGAGTTTCTCCTGGGTTGGTGGCAGTGATAGCAACACAGCATCTGCAGTGTCTCCCATCGCTGGCCAGACATGTCCTAGGAGCTCAGTGACAGTGACCATCAAGGCCCTGCCTTTCCTCTGTGAACTAAGGTGATGGTTTCAGAATGAGCCAAATGATCTGGAGAACCTGAAGGCCCTGCTCTGCCTTGTCGTTCTCTTTTGAAACTCTTCTGCGATTTCCTGGACATTTAGAAGGGAAGGGGGGAAACAGTAGTCTTTTCTGGACCAACAAAGCCCTTCATGGTCCAGGCCTTGCCTGTGTCTCAGCCTGGGCTCCTCTGCCCTGCTCCCCCGTCTCACCACCCCAGCCACCCTGCCTTCTTTCTGTACCTCAAATTTACAAAGCCTGTTGGTGGGGCCTTTGCACATCCCTTTGCCAGGAATGCTTTTCCCTTTTGCATGACTGGCACCAACTGAATGTCACCTCCTCAAAGGGGCTTTCCTGACCATTTGCTCTAAAATAGCTTCCCACTGTCACTCTTTGTCACATGAGCCTCTTTTTATTTTCTTTTGCAGCTTTCACATCTGAAACCTCCCCCCGCTTTCTTTCTTTCTCTTTCCCTGCCTCCCTCTCTCCCTCTTTCCCACTCTCTTTATTTGCACTTGCTCTCTTTACCACTAGAACATACTCAGGCTCCCTGTAAGCTTCCAGCATGGTGTGGCTGAGGTGGGGCAAGGCTGCGGAGTCCAGGTGTGGCAGCAGCCCCAGCGGCCTGGGAGATGAAGTTACAATGAGGTCTGTCTTTTCCCCCCCTGGGAGGCTCTGGGTTGTTGTTAGGAAATAATGAGATGATTCAATTGCAGAATCTAAGACTCCTAGACTCTCCCAATCTCAGAATCTGAGCAGTTTCCAGCTGAGAACCTTTGACACTTGGATTTTTTGCATGCTCTGATCTTGGATTTAGAATCTTACAAAGTGAACTCTCACCACCTTATTTATTTAGTGACAGAGCTCAATTTGTAACACAACATGTTCTACAAAGCTTTATAAATATGAACTTATTTAATCCTCATTGATATTACCCCCATTTAGTAGATGAGGAAACTGAGGTACAGACAGATTAAGTAACCAGTTGTCATGGTGTTGTGGGGGCTGGAACCCAGCACAGTGGGACTTCTTAGGGTCCCTCAGCTATCCAGGGGAAGCCCAGCCTCACCTGACCCCAGCACAGAGCAGGAATCCCCTTCTCACATCTTGACAAAAGGGCCTCTGATCTCTGCCAGAAACCCCCCTCCAGCGAGCTCCCTCCTCACCAGGCCCACAGCTGCCTGTGGTCAGACAGTTCTCATTTGCTAGGAAGATTTTCTTTTTTTAAAGTGTAAAGGGCTGCCCCTCTCTAATGACTGACACCTGCAAGGTGATGTTAGTGTTGGTTTCCCAGTGTTTTTGACCTTGTGGTTTCATGGCCTCTTTCTCTTGGGCTTGTTAGTTCCCTGGGTCAGGTAGCCTTGTTGAACATGTGGAGGATTGAATGAATGAATGGGTGCACAGAGATGGCACTAGCATCTGGTATTTCCTGAGCTTCTTTGGCTATAGCACTGGCTGGCACTTGTCCCGAGTTTTTGGACAGGCTCGATGTAGATAGGGGAAAGGAGGCACTTTCCAGTAAAGTGAATACCTGATGATACCATCTTGGGGAATCATGGGCAATCCCAGGTCTAGCACTGTTGGGAAGGCGCAGCTCACAGATGATCCAACCAAACCTCATTTTATCACTGGGGAATCTTGAGTGGGAAGAGGAGCAGGCCTTGTCTAAGGCCATGTGTGCCTCCTGGGGCTCTGCCTGGGGGCGCCTTCTGCTCCCCAGGTACCCACTCCCGGCTGCCACAGCCTCTGCCTGGGAGTTCAAGGGCAGGAGAAAGCCCTCAGTGGGGCAGCTGCTCCCCTTCTGGCACTAAATTCCTCACTTCTGCCTTGGGGGCGATATTCCTGGGTGCACAGAGCTGCGTCTGTCACTTGAGTGACAGGAATGGGTTGAAGGATAGGATGGTGGGGATGGCTCTCGAACTCAGGGTCAGAGCTGGGTTTTAGAGACTAGGTAGGATTTGGGGAGGTGGCTGGTTAGTGTCTTTGGTGGAAAAAGTGTGACAGGTGAGGGATTGGCTCTGGGGCCTAAGAAGTCCTATCTTATCTCTGCCCCATCTGTGGCCACCAGGATGTCCTTGGGGCCTCCCCACCATTCAGGTCCTTTCCTGAATGTTGTGAAAGGGCTTCAGCCTCCTTGAGGGGATAGTCTAGCTAGCTAGTTCTAGGATTCCTGGCTAGAGTGGACACATCCCCTGACACATTCAAACATACACATTCCTACATATTCACACAATTAGCTCTTCCACCACCACTCCTGACCCTAGCTCCTGCCCCATCTTTGCTAATTTGGGGTGCTCCCCTGCCGTTTTAGAAACAGTACCTTGGCGCACGCACCATATAGGGACATGTACATACACCCTGCCACCCGAAGGGTTGCACATCTGTGTACACTATGCACACCCTCCCAGGAAACTGAATGCAGCCAGGGCCTGCTCAGCCATATGTGTTCGAATACTTGTGGTCCTCAGCCTGTGCATTTACACAGAGCTCTCCTCACCCAGGCTTGCCTGTACACACGTGTTGTACACTGAGGCACACCTTGCACACGTGCTCATTTACACCAGTGAGAATGTAGCCCTGCATTCTGGGCCTTGCACTTATGCCTGTGCCCTATTCTTGCCTGGATCTGCTTGAAGGAGCAGGCAGCTCATTGCCATCCATCCAGCAGTATTTATTGAGCATTTACTGTATCCCAGGCCTGTGGCAGATTCTGGGGGTAGAGGGAAAGAAAAGTGACATGGTACCTGCCTGGACCCTCTCTCTCTTTCTTGGTTGCCTGGCGTGTCCTCTGGTCCCCAGCCATCCTGAGCCCTGCTTGACCTGCCCCACAGGCTACCTTCCAGGCAGGGGGTTGAGGAGCACTGAGATACAGTATGGGGAGGGGCTTATGATAACCTGCCAGGGGTTCGCTTCCCAGGAACCCTGGCACCTGTCTAAAAGGATCCTGGGGACAAGGCCCAGCTGCAGTCTTGTTTTGAATTGGTCGCAGAGCTGGATGGCCTCCAGCTGTCAACAGAGCAGCCCTGGGGTCCCAGGTAGTGGAATCTCCTGCAGGTCTTCCTAGGTAGGAAAAGGCTCCCTTAAGCCTTGGGGAACCTACCAAGGACAATTTATGCTCACATCTCCTGAGTCCCTCCTGCACACCAGGTTCCATTCTACGGCTTTAACCTATTGAGGCGTATAGTCCTCTCAGTAACCCTGTGGGGACGCCACTGCCATCCCAGTTAACAGATGAGAACACTGAGACTCAGGGCCTTTGTAATGATCCCAAGGAGCCAAGCCCTGCTATTGGGTCCCAGAATCCATACTGTTAACCCCTGAGCTGCCACATTGCCCCTTTGGGCGTCCAGGGGCCCAGGGTACGACTTCGTTGGGCCCTTCAGCCCCTGGAATAGGGAATGAGGAGGGGGACTTGGAGGGCTCTGCTCCCTTGACCCTCACCAGCACATAGCTTTGGGGAGGTTAGAACCACCCTAGGCCTCATTTTGGACCCCAAACAAGGAAGAGATTATCATGGAAGGCAAGAGGGAGGAGCCTTAGGTGGGGACTGGGGGTGAGAAAGGCCCAGGCAGCCTGGGTGTCCCGGGTACATGCTTTACCTAAGTCCCTGCGCCACTGAGGGTGTTCTGGACCTCTTTCGGAATATGTGCTGTATCTCGAGATGTTCACAGCATCTACCGCACGAGGTCATCAGGAGCCCCAGTGAGAAATGGTCTGGAAGCACCTAAGGGCACCCAGCATGGAAGGAGTGCTTAGTTTCTATCCTCATCCTCCTCGGCCTGTGGGCATGGGAGCGGGGTCCCCAGCAGGCCTGTGTTCATAGTTTGCAGAACATTCTCTCGGCCCTGAGAAGGTGTGGGCCTTGTCCCTAGGTGAGGGCGCCAAGGCTCCCAGAGAAGGTCCACTGCCTGGGGCGTCTGTGGGTGACTAGAGGTGGGGTCCCAGAGGGTGAAGGGATGGGACCACACAGACTGCAGCCCCTTCCCACTAGAATCAGCTCTGCATCGCCACAAAGACAGCCCTGCCCAGCCTTGGCACTGAGGAGACCCAGCCAAACTGGATCCAGCACCCTCAGGAGCCCTGCTCCTCACAGGGGATTCCCGGGAGCGAGTTTCCGAGGCTGGCCTGGCCAGGGTCTTGGGGATAGGGTGGGGTGCAGCAGAGGGGCTCTAGGCTGCAGAGGGTGGAGGTGGGTGGAGGGCAGGGGGTCCATGGGAGGTGGATTTGGAGCTGTAAGGGTCTCCAGGAGCCGGGACAGTGGGACCCCTCAACTTGTCCTTCTTAGATGGCCTCCTGCTCATCCCTTCCAGGCCATCCTCTGGCCCTGTCAGGACCCATCCCTTGAAGCCCTTGACCACGCCCTCCTCACTCAGTCTTCAGGGACCCATGGAAAGATCCCTGTTCTCGTCGATTCTCTTGGGTGCTCCTTGAGCACACTGTGGACTCCCATGGCCCTCATGGCCTGTGCTTGGCTCTAGGCTGCAGCAGTGACCCTGTCCTTGGGTCACCACTGATGGGGAGACAGGAATATTTAGGGTGTGAGAGGTTGGGCTAGAGAGATTGCAAGGGGCACAGGAATGTAAATCGGGGCCACCCAGTTCCTGTTGGGGGAAGGTCAGAAAGTGACCTCTAAGTTGAGACCTGAAGGAAGACCCCACCTAGCTGTGGGGCCCAGAGGAGGTATGGTGCTTGCCACCTAGACCCAGGCCCAAGCCCCTCCTCAGAGCTCACAGCTGACGGGGGTCTGGACAGACATCCAGGCCATTCATAAGAATGGGTGACATCTGAGCTCAGAATTGGTGACAGAGGTCTAGGGGGATAGTTTGGCCCCAGGTCAGTATAGGACAAGGCACGATGCACAAGAGCAGCTTGTTGGAGGACCTGCCAGTGGCATACCTCGAGGGAGAATGTGGCCAGCAGGACCTTCTTGGCAAAAACCTTGAGTGTCTGGCTGCAGCTTTAGAACGGGACTCCCAAAGCATGGGACCCCGAGAGGGATTTTCAGTGGGAGAACGAGTGACCTGGGCAGGCTAGGCTGTCCCTTGGCCTGTCCTCGTTTGAGCTTCTGGATGAGATGGGATGGGAGCCCCTTCCTGGCGGCTCACCTGTTGGGGTCGAGGTAAGCCTGGGCTTACTGTGGGACTTGAAGCAAGTTGCTGCTCCTCTCCGAACCCCAACCTGCTGGGTCAGTTTGCAGGACTTGGGGCTGGAGTCCTTTCTGGGGCCATGGGCTGGCCCCAGAGTTTTTGTTTTATTAAAGTTCGCTGAAGCTTTGCTTGTATTAAAAGTATTTCTTTAAAAAGTCACATAGTGCTGGGCGTGGTGATGCATTCCTGTAATCCCAGCAACTCGGGAGGCTGAGGCAGGAGGATCCAAGTTTGAGACCATCCTCAACAAGTTAGCGAGACCATCTCAAAATAAAAACCAACAAGGTCTAGGGAGGTAGCTCAATGGTAGAGTGCCCTGAGCTCAGACTCTAGTATTGGGGGAAAAAAAAAGTCACATAGCCACTGTGTAGAAAAACTGTAATAGAGAGAAATGAAATAAATCAACCCTACCCCCGTCTCTGCCCCACTCCAGGATTCAAAAACTACCACATTAGCATTTAGGTGTTTTATAACCTAATTCTTTCAGTTTTTATAAAGATGTCATTGCTTTATTTATACATATAAAATTTTTCAATCTTCTCCATGAATACTTTTTTAGTGTTTTTCAACATAACTGCAGTATTTTCTAATTCTTCTTGTTAATGGATCCAGTGTTGGGGTGGAGATCCTGGGCTCAGAACCCTGGATTCAAGTTCTACACTCTGCCGGGCCCTGGGCGAGTCACCTAATCTCTCTGTGCCTCAGTTCCTGATAGGTCCATGAGAATGTTGAAGGGGTCAGGAGGGTGCCAGTAGCACTGGCTCTTGCTAATAACTGTTGACTACAATGCTGAGCCACACGATTAACAGACCCATCCCCCTATTGACTAAAAGTTTGGCTGTTCCAGATTTTTGCTGCTGTGAAACCACAGAAGCAAACAGCTTTGTCTTTCTTTGGGTTATTTTCTGAAGATGGATGCCTGAGAATGGGATCACTAGGCCAAGAAGTCTGAACCTTTTTAGAGCTCTTGACACGTGATGGCCAGATTGTTTTCAGAAATGATTATTCCAGTTTACACTCTCACGGGTAATACATGGAAGTGCCAATTTCACCATACCCTCGCTGGTATTGGGTATTATCATTTTCTTGTTTCCTTTTGCTCTTTTGACAGGTGAAGCTCATTTAATTTTCACTGCCAGGGAAGCAGAAGCATTTGCTGTGTTTATGAGCTTTAACCTCTGTTTCAGGTCTGCTAGACATGTAGCCCTTCCTCGGATCAATTAGGAAGAGATGCTTAGATACAGGAAATAGAGAACAGTGCCATGCAGGGGACGGCATAATGGGTATTGGGGACTCAGAGGAGGTGGAGGGGCTTTCTTCTTGCCAGGCTCTGACCTTCCAGCTCCCTCCACCCAAGCATGCATGCCTTCAGACCCTTACCAGACACCACATGGCGTTTAAAAGGTCAACAACTCAGCCGTGATGCTTCTCTGATGCACTTGAGTCCAGAAGCAGAGAAAACACACCAAGTGGAGTGAGTGAGGATCTGGTGATGGAAGCTCAGGTTACAGGGTGAAATCTTAACTCCCTCAGGGTGGGGGTGGAGCAGCCCCTGCCGGCTTCCAGGAGGAAGTGGCCTGTAAACTGGAGCTCCCAGGAAAAGTTGGGATGAACCAGGGAAATGGGGAGGGCAGAGGAATCAGGGGGAGGGCACAGCCTGCTTGGAGTTGAGGAAACAAGAAGAAAAGTGGAGTTCCAGGGGACAAGGAGACTGTCTGGGCCGTGTACAAAGGGGAATGACAGTGAGGCCATAGAGGTCAGCAGGAGCTGGCTATGTAAGGTCCAAAGAACCCTTAGACTGGAGGGAAGTAGGGAGCCATGGGAGGCTCAGTAGGGCAGCCCATGACTGCAATGGGAGATGGAATGGAAGTTGAGGGTGCAAGTGGTCTCTTAGCAACAGCTGAGGCCAGAGCTGGAGGGGCCCTGGACCTGAACAGGGGAGGGGTGACTTCCTGTTTCCTCCGACCTGTAGGCTCCTAAGCAGGTTCACAGTGTTCAAAGCATGTCACTTCTTTCAGGTAGCCCTTCCAGTCACCCACTCCCCACGCAGGTCCTATATGCTTGGGGGGTGGGGGCTGTGGGGGGCTTGGCGCCCCTGAACTTCCCCTGCTCCGCCTCCTTCATGCCTCCAGACCCTGCATCTGCTGCCCCCCTCAGGCTACCAACCACTTTCTTTCATTTTTTTTTAAAGAATAAATTTATTGTTTTCATTATAAAAGTAACTGAATGACATTACTGAGAATTTGGAAACCAGAGAAACAAAGACAAAAACCCAAAGCGGCGGGCGCCTCCCCTCCTGCCTACCCCCTCCTCTGGGCGTGGCTCCCTGCAGCTTGCTTTTTCTGACGCAGGTTTTTATTTTTGCCTCTTGTAATCATAGTGTCCGGACACTTTTGGGTCCTGCGCTCGCGTTTGCTTTGTTGGGAGCAAGTTCCCCTGTGGCCTGGGAGCCCTGGGCAGCTGCATTTTTTTAATGTCTGGGGCTGGGGAGGTGGGGGGGCACGCGTTGCTCAACAGCTCCCCCTGCTCCACCGTGGGCGAGGCTCCTCAGACCCAGCCTGGTGGCTGGCCTCTGTGTGTCCTGCTGTCTGGGTCTGAACCTTCCCACACTGCGGGGCCTGGCACCTGGTGTTTCCCTCCCTCAGCACCCCCTCCCTAGCCCTTTTGTGGAGTTTCCTGAGTTGACCTCAGAAGCCACCCTCCTGGGAAAGGGTGTCAGACAGACCTGCTTTCAAATCTAGACTCAGCTCTGGAACCTCAGGCAAGTTGTTGAACCTCTCTGGACCTCACTTTCTTCATCTGTCCAATGGGTTCACTGAAACAGTAAAGTAATGGCTATCAATATTCCGCCACAGTTCCCAGCCCATTTTAAGTGACCACCTGGGGTCCAGTTGTGGCACAGCTGAGTGAGCACCAGCCCCGCCTGTGACAGGCTCCGCAGACTGGTGGGGAAACAGGACTACGTTTGGGTGGGATGGGCCCTGTAGGGCTAGACCAGATTTGGGTGAAATCTTAACTCCCTCACTTTATTAGCTGTGTGACTTTGGGCAAGTTGGTTGACTTCTCAGAGCTGCAGTTTCTTTTTCTATAAGGTGCACATCTCAGAGTCATTGGGAGGATTCAGTGGCCTAAATCATACTCAGGACACAGGTATTGAAATCGATAGCAGCTGCCATTTTATTATTATGATTGTTATTGTTATTCCCATATACAAGGTGCTGTTGGGAACACAGAGGAAGTGACTGACTGGGGGTTCAGGGAAAGCTCCGTAGAAGAGGGAACACTTGAGCTGGGTCTTGAAGGATGAGTAGAAGTTCACCAAGTGGGAAAGGACACTCTAGGTAAGGAGCCTGATTTCAGGCTGCATCTGTCATTGAGGGGTTTGTTCTTTGGGGGATTAAGGCATTGTGTTCATCCTCGTGTCCTGAGCCCCCCTCACGGCTGCCCTGGGGGAGGTGTGTGCCCCCCCCCCCCCAGCAGCAGCCTCCTGTGTCCTGGTGGCTGTGGCTTCCTGCTCATGGCAGTTGCTGAGTCCCTGTGTCTGTGTCTGTCCTGTGTGTCTGGTCTGGTGCTGTCTGTCTGCATGTTGCTGTGACCATGTTTGTCCAAATCGGTATCCAGCGCTCTCCCAGGCCACTCTGTGGGGAGCAGCCTGCTTCCTTGGCCTCCAGCTCTAACCAGGCCTCTTCCGCCCAGGTGCTGCCCCTGCCTCTCACCTCCTTTCTCCAGGGCCTCCTAACGGACTCTCTGGCTGCCAGCCTCCGGCCCTTCAGTGCCTTCTGCACGCAGCAGGCCGAGGGGTCTTCCTGTCCCATCACCCACTGCTTGGAGTCTCCACTCCAGGCCTCCTGGGCCTGGCCCCACCCCGTCCATCTCCCACTGAGCACTCCCCATACCCCTTCCCCGAAGGCCTCTGCTGAACTGTCGCTTCTGCTGGAATGTCCCCACGCTGTCTTTGCCTGGCTAACTCCCGCTCACCCTTTAAGACCCAAGGCAGGCCTCACCTCCCCAGGGGAGGGTCACCCCAGGCTCCAGGCTGCTAATCCCTCACTTGGGGACAGGGGCAAGTGACTCGCCTCAGATCACACAGCTGGTGAGTTGGAGCCAAGATTTGAATCGGGCATGTGGGCTCCAAACAAAGCTGGCTGTTCCCCGGTCCCAGTGGAGGTGCTATCGATGGGACTGGATCATAGGAAGGGGTTTTAAAGAGATCCTGGCAATGAACTCCTGAGGACTCCCGACCACTCCTGGTGGTGGTCTGGGGTGGGTGGGGGATGGAGAACAAGAGCTGTGGTCACTGAGCGTCCGTGCCAGGAGCATCTGGGCAGATGGTGATGTCCTGCTGAAGGTAGGGTAACTAGAAGAGGAGCATGTCTCCGAGGAAGGCCAAGTACACTGCAGGCTTGCTGAGGCCAGAGGGAGGGAGCACTGCACGGTGGCAGAGCTCATGGTGGTGGCCGCAGCTCTTCCTTGCTGAAGCCACTGGTCACCTGTGTGCTCTTCCATGTAGCGTAGGCAGGCAGGGCTCCACTCAGGTTCCCCAGCAGTGGCCCGTGGCTTAGCTTGGTATTTGGCATGGGCGGCTGGACAATGGCTGGAGGGCCAGCAGCCACCAGGATGCCGTTTTCAGGAGCAGCTCCGAGGCAGGCCATTCATCACCCATCCAACTTTTCATCTTTTAGAACAAGAGAAACAAAATGATGGCTGGCGAGCCCGTGCTGCGGCTGGGCTTCCAGGACGACGTCCCTGTTTCTGTCTGGTGCTTCAGGCCCCTCCCAGTTTGCCTGTCCTCCCCAAGTGTCAGCGTGTGGCCACTGTCCATCTGGGCATGGCTGCTCAACCCTAGCTGCCTGCCTGCTCTACTTCCCCACCCCGACCCCTGCCAGGCACCGAGGCTCTCCCCTGTGCCCAGGATGCTCCCTGAAGCCTCTGCACCACTGACATCTGGCTCGTCCTCGTGTTCAGCGTGGCCTTTGAGACCCTGCTGGCTGGCCTGCATCCCTCCCACCTCCTCGTTCTCCTGCTCTTTGGTGCCCACTGCCCAAGCCTGTTGTGTGCCGCCACCTCCATGCTCTGCTCAAGCTGCTGCCTCTGCCAGGAATGCCCTCTGCCTCATCCATCTGCCCCAAGCACACAGCTGGCCACACCTGTCTCCTGCTTCACACCCCCAACAAGACAAGGCCGTAGTAGCTTAGCCTGGCTCTGTCTACCTTCCTCCTTCTTCACCTCTTGCCAGGTCCCAGGGTGGCATAGGGACCTCGAAGGCTTGTTGGGCACTCACTGTGCACCTAGCAGTGGTTCAGGAAATGCTCTGTCCCTGCCTCCCTGCATCTGGCACATAGGAAGTGGACGCCAGAGCCAGGGTCGTTGACTAAATCATTATAGTACCTAGCTCCCCAGCCAGACGGGTGCAGATGAACCAGGTAGGGGCTGCACAGATCAAAGTGACCTGGGGCAGACCCCTTCCCTCTGTGGGCCTGGATCCCCAGTACGGTAAGCAGTGGTCCCTGGTAGACTACAAGCTGATGAGTAGCAGCTCTGGACCTTAGGCAAGCTCCCTAACATTGACACTGAACTGAAGGGAGGAGAGGTAGGTGGCTCCCCCAGAACTGTCTGAGGAGCAGCCTGGTACAGTGGGTAGTGTCCTGGGCCAAGGATGGAATGAGGTAGGGCAGCTTCTCTTACCCCATTTTGCAGATGAGGAAAATTGAGGCTTAGAGGGCCAACCCCCAACATTGCAGCACTGTTGCCCTCTCTGTGGCTCAGAGCAAGCAACCTCCCTACTGATTCCCTTGTGTGTTACTCTGTGGAAAGGGAGCAAACACCCTTCCCTGATTTCCATCCTCCTGGGGTTCTGGAAGTTATGACAGTGGGTACAGAAGGACTTGACAAATTGTGCACAGCTAGAGGATTGTGTGGGATTGTCTTCAGTGATTCTGATTAACATTCCTTCATTTACTCATTCTGCTGTGCACCTCACATTATTGATAACCTCTGGGCCTGAATGCTGGAGATACCCAGACAAACCAGACAGTTCCCAGGCTCCCCTGTCCCCCCATCTCACTGTCTCCCTTAGCCCTATCTTTGCTCACCCATAGGGTCACAGCCATGCTATCCTGAGGCAGGGTACATCCACAAGCCTAGTCAGGATGCTTTGTCCTTTCCCTAAACAGCTAAGGGACAGAGGCACTGGACATTGAATCAGGTAGATTGGAGTGGGAGTCTCAGCTTTATGTGCTTACTTGCTTTGTGACTTTGAGAAAGTCACTTCTCTGTTGCAAAATTGGGATGATGAGTATCTGTCAGTGTGCCTGCATAAGGTAGGCTCTTGGGGACCTGCAGCCTCCTCTCTGCTATTATTTTGAGATTTTTCTGGGAAAGGAGAAGTCCCAGGGATTTGCAGTCCCCAGGATTTGGAACTCCAGGCAGGAAGCATTTTTTGTGTTGGGCCGTAAGGAGTGGGTAGGGTTTGGATGGGCAGAGGGAAAGACATTGTGTGAGTGGCAGGAGCGGGAGGCTGATAGAGGGCAGGAGCTGCCTCAGACTCCCAGGCTGGCCAGGCTCAGACCAAACCAGCTCCAGGCTGGAAGTGAGGGGCAAATATTTTTGCATGTAGGTATTGAGCTATTTACATGTGGGTACTCGCTCTACCAAGGACTAGGGTTTGCAATACAAATTCCCCAAAGGAACCAGCTTGAGCAAATCTGATCTCTAGTTTGACCCTGGCATCCCAGCCCTGTGTTGTGGACAGGTCGCTTCCTTCCCCTTTCTCCAAGTCTCAAGTTTCTTAACTATAAAATGGAAATAAGTCAGGTGCGGTGTCGCATGTCTATAATCCCACTGACTTGAGCTGAGGCAAGAGGATCACAAGTTGGAGGCCAGTTTCTACAACTTAGCAAAACCCTGTCTCAAAATTAAAAAAAAAAAAAAAAAGAAAAAGAAAGAAAGAAAGAAAAAAGGCTGGATGTAGTTTAGGGGTAGAGTGCTTGCCTGGCATATTATAAGACTCTGAGTTTTAATCCCCAGTACTTCAGGGGGAAAAAAAAAAGCATTATAACTCTAGTGCTGCTTTTCAAATAAAGATCATAAGAAATAATTTGTATGAAAGTTCTTTCTTAAAATGTTCAGATTAGGGGAGGGGGCTGTGGCTCAGTGGCAGAGCACTTGCCTAGCATGCTTGAGGCCCTGGGTTCGATCCTCTGTACCACATAAAAATAAACAAATAAAATAAAAGGTATTGTGTCCATCCACAACTATAAAGAAATATTTTTAAAAATGTTCAGATTAGTTCATGTCCTTATTGAGGGTTTTATCCTGAACTCTATGCTTATAATTCCAGTAAGGACTTCTCAAGCTCATGGGACCTGGAAAAGAGGTTGAAGACTCTTTAATTTGGCCTTCCCTCTTAAAATAAACAATTTTATTTAAGCAACAATACTAGGTAGCTAAATAATTTCTGTAAGAAAATTAAGAGAAACTTGATAGGGAGCAAGTCTTAATGTGATATGTCTGTGCAGCAGGGTCCCTGTAAGACACTTCTTGACTTACTCTAGGGTCACAAAAGACTCAGACCCTCCAGACGACTGAGATAACACTGAGGGCTCACCCTTCCTACAGCCCTGGTTGAAAAGGCCTTCTAACCACACAGGCCTGCCATGGAACTTGCCAGAGTGAGGGCCAGGAATCAGACTGTCACACACTTTGCCTAAAGAGCCCCAGACTCCCCTAGCCTCAGGCCTCCAACCCCTCCTTAGGTACAGCATCCTGATGCACATCTTGTAGGTCAAATGTGTCTACCAATTCCTGTTTCTAGATAGCTTTCCAGAAGTACCATTTCTTTGTCAAAGGACAGTAATCATTTGGGTCTCCAAGTCATCCTGCCAAACTGCCCTCCAAAAAAGCTGTATCTGATGACCCCAGTTTGTCCCCTTATTCTGAAGAGGAGGCCTTTATTCAAAGGAGCAGTGGACAGAAGGGCAGGGATAAGGGATGGACAATTGCTTCTGCTCTGTGGCCATTTACAAAGTTGCTGCGGGACACCCCAGTTTATCTCTGGATAGGGGCAGGGGGCTTTTGTGTGGAATCCATGGGGTTGGTTTTGCAGCTTAGGGACCTACTGGGGAATGGAGATTTGTTGGGGTTTGGGGGGGGTGTCCTGGGAGTGCTCTGGTCTGGATATGACCTTTGCCCTCTGGGGTCCACTGAGGGAGATACTAAATTCCAGTGTTCTGAGCCTGAAGATGTGGTTTCCCTGGGCCCTGTGGAAGGCCTGCTCTTCTGGGTGCCAAGGGAAGGATTCCAGACACTGGCCCCACTGGAGTGTGCATAGCTGATGGGAACCTCCCTGTGACTGTCGCTCTCTCCCCGCAGGATGGCCGAACCTCGATTTAACAACCCCTACTTCTGGCCCCCTCCTCCCACCATGCCTAGCCAGGTAAGACCGACATCGCCCCTCCAGTTGCACCCCGCGTTGCAGCCGTTTCACTTTGCCCGGGTTTGGTCTGTGCCCTGCGGGAGAGGGGCTCCCGAGTCACAGGGGGATGGGGTCCAGGAAAGGGGCAGGGAGCGGCCCAAGCCTCCTCAGCAGGTCTCCTCTGTCGCTCATAGCTGGACAACCTGGTCCTGATTAATAAAATCAAGGAGCAGCTGATGGCGGAGAAGATCCGACCACCTCACCTGCCGCCCACGTCGGCCTCGTCACAGCAGCCGCTGTTAGTGCCACCCGCGCCCGCTGAAAGCAGCCAAGCTGTCATGTCGCTGCCCAAGCTGCAGCAGGTGCCCGGGCTGCACCCGCAGGCCGTGCCGCAGCCAGACGTGGCGCTGCACGCGCGGCCAGCCACCAGCACGGTCACAGGTGGGCAGCCCCGAGTGGGCTGGGAACGGGGCGGGCCTTTGGTGGGCGGTCCTTGGCGGTGAGTGGGCGGAGCCTGGATGGGTGGAGACTCTGGTTGGCCGGGAGAGTGGGCGGGGGAAAAGGCGGATCCTGGGAAATAAGGTGGAGGCTGGTGAGGCCTGGGCAGATAATTGGTCAGCTGAGGGGGGCAGGTCTGTGTCGGCTTGGAGACGGTTGCATAGGTGAGAACAGGATGGCGGGGGGGGGGGGGGGGGGGGGGTTGGGGGCTGGGTAGCTGAGGGGTTAGGGAGAGAGAAGCTTGAAGTGGCTGTGGGAGGGGGGAAGACTAGCCATAGCCATCAGATGTCCTCTGACCCTGTACTAGGAGGACTCCCTTCTTCCAGTGGACAGGAGGAAGGCTGGGGCTTGCCAGGAAAGCCAAATCAACGTAGAGAACCTTGAGACTAAAGAGAAGAAACTCCATCAGATTGGGGGGACAAGAGACTTTCTTGGTAGAGCCAAATTGCAAGGTTGACAGCAAATGAGGGAAATGGAGCGGAAGCAATGTGTGTAGAAAGCAAGAGAAGGCTGTCTGTGTGGGTTGAGGAGGACCAGAAGATGGTGATAATGATGAAGGTGTCAATGGCAGCTTACTCCCGATAGCTTCTGCATTTACTGATAATCATTTTATTACCCCGCTCAGCCAGTGCAGTGGACACATGCTGTTAGTATTAGCTTGAACAATGGACTGTTTTTGATTTACAAAAACAGTAATTTCATGTGCTTCACCCTAATGTCTCCATTCAACAGTTTAGCAAACCAAGGTAGAGAAAGGTCAAGTCATGAAACCAAGCTTTCATGGCTAGGAAGAGGCATGGCAGGCAGTGTGTTCCAGGGTCCAAGTCTTCTCAAAAGAAGTAGGCATCGGATAAGGAAGGCTCAGCAGCTTGGACTTTACCCTGGCAGTGGGGAGCCACAGAAAGGTTTTATGTAGGGGAGGGGGTTGCTCAGCTTTGGGTTTAAAAGCTGAGTCTGGCTGGTGCTGCGATGTAAAGACTGGGTTGTTAGGGACAAACATGGAAGTAGGGAGACCTTCAGGAGGGCCGTGATGTGAACCAGGCAATGGTAGTGGATATGGAGAGAAGTGGGCAGATGTGAGGAGATTGAGAAAGAAGAGCGGGCAGGGCCTGGTGCTTCCCAGGATGTAGGGGGTGAGCACAGGGAGGACGGGCTGGAGACGACTCCTGCTCTCTGGCTGGGATGGAATCCACAGAGGAAGAGGTTTATGAAAGAGCGGAGCTCAGTCTTAGCCTGTGGCTGAGGTGGCAGGGGACACTCAGGGTAGGTGTCTAAGGGTTGGAGCCCTCTGATACCCTACTTAGAGCTTGGACAGGCTTTTCCAGGAGGCCACGCTAGCTAGGTCTTTCTTCTTCCTCGGGCTCCCCTCTACCCACAGCCAGGTGCCTCTGCCTCTCTCCCTGCCTCCCTCCCTTCCTCAGAGATGCCCAGAAATTGTAGGGCTGGTGGGCCTCCCCAGGCTGCAGCTGCACTCTGCACATCTCCTGTTATTATGATTTTATTAAATTTATTTTTTCATTATAAAAGCAATATTAAAAAAGCAATATAAGCATATTAAGGGAATTTTGGAAAAAAAAGAGAAACTAAGAAAAAAAGTCGCTCATAATCTCCAGCTCCTAACCCTGCAGCTTAAAGAGCCTTTTGGTCCATTTCCTTCCTTTCCCATATTTTTTGTTTGTTTTTTTTAATATGCGTGTGTTTTTTGCTGAGCTTGTGGTAGGACTGGAGCCATGATTTAACTTGCCCTTCTATCATCAACATGCTCATTGCACTTTTATTGTAAAGATAGTAACAGTCATTATAGAAAATTTAGAAACTGCAGACAAACTGAAAGGAGAAAAAATTAGGCTTAGTCCTATAATTGTTAGAGTTTCTGAACATTTTCCCTATATTTTATTTCCTTTAATCATAGATGTGAAAAGTGGATGAATTCACCAGGTAAAAGAACCAAATAATACAGAAACTGATAGGGAAAGCTTGCAAATCTCCTATTACAAAAAAGTTCTCTTCCCTCCCTGGATAGGACACTAGTGTGCCTCTTCTCAGACCTGTTGCGAGTGTTCACACATGCACACATTGTCCGTGTGTACCTATGTATTTTGAGTAGGTGTGTCTTAAAATAGATGCATTCACAATGTCTATGCCTTGCATTTTTTTTTAACCTGGCAGCACATTTTTAGCAGTACCTCTCTGTCACTGCATTCCATCTATTCTGTTTCGTGGATGTGCATGAAGTTCTCCATCGTCAGGAGGCCCCACATCTGTTTACACAGCCCCTGCTGACCAACGGGTTATGCCCAATTTTGTTTAATCACAGTTTTGTATGAGAGGCCCCTGTACTCAGATCTTTGTGTTCATGTGCAAATATTTTTTATGGTAAGTTTCCAGAAGTCGAGTTAATTTACTTGATTGAAATTTATGTACATTTACAATTTTCATGGCTGTGGCCAAACTGCCCTCCATGAAGACTGCAGAAATGTGCACTCCTGGGGTACTGTGTGTGATACAAGGTATAGCTCTTGCCAACTCTGGATATTTTCTTTCTCAATGCAAAGATTTTTGTGTTCTGAACCACGTGATGGATGCCATTTTCATGTTTTTGTCTACTAAACTTGATATTATACATCTAGTCCTCTCATATTTTTTTTTCTTTTTTTGGTACTGGGACTTGAACCTAAAGACAGTTTACCACTGCTACATCCCCAGGCCTTTTTCATTTTTTATTTTGAGACAGGGTCTTAGTTCTGAGGGTCTCACTAAGTTACTGAGGCTGGCCTCAGACTCAGGATCCTCCTGCCTCAGCTCCTGAGTTACTGGGATTACAGATGTATGACAGCCACCATGCCTGACCTAGGCCTCTCATTTTTTAAAGAGAACTTTTATTATAGAAGTTCTTAAAAAGTTTATTGTTGAAGAATTAGAAAGTACAGGTTAACCAAGAAATTATTTTAATCACTCCTATTATTCACATCACATTTTGGTCCTTCTACTTATGTTTTTCTGTGCACACACATACAGGTTTTAAAAATGAACATAATGGCAAGTTCAGTAGATGAGATTAATCACTGTATACTGAACACTTTCTAAACAATGTTGCATATTTCAGTTGTCTCTAAATGTTTCTGTTATAAATAACACAGTAGTGAACATCTTGAACCCAGCACTTCACACATTGCAAGCATTCTACCGCTGAGCTATAGACCCCTTGGCCTCTAAGGCTCTAACTCAGTTTAGACTTAAGGTGTCTAAGGTATTTGCGCTCTCTCTGTCTCTCTCTCTCTCTCTCTCTCTCTCTCTCTCATTCTCTCTCATTTAGTTCCCCCTGGGTAATAATTTATGAATGGAAAGGGGGAACTCACAGAGGCAGTGCGACCTGCCAAAGTCACACATCTGGACAGTTGGGGCTGAGGGGACCTCTGCAGCTCCCCTCATCCCTATCCCAAACCTGTGTGTCTTTGCAGGTCTGGGGCTCTCCTCCCGGACCCCGACTGTGAGCACATCTGAGTCGAGCACCGGCACCGGCACGGGTACCAGCACCCCGTCCACACCCACCACCACCAGCCAGAGCCGCCTCATCGCCTCGTCCCCCACCCTCATCTCAGGGATCACCAGCCCCCCCCTCCTGGACTCCATCAAGACAATCCAGGGCCACGGCCTACTAGGCCCCCCCAAATCTGAACGTGGCCGCAAAAAGATCAAGGCGGAGAACCCCGGGGGTCCACCTGTCCTTGTTGTCCCCTACCCCATCCTGGCCTCCGGCGAGACTGCCAAGGAAGGCAAGACATACAGGTGGGGATCTTGGTGTGACAGGACCAAGAGATCTCAGGGCAGGAACTCATGCTGAGGGCTGGGAAAAGGGGACCTGGGGCTGAGGGTGGGGCTAGGGTCCAGAGGTTGTGGTCTCCTGTTGAGCCCCGCCCACGTCTCAAGCCCGTTTGTGGGAGAGAATTAGAATAGAGCCTTCAGAGGAGGTCTGTGGTTGGCATTCCATCACAGTCTAGTGTGGCAAGAATGCATTTCTCCTCTCTGGTCACGTGTGAGCCATCTGAACTTTCAGAACGTGCCATTGGCAAAGCTGTAGCTCCAGGAATTCTGAGTTAATATTTTGGCAGTGGGAGCATCAGAGGAAACAGGCATCTGTATTTCTCAAAAGCCCCTGGAGTATTCTAATGTACATTTAGACTGAGAATCTCTTAGCCTGTTAGAATCTCCTTCCCCAGGACCATGGGCATGACCCTGGGCAAGACCTCTTCCCCCTAGATCATGGTGCCTGTCTTCCCTGAGTATAGACCTGCTCCCCAGGCTGCTGCCAATGTCCCCCAGACTTAAGGCCCTCCTCCCCCAGACTGGAGGGTCCCCAGGCTAGGAGCCTGTCCTTATTTTTCCCAGATGGGCCTGTGCCCTCTGGACTCCTCACAGACACAGGGTCCTCCAACATGGAAGATCTCCCCAGAGATATCCTACAGGGGCTGGGGTGTCTTCCCAGGTGTGACCCTACCTCTTGCCCTGCAGGTGTAAGGTATGCCCGCTGACCTTTTTCACCAAGTCTGAGATGCAGATCCACTCCAAGTCACATACAGAGGCCAAGCCCCACAAGTGCCCGCACTGCTCCAAGTCCTTTGCCAATGCCTCCTACCTGGCCCAGCACCTGCGCATCCACCTGGGCGTCAAGCCCTACCACTGCTCCTACTGTGATAAGTCCTTCCGACAGCTCTCCCACCTCCAGCAGCACACCAGGTAGGTGGCCTGCCTCATGCTGCCCTGCGGCAACCCATTCAGTTCAGCACCTGTGGCCCCCAGGGGTCAAGAGCCGGTTCCTTTGGTGAGCATTCTTGGCCTTCTTTGATTGGGCCCTCGGAGCCCTTGCTGCTACATCATCCCTCACACCACCCCTCTCTCCAGGTCTTTGTTCATGCTGTGTCCTTTTTCTGTTTTCTGGCCTTTTCCTGGCCATCTCTCAGTCCACCTTCCTCCCAGAAGCCCCCTGGTCCCCACGCTGGGTAAGGAGCCTGGTCTCTGTGTTCCCACAGGCCCGTGCATCCTCCTCTTATCAGTGGTGGGCCGCCATGTGCTCGTACACTGCTCCCCGTATATTTGAGCTCTTGAAGGGAAGGGCTTGGTCGTCTCCATTTCCATATCTCCCTGGTGTGGTACATATGGGCATCTGTTAAATATGTGTGGAATAAATAGAACTAGTTCCTGTAGAGCATACGATTCATCCATTTAACAAGTGTTTGCAGCGCTTGTGCACCATGCCAGACACAGTTCTAGGTACCAAGGACACGGCCAGGAATAAAACAGACAAAACCCCCTGCCCATCAGGGCTTACAGTGGGGCTGAGTGTGTGAAAGGGAGACTCAAAGATAAATGCTTTAAGGGAAGAAAAGTTGGTGCAGGGGAATATAGACATCAGAAAGGCTGTCTCACCAAATAAAAATACCCTAGGTATTTAAAGAAACAAATCAAAGGTTTCCAAGATTGCAGTTCATCTGTTCAGAGGGGAAGAAACACGGTTTGCTCACACGATGATTATCATCTCTGGAAGCGTGGTCCTGTGTCTGCCAGTATCAGCGTGGTCAAAGGCAGGGAGAAAATTGTTTTGCTGTGAGGTTTGTCACTTACTGACAAAACTGGAGGTTTTCTCTCTTCTGGGAGACTAATACCATACAGAGGGACCTCTATACTTTGTTTTGTTTTTGTTAGTTATTCATTCATCTCCATGGTCTTTGTATCCTTTATCACAAGGTGCAAAATGTTTTACCTTGTTCATTTCTCTGACTTTGGGGTATGGTTTGTAGGTTCAGTAGTAAGAACAAATGACAGAGTGGCCACAGGGCAAGCTGTCAGCCTGTTTTCTCATTTCCCTGCCTCCTAAGGCACAGATCTGACCACATAAGTTTGTTTCAGCAATTTTCTGATGTTGTCATTACTTTGATTTTATTTCTAAGGTGGCCAGTGTTATGGACACAGGTAGGTAGCAAGGTGTTGATTAGTAAACAAACCCTCCTGGTTGCATGGTTCTTAAGATTATGGCCCATATGATAAGCTACAGAATCTAACTTCTGTCAGGAGACATTGTAAAGCTCTTGGGCCAGAATTTTAAGTGTGTGTGTGTGAAAAATGTTTTCTTATATTAATAGAGATCAGGAACTTAGAACCACCAATTCAACTCTTCCAGATTGCATAATGGTAAGAGTGCCCTCTTTTTTGGAGAATCCTCAAGTTGGAAGCTCAGGAACTGATGGTTTTTTATCATCTTGGAGGCTGGAACTCCCCTGCCATGGAGCAGTGCCAGTCATTTGCCTGAGGCCTGGGGAGGCCTCATTCTCACATATGAAGTACTGTCTTATGAGGCTTGTCATGCCTAATTAAATGGGATTTGTCTTTAAATGTGACATTTCTGGCATAGTCATGGTGACAAATCTGATTTTACCCAATTATATCCTGTTAGGAAAGAGGACAGATTCTTATTGAACTATACATGGAATTAATGATTGTGAAAAGAAAGGGGTCTCACTAAAGGCACTTCGAATATTTTTTAGCAATTATTCTGAGTAGTTTTGTAGACGAGGCCAATTCCTGATGTTTTCTCAGTAGGATTATTATTTTTAAATTACTTTGATGATTTTTAAAATTTTTATAGCTCCGCATGAATTCTGAAGAGTTAGTTAGAACAGGGCACCATTTAAGGAACAATTTTACTCCACTCTGTTAAATATAGCCACCTAAATTGAGGACTGGAGATGGACCCAAGGAGGAAAAAGGTTTTCTCAGATGCCCTTTGGAATATGAGACACTAACCACAGTGAAATCGGCTTCATCCCGTCCTAGATAGTAGTTCTGTTCCTCTGACCCTGGGTTAACTGGTCCACTTTGCTAAGTTGTCCACTTCTGGACCAGAAGATCCTGGATCCTGCAGTGATGTCACTGGAAACCTGCACCCATTTGGCTCTTTCCTGAAGTACATAGAGCCTAGCGTGTGTGTCCCAGCCCCTCCTGAGGCTGCGTTCTCCTAGGAGTTCTTTCAGATGACTCCGTTTCTGACCTGCCACTCAAAGCAGAGGCCTTAAGGCAGGCTTGAAGTGGGAAGTGAGACCTGTGGATAAGACTAAACAAATCTGGTCCATTTATTATAATAATCAACACTATCAGAACGGACGAGAGCAGAGGCTTCTATGAAGATACAAGGCATGATCCGTTTCTCAGATTAAGTACGTATTATATGCAGCAAGGGCATTGGCCAATCTTTAGGGTCTTTCAGTTTATCTCATAAAGCATGAGTTATGGTTATTATTAATTGGTAAGGGTATTTTAAATCTAGAGACCTATTTTTCTTTAATGGTGTTGAGGTTCAAACACATGTCGTTATGAATGCTAGGCAAGCGCTCTACCACTGAACATTGCCCAGCTTGAGGCAATGTTTTTTAAAAAAAATGCTTTTATGTTTGCTTTTAAAAAATTGTGGGTCTTTTTTTTTTTTTTTTTTTTTTGGTTTATCTTAAAAAGCACACAAAACGCCAGGTGCAGTGGCCCTTGCCTGTAATCCCAGTGACTCAGGAGGCTGAGGCAGGAGGATTGCAAGTTTAAGGTCTGCCTCGTAAATTTAGTGAGGTCCTAAGCCACATACCAAGACCCTGTCTCAAAATGAACTGGGTGATTTAGTGGTTAAACACCACTAAAAAATGCCCAACGTGCGCATGCGCATGCGCACACACTCACACACAGCACAAAACATATATATTTAATGTATATGCATATTATTTAGTTAAATGTAAAATGAGTCCATTGAGCTCTCTTCTTGGTTTTTCCACCTTTCTTAATACTGCACACTTTCTTATACAGCTGTCCCTTCAGCGTTCAGCTAATTAACAATATGGAGAATACAAAACAGGCCCCAATCATTCTGAGCTTCCCTCTTTTTCTGAAGCCTGGGATCAAATCTTTGGTGTTGCCCAGCGGCCATCTGGAAACTCCAGGAGCATTTGCATGTAAAAGACACCTTGCCGATTTTATTATTCTGCACTAGAGGACTGAATTTGAGAAAGGCTGCAGCATGAAGTGGACAGAGTCCAGTTGAAAACAGACATAGTAGCAAGTAATAACAATGATGAAAAATTCTGTGTGGTGTTTTTTTTTTCCAGAAGTAGACTTTGTTTAAAAATATCATTTAAGACCATGTCCAAAAATAAATAAGTAAATAAATAAAAATTAGTAGGCCCTTGAAGGAGAGTATTTTACCAAAACATCCAGACCCAGGGATTACTCTCCATTCCTGAGGGCACAAATTTTTTTTCTGTCTCTTTTTTCCTTCTGTGTGATTTAAGTTCATAATGGCAGAAAACCAAGCAAACAACATAAGAGGATTCTATCAACATTTGGAAAAAAATGTATAAGTCACGGGGCACTGGCACATATAATTAAGCCAATGTGTCCTAGCCCAGTGGTAAAGAGATGGGTGTCCCAGTTGCCCCAAAGTCTCAGAGTCCTTTGGACAAACAGATAAACAAAGCCAAACCTAAAGAAGCAACCAGATTCCAGATTTCCCGTTCTCTGCTGTTTGACAGAGACCCTGTCCTGTTTTCCTGCTTGTCGGCAGGAAGTCAGACTATCAGGTCATATCATTAATCAAACGTCTTTCCAGTGTAACTGCCACTAATGAAGGGGAGAGGAGAGGGTCATGTCCAAAGCAGAACCAGCCCTGGTCTGGTGAGAGGAACAGTCTGAAGAGAGTGAGGAAAGTCGTTCCTAGTTGTAGAGAACAGTGTACCTAGGTGACGCTGTTGGGGGACATAGTTTAGTGGCACTGGTGAACCTAGGCATTTGGCATGTCCTGTGTTGACAAAGGAAGGAACAACAAGGAGAAGAAAGGAGGTGACCTGTAAAGTGTAGCTGGAGTCCACATTTGAGGATCAGCCCAGCAAATAATAAATACCACGTGTATTTATGGAGAAAACAGAACATTCCCGTTACAGTCAATCGATGCCAGAAAAACAGCAATTGTCTCTCGGAGTTAGCATCTGACTAAGAACCATCCCACATCCGCAAATGTCTCAATGCAAAAGTCAGGGATAAAATTGTTTGGGGAGAGAGTTAGTAAATTATAGGAAAGGGCTCAAGGATTTATCTATTTGTGGAACCTAGTGCCAGACATAGTGACGCAGTTGTTTGTTTGTTTATTCAGGGTGCAAAGTGTGTTTTGTGTTTGTTTTTCTTTTCCTGACTCTGATTTTACCAGCTTGCCTAATGATAACTGCTATGGGGGGACAGAGTCATTTTGATTTCTCAGTCTGACGATAATAATGGTAGTAACATCTTCAGCTTTTCCATATCAAAGAGCTCCTCCGTGCCTGGTCTACACAAGGTGCTTTATTATACAAGATATCCATAAAGTTCTGGTACTATGGAAACTTGTGTTTCTTTGTAAGAGATAATGAATTTCAAAATGCCAGAGAGCAAATCATTTTTAAGAAACATTAACTTTCACTATATCTACCATTGTTTCAGTTACAAAGCACAAGATGCAACTTTGAAGCCATTTAGTAGTGGAGTAAATACCTGAGAAATACGAGAAAAGTGAACGTGGAAGATTATTATTATTCTAATAATAGTAAAGACAGCAGTGACAGCTACTCCGTCTTCTGAATCCTTAGTAATCTTACTTAAACACCGAATCATTTCCCTTTATTTTACACAAATCATTTATCTTAGAGATTAGTGTATTAAAACTAACTCGGCAGAATGTTTTATGAGCACCTTTTATGTACGATCCTTTAATTGCTACAATCTTCACAATTCTTATTATTATCCCCATGTTAGAGATGAGGAAACTGGGGCTCACGGAGCCAGTCACTTGCCCTTGGCACAGCTAAGAGGTGGCAGAAGTGGGATTCAGGCTCAGTGCACAAGGAGCAGCCTGGGCTGTCAGGCTGCAGACTAAGCTCGCGTGCACATGGGGTGGAGGTGCTGGGTAAGGAAACAGGACCAGTCTTTGGGGCTCCCTGTGGGCCTGGGGTTATGGGGACGGAGGAGCAGTTCAGGAGCACCAGTGCTGCCCAAGCTAGGGGCCCCCTGGGGTTAACGTGGGCACCCCATCCCTCTGCAGGGGGGAGCCAGGCCTGGGTGCTTCCCTGGTGGGAAGACGCCCTAGAGTAGGATTCCCACAGGAGCAGTGGGGGCGGGGCCTGACCTGCAGTTCAGAGATGGAGGTGAGAGCCGCAGGGCCAGTGGGAACAGCAGCCTGGTCCTTCATTCACCCAGCAGCTGCTCCCTGCAGCCTTCTTTGAGCTGCCCAGTGCTGGTGCCACACACAGGGACAACTCAGTGGTCAGGGACAGGCCCTGTCCTGGAGGAACTCCCACTGTGACCTAGAGACTGATGGATGCGTGACAGTGGTCAATATGAGGTGGAGGTTGGGGAGGATCAGCTGGGCCCAGTGTCGGGGGATCCATCTCCATTCCCAGCAGAGGGAGAAGCCAGGCTGGCAGTAGGAACAGCCTGAGCAAAGGCTCAGAGGCTCGCTGGGGAAGGTGGTGGCAGGGTAGTGAGATACCAGCGAGAGCAGTGTCGGGAGGAGGCTGGAATGTAAAGGGCCTTGAAAGCTGAGGCAAGGCCTTGGGGCTCTGTCATGGAAAAAGGGAGAGATGGTGGCAGTTACTGCTCAGAGCTTTGACCAGGTACCATGCCCGTGGCTGCTGCCATGGCTGAGGTCAGGGGCAGGTGCTGAGGCCAGAGTCCAGGTAAGGGGCTGGGCTGTTGGTGAACCTGGGTAGGAGGAGGCCACTGGGAGAATTTTCTGGTCAGGAGGGCTTGGCTAGGTCCCCAAGCTGGAGAACTATCAGTTAGTCAACAAACACAAAATACACCTCTGGAATGGAAGTTGATTATGTGGAGTATATTCTGTTGTCAGCCGCTGACTTTAGAGAGAACTCACTTTCCTTCAGTCTGCAGCTAGCTATTGTGTCCTCTGTACGCCGAGGTCATGCCCACTGCTGGGGAGATGGTGGTAGATGAGACCAGAGGCCTTGCTCTAGAGGAGGCAGCCGAGAACGATGACCAGACACTGAAGTGTGGACACACTTGTGGGAGTGGGGTTTCATGGTGCTTGAGGGGTAGGCTGCAGGGGTCTGACCTCTTCTGGGGGTTCGGAGAAGGCTGTCCTGGACGTGCCTTGAGAACGGGAGGGTGAATTTGAGCCAGAGTAGCTGAAGGCGAGGTGGCAGGGCAGGGGGCTGGAGGAGGAGGAGAAGCTCTAGATGCCGGAGTTGCCAGCGGGGCTGGGCTTGGGGCCGGGAGGGAGGACGGTGGGCACAAGCCTTTGAGGTTGAAAACAAAAAGTGATGCATGTTCTGGGGGCCCTCAGGCCCTCCCTGCCACTGCTCTTGACCAAACCCACCCTGCCCTGGAGGGGAATGAGGAGGGTTGAAATGGAGGGGTGCTGGCCACTGGTGGAGCTGGAGCAGAGGGTCCTTCCCTTGTAAAGACAGAGCAGTGGCCTGGTGTCCCCAAGCATGTGGACCACCCCATCGCATGCAGGTCCAGAACTAGGTCAGTTCCACTTGGCACATCTAGGTGCAGTCTGTGGGCCGGGCCGTAGGCCTTACTCTGTCTTCGGGGTTCCCTGTCAGGTAGACGGTGGGTACGAATCTGGTAGACTGAGAATCCAGAGGTGTCAGCACTGTGGGGAGGAACTGCCAAGCTCTGGGGGTAGGGAACCCTGGGTCGGGTAGGGAGGAGCACACTCAGGAAGGATGAGGTGACACTGGGCAGAACGAAGTGCAGCGAGGGCAGGGCATGGCAGGGAGAATCCTCAGACATGGTCTCCAGGTAAGAAGTGGTTCCCTGACGAGGACCCGGTGCACAGAGTATGAAGGTGAAGCTGGGCCACCGATAAAGGCCTGAGTGACACACTGAAGAATCCCGACTGGCTCTGGGTATAATGGCAACCAATATTACAAGCTCTCTGACAGCAGGGAGCCCTGTGTCCCTAAGTGTAGCACTGGTCCTGGCTACAGGGCCTTGGACTCTGAAATGGACTGAAGGTGGAGCAGATCTGGGCTGTGAGAGGGCGAGAGGGCCCTGTTTGGCCCAATCTGCATTTTCCTTCACTTAAGGATGCTCATTAGTAACTTAGGCGAACAAGGTTTGGGCCCAGCTGCCATTTCATTGCCTACTGGCTTGGCACAGAGGGTCTGGCAGGATGGGTGCCTCTGGGCCAGCTGGGGAACTGGCCCCGGGGCTGAAGTGTGCAGCACAGGGAAGGCCACCTGTTGGCATGTGCCAGGTGCGTCAGCTGCATTCACAGCACCATCCACCACTCTGTCCCCACCTGGCTGTTGGACAAGAGTGAGCTGTGGTCAGCCATCAGGATATCACCTTCTCAACTGGTCCTATCCTGTCCCCGCCATTTCCCAGTCCCCAACCTTGTTCAGTTGTTCACAACACTGACTACGTTCTGCGTGTGAGTTATTTCCTTATTTCATGCCTACCGTTCTTTTCTGCCAGGCGGTAGTTTTTGTCTGTTTTGTTCACTGATGTATCCCCAGTGCCTAGCATGGTGCCCAGCACACAGGAACCTGGTGTGATAAATGTTGAATGAATGAATAATAATTACTGGCAGGCCTTTCTTGAGGGCTACTGTGCCAACTCTCGGCTGAGAGCCTTACATGTATTATCTGGTGCACTTTTCACAAAGCCCGGTGAGGCAGGGACTGTATTTTTATATCCATTTTGTAGGTGAGGAAACCAAGGCTCAGTGATTTGCCCAGAGTCACCCCACTAGTAGACGGTGGGTCCAGGATAAGAACTTAGGAAGGAGAGTGGGGCACAAGGAGCTATCGTTAAGAACACAGAGGGACTGAACTTCAGGGCCATGGGCCTGAATTTTCTAATACATGAGGGTGAACATGTCACCATCATGGACATATGTCTGACATGGAGAAGGGACAGGAAATAGAGGCCAGGAGCCGTTCAAGGGGGATGTCCTTCTTCTGGGGAAGGAGGCAGGGTGGGAGGGAAGGTCCTCATAGCACTGTGAATCCATTCTTTTCACAATGGCAGAGAGGACAGAAGGAAGTCCAAGCAAGCTCCCTGCGCTTAGCTGTAGGCTGGGCTGGGTCTCTGAGTGGTGCTTTTCGTAGGTTGGGTGCAGAGGGACCTAGGGGGAGTGGAAAGCGTCAGCCCGACTCGACTTGCAGTGGAAGCTAGAGAGGGAAGGAGAGACATGGCCTTTGAAGTCCCTAGATCTCTCTGTGGGCTCACTCCTGGCCACTGAGGAGAGTGGGTCAAGGGGACCGAGTCTAGGGTCTTGGGAGCAGAGGTATGGCCCAGGGCAGCCAAGGGCTTGCACCCTGGAGCTGGTCTGGGACCTCCTCCTCATCAGGCTGCCCCTTGCAGAATCCACACAGGTGACAGACCCTACAAGTGCCCACATCCTGGCTGCGAAAAGGCTTTCACTCAGCTCTCCAACCTCCAGGTGAGTGCCTGCCTCCCTCCTGTGCCCCAGGGACACAGCCACCTCCCCAAAGGGAACATAAGAAGGGGTGGGGCGGGGGGGGGTTCCCACTGCCTCCTCACCCCCTGCTGTGCTCCTCACAGTCTCACCAGCGCCAGCACAACAAGGACAAGCCCTACAAGTGTCCCAACTGCTACCGGGCCTACTCGGACTCCGCCTCCCTGCAGATCCACCTCTCGGCCCATGCCATCAAGCACGCCAAGGCCTACTGCTGCAGCATGTGCGGGCGGGCCTACACCTCGGTGAGTGCCAGCCTGGCCCCAGCTGCCTCCCCACTGTCCCCACTTTGCAAGCAAAATAACAGGCCCAGAGAGGGAAAGGGACTCCCCACGATCATAGGCAATGGCTTCTGCTTCCCACTTCAGTGTCTGTCTGCCCCAGACCGAGCTGGCCACCTTCTGCCTGCCTTTATCCTGGGTTTCTAAGGCCCTAGAATTCTCAAGGTAGTGGTGGGGCCGGGCACCCTGTTCTGTGAGTCAGGGAGAAGAGTCTCCTTGCTTCCTGTAGCTGTAATCCCCATTATGGACACAAGGGGGCACAGTGATTTGGCTTAGTCACTCTCATCTCAGGGAAGGCCTGAATAGCACCAGAAGGGTCATTGCATCCAGCCCTCTGTCCCTGGGTGGGAAAATTCCCCAAATGGGGGCCTCTGGACATCCAGGTGAGTCACTTGAGTTTGTGCTTTAGGTTCTTTAAATATTCTGGTTAACAGACTCTCACATACCCAACATAGGGATCACTGAGCCTCAGGTTCCTCATCTGTCAAATGGATTAACTCATGGGGTTTCTGGCTGGCAGAGTAATGCCAAATAAACATTATCTAGTGCAATGACTTATTCACCTGTTGTTTACTGAACACTCTGCCAGACTCTTGGGAATTGGATACCAGACATTTATTGTCCTCAGGAAGGTTAAAAACTACTGTTGGAGATAGATATTAAACAAGTAATCACCCACATAAACATTTAATGGAAAATTGTGATTACTGCTCTAAAATAGAGTTTCTCAACCTTTTGACGTTGAGCAGGATACCTTTTTAGTCATAGGGCGCTGTCTTGCATCTAGTAGGATGCTAAGCCATGTCCGGACTCTACCAAGTAGGTGCCAGGAGCAATAAGTTGTGATCATTGGAAATGTCTCCATACATTGCTATATGTCCCCTGGGGGTCAAAACTGTCTTTGATTGAGAATCACTGCTCTAAGGATTAAGAGACAGTAGCAGGGGAAACTATAAAATAGAGTTGGGAAGGTTGAAAGGTCCAGATAAGGCTATCTGAGAAAGGAACATGTGTTAGTCAGCTTTCTGTTACTTTGACAAAATACCTGAGATAATCAACTTTTAAAAAATGAAAAGTTAATTTTGGCTCATAGTTTTGTAGGTTTTAGTCCATAGTTACTCCTGTCGCTTTGGGGTCTGTGGCAAGACAGCACATCATGGCTGGGAGCATGTGGTAGATAGAACAAGCTGCTGGCCTCATGATGGCCAGGAAACAAAGAGAGGAAGAGGAAGAGGCTATGGTCCCAATATCCCTTCAAGGGCCTACCCCCAATAACCGAACTTCCTCCCAGTAGGTCCCATAAACTGAGGACTAGTAAGCCTTTAATACGTGGGTCTTTGGGAGACATTGTAGACCCAGACTAGTAGGACATTTTGATGAAGCCTTGAAGGATAATTAAATGAAGAGGAGAAAGAGGGGCAAGAACCTTCCATGTAGAGGACAATTAGTGCCAATGCCCTGGGTGGAATAAAAATGGTGTGTTGCAGGAATTGATTGGGGGGCCTTGGGAGCCATTTGGAGACTTTGGATATTTTTCCAGGTAGAATGAGAAGCTGTTCTACCCCTGAGAGTGTCAGAGAGCACGTTGTTGAAATGTCAGTGTCACTCTGGGTGGGGGTGGGGTGGGGTCATCACAGTCAGGACTTGTCAGGTGCCAGCCAGGGCTGCTCTTGCCCAGTGCTGAGTGTGTGATATTTATCCTCCCTGGAGTCGAGTCTGTGGGGCAGAGGAGAGCTGAGAGGACAGACCTGCAGGACGAGGGCCCCCAGGAAACCCCCCTCAGCCACTGACCTTCAGTCTGTCCCTGTGTCTCCCAAGTCCCACACTCTCAATGGCCCCCTTCACCATCTTCAGTCCCACCTTATCTGAACCCCTAGTTTTTAAAGCAAAACCTAGACATCAATTATTTAATTTGTAAATGAAATCTATGTCTCTAATAATAACTCCTTTTTTTAAAGAGTATTTCCACAGTATCTAATACTTCTATAGAGTCAGTGTTGATGATTTTCATTTCTCCTGCATGTCATAATTTTATTTATTTGTGGTGTTATTTTTTCAGTCTTTATTAATTTTTGCAGTGTTATTTTTTAATCAGTATCCAAATAAGATTCCTATATTGTACTGGGTCAATGTATCTTTTAATCCAGAGTTCCTCCTTTTCTTTGCTATACACTCGCAGAAGAGTTTCCTAGGGTGGCTGTTGATGGGTGCCTGTCTAGGTCACCAGGTATTATCACACTGTCACATCTGAGGGCTTCCTCTGCCACATCTGAGCAGGTCCAGGTATGAGGCCCTGGAGTGGCAGCTGGGGACCCAGAAGGCCACCTTGTTCCTGATCAAGGCCAGCGGGTGATATGGTGTAGCTTGAGGTCAGGGGTCTACAGTGAGCCTGGGTCCCCTTGCTCACCTACTGGTGCTGCCTCAGGACAGACTTAGCAGAGCCTGTGAGGGTCCCAGGCCTGGCTTCACCCCCAGGGTAGGTCCAGTGAGGCCAAGACTCCTACCACCACCTGGGAAAAAAGTAGACACTGGGAAAAGAGTGGTGTCCTCAGCCCGGGCTACATGCTGAGGGCTTTATTCATATCACCATGACAACCCTTCCCTTCCCTTCTTACAGAAGAGGAAACTGAGGCTCAGAGGTGAGATGACTTGCCTAAGATCTCACCACTAAGAAATGGCAGAACCAGGCTCCATGCTGGGTCCACTGCCCACCCCCCACCCACCCTTGTGAGCCCCAGCCAGATGCAGGGACTCGAGCTCTGTCCTGCAGACAGGGCTATGTCTCATGCAGTGCTCCCTGCTAGAGCCAGTTGGTAAAGGCAGCTGACCTGACTTTGGGGAGCCACAGGTGGGCACTACTGAGGGGCGGGCCTGGTGCCGGTCAGTTCCCCCAGACAGCGCTTTGCAGGCTCTGAGCCTGACAGGGCGGCTAGTGCTGATGCTGGCAGTAGGGCCATAGCCCAGAGCCAGTGCTCAGGCCTGGCTGGGCCTCCAGACTGTGGCTGCAGACCACCAGTGTGGCC
This sequence comes from Callospermophilus lateralis, assembly GCF_048772815.1. NCBI lineage: Eukaryota > Metazoa > Chordata > Mammalia > Rodentia > Sciuridae > Callospermophilus > Callospermophilus lateralis. The sequence continues at coordinate 120,406,944 of NC_135311.1, read as the reverse complement.
ACCTGCCAAGGACCCCTGCAGTGGCCACTTCTGAAAGCTGCAGCCTCCCTTGCCTCCTTTCCAGTGGTGACCATTCTGCATCTCACCCTGCCCACAGGAGACCTACCTGATGAAGCACATGTCCAAACACACGGTGGTGGAGCACCTGGTGAGCCATCACTCACCCCAGAGGACGGAGTCCCCAGGCATCCCAGTGCGAATCTCTCTCATCTGAGCCCCACCTGAGGCGCCGCCCGCCCAGCCCACTGGCAGGCTGACACCGGCAGCACCAGGCCCCCGGGCCTCCGGGCACTGCTGATCTCTTCATGACCTTCCAAACCTGCCAGGAAGCTTGGGCCGCAGAAGCCCTGCTTGGTCCAGTCCCGGGCCGGTCAGGCAGGCCAGTTGCAAGGTTCTGGACTGTTTTGGTGGCATCCAAAGACGATCTCAGAGCACTTTGAACCTGTCTGTTGAGTTTTCTTTTTGTTCCCCACCCCTCACTTGCTTCACTTTTTTTTTTTTTTAAGTTTGTTTTGGAAATAACAAAAAAAAAAAAAAAAAAAAAAAAGCTATTTATTGGCCAGGACATTGGTGCTGCTAAGACCGAGAAATGAAAAGGATCAGGCAGATGGATGCAGAGAACCAGAGGGCTGCGTGGGACCTTCTCTGGCCATGGCCTCAGGTCTTAAGGGAAGGCTCAGGTCTGGGGCTCTGGACTGCAAAGGGGTCCCCAGATGGGTGGGAGCCGAGGCAGCTGGAGTTGAGCCCTTTAGCCCTGGTGCCCAGCTCCTACCACTGAGCAGAAGGTGTGGCAGCTACCAGGGCTGTCCAGGCTTCAGGAGGCGGCAAAACGAGGGGCCGGGAGATCTGTAGGACCAAAGGGTGCAGTGACAGGCTGGGCGGCGGGCCCAGGGAAATGGGGTGGGGTGGGCTGGGTAAGACCCGGTCCCTCCCCTGATGCCCTGAAGACCACCCCAGTCTACCTCGGTGCTGGCCAGGAAACCTATCGGCTACCTCTCCTGTCATCCCAGACTGTGGGCAGGGGGATGGGAGGGAGTGGGCCTGGGCCTGGGACCTCCTTCCAGAATTTCCTCCAGATGGGGTCAGCGCCCAGGGTCGGGGAATCCTCAGCCCAGGTGCACCCCTCCGCAGGGAAGGGATCCTTGGGGAGGGTCCCAGGAGCAGACCCTGCCCCCAGCCCCCACAGACACACCCCAATCTGAAAGCCATGCGTGTCCATGTATATAGGAACCATGTACAGAGCCCGGAGAAGCCCTTCCACATCCCCTCGGGAAAAAAAAAAAAAAAAAGAAAACTAGACAGAAACTCATCTATATATTCTGTATCTGGAGTTCCGTTTTGAATATTAACTGTGTTATTTTTATACACTTTTTAAGCCTTAACTCGCCATTGATTTACCAGTTTAACGTTTCCTGGGGTTTCTTTTCCCATGGGGTTCTCTGCCCCCACCCTCGCCCCTTTGTTTGACTTGCGTCGTCTGATACTCAGTATTGTAGCTTTTTGTCCGCATGTTACTGCCCTGTAAATAAGCTGTCATACATACTGTTAACACCCCTTTGCTTTTTTCTATGGGACCTCCAGGCCACCATATTTAGAACTAGTTACCTTATTAAAAAAAAAAAGAAAAGAAAAGAAAAGAGTCTGTTGGCTTCTCAGTCTGCATCTTGGTGGCAGGGAGGTGAGGGCAGGTGTCCCTCAGACACTTCAGGAGAGAAGTTTGCATCCTATTTTAAAAAGGGGGTGGGGAGCAAGGTAAAAATCGAATGTGGGGGAAAAACACTAAAATGGGCAAAAAAAAACTAGGGAATTACAACCCCTCTGCTCTTTGTATTTCTCTGTTGTGAAGAATAAACTGTACCTGCACCTGGGTGGCAGTGGTGTGTGACGTGCTGTGTGTGACAGCGGGAAGGGGCACCTTTCCACGACTCCTCTCCCCTCCCCTCCCCTAACTGGGGGCAAGGAGATGGTGGCTTACTAGGGGCTGGTCTCACCCTAGGGCAGAGCCCCTAGTGCTCTGTACTGAACTGTTAAGTGTCAAGGACATACGTTTACCAGGTCTGTCTAGTTCTAGAGCCTTTGTACATATTCTGGGTCCACCAAGGGGTCTCACTTGTGCTCCTTTCTGAGGAGCACTGCACCCTCTGGGGGGTCCATCATGAGTGCCTGGTTTGTGGAAGCTGTTCCAAGTTTGAAGGGAACAGACTTTCTTCAAGAGGTCCCCTCCATGCACATTTCCCCCCACAGGGGAGCCAGTGTTGTGACTGCATAGGAGGAGAATGAAGGAACGAATCCCCCCAAGTTTATCAAGGCTGGCCCTGTGGAGCATCATGGGGTAACTCAGCCACAAACCACTGTGGAGCTCATCGTTGGGACCTCTTCTGAGTCCTCACGGTCTTCATGGGTCAAGGCTTGTCGGCAAGTGACAGAAGGTCCAAACTCCTAGGACAGCTTCAGCATCCAAAGAATGTGTCGCTGGCTCTCCACTGGCTCTTCATCCTCAGGTTCCTGTGGGGTCAACTCCAGCCTACAGTCCTGCGCTGCCAGCAGCCATCCTGTCCCTTTGTCAGAAGCCCCAGCAGGGGTCTCATGGGGTCTTCCTCCTTCTGGCCCAGGCATGGTATGTACCGGTTTGGCTAGGGCCCATAATCTATGGCTGGAGCAGAGAGTGAATCCTCCATCCAAAGTATGTCTTCCCAAAAGGAAACCAAGAGTGCGTTGCCACAGAAGGGGGAATGAATGGGGGGAGCCCAGAACCAGCATGTTTTCATTAATCTCAAGGCCTCTTTTCTTGCTCTGAAATTGACCTTCCACAGCCTACAACGCCTGGAGGGGATGGGCTCTGGCAGCTATATGGTATCATATGACCCCATTCCAGCCTACAGCTGATTGGCCAGAGGTTGGCACCTGACTGAGTGACTCTATCCATGGTTATAGCTAACTGTGTGCTGGGGCTGTCCTGGCTCTGGAGGGCAGATCCTGTGTATCTCTTCCCAAGGGAATTCTCAGTAAATGCTGGTAGCTTATAATTGACCACGGTGGGATTTATACCATGGAAAATGGTAAATGCTAAAAATCAGGGCTTTCTTTTTCCTTGAAGAGCCAGTTGCTATTTACTGGCACACCACTAGATGAAACTGCTTTAGATCTCCAGTCCATGAATCAGGAACAAATTAGGAGAAGATGGGCACCTGAACTGGAAGACCCTATAGCTAGGAGTTGGGGTATCTGTGTGGGTCCAGACACAAGCAGAACAAAGAAGGTAGGAGAAAGCAGAAATGGACAGAGGAGATGGAGAGCTAGTGACAACCTCGGTTCCTCTAGCCATGTTGCCTTCCTGTTTGTTCTGGAAACCCTGAACTTAGGTTCTAATGGGGGAAGTGACTTAACCTCTTCATATCTGATTTCCTCTTATGTAAATGGGATGAATAATGGTGAACAATTTATAGTGTGGATGTGAGGATAAAGTGAATCAATACATGTTTAATGCTTAAAGCTGTGCCTGGTACACGAAAGTACCCCCAAAATGTAAATGTCATTATTGCTATTATTAGTCTTAGCTCCATTGGATCTATGTTCCTTATGATCATTGATTCCTAAGAGACTTGAAGATGTTCTGGTATTTGCGGGGGTGATATCTGAGCTGGCATGAGAGGGTGGGGACCTGGGACAGATGAAGATTCTGTATTTAGCAGTGATACTTGGGACTGAGAGTTGTATTTTCATCTGCTTGCCTGGGGAATATGTGAGCACCCCTGTCTGTGTGGGCCCCAGGATAGGTACTGAGGACAGTGGTGGGGGCCACAGAATTAGCTACAGAGGAGTTTTTTTCTCCCTGTCAAACCTGTCTCCAACCCAAGTCCTTCTATAATCTCTGCTCCCTCCTTAGGCCTCTGGGATCCATAGGAGGGAGCCATTCTCAAGAAGCTGCCAACACCGCTCTACTCTGCCCTGCCTCAAGCCCCTCCCCTTCCTCTGGAAGGTCTTCATCAGCAGCACATGGCTGCCCAGAGCCTGGGATCAGGAAATTCCCAATTTACCATGTTTTCCCCTGTAAAACTCTGTTCTTGGGTGAATTTCTTGCACTCCATGAATTTGCTAGGAAAGGGCAGGCAGAGAGAGGAAAAGGACAATATCTGTCCTCTGAAATATCACCAAAACCCCTAAGAAGGCTATATGTGAGGAAACTGAGACTCAGCCCAGGTAAGGAACTTGTCTACATCACACACACAGAAGAGCAACGGGTTCACATCCAGCTCTCACTGGCTTGTGGTCAGCTCTCCCACCGTCCAAGGGTGTTAAGGTTGGTGAACTCTGCAGCAGAAGGTGGAGGATAAACATTGCCCCACCAGGGGAAGGCACGTGACAACTTGGTCAGCCAACAATGAATGACCTTTTCTTGGGCACACCTGGCTTGCCCTTTCTCTCATCCAGAGTCCACAGGGACTGAGTTTTGCTCATCTATTTTCGGTAGAAGGAACTGGGAAACTTTGAACTGCTTTTGAAAGGAGAGATTTCCTCTTTTATCATCAATACTTGAACTTGCCTGTAAAAATTTTCAGCGTCTAAGATCTTCAGGGCCAGGTAAATAGCTGGAATTGCTGTCCTACCTGCAAACAGCGGAGGCTGCTAAAAATTCAAGGTCAGTGAGAATGTTCCAAAGAAAATACTGGAGACCCACAGTGAAGTCCTACTCCCTCAGGACCTCAGTTTCTCCAACTATCTGACAAAATCTCCAGGGCTTCCAGTGGCCACTTTCTTTGGAAGGTCTGATGACTTCCAGCCCCCACTCAGAGCCTGTGTTTGTTCCCATAGTTTGAAGAGTCAAGTGCAGGTGTGGATGAGGAAAATTACCTCCCAGATTCTGGCCAAACAGCCTTACCAGCCCAAGGTCAGGAATGTAATTTTTTATTTTGGGTGTTGCTGGGGACTGAACTCAGGGCCTCACACATGCTAGGCAAGTGCTTTTAACTCTGAGTCCCATCCTCAGCCCACAAATGTCATTGTGTGTGTGTGTGTGTGTGTGTGTGTGATTTGATTATAGTAGAAAAGGCCCATGTGGACAAATTTGGAAAAACTTATCTATTATAATAATACTCACATATGTACACGCCATGCTTATGGGCAGGGAGGTAAAAAGGGAGAGCCAATGACCAGGATGCCTCCTGTGTTTGTCCCTCTATGGCTCATTCTCAAAGTCAACTGGATTGAGGGTGGAGTGGGGTCAGACAAGAGTCCTGCCTCTCCCAACTGCTGATGCCACTACACAGATCCTCAGCCTCTGGCGATTATGTTCCCTCTTTGTGTCTCAATCTCGTTTAAAAGCGAGTGGGGCGTGGGTGGGGGGAGATGAGGTAGGGATAGAACATCACTTGAGGAGGCATCAGGTGAATTCTGGACGGTCACAGAGGTGTTTTGGTTGTGTTTCAGCCCACATTGAAAGTGAGGGAAGGGCGCACAGGAGCGGAGCTGGTTCTTTTCATTCAATCTTTCTCTGTCCTCCAAAGTATCATGTGGCTTCCAGAAAGAAGCCAACTGAAGGAAGGGTCTCTCCCTCCTGTAACTCCTAGTCCACAGTCATCTGGTGTCAAAGTGCCCGGCGGCTGGCGCTAGTCGCGCAGGATCGCGTACTCCTTGGGCGCAGAGAGCAGACGGGGCCGACGAATCTCAGGGCGTGGGCCGATTTCCGGGCTCCAACAGAACTCGGGCGATAGCACCTTGGCGGGCTTGTGCAGCCAGAAGTATTTATTGAGGTGGCTCTCGTCGTGCCAGAGCGCCTCGAGGCCGCGCTCGCGGTCCTGCTGCTGGGCGCGCGCGCAGTGAGCCGTCAACCTGCGCACCGCGGCCACGCTACCCCCGAACAAGGCGGCGTGGTAGTAGAAGTCGCCCTCGCCCTGGGCCACTGCGGCGGCTGAGCGCGAGTCGCGCTCGAAGGGGAGCAGCCACCGCGGCCAGCGGTAGTGCCAGGCGTGCAACTGTGCTACTGACTCTGCCAGCGCCTCGGGCCCAAAGGCGCTGCTGAAGTGCTGGTCCACGTCCATGCAGAAAACGAAGTGCGCCTCGCGCCCTAGACGCCCTCCTAGTGCCTCGTGCAGCGTGCGCATGCGTGCCATGGACACGTCCTGCCAGCGCCGTTCGCGCACCACGTACTGCACTCGCAGCTGACGGCCGGGGCCCAGCGCCACGCGAGGCACAGCAGCGGGCCTCTCGGTGAACACATAGTACACCACGCGCTGGCCCACCATGAAGTGCTCCTCCGCGGACTCCAGAAAGCGCGCCAGGTACTTCTCCAGATACCTGCAAAAAAGTCAGCCTGGCTGGCTGCCCTTCCGCACTCGCCACCCCTGCCTGCATTCGTGCTTCCCAGTCTTGCCCACACCGGCTCCGCAACTCCAGATCCCCCAAGCCTCTTTCAATCTTGGAGAGGCGGGTTAAAGATGGTGCAAGTTGCCTGCACCGTCTTCTCTGAATATACTTGCCTCTGACCGCCCGGGTCCATAGGGTACCAGGGAAGCTATGCTGTGCTGGCCTTTGGAGGACTGACAGTGATCGCCTCTTTAGTGCTCTAGGCCTTCCATCAAGAGGTCCCAGAACTTGGTGCTGCCACGAATTGAGGAAACCCAGGCTAGTGGCATAGAGAGGCTCCGGCTGGTCATCAGCCCTTGGTCTCCTAATGGAGACCAGACATTTGAGAGCAGTGAGGAGCCCTTGGGGCTGAGCCCTCTGAATTCCTGGCATACTAGATCATGCTGTAAGAATAATACATTGTTTTAAGTCATTGAGTTTGTAGAGTGCTTCAAATACTGGAAACGTTGTTATTACCAGCTCTTAGGATACTAGAGTTTTAAAATGAAAGTAATAATAATGCCTGATATTTTGAACATCTATCACTGTAGCAGACACTTTGAAGTCAATGTGCATTATCTCATTTAAAGAGCTCTAATAAATCCCAGCTACTTGGGAGGCTGAGGCAGAAGGATTGGAAATTTGAGGCCAGCTTCAGCAACTTGGTGAGACCCTTCTCAAAGTAAAATAAAAAGGGATGGGGGATGTTGCCCAATGGCAGAGTGTCCCCTGGGTTCAATCTACTGTACTATAAACAAAGCTCTAACAACTTAGAAAAGTATACTTGATTGGTAAGTGGTGGTAAGTAGTACAGCCAGGATTTGAATCCAACTTGGCATTGAAGCTTGTATCTTTTCTTGCACTTGCACTATTCTTGGTGGGACTGTGGGAAGAGGAATCAAGGATCTTGGAAACTTCAACATTCCAGGGTGCTAGACTTACAGGGTCTTGGAACTCCAGACCTCAGGATCCTGGAATTTCTGTTCCTTGAGACTCCATACCTGGAGGCCTGTCCATTGCCTGGCCTATCAGTTCTTTGATTGACCTCCTCTCCTGTGATTCTGTTCTCTATCCACATTTACCCATGCACTCCTGTGGCCACTCCCTCAGGCTGGACATCATTAGCCTCCCATCTTCAAAACCGCAGCCTCACCCACGCCACTGTGTAGGTTCCTCATTCTTCTAGCTCACTTGCTCTGATTCACACCCCTCACAGTCCTGCCTCACTGAGCCCTCTGATCTGGTGGTGTTCCCACTTCTTAGTCTCTGTCACCTCCTTCCTCTGTGTACCTTCTTTACACGCTCAGATTCACTCCCTTGCAACCCCTCTAGCTCTCCAGCCCCTCTCCCTCCATCTGGCTTTCCTGGCGAGACCCACTATACTGTGTGCTATGGCTGATCTGCTGCCTCCAGCAGCCAGTTCTGTCTCTCTGTTTGCCCAGTTGCTCTTTCCCTCTTCTCCCCTCTCACCTGGAAGACTCCACCATTTCCTCATCAGTGACATGCCACTTCCTGGTGGACAGCCCTAGCCCCTAAGCAGGTTCCTTTTGGCAAATAGTTCTGAGCCCCTGGCTGGGTGGGCTCCATGATATTGGTGTCCAGGGAAGAAGGGAAGGGAGAGAATATTCCTGAATTCACCCTGGGAGTCTGGTACAAGGGTGCAGCCTCCAGCTGCACTTTGGGATCCAAGGCCCAGGGCCACGGGGCCACATCCCTCCCACTCCCTACTGGACAGTGGCGCTCCCCTCCCCAGGCTTACCTGCCGACAGCAAAGACAGTCAGCCCAATGGTGAGGTTCTGCCGTCTGGCCTCTCGCTGGGCTATATCTGGGTCGAAGGTGCCATCCCAAATAATGGGGGCCCCCCAGGAAGTACAGGTCAGGACTTCAGGCCGGGCCCTGGCCAGGACAAGGATGGAGAGAGCTCTAGTCACCCACTCATGGATACATGATTACTGCCACCTTTTCTAGGGACCTAAGATGCATCAGACCAGTCCCTGCCCCTAGGTCAGAACCACCCCTAGACAGTTAAAGGAGAAGTATGACCCAGTGGGCCCCTGGGGTTGGGGGTGCAGTGCCTGGATCTGTTGGAATAGCACTTGAAAGTAGGACAGGGACCTGGGACAGAGGTCTAGGTTTGTGGGCATTCTCAGAGTGGGGGGAAGGGGGGAGGGTAACTCCTTACCAGGGACGCAGGACACCTGTGAAGTTGTCTTTCATCAGGAGCATTGTGGCTGAAGGGCAGACACCCATGGGGATGAAGACTTCCACATGCCTAGGGGGTGGGGGCAGCAGGAAGTGGCATGTCACTTGCTCAGGAGGGAGGGCTCACAAGGACACTTGCCCAGGCCAAGCTAGCCACCACCCTCCATCTCTCAACAAGGCACTTGGAAAGAGCCACTTTAAATGCGACCCTGGTGGTGGTCCCATCTCAGGTGCTGGGGAAGGGATTTTTACCTGAGTATAGGGAGCCAGTTCAGAAGGAGCAACCCTAAGAGGCCAAGTGCAAGCAGGATCAGTCGCCAGAAGGTTCTTTTCCTGGGCCTGGAAGGCAGGGGGATCAGCAGCCCATTTACACACACACACACACACACACACACACACACACACACGCACATGCAAGGTAGAAATCATTTTTGTGATTTCAGTGCTTCATTTTATTTTGAGTAAGAATAACTGTTTACATGGTATAGACATTCAAAAGGATGAAAGATAGATAACACTGAAAAGTTCCTTCCTGTTCCTCCGCATGGAAACAGCTAGAGTGACCAGTTTCATGTCTTTCCAGCAGTGGTCTGTGCATACACAGGGACGGGTGAATTTGGTGGCAAGTACTCTCACTTCCTTTCTTTTAGTCCCCCAGAAACGGTAGCACAGTGGACATGCTGTCCTGCACCTTTTCTTCCTCACTGACCAGTATGTCTGAGTTATCATCTCAGCACTTAGAGAACTCCCTCACCCTTTTGTCCAGCTGCCTGATGTGCCATGGAGTGGACATAGCCCCAGCTGCCTAACCAGGGCTCGTCTGATCCTTTCCTCTGGACAATAGTGGTGCAGGTCATGACTTTGGGCAGGCACGGAGGACAGGAGCATCAAGGCTTGGGGGGCTTAGCCTGGGGAGGAATGAGGATGACCTTGGACAAGGGAATAAGCCAGAGAAGGCTACCGGCTAACTTATAGGTTGGTGGCTGGGAGTGAAGAGCTGTCTGGGACCTAGAGATGAGGTCAGGCTGGCTGTGGTCAGAGACCATGTGCCTGTGGCAGCCCCAAGCCAGGCTGGGGGAAGAGTTCCTTCCGCAGACCTTAGTGGCCTAATTGCTGGCTTAGGGGAGGTACATTTGGAATTTGTCTATGGTAAATCCAGGAAGGGTCTCAAATGTTGAGAATCTTCTGGAACCACATGGTAAGGAGCAGACACGGGGGCCAGACCCTCAGGTTTGAACCCCAGCTCCACCACCTCTAAACTCTCTGAGCTCAGGCAAGGCCTGACACTCTGCCCATCATTCTTATCTGTGAGATGGGGTAGTAAGCCCGCAGAGGGCTGCCGTGGACTCTGAGATAACATGAGCTCTGAGTGATTAGAATGAGGGGCTTACACACCGTAATCGCTCCCTCCACTGTTGATGACGACTCTTCCTAACAGATCCTCATCATGCCCTGGGCAGCCTCTAGCTCTGCCCCCTGCCCTACGAATCCTTCCAAACCCCAGCTCCCCTGCTCTCTTTCAAGAAGGCTGCCTGCCTCAGACCGTCCGCCCCTGCCTTTTCTGCTACTCTACTTGAGGGATGCTTGAGAGACGAACCCAGGAGAGGCTCTGAAAACCTTGGAGTGTGTGTGTGTGTCCACTTGGACACCCTGTCAGCACACAGCACCTCCTTCTATTCATCTAGTCAACCTGAAACCTGTGGCCCCCAACCACTCCCTCTGCTGCATCCACTGTCTGCTGTCAGCCCCTGGGTTGGGTTGACTTGTCCTTCTTGATCTCGCCCCTTCCCGTCCCTCCACCCACTGCAGCCTCCATCATGATCCTAGCCTGATCATCTGTCACCAAGACCATTGCAGGAGTTCCCTCGTTGCTCCCTGTCACTCCCTGCACAGCCCCCAGAGCCATCTTGTAAAACATTAACCTCCTTTCATAGTGTCTGTGTCACACAAACAGGTAAATCCTCGAAGAGATGCCTTCAGTAGGCAAACATATGGAAAAATGTTCACCCCCACTAGTAATCAAAGACATACAAATCAGAGCAAGGTGGTCGGTTTTGCCTATAAAATGAACACTTTAAAGAAAGACATAATGAAAACAGCCCAGCTTCCAGCACACAGTGAGGCAGGCTCTCTTATGCTTGCTGGTGGCTGTGTGGATGGTTGGGCCTTGTGGAAAGTTTCCTGGCTGTGGGAATTGAACTCTTCGAAAGCTCATTCCCTTTGATTCAGTAACCCCAGTCGCTGGGAATCTGTTCAAAGGAGGTAGCCTTCAGTGTGGGGAACAAAGGGTGCACATGGAGAGAATCATCAGATTCTGTCTAGACATGCTTTCTACACGTCCAGATGGAGCACAGGCACAACCTTAGGCACTCAGAGGTGTGGAGCCAACATGCAGTGTGGGGTGGGGACTGAGAGGACAAGTGATGTGGCAGACTGAAAGCATGAAAGAACCAGTGCTCAGTGAATGTTGAGGAGAGCGTGCATGAGGTGTGGAGGATGAGCAGAAGGGTGGCCTCGAGCCCTGACAGAAAGTGAGGAAGTCGGGAGGCTTCCTGGAGGGGGTGACCTATCAGCTAGGACCTGAAAAATTAGAAATTATTCAAGCAAAGGAGGAAGTGAAGGGGGAAGGGCGATCATGAGCAGGAAACACAGTGAGGAGATGGAATAGAGCTGGGTGGGGTTGCAGGGCCTTCTGCCAGGCCGCCAGGGCCCACACTGCAGGCTCAGGGCTTTGGGCTTCATCTTGAGGGCCATGGGGAGCCTGGGAAGGTATTTCTTCCAGGGAGTGCCACAGCCAGAGTTTTATTTGGAAAATAAAAAATGTGTACCTAGTCTGAACTGTGGAGCCCGGACAGGGTGTGCTGGGAGAGAGGGAGGGGCTGCAGGGAGGCAAGAAAATGAGGTGGAGGTGAGGACATCTGTGCCCGCTGTGGGAGCTCTGGGGAGCACGGCAGGTGTGGGGGGCTGGGTGGGGGAAAGTAGGTGGTGAAGGGCTGTCAGGCAGGTGGAATGAGCAGCACTTGGCCACCAGCTGGAGGGACAGGGCTGTCTGCTTTTTTGGTTGTGGTAGAAGCCCAGAAGGCAGTTGGGCTCGGGAGAGAGTTCTGGGGGGCGCTCCAGGAGGGCAGGGGTGCCATGGGAAAGAGCATGGAGGGAGAGGAGGCCGGGCCCAGGCTTGGAGGGAGACTGAGTGGGGAGTGGAAGGTGCTGTGTGGGTGACTTCTCAGAAGCTGAGCTGTAAGCAGGAAGGACACAGGATGGAAACTGGAAGGGGCCAGGGCTGGGGTCAAGGGAGCTGAGTGTTTATTTGACAAGAGGGAGACCATCTTGCTGACTGCTGCCTAGAAAACATCCACAGAGAGGCGTGTGAAGTCACAGGGACACTCACCATCTGAGCTGGTCAGGTACCACTCAGGCAAACCTGAGAAAGGCCCCAGCATCTGGCCAGAGTGACTGGCTAAACACATTGTCATGGAGACCCTGCAGTCACACAGGAAAATGCGTACCCTGGAGCGTGAAAGGAAAAAAAGCAGGATCTGAAAGTGATGGCAATTTTGCAAGAATGAAAAAGAGTCTGAGTAAAGGAGAAAACTCTTTTTATATTGCTTTTTTTTTTTTTTTTTTTTGGTACTGGGGATTGAACCCAGGGGCACTTAACCACTGAGCCACATCCCCAGCCCTTTCTATATTTTATTTAGAGACAGAGTCTTGCTAAGTTGCCTAGGGCCTTGGTAAGTTGCTGAGGTAGTTTTAAACTTATGATCCTCCTGCCTCAGTCTCCTGAGCTGCTGGGATTACAGGCCTGCACCACTATTCCCAACTATATTGCTTTTATAAAGAAGAAAAATACAGGGTTAGCAATTTACAAGGAAAAAAGTTATTGTATTGCCTCCTTCTGACTTCAGGACAAAGTCTATGTCCCTCAGTGCTGCCTAAGGAGCCTTCAAAATCTGAGCCCCCCATTACTGCATTTCATTGTTCCCCTTCCTCTCTTCCTGCCTCTAGGCATGGACACTCCACAGTGGACAGTCCAGGGATGTTCTTGGGGCATTGTTTGTAAAAGCAAATGGATATCAATAGCCTCAGTGTTCACCAGTAGGAAACTGGATGAAAGAATCATGCATATCTATTTAATGAAAGTTAGCGTGGCCCCTAAAAAGAATGAGGTCGATAATAAGAGACCCTAATGTGCTAAGTGGAGAAGGAGTAATAGGACTCCGTGTGGAGGCAGATCTCACTTCTGTGAGGAAAGGCTCCTAGGCTGTATGTCCATGAACTCACACATGTATATCCACGTTCTATAAATGTGTAGCGAGAGTCTAGACAGAACAGCATGGGCCATCGATATAAAATGTGAGCCACATAGGTGATTTAAAATTTCAAGGTAGCCACATTAAAAAAGTGAAAAAGAAACAGGTGAAATTAATTTAAATAGTATTTTTATTGAACAGAACATATCCCAAACATCTTTTCAACATGTACTTGATATAAAAATTATTGAGCTATTTTCCAGACTTGTTTTGTGCTGTGTCTAAACACTCAACCCAGCATATATGTTAGGCTTACAGCACACTGTGGGGGCCCGTCGGCCCATGTGGCTTGTGGCAGTTCTATGTTGGACAGTGTGGATTTAGAGGAGAGGCATCAGCTGTTTGTTGGTGGTGAACTCAGTGGAGGGTGAAAGGGGCGCCACACCCCCACCTCCTCCCTGACCGTGTGCAGTGAGCATCGCTCCTTCTGCTATGTACCAGCTAGTTGCCTCCATCAGGCTCTGCGTGCCTGGAGCCCCTGATGGGGCTGATCTGGGCATCGTGAGTGCAGTGACCTGCGGGCATTGGTGCTGAGCTCTCTATTTGAGGGTCTCACAGCATCTCAAATACATTTGGCCAAAAAGGAACCCTCGATTTTCTTTAGAAACCTGTACCCACTCCATCTTCTCCATCCTGGCAAGTGACACCATGATCATTCCTCTGCCCTATTGCACACATGCCTTGGAGTCTCTCCTGAGGCCTCTTTTTTTCCCATTCTCCACATCTAATTCTCCAGCAAGCCCATGCCCCACCAAAAACACACTCAGTCTGTCACTGGCCTTCCCCCCGCTTCTCACTGCACTCCAGGCCATTGTGCCCCACACCTGGACGATTCCCCGCTACAATCCATTCTCCAGAATGATCTTTCAGAATGTTAGTGGATCCCACCCCTCCCCTTGCCAAGGTCTTCTGATGATATCTCACTGCTCTTAGAAAAAAATCCACACCAGGACCGCCTCTCTCCCCCAGCTCTGGGTGGATCTCCCCCATTCCTACGCTTGCCGCCCAGCCACGCAACACATCTTGGCTGGGTTCCCACTGCCTGTTCCTCGGGACTCAGCTACAACTCTTTGCACTCCCTCCTGCACCCGTCTCGATCCTTCACCTTCTGAGTGAAGATGACTTCGTGTCCAGTCCCATCTTTGTTCAGACCGCTTTCCCATCCTCTGCCAGTCAGGTTGCTGGCTTCCTCAACACCTCCCATTCCCCTCCCCAGGAGGTTCCTCTGGCCCTTGCCAACCTGTGAGGGCACAGTCTTCCCTGTGGGGCTGAGTGCCCCTGATTCATCAGCCTTGGTACTCTGCCCCAAAGCCTGGAACCTGCCTCATACTTGGTGTTATTAAATAATGAATAATTTGTTCAGTAAATGGCTGGGGTGCTTTCTCTTCATCCTTTCCCAAACTATTACTCATTTGCTTTAAACTCCATTTTTCCCAGAATTAAGTCTGCACTCATTAATAATCCCAGACACTGCTAAGACATGTACAGAATTCAGTCTGTACTCTACTGTCTTGTTGAAGTCTGACCACAGTCCCTTGCAGAGGGCACCAGGATTATTTCCACCTTGGGAGTGAGGAGATCAAAGCTCAGAAAAAGTTAAATCACTTCCTCGGCATCACAAGCTGGCAGGAATGAGTCTTGAGTTTGGGTCTGACTTCTAAGCAAGGCCTTTAATGGCATTTGGGCTCCTTGGGACTGGACCCCTGTGCAACCCGAGCACCTATCACAAGGGTGCCTGGCTCCTCCCAAGTGACCTGTGGCCAGTGGCCAGTGTCTCTCCTGCAAGAAGTCTCCCCTTCCACACTTTGTCTTTGGCCCCCTCTGGACTCCTGGAAGACTGGCCGCAGCTGTGCTTTTCTGGTTTCCGGAAGCCTGAGTCCGTGGTTCTGGCAGCCGGCAAGTTTGGCCGGGCTGCAGGGGTAGGAAATGGCAGGAGCTGGCCACTCACTCTCTGCCTTATCGACTTTCTTGACCCTTTTAACCAGCCCCCAGCCCCGCCCAACCAGGGTGGGACAAGCCAAAGTTTTTCTTGGGCACTGGTCTGTCAGGGTAGCCAGGCAGAGCTGGTCCTGAGTGGACCAGGCAAGCTCACATGGTCAGCTCAGGGTGAGTGCTGGTGCCCAAGCCTGGGGTTGGGACCCACCAGCTCCACCCACTATTCCTGTGCCCCAGTCTGGAGCCCTTACCCTATAGGTACCTGCCTGACCCACTCCTCCACATTCCTTGGTCAAATAGCCTCAAAAGGACCTGTCTGGCCCTGTTCCACCAGCAGAAGGTGGTCCCTCAAGCCCCGCCCATGCCCTGCTCTCCCTCCTCCCTTTCAGGATCAGCCATTAGTCCTCCAGGAAGAACAAGTTCCTAGTCCTGGACAGTGAGGCCCACCGGGGGACTAAGAACCTCTCTGGCCTTTGCTCTCTACCTCACCAAGAGAAGAGGAGGCACCCAGCTCTTCTCCAGGTACACAGGTCTCATACCCCACATGGCTGTGTGAGCCACCTTTTCCCAGGGCTTGTGGCTCAGATGGTTCTCGGCTAGCTAAGATTGGTGCCTCTCCTTTGACTGTTCTGACCACCAGACTGCACCTCTCACAGGTTGGCTGTCCCACTGTCCCCACTCCCTGGCAGTTCCCCACTCACCTCAGTCCTTCCTTGAGAGCCATAGAAAGGAGCCAGTGGGGCAGCCGCCACGAACTTTCTCAGCTCAGAGCTGGGGAAGAAATGACCTCTTTCCCGTGGTAGGGACAAACCAGCTCCTTCCTGCCCCTAGCCTCAGGAGCCACACCCACAGAAGCAATCAGAGATGGGCGTAATGAAGGAAGCTGGTTCCAGGGTAGGGTGGGGGGTGGGTAACCCCCCAGGGGCCAATCACCTGCTAGAGGGTGGATCTGATACAGCCAGCTCTGGTTGGCCAGGGACTTGGAGCTATTTGTACAGACTTCTTTTCCCTCCCCAGGGGTCCTAAGCCCTCTTCAGAGTCTTGTTCCTGGGACTGGCAGGGAACTGGGTGAGAAAGGGCTAAGGTGTTCCCATGGGGGAGAGCCCTGTTCCACAGAGCCCCAGCTAGAGCTGAGGGTACTGGGCACTGTGACCTTGAGCAATCCACTTCTCCTCAAGAAAGTGGGATACACATGCCCAACACTCAGGCCAGTGTGAGATAAGATCAGGGCTGTGGAACAGTTCTGTGAAGCTCACACTACCTGTTTTCAAAAATGCAAGTTGTGTTCCATCAGAGGTACAGGAAATTAGTTTAGTGGATTGTGATCAAGATTTTAAAATGTTGAAATAAGATTGAAAAAACAGCATCAGAATGTACAGTACGCATCTGACAGAAAGGTGTTGTTGCATGAAATTTTGGTTCTATTTTAAGTGTGTAGGCACCATTGGGAAATATTTTTTAAAACTAAAGGTCAAGATGGAAAGTTAACCAATTTCTGTGTAAAGTATAAGCAACAGGAGCAAATGTATTTTTAAGGAAGCACCCTTTAAACTTGCAATAGATTCCCACTCTAAGAGTGGGACCAATAAAAATTAAACAAAGGAATGAATACACACATATCCCCCTTATTTACTCACTGAGAATGTTTTTAGAATAAAATATTAATTCTGAGCCTAAAAAACAAAACTCCAACAACCTTACAATAGTGAAGAAAACAAATGTTTAGCTGTGAAAGACCATGCTGCAGTCACCATATTCTCTTAAAGTAGTGGTTTTCATTCACTCTCTTCATCACACACATACCAGCAAACTGGGGTGGGGCCTGGTTTTCATTTTTCCCAGGAGGTCCAGAAGCAGAGAGACCTACCCAGAGGGCTGCTGGCTGCAGTGCACCTGTGCACATGCCCTGTGTGCCTTAGCAGAGGGAAGAGGTGCAGGCGGCTTCCTGCTGCGGTCCCCATCCTGGTCGCAGGACTCTCCACTCAGGCAATTACCCAAGCCTCCCTGAACCCTCTGGCTTCCCAGTGTTCCCTGCCTCTGGGACACCAAGCTTTCCAGGCCCTGGTCCTACTGGATACCAACCAGTTTGTTTCTCCTCCTCCTCCTGCAGGAAGTTACATTTTAACAGGCTCTCCAGAGAGGAGTCACCAAGATAGGGAGGGTATTGGTTCTTAAAAGTTACTGTGACTAATCCGATTCAATACAGGTGGGGCTGAGCTTCAAACCCACATTCCTAACAGACACTTTAAGGAAAACCCCAATCCTGGGGAAGGAGCAGTGAGGCAGTAGTCTCCTTACTGCCCCATTCATATCTGAGGACAGATTCCTTTCTAGATGCCCAACCCAGCCACTGCTGGCCACATACACCTCACCCAACGTAGCCAGCATGGACCAACTCATCTGCATGTCCAGTCATATTATCTGTGCCCTCCCACACTGCCTGGTCTGGAATGTCCTTCCTCCTACTTTAGGCAAGGCTTAGGTGTCACCTCCTCTGTATAATCATAAAATAGGCTTGTAAAGTACTGAGTGAACCAGAGGCATCCAAGGGCTCTTCTGGACACAGGGCAGCTCTCTCCAAGGCCATCTGCTGGGGAATGAAGTCTGGGTTCTGGCCCAGGTGTTCCAGATGCTGCTGGCCCACCAAATCTCCCAGGGGGACTCAGAGCTGAAGGGGCTTCTGGACCCTCCAGCTCTAAGGGACACCATGTGAACTGGGGCTAGGAGCAACCTCAGATGATCTGGAGTCCCAGCCAAGCATGAAGGATATACTGTTCAGGTGAGGTGGATGTCTCTCCTTCAACCAGGGTCCATTCCTTTTCCTTATGGGTGAAAAGTAGCCATTTGGCTTCAGACTGATATCCCCAGGGGAGAAAGGCACAGAAGAGGCAGATTTTGCAAATTTATTTTTAAAAAAACAAAAAGGTTAAAAAAAGTCCTTCATTTCCAACCTTGCCTGGGGGTGTGGGTGGGGAATAGAACAAGCTGAGAAAGGTGCCCACCCCTTCCTGTGAAGAGTCCAACTCTTCCCCCAGGAGCCTGCAAGGACAGGGCAAGTCAGAGGAAGGTCCTCACCCTTCCTGCCCTGCCTCCTCCTCAGGTAGCTGTAACTGCTGCTAGGAAGTTTTATAAGCTAAAAAGTGTGGGAGTGGGAGGTCAAAGGCTGCCTTCTTCACACCAACAGTGACTGGCTGCTCTCTCCCTGCTTAATTCTCTGGGCCCCCACCACTTGGGTTCCCAGGGTGGGCAGGCAGGCAGACCCAGAGGCTCAGCTGATGTGCCCAGCCCACGGGCAGTTTCCTTAATGCTGTTTGTGAGGCAGCAGGGCAGTCAGGGGACGTCACAGTGTGGGGAGGGGCTTAGAGACCTCTTGACTCCTCTGGAGGGGGACTTGCCTCTCCCTAGAGGCTGCCCTTCTTTTCTATTCCCCATCCTCAGGCGGAGTGGAGTCCAGGACAAAGCACTAAGTGGCCATTTGCTACAAAACACCTGGAGATGCCAGAGGGCAGCTGTGGACTGTCAGTCAGTCCAGGCTCCCACAGTCACACAGTCACACACACAGCATTAAGGCGTCTATGCCAGCAGGCACGGCCAACCTGGGCCCAGCTTCTCTCTCTCCACCTGCACCTGGTGTAGGGAAGCCCCTGGCTGCTGCCGAAACAGGCTGAAGGGGAGAAGCTGGCAACGGAAGGTTCACCAGGCCTGGAGAAGGAAGTGGAGGAAGGAAGGCAAGGGCGCTCCAGGCCTCGCTCAGGCCTGCTGGCTGCCCTTGGAAGGAACCCAACTTAGGTTGGGAAGCCCTGACCATAAACCCCCTGGAAAACGGGGGACAGAGAGAGGGGAAGAGAGCGGGGCTAGAGTACTGGGACTTTGGAAGAAGCCAGTGCTATCAATATATACAAGCATAAAGCCCCATCTTCTGTGCCACCTCCCTCTCTGCCCCTCCCACAGAAATGAAAGGCCCCTGAGAGCCATTGAGGAGGGCCCAGACCTCCTCACCAGCCATGCCCCTAGGGAGGCCCCTTTCCTCCAACTAGCCCCGTTTCTGGGGCCCTCAAGGAATGTCTGTCTGGCTCTGCTCAGTTGGGAGGAGGACCCCTGGGCCAGGATCCTGGCTGCCCAGCCAGCCCTAGGAGTCCTTGAGCATGCTGATGCGGGCGTAGATTTTCAGGGCGGGGCCCAGCTTGATGTTCATGGCGCTCATCAGATGGTCCTCCTTGAGCAGCAGCAGAGCTTGCCCATCGATTTCCTGGGCTCGGAATTCCTCTGCTATCTCCTGGCAGCCTGAGGGGACACCACCAAAACAACATCAGTTAAGCGGCCAGTGTCCACGCGTGGTAGCCACTGCACTTTAGAGACCTTCTCTCCTTCAACCCTCACAGCCATACCTTGAAGATGGTGTTGCTATCCTGAGGCTTGAGAGAGGCTAAGTGACTGACCCCAGTAGCCATGATCCAAACATCCCCATTCACGACCTTGCTCATACCTCCCTCTCGAGAAACCAACCTAGATGACCAACAAGATGGTGCACACTGATAGGGTATGATTTCCAAGGCTAGGTCACAAAGGACACAGCAGCTTTCACCTTGTTCTTTCAGATAGCTAACCTCCCTGTAAGGAGATCCTTCAAGCAGCCCTCTGGAGAGGCCCATGTGAGGGCGACTGAGGCCACCTGCCAAGAGCCAGTCTCACTTGCCATGTGAGGCAGCCATGGTGGAAGTGGATTCTCTGGCACAGACCTTCAGTGACTGCAGTCCTGGTTGACATCTTCACTAAGACCTGCATAAGCTCGTGAGCCAGGGGCTTGGTAGAGCCATTGCAAATTCCTGACCTTCAGATAGTGATTTTTGTATCACAGCAATAGGCAACTAATATAGATTATGGTATCTGAAATAGGGGTGTGGCCATTAAAAAACATGTAGATGGGGCCTTGGAACAGGCATGGGCAGCAACTGTAATGACTCTGAGGAGGGTCAGTTAATATAGAAGGTGCGCTGAGCTGGTAAGCAAAGGTCCAGTGGCCTCTGAGGCAGCTGCTGAGGAGGTTTTAAAAAAGTGAGGAAACTGCTATGAGAGATTGGAAGAAATGGGAATTTCAATTTCATATTGTTTTTGAAATAGCAGAAACTTTCTTAATGCTGTTTGGTGGTATGATAACATGCTGAGTTTAAAGATCCCAATGAACAGTGTGAATAGTTAAGGAGATTTCGGGAAGAATGCCAAAGGCGTTGCCTGGCTTCTTTTTGTTGCTCATAGTAAAAAAGGGAGGAGGAAAGGTTAGGTAAAGAAAAAGGTGTTCAATGCCAAGGAGCTGGGGAAGACTTCCTGGCCTCTCCAGATGGCAAACGATGCTGGAATTATAAAATGGTTCTAGCCCAAGTCAAACCCAGGGCACAATCAAGAAATTATTTTCTACCCATGAAATGGAGGGTATGGCAAATCCTTTGTTCAGATTTCAGGAAGCTCTAACGTGATGCCTTAGGGGCTCTCTAAGGAGTCTGGGCAGCCTCACAGAATGTTCAACACAGGACTCCTTTCACATTTCAACATGGTGAAAGGTTTATCTGGAAGACAATTTGGGGTGTGGTTTTTGTCTAATGGAATGTACTACTATAAATATTTTTAGATATTTATATATATATTTATATATATATATTTAAATGCTGAATGTTTTCTCTGATATAAGGAGGCTGATTCATAGTGGGGTAGGGAGCGGGAGCATGGGAGGATTAGAGAAACTCTAGGTAGGGCAGAGGGGTTGGAGGGGATAGAAGGGGGCATGGGGTTATTAATGATGGTGGAACGTGATGATCACTATTATCCAAAGTACAGGTATGAAGACATGAATTGGTGTGAATATACTTTGTATACAACCAGAGATATAAAAAATTGTACTCTATATGTGTAATAAGAATTGTAATGCATTTCACTGTCATATATAGATAAAAAAAGGAATTATATGGGTAGAAATATTGGACTGGAAGGTCAGGTAATATAAAAAAAAGGCAGTAGGAAGTGGGCTAAAAACCTGCCACATTAAACAGTCAGAATTCCTTTCACAAAAAAGGAAGGGTGACTCAGAGGGTGGAACTAGAGGTGAGCAAGAATCACTCCCAGGCTGAGTCTTCACTGAGAAAATGCCAACCTGTGCTTTATTGTATTGGGAACTGGTGTGGATCAGTGGCTCTGGTACGCTCTTTGTTTCCCCTTTTCGATTGGGCACGTATTATTCTGCACCTAATCCATTACATGCTGGGTGTGTGTGGGTGGGTGGGGGACGGCAGCCTGTGATTAGTCCTCACTGTCTGCAGACTGCAAAGAACCACACTTCAGGAGCTGGACCCATGGAACCTCATCCATACTAAGACCTGAGTTAGAAAACAAGACCCTGGACTTCAACTAATGTTGTCTTGGGTTGAGACTCCCGGGGACTCTGGCAGGGGGGCAGGGTATTTTGTATACGAAGGAACTTGAACCATATTGAGCAAGGGTTAACCCACCTCCAAATGGCTCCCAATTAATCCTTACTTACTGTACTCATGTCCCTGTGAGTTCCTCAATGGATAGGGCTTATTGGTATGACCAATAAGATATACAGAAGTGACAGTATGTGATTTCTGAGACTAGATCATCAAGTGCACACTGGCTTCTGCCTTGCTCTCTTGGATTCACTACCTGTGGGGGAAAAACTGTGGCCATGTATGTTATGAGAACAGCAAGCAGCCTCTGGAGAGGCCTGTAAGGAGAACAGGCCTCTTGCCAATAGCCAGCCTCCACTTGTGCATTTGCATGACTGAGGTACCTTGGGAAAGGATCCTCTGGCCCCAGCAAAGCCTCCAGATCTTGGCCTTAGCTGACCCCAGCAAACACATAAGACATCCTGAGTCATGCAATCCTCCAGAAGTCTTTACCTAATGTAACTGTGCTATGACAGATTTGGGGAATGTAGCAATAGATGAAAATTCACTGGGGTAAGTGACAGAGCCAGGGTATGAACCAGTTCTGTGATTTGGAAGTCTGTGCTCCCAACTACTATGCCACTGAGTAGTAGATGAATAAGACTGGCTGAGCAGAGGAAGCAGCTCTGGGGTTCCACTGACCATCTGGGAATGACACAAGTCTGCCAGTCTGCGTTCCAGTCCTCATAGCTGTGCACACTCTGCCCCAAAGGCTACGTGCGGTCCCAACTCTGTCCTGCATTTCCATGTCTTCTTCCTCAGTGCAAGCTGCTCCAGGGGACAGTCTCTCCACCTGGCAAAGGTGCACTTGCCCACTGTTGCTCAGTTTAAATTTTCTTAATTTTGACGTCCTCCTTGACAGATTTCCTACATTGTCACCTATCTCCCCTCCCAGCCTGCCCCAGGAAGAGAGATGGAGTAAATTTCATTATCATCTCTGCATTTTATGCAGACCACCTACCACACCAGTAGGTATTTAAAATTAGAGCTGAGGAATATTATTTATAAGATGTGTTCTTTGCTAAAAAATAAGCTTACATGCAGGCGCTCATGTCACTCATTTCTGCACCCCAGGTCCTAGACCCGAGCCATTAAGAGAACTACCTAATCCTTCCTGATGGAGTGAGGTGAGGTCTCCCACTCCCTTTCATTCCTTGCTATTCCAGGTAAGGGCCTTACCTGGCAGAGAGCGGATGAATTCGTAGACATCTTCTACATTCCATTTGGTGGGCTCACTTGGAAGGAAGTGGTGTCCCATGCCCACCAGGTCCCGCATGTGCATGTCCGGGAGCTCCAGGTCTCTCTGGCCTTGTCTCCGGCGGGAGGTGGATGAGCTGGCCGAGATGGGTGACAAGGGTTCCTCATAGCTGGAGTTATCTGAGCAGCGGCTGGAGTCTTCCTGGCTGTGTGTCAGCTGCAGTGCAGCAGTAACTGAAAGGGGTACAGTGCCTGTTGGCTGGGAGCAGAGAGAACAGCTTCTTCAGGACAGCGAACAACCATCTCGAGCAGCAATGATGGGCGAAGGCAGGTGTTTCTCCCTTTTCAGCCTGGTTCACTACTACCTCAGAGACCCTGGATCAAACAGCATTATCTGGGGCTGGGGATGTGGTTCAAGCGGTAGCGCGCTCGCCTGCCATGCGTGCGGCCCGGGTTCGATCCTCAGCACCACATACAAACAAAGATGTTGTGTCCCCCGAAGACTAAAAAAAATAAATATTAAAATACTCTCTGTCTCTCTAAAAAACAAAACAACAACAACAAAAAAAACCCAGCATTATCTGTGCTGTCCCTTCTCCAACCCTCAGTAGTCAGTCCCTCCTAGCACTTTCATCTGGGCCACGCTATATTGCAATAGCCTGATCTTACGTCTACCTTTTCCTTCAGATGTAGCTTTTAAAATCAGGGATCTATTCATTTTAGGAGGCGATCTATGCACCACCTGAAATCACTTATGACACTTCCTGTACATTTTTGGACCACAGCTTTCATCAAATTCTTAATGAAGTTTAAAATGAAAATAACAAGAAGCAAATACACAACAAATTAAAAAACACATTAGGCTGTGAATTCTTTTACCGTAGGTATATGTCTTAGGAGTCTCTGTGCCTAACAGAGTTCCTGGCACAGAGCTGGTGCTAAAAAATATTTAATAGATGAATTGCTCAGGGTCCTGGTGGGGATCTTCAAGAGCTCAGAGCTCCAGTGTTCAAGGGGCAGAAAGATACCAGGGATAGGGTGAAGGCCACTGTACTAGCCCTCCAAGAAAGACGGGCTGTAACCCAACAGCCTATCTCTGTCTAGGATCAGGCAAGGGAGACCCCACCTCCAGGGCCCACAAGTCAAGAACAGAGGTCAGCAGGAAGGCGAGGGTCAGGCCACTGGAGAGGGTAGGATGCCTCACGAGTATCCCTGCGTCTAAATGAAGGGACGCAGGGAAGGCCTGACCTGACTGGCCTGAGAGAAATAAGAAAGCACAAAGCAGGCTGAAGCCAGCACTGCAGGGAAGGCGGGCGTAAGGGCTATGCCAGCAGGGAAACTGGCGGGCACCTGCGGAATGGAGCCTTGGGCTATGCCTGCCTCTCACCTGCTTCTTGGTATCCTTGGTAAGTGTCGGCAGACTGGCCTTGCTGGCCCGACGGCGGTTGTGGGTGGTGGACCCTGTCTTCTGCAGCTTGCTCCGGTCTGAGTGGAAAAGTCCCACTCGCTTGGTGCATCCCACATTATACCTGTCCAAGATGGAGGAACAGGGAAGTCAGAGCAGTCGTAGGGCTCACGGGCACCAGACAGAACAAGGCAGCTGTTGGAAGCCACCCATGAAATGTGCATGGACCAGATCGGCATGGTAACCATTGAATAGGAAAATCTGGTATCTGGGAACTAACTCCCAGCAGCAGCACTTCTGCTGGTGAGACTGCCCAGGTACATGCGAGCTTCTATTCAGCTCTGGAGATGGGGTGACCTGCTGCAGCCACATAGCAACACAGCCTCCCAGAGATGGGTGTGGCTTGTCAAGATGCCCTGAAGCAAGACTCCACCACTGAAATCTTCTCTGCCTTTGATGTATCCCATCTGTTCCAGCTCCTACCAGGACTAGAAGAATCTATCAGGTACTCCCTTAAAACTATTTTTCTGACTTTGTCTCTCATTTCTTCCCTAATTACTTCAGACTATTTTTCTCAGGTGGCTTATCCCCTTCTGAGCAGGGAAAATTACCCTGGCAATATGCTAGCTGCCTTGTGATAGGCAGCCAGGCTGTTTGGCAACCTGGGAGCCCTTTAGTTGGTTCAAATCCTGACTCCACCACTTGCTGCTGGCTGTATGGCACCGAGCAATCACTTAAGCTCCGAGCCTTACTGTGAGTTGGGATAACACCACTCACCTTCTAAAACTGGTCTCATGGATGACATGAAGTAATATTGGTGACATGTTTAATTAACATAACAACTTGGGACATGGCTGACACAATTGTATTTAATCCTACTTGTGCCAGGAAGCTGCTATGTATTGTTCTGTTGGACAGTGGTGTGAAAAGTTTGACACAGGGGCCCTGGCCACCGCCAGCATAGCCTAAGCAAGACGAGGGCTGAGGACAGTGACTCTAGCTTAATTTGTAAGGCACCTTTGCCTGGGACCTACATATTTCTTCTTTCTGGGGGGCTCCAGGCTTCAAGATCAGCTGTCTCTTACCTTGGAACAAATATCACCTAAGACTTTAGAGTCAGACAAGTCTAAAGCTCCATGCCTATGACTTACTAGCTGTGTCACTGTAAGCACACTGTTCCTTGGGCCTTACAAATAGGCCTATACAAAAAGGACAACAGTAAGTATAACGAGGACAATAGTAATAGCTACCTTGCAGAGTTATTTTGAAGATAAGACAATGCATATTCTTGACTAGCACAGTACCTAACAACACATGGCAGGTTCTCAATACATGACAATGGTTTTTGTTATGATCACCAGTCTTCTAAGCTGGGTGAAAACTTGCCACAGGAACACTGTAACTAGTGTTATGGTTCCAGGCACGGCTTCAGGTGGAGAGCTTACACTGTAACTAGTGTTATGGTTCCAGGCACGGCTTCAGGTGGAGAGCTTACACTGTAACTAGTGTTATGGTTCCAGGCACAGCTTCAGGTGGAGAGCTTACACTAAGAAGGTAGTAGCTGCCAATGGCAGGCAAAAAAGGGTGCCAGTGGGATCCCAAAGCCAGGAAAGCTGAAGCATTGCTTCCTCTCCTCAGACTCTGCTGTGCTCTGATCCACTCCTGGGGGTCTGGTTTCTCAGGCTTGGTGCATTAGGAATGCAACAGTGCATCCAGGCAGGTCAAGGAAATAGGATGCTGGATAAAAGCCACACACCTATGGCCTCCTGGGGTGGATAATGAGCGGTGGCATAAAAACAAGATTCCAAAGTGCAGTCCTGAGGATAGGGAAGGGATCTGGCATGGCAGTGGGGCTGAGGTCACTCACCTCTTTGCACAAGCCATGGAACAAAAACGCTTGGATCGCTTGAACTTGTAGGCAAAGTCCACCCGGCCACAGAGCTCACACTTGAGTTTGAGGGGAGTACCCTCCTCTTTGGATTCTGAAAAGTACAGAAATGGGTATAAATATGGATAAGGAGGAATTCCCACAGGCCAGTGGAAGCCACACTCCAGGGCCTCCCTTCTCTATCCTGTCTCTTTTTTATGTTTCCATGGGTATCATATACAGTAGCCGTCTAGCTTGGACAATGCCAGTGCTTTTGCCACTGTTTTTGGAAGTGCTGTATCTCCCCACTGGGAAGTTTTCAAGGTGTCTGGTGTCCTTTGTAAACTTAACATTTTTTTTCTGCCAATTGCTACAAGTCTGGGGCACATCTTGGGAGGGGCAGCATCAGAAACCTTCTTCACGATCATGGAAGGAAGCAGGAGGTTCAGAGGAAATACTCTGGATACTGTCACGAGTGTTCCTCTGGAATTATCCCACTTGACCTTGTCCTATGGAGCCGGCTTCCTGGGTCAGAGAACCCCAGAGCCCACATTCCCATATTCTGTACAGCCCCCAGGTTATTAGGGGTTCAGTCTTTTGCCTGGCCACTGCTGTGCCTCAGAGCCAGCGCCAGTCCCGAGTGCAGGCTCCTTAGTAAAAGACAGGAATACCTGACTGGTGCTGCATTCGCCCGAAGAATTTGCCAATGGAAAGCTCAGTTCCTGAAACCCTACGGTTGGCTGGAGTGGGGCTGGAGAAGCAGGGGACAAAAGGCACCTAATTTCTGCCATCCCTATTCTCTAGGGAATAAGAGTGAGGAAGGACTAGAGGAAATGTATTTATCAGTCCCTGTTCCAAGTTCTTCCATAGACATTCAGAAAGAGAAGAATGTGAGGCCTGCCATTCCTGCCAACCTAGAAAGCCTTCAGATCCAGGTCTGAGGCACCTACCTTGCAGGTAGGGCTCCTCCATCTCAGAGTCAGTGGTGGTGGTATGGTCCTGCTGTGGAAGCTTCTCAGGCAGGAACCCCTGTGCATACTTCTTCTTGAGATTCCCCACCAGCAGGGACGAGCGTCCCACCTACAGGACAGGTGACATGGAGGCCGCAAGGGTTAGGTGGGAGCAGCTCCCTTGCCAGCCTCATCACAATCACATGTATAAAGTATCCAGGCAGATGTCAGTCCTCTGCAAACCTCCCCCACGCCATTATCCAAGGGTGCCTGCTCAAGGCCTGATTCTGCTGTCTAGCTCCCAAGGCAGGATGCAGTAGGCACCAAAGTATGAGGATGGTTTTGGTGTAGGACCAATAGATGGCTTGGGAGGTTAGGAGACTATTTTTCCATGTGTAAGGGCAGCGATGGAGGCAAAGATCAGGTTTCCCACAGTGCTATGCCAAGTGCCAGGTCCTGAGCTCACAAGCTGCCAGGCAGGGGCAGGGCTGAGTCTGTGTGAGTGCACCTATGAGACTCAGGTTTCTTACCATTCTCCACCTCACCAATGCCCTATCCAAGCCAAAAGTACAGGAGGCCAGAGGGAGAGCAGAAAATCAGACCCTGGGCAACAGCACAAATTCCCTTTGGTTGCCAGTTTGCAGACTGGCTTATTCGCCCCTTTGGTCCTCCCTTTGTTGTCTGTCCAGGCAGCAAGGTGGCCAGATCAATTGGTGTCCAACTCTAGGGTGATGCTGTCAACCTGTATCCACCCTGTGAGGATAGCTGTTTCCCAGAGTTACTGCAGGGGCAGGGGAGGCCTGGTTCAGTAAGGGGAGGGTTGCAGCAATGTAGAGCCCCCTCATGGCTAGGGTGCTCCAGGTGGGTTTCTTTGCCAATGGCCTTGGATAATCAAACCTCCAGGGTAAAGGGGACAAGGACCTATTTGCCATTTGACATTTTAGGTTATTCACCCATCTAGGTTTTCAAATTCATAGTTTTCTGCTGACTAATCAAACCACCTATGAATCCAAAGAATGAGCAAAAAGCAGATGGCATCCCAGAAGACTGGGTCTCTAATAGCCAGATAATCCTTATCAGGAGACAGGCCAGTGTGCACCTGGCTCCAGGCTCTGCACACCTATGGAGCAGCACCACCTGCCTGAGTCACGCTGCACAGAATCAGTAGAGCTCTCCTCTAACAGACCATCTTCATGATTCTTGCTACTTCCCTTCAGTCTCATGCTTCTGTTGGAAACCCCAGATTGTGCCCTTTCTGAGGGCCCCTCAATCTCATTCACACCCATCAGGGCTCTGTCCCTACAGAACAAGCTTCAGGTGGCAACCCTGCTTCTCATCCTCATTTCCAAGAACTCAGTACTAATCAAGTTCTTTTGTTCACTAATTGGCCAAAGTTTTGCTGTTGAGGCATACAAAACTTGATGAGGTCTAATTCCCCAAAGTCCACAGTCTCTCACCAAATGCCTCGAGGTGAACTAACTCCCTTCTAGCCAAAGGGTCTCAAATTACCAGACTGGGACACAGTTGGGTCTGTGTGTGGAAACTTCTAACTGAGGGGTCTTGCCAATTATTCCTGATCACTGAGCCCTTCTGGACTCTGGACAGATACTCAATCCTAGAAAGAAATGGTTCTGACATGCTTTCAGAGGGATGAGAGGGAGGGATTAGCAAGACAGCAAATTGTTCACATTTTCAGAAACCGTACATGGAAATGTAAAAATATTCTAATACACATCCAAAATATACTTAAAAAAAAAAAAAAAAGAGGGGAAAAGAAGTAGTCCGTACCGGGAAAGGCTCCGCCCCCTCCTGGATCACAAACCCTTCGATAACATGCGTCAGGATTTGGGGTTTCACAATGGCCTGTGGTGGTTTATTCTCACCATTCTGGGGGGCAGTGCCGGCGATGCTGGAGGCAGAGTTTCCGTTCCCTGAGGTCATGCCGGGGCTGCTGAGGTCGGTCAGCGCATGAACAATGCCCTGCCCTGTCTCTGCATGGGGAGAGTGAGAAACAAAGCAGCAGAGATCAGAACAGAGGTCAGGCCTGAAGAGGGACAGCAGGAACTCAAAGTGTGCCACCAACCCAAGCAGTCCCCTTCCTCAAGGACCTACTTGAAAAGTGGTACTGTTTCAATGGACACACCACCAAGTGTGTAATCAGTTCCTCAGCATCTCAGCTAGCAGCATTTCTCTACCACCACCAACTGCCCATTGGGCTGAGCTGCCTTTAACCTGGAACTTCCTTAAAAGGAAAAGGGAGAAGCCATTTCCTTATTGCAACACACCTATAATATTAAGCACAACTCAGTGGTGTATGATATAGATTTTAAAAAATGATTTTAGTACCTTTATATCCACTCCAACATTCAGCTATGCTAAGAACAGTTTAATCAGTCAAGAGTTGTGTCTTTAAGGAGGTAAAGCCTTGGGCAATACTGATTCTGACAAATAAAATAACATTCAATTTGAGGGAGAAAATTAAGTTGTATTCAAGATGACACTTAAAACCAGGAAGAAAAGCTAAACTATGTATAAACTATGTACATATAGGGTTTAGGGTGTATTGGAGTTTGATGATCAAAGGTTACATGAACCTTCTGTGAGGTTCCTTGGAGGTTTTTTTTGTTTTTTTTTTTACTAGAGATTGAACCCAGGGTAACTCTACCACTGAATTACACCCCCAGCCCTTTAATTTTTTTATTTTTTATTTTGAGACAAGGTCTCCCTAAATTGTTGAGGGCCTCACTAAGTTTCTCAGGCCTGCCTTGAACTTGCTATCCTGCCTCAGTTACCCAGGTCACTAGGATTACAGGTAGTCATTATCATCCCTGGCTAGAGGACTAGATTTTAAGAGCCCTGGGAATAGCAAAGCCCTGAGATCCATGTTTTCTCATAAAACTTTCAGGATCAAGCAATTTCTGGCCAAGAAAAAAAAGCAAAATGGTCTCATTCCCCAATGGATTTGAGTGAAAACTGATAATAAAATCAGGTACAATTCTAAGAGAAGACATTGGAGGAGAACCAAACTGGACCTAAGGAATTACACATGAAAAGGTACACATATTTATGCTGTGTCAAGGTTATGATCGTCTTGTCACATCAAGCTGAAAATGTCACCATTATCTGGACAGTTGAGAATTTTTAACTGAGAATGTGAGCTTTCTTTAGTTACAAAGGTGCTATAGTACTGGTTTTGGTTGGCTCATTAATAAATATGTGAAACTTTGGGGAAAAAGAATCAAACTGAATCAACTGATGCCAAGAGATTTCATGTCAAACCAACACCAGACACTACCACATGGATCTGAATTATCCAGAGACTGGATAATTTTGAAGGTTACTGCATTAAGAAATGCATAAATTTTCTTTCTCCACCACAGAAGATGCTACACAGGTCTAGGACCTTCTGTTTTGCTTCTGTGGTCCTGGGCTATCAAGCCCCCCCCACCCAGTAAACAGCTTTATATCCACTCCAACACTCAACAAATCCCTCCATCTCTCTGTGGACCACCTAGCTTTCCTATAGAAGACCTAAAAGTACTCCAAAAAAGTGTGACAAGGTGCCTTACGCAACTCCACTGCAGCAGATCACCTTCCCTCTACTACCAACAGCATCACTCTTGAGTTGCCTCACTGCTTACACAGTAAGGTTTCATGGCCTTATTATTATTATTATTATTATTATTTTTAAGCTCTCACCAGCTTCTCTACCCAGGGTCATTCTCTACCACCACCAACTGTCCATTGAGCTGAGCTGCCTTTAACCTGGAACTTCCTAAAAAGGAAAAGGGAGAAGCCATTTCCTTATTGCAACCCACCTATTATATTAAGCACAACTCAGTGGTATATGATATAGATTTTAAAAAATGATTTCAGTACCTTTGTTAGGTAAGTAATTTTTGCACAAAACATTACATGAAGATGTTATTTCATGTTAAGAACCCAAAATATCATGATGAAATGGAAATTATGCAGCATGGGGAAATCAAAATAGACACATTTAGTAAAGGCTTTTTTTTTTTTTTTTTAGTAGTAAAGGTTTTTTACCTGGGTCACAATAGGCCTTTGCCTCCTTTGGGCTCATTTGCTTACGAGTAGTCCTAAGGCTCAATAAACCAGGATAAATCTTTTTAATGAAAAAAGCACTGTTTATGATACATGTCATTCCACAATTCATTTATATGATAAACTTCAGAGCTCAGCCAAAGAAGTCATTCAGGAGAAGTGACTGATGAGGGTTTTTTAAAATTAATGTTTGTTTGACACACAAGTTAGAAAAATTCCCTTAAGTATCTATATTCATTTGGAAAAAAAAATTTAATAGTTTTGCCTTTCTGAAGAGATGAAAAAAATTCCCCTTTTAGAATTAATCTTTCTAATTTGTAAAGGTATCTGGGAACTGAAAAATATTCACTATCCATGAATAGCTAGAACTGAGTTAACGACAATCTATCATATTGTTTCTCTGTTTTTAAGTTTTAAATATTTAAGTCTATGTTTACACAATTACATTTTCCTCAGTTCTTACTTTCTAATATTTTAAATACAAAGAAACAAATGCATATATTATTTAAAGTGATGGATACATATTAAAACATAAAAACTAAAATTGTTTTTTTAGATTATGGCGATTTCCTCCTAATTAAAGCCTAGTAAAACACTCCCTGAGGAATCTCATGAACCACAGATCATAAAACTGGACAAAGTAGGTGTCCATGTCTCACCAATGTTCTCCATAGTACCCCACCCAGGGATTTCCTAGCATTTGTTTGAATGCTTCCAGTGACAAAGAAATCTGCTACCTATGAACCTTGTTTGTACCGAGCATCATGCAACTTAAAAGTTCTTCCTTATAATGAGCACCAAATCTGTCCTATAAATTTTTGCCCAATTAATCCAGGTTCTGTTCCTTAAGACTGAGGAGACCAAGGCCAGATGGATGTGTACACTGAGCATAAACATAGGCTTAGACCTGGCTTAGAGACTGGTCTCTATTACTGAACGAGTTATGATGGGTCATGGTCCCTCTCCAAGCCTGTTTCACGTATTATGGCTTGGATCTGGAATGTCTCCCAAAGGCTCATGTGTTGAGGACTTGGTCTTCAATGCAGCAATGTACAGAGGTGAGTTTCAGAAAATGATCAGGTCATGAGGGCTATGACCTCACCAATGAATTAATTCACTGAGGAAGCCAGAGCTGAATGACTACTGGGAGGTGTTGGACACTGTAGGAGGATTGGAGGGAAATGGATGGAGGGAATGGGTCCTGGGGATGTTCCCTTGGGTACCATATCTTATCCCTGGTCCCTTCCTCTCTTTCTGTCTCCTTCCCAGCTGCCACTAGTTGAGCTGCTTTCCTTCACCTCATTCTTCACCATGACATTCTGCCTCTCCTCAGGGCCAAAACAAAGGAACCAGCCAACCATGGACTGAAAGCTCTGAAACCAAAATATGAGTCAAAATAAATCTCTCCTCCAAGTTGTTTTTCGTAGGTATTGTCACAGTGGACTAACACACCAGGGTATAAAATAAGAATGCTGATATCTGCTTAACTGTGTTGCTGTGAACGGTAGTGCAGTGCCACCTTACCACATGAAATGAAGGGTGCTGTTCCAGACTCCAGGGTAATCTCTCCTCCAGGCAACCCAGTTTGCTTTTTCAACTACTCCTTATGTAAAAATGGTGCAAGTTTAGCTGGGTGCAGTGGTACACAAATGTGATCCCAGTGGCTTGGGAGGCTGAGGCAGGAGGATCACAAGTTTAAAGCCAGCCTCAGGAATCTGGCGAGGTCCTAAGCAACCCTGCCCTCAAAATAAAAATAAAAGGGCTGAGGACATGGCTTAGTGATTAAGCACCCCTGGATTCAATCTCTGATACAAAAAGAAAAAAAAAAGTGCGAGTTCATAGTCATCCTTGATCTTCTTTGTCTACACTTTTAAACATCAGGTGCCCAGTCAATACTGAGCATAACATATCAAATGTAATCATCTGAGTGATCTCATTGATGAGATTTTTTTTTTAATTTAACAGTGCACATCCTGTTAAATAAAAGGTAGGGGGAAGCAAGTATACCCCTTGCTTTAGTTTAACCTCTGGGGTTAACAATGGAATTAATCTACTCTCTCTGAATTGTGGGGTCACTCCCACCTTTCACCTTTCATTAATAGTCATTACTAAACAGTTCCTGTTATCTTATCCCTTTTTATGGGATCCCTCTGAACTTGCTCTATTGCAATCTCCCTGTTCTCAGGCCTGTGCATATTGATTTGCCTGTAAGATGGTGGGGTGGGGTGGGGGTGGGGGTGGGGTGGCTTGGTCTTGAGGTCAGATTCTTTCTTCAAGCCCAACACAGATACACTTACCAGCTCAGAGGCTACAGAACCAGTTCTTGCCTCTGGGAAGCAAAGACTTTGAATCTCTCTTTGAATCTCTCATTAAAAGAGAAGACTAACTAATAAATCATTTCACCCTAACACTGGAAGCTCCCACTCTCCATTATAGCCCTGGGGAAGATTACAGGAGAGAGAGAATCCAAGGGACAGAAGGGAGGATGTTTTGTAAATAACAAGGTCCACAGCTGTTTTGCTGTGCAGTCATCTTCTAGGCCAATAACTCCACATCTGCTTTAGTAACAAAGGAGTACGGGCTATTTCTGGAATGACCAAACACAATCTCACCCCCTGCCAAGCTCAGCACACTGAGATTAATTTAATCTGCTTCAAGCTTTCCCAGACTGCTTTTCGGCCTGCTTGGGGGAAAGCAGCTTAACAGAGAAACTTGCAAAAACCTGCCCTGCTGGCCCTGAGGCCAGATGAAAGAGACAAAGAAACAGTCTATGGAATTCGGTTCCTTACTCTATTCTCTTAGCCAATCCTGGGGCTGAAAGTGCTGCCAGGGATTCCCACAGGTCTCAGATGCCTTTATTCAGATTGGCACCTGAAATGGAGTGGTAGGGCAGGCCACCCTGAGCTCCTGGAAGTCGCTGGGAAGGGAAGTAAAACCAAGCTCCACTGGGTGGGTGGCGCTTGCCTTGAAATGGCTAGGCATATGGGTAAGAATGAACAAAACATGAACAAAATAGCATGGGCTGGGGATACTTGCAAAATGTCTGCTCAAAACTAGGCTGCTTTGCCATTCTAGTTCGTTTATAGGCTTTGGCAGACATAGTCCTTACACAGGATGAGATAGGAAGGACCATCCAGTATCCCTTCTCTATCCTATGTTTGTGAAATTATCTGCTTTGGGGTTGGTCATTTCTGCTAAATATAGCAGGGGGCTATACTTGTTCACCTCTATGCCTTCAGGAGCTAACCTGATGTCCAAGACAGGACCAATGCTCAACGTCTGTTACATTGGAATGTATGGAACCCAGAGTCTCTGTTTTCATTGTCAACATAAAGAGTTCAGGTCTCCCCAATATTAAAACAAGCAACTCTGCACCAACTGAGATCTATGAATTGGTTTTTGGAGCTATCATGATTTGAGAGAGACTAGGCTGATATCCATCTTCAGGGGTGGCATTTCTGGGTACCTGGTTATAAAGAATGGCTATTCTTTGGCCTACTTCTTCCTGTCACAGTGGGGATTTCCTCAGCAGAGGGGAGATACGGCCCTGGAGTCTGGAGCCAAGCCCAGGCATCCAGAATTTCAGATTTCCTGTCCTCTCTGAAACATTTATGCCAGACCCAGGAACTTGGCAAGGGAGGGTGACCTCTAGAGGCAAAAGCCAGGAGGCGCCTAGAAAAATGGCCTGGCCCTCAGGACCCATGGGCGGATGTCCAGAGAGGCCCTGCTTTCTAGCCCCCTAAAGACAAAGGTCAAACTGGTCCCACATCTGGCTACTTCAGACCAATTTTAATGTTCTTTATATGGACAGATAAAACAAAACCATTCATTATGCTGGACTATGACTCAGTACTAACGCTGCAAGGGGTATCAGATGGTCTAGCACTCATTCTAAGTGAGTACACCTAAGTCTGATGAGCCGGGAAGACCTGACAACAGAGAAAATGGAGAACAAGCAGAGCTTCTACCTCCTCTGCCTGGCCAATAACCATTTTCCCCATTCTCTAGACATGAGGAAGGAATGCTTTAATTTAAAATTTCAATTTAAAATTGTTTTAATTTAAAAGACTTCTATCTGCCCATGTTTGGTGACAGCAGGAATAAGACAGAGCTAGTGAAGCCACTCAAGGACTTAGGAAGCAGAGTTAGGTAATAACATGGATCATCTTCTTGTGGCAAATTCTGCTCCACAAATGGCAAGACAAGACTGCCAATAAAATGCTGGGTGCTGGCAGCTCTGTGCTCTGTGCCTGTGCTTAGCAGGCCCAGTAAGTGACAAAGCAGTGGTGGAGGGTAACAGCAGGGTTCCTCAGGAACCACCTGCTCTAGAGAGAGGTAAGAGGAGCACCTGCAAAGTGACTCCCTGAACTCATACCCAGGAGACAGACAGATGCAGACCACCCCCTCAGGTCCCAGCAACATGCTTGCCGTCTTGCCGACTGGTAAGCTGTAGAGAGGTCTGGGGCCACCCTTTACAATCTCTAGTTTAAATATGTGCCACCCCCCAAAAGGTCAGTGGCACTCTGAAAGTGAAGGAGGTGCATTCCAAGAATACCAATTTACTGACACTCTTCCTCCCCCTGACTCCCAGGAGAGGAAAGTGAAGAAGAGGGCAGGGGTCAGGGAGGCAGGCTGGAGCTCTATCCTGGGACCCCCAGGGAGCCCATCAATTAGAGATTCTCAGGTTAACAATCTTCTTTCAAATCAAGTGTATACCTACAGACATTTACACTTTACTGTGAATCACTGCACTCAAATAAGTGCTCTCCCCCACACACTTTGGGACAGAAGTATGGGAGTGGGGAGACAGTGATTGTTTTGGTGAGGATTAAAAGTGAATCCTACTTAGGGACAGAGGTGTGTGTGTGTGTGTGTGTGTGTGTGTGTGTGTGTGTGTGTGTTGGGGGGGGGGAGGGATAGTGATTGTTTTGGTAATGGAGCACTCAGAGGATTAAAAGTTAGTCCTACTTAGGGACAGGGGTGTGGGTATGTTGGGGGGGAGGGGGGGTTATAGACAGTGATTGTTTTGGTGATGGGGCACTAACTTACAAAGGATTAAGAGCTTGAGGGCCCTGAGTTGACCTTCTTAATTTTTTTTTTATTTTAAACATAAGAAATTTATTGGTTGCTCAAAACATTACATTGATCTTGAACCTTCTTAATTTTTTTAAGTGCATTTCATGAATCCCATTTTGTTTTAGTTGTAGCTGGATACAATGCCTTTATTTTATTTATTTTTATGTGGTACTGAGGATCGTATCCAGGACCTCACACATGCTAGGCAAGCGCTCTAGCACTGTGCTAAGGTCTGTAAACAAGTCAAGATGGCGCCTGGCAACCTCAACCCTCTTAATTTTAATAAAGCAACGTGGTCTCAGAGTGAGGTGACTTACCCAAAGTCACAAAAGCTAGTCAGGGGTCAGAATCCAGTGCTTTAGATTTCCCTGAATGGACTGCTCAAGTGGAGCAGTGGAGGGAGAGCTGGGCTTTGTTTAGTCATGGGATAGCAGAAAGGGACCTAGGAAAAGTAGGCGAAAATGCAGAATGCATTCTGGGACATTCTGAAGTAGAGGCCAGATATCTATCACATGTGGTCTGGTCATTTGGGCTGGGAAGGGTCTAGGTAAGTGATAACTGGAATGAGATTCCTGGGGTAATAAGAACAGGATCCTGAACAGGTTAATGGGAAACCACAAGTTAGATCCAATATTTCAAGACACTTAAAAGGAAACAGCGCATCTACCTTCAACAGGGATAAACATGCTATTTAAAAGAAGTTCCCCAACTTTAAAATGACCCATCTCCCTCACAAAATTTTTTATACAAATTTACACAAGATCACACATGCATCTTCTTTGCAGATTATACATGTTCTAAGTGTGCATTTTAGAACCAAGATGAATGAGTGCCACTTGGAAGGCAGTATCTTCTAAAACACACATCAAAGGAGCTCTTAGTAGTGAAAAAATTCTAAGCCCCTTCCCACCCTCGGGTACTGAGTACCACAGACAGGAAAAACCAGAGGAACCAGTGCCAGATGTTTGTAATCTTTTCAGTGCTGCTAAGGATGAAGCTGTCAGAAGTGCAAGACCTCCTTGCCTGAAGAACACAAAGGCCGTGGCTCTCACACGGGTGCCATCACAAGCCTGCCCCCAGCACCCTTCTGAGCTCTGCCAACAAGAGCAGCTTGCTCTGAAAAACCTGACAGAAGGGAAAAACAGCAATGACAGGAGGACCTCTTGGGGCATCCTGCCCAGCACAATGGTGAGCTTTTCAGTCACGGGGGTGGGGGTGGGGTTCCTGAATCCACACCAGGGTTCCATGCAGGAAAGGAAGTTGGCTAGCAGAATGACCTACTTGAGTCTGGGTAGCAAGAAGTCTTCTCAAGCACCTCGGCTGAGACATCTTTTAAAGAGGCTGGCTCCTCCTTTGCTGACAGCCATTACCATACAGCTGACTTTCATGCTGTCTCTTAGGACACAGGCAAAGAGAGGGGCCCTTTTGACTCACCCACAATCCCCAGCTAACGTGTACATAAGCTGAATTGTAAACAGCTGAATGTCTTCCAAGCTGCTACCCCAGCTAGGAGGGAAAGAATCAATGGAGCGAACAGCTGCCCTCCCCCATGCAGCTCAGGACAACTGGGAGCAATGGGGGATTTCCAAGCAGCGGCTTGAACTGCTTCCCAGGCCACAGGCTGGGACCACAATAGGGCTCAGGTCAAACACAATAGCAGGACCACAGGGTGACTTCCAACAGGCCAGTGCGTCAGGAATGATAGCTAGCCCTGGTTGCAAGGGGTCAAGGTAGTTTTCAGAGTTCTGTTTAGCACTGGCAATGGAGGCCAGTCACAGAATGGTATGTAATGAGGAGCTCATGGCTCCCAGGTGGTCTCACAGTACAGTACTCTGGCAGATGCTATGATTTCAAAAGGCAACACAAGTCTGGGGCCAGGGGAGAGGCCTCACAGAGGTATCCAGATCAAAGGAAATGGAAGGAAGAATGGCAGGGAGGAAGGAGCACTGGGTCTGGAGTCAGATCTGGGCTCATGTACAGGGCTCCATCTGTGATGATCTGTGTAGCTTCAGGCACTCAGTACCTGCTGAGCCTTGCTTTCTATATCTCTAAGGAGAAGGATCATATTGCCTGTCTTGCACGGTTACAATATTTGTTTATATAGGTGAAATGCCTGCCATTGAATACGTGTAGAGAAGCTGTGCTACATGGCATTGTAAGACTTTGAGATCAGAAAGGCCCTAGGCACAAACCCCAGCTTATAACGCCAGCAAGTACTCTTGGTCTCAGTTTCCTGATCTATGGCACGGGGTATCTGTCCTACATGGCTACAGCGAGGATAAATAAGATAATGCAACACAATAGAGTGGGATAGGCCTGTCCTGGCCATATGAGTGGCAATATCACTGAGTGCTGAGAGAAAACTAGGAAGCAACCCTAACCTCGCTCTCACAGAGCCTGGCCTCTTCATCTCTGCAGGGCGGCTAGTCTTTCCTGGGCCTCAAAAGGCATCATTGTGTCCCCCAGATGCCTTAGCTACTCAGGGTGTCCAGTGCTTGCACTCTTGGGGTTGGGTTTCAGAAAAAAAGTGTTACCTTCACTTTGACACTGACAACAAGAAACAGAAATACCCTTCAAGGTAAACCAAGTCTCAATTCACCATCAATAGTTATTAACCCAAAGGGCAAGAAAGCAATGCCGGGTTCCCTTTCTATACGAATCTTCCATCAAGAGACTCAGAGTCATCAAGCAGACTGTGCAGAAGGACTTCAGAAACCAGAAAACAGGTTCACCCTGAGACAAAGGGAAGAACCCCTTTACCTATTTAGTAAATTTATGGAACCTGTAATGATAGAAGGTGTTTTGGTATTCGAAATGAGTTTAAAAAGCTGAAAATAAACTCATGGGTGATGGATTTCTTCCAGCTTATAAAAGAATCTAGAAATATTTAGTAAATGCTCTAATTATTTTCAGGCAGTAGAAAAGCAACCATTTCCCCACTATGACATGTTATTTATTTTCAGTTACCAACTACAGGATCACTAACATTCTCAAATAAATGGTGGGGTAGAGAATGCAACCCAGCCCCAGTTGTCTTGCCTGCATAATAGTCCAGATGATACTTATCTTATAAATCAATCCTGAACATTTCATCTGGAAAACATTATCCCTTCTTCTCATAGTCATTGTCTTAGCTTTCAACTACCCTGTTTGCCACCAGTCAACTAACAGAACAGATTAATACTGAATACTGGAAGCCTGGAAATGTGGATTTAACCAAGATTTTTTAAATGCATTTGCTTGCCATTAATTTTGTTTTAAAGTGTCACTTAAAGAATTTCAAATGTCTTAATATAGCTGTATAACTTTAAGCCACACAGGGATAGTTTCAAATATACTAAAGATATCAATAACTAGGAATAATTATGCACTATTTGAGACATAATAGCCATGCAACTAAAAGCTTTAAAAATAACTCCCAGCAGTCATGAACTTTCATTTTCTTGTGAACAGTTTTGATATTCAGTATCAGGACTGGTCTTCCTAATCTGCTACAGAAGACCAGGTTATAACATGGCATCTAACAGTCAACTCTTCTTAAAAATGATAATAATATCACTGCTAAGAAAATTATCCAAGAAACAGACATTTTCTTACACTTTCAAGAAAGTTGTAAGAGCAAACCAGGACTCTTTTTCAACATCTGGACTCATCTCAGAACACTGGCAATCTGTGTTTAGCTGTAATCATTTCTTTAGCAGATGTAGAAAGAATGGTCTTTCCTTTTGGACTTATCTAAACTAAGACATCATTTGGAAGACTAGGAAAGCACGTCCTTTCCTACTAATTATAAATAATTTGGAAGGGAAGAGAGAAATAGAGCTATGAAGTTTACTATCATGGCTTAGATGGTCTTATAATGAATCCCATGGCAAAAATTTATCTAAATCACATGCTGTGTTTCTTACAAAACTCATCTTCAAAAACTAGTAATTTAAAATTGCATAATTCTTGGTGAACTATAAAAAGTCCATTTCTTGACCATGTCATTTACATTCTAGTTTTGTTATTGATGAAGAAAAAAAGTCCAGAATTTGTAAGAAAGTTGTCTTGGATAAACAAATGGTTATTTTCCTGACAATTCCCAAAATATGCACATTGTAAATAAAGTATAATTTAAGATACTTTGTCCCTGAATATATTTACAAATAACTCTGATGAAGCTAGTTAATTAAAAATGAAAGTTAAAACTTTAACACTTAAAATGAAACCTACAACTACTTAATTTTGTGAATAAGTAATTAAAATGATCTTAAATGGCACATTTTTTTAACAAAAAATATACGCAGTCTTTTTAAATGCCAACTCATGTTATAGTTTAATCCATGCCATAAAAACACTGAAAACATAAATCTATATATGTTCAGACCTCTACCTTGAGAGTCATCCAGTCTGGAGTTGTTAAATCATTGAAGAGAAAGATTTTTGTCGTTAGCTCAAAGGCCCTAACAAAGTAGACTGCATAAGGTGGTCTCAACCTCACATGGCTTTTCCCTGTGGAAGGGACTGGGGTGGGGAGGTGGAAGGTGGGTGGCAGGCTCAAACACTGAGCCTCACTTCATTCAGGGCAGTCTTCTGAGGGAGTACCCAAAAGCCTTTCCCAGTGACTTTTCTGAGATTCCCCCTGACCACAGAAAGTCATCACCTTCATATTTCAATTGTAAAATGGTACAAAACAAAAAGACGACTCATTCTCGTTGTTGATTCCCATCTCTAGTAGGCACCTTTTTACAACAGAATTTTTTTGTGGGTAGGATCTATTGTCTGGAGATTAAATATTGAACAGCTGGACAAACTTTAATATAAACATGGACTGACTCAAGAAAAGGGGAAAAAAACCTTGGTAATTTCATATTAACATGGAAAAGGAGTATCTGATACTCCTTTGGTGGTTCTGATCAAAACCACTATTCCATAGTTTTTAACTTTAATTTCATTTGAGCTTGCTGACTCATGTTGTCTAGAAGTAAGGGACTCTGGCAGGAGGCAGGTGAACTTTATTCAGCAAATGGTTACAGAAAGCCCACATCAGACCCACAGCCCAAGGTAGGACAGAGACCTAGAGGGAAGAGTATAAGCCAATCAGTCATCCTATTTACACATTCACAACAGGAAAAAAAAATAGAGATAAGATATTCCTGAGCATACAGGGAGAAGTTCCTAATTTTGAGACAGTAATCCTTTACTCTCTTTGCATTTCCTTAAATAAGACAGTATAGGGAGAGGGCAACCTATATAAGAGCGTGCAGGGCCAGAGGTAATAACAACTCAATTTTATAAGATCATCTCTCCATTTATTCCTCTGCACTTAGTTTATTCTCTCTCCCCCTGAAAGATCAGAACCAAGGGATCCAAAGCATCTGAGACAGGAAATGAGTAATGCAGGAAAAAGGATGTGGTCTGAAAAAGAGTGGATTCTGGGGCTGAGCCAGAAAAAGTAACAGGCATAGGTCAGAGCTGGGGGAAGGGGTTTGGGTGACAGGAAGAGAAATCTCAGAGTCAATCAGCTTGGATGAGAAAGTCAGTGACAGAGTATGTCTGGAGAACAAAACAATATATTTCCAAGGAGGCTGTCCTCCAGGGAAGGTACAGAGAAGCAATGGCTGAAGACAGGCAGGAGAACCATAGCTGTGACAGAAGGAAGAAGGCTGCAATATCCTCTTTACTCTAAGGGGAGGAAATAAAATACACCATGTACACTTGATGAAGTAAATTAGAAATTAAGATGGGATGTGGAAGAGAAGCAGACAGGGCTACAAGGTGGGTACGTGACAGAACATCAACATCCATTAGTACTTACATGCCACATGTCAGTAAAAAAAGTTGGGGGAAAAATAAGGGGATGAAAACAGGAAAGACTACTTGTAGAAAAGCAGTTGGGTAACTGAGACACCAACTTGAGAACAACAGGAGAATGGACTACGAAGCTACCCACTTCCTCAAGATAGAGGATGGATATGAAAAAAGCATCTATTCTTCCCAGTGTGTATGGGCAAGCCTGGAAACATATCCTGGGTGGGCAGAAAAGCAGCACTCACGTGATAAACAGGGCCTGGAAAGGGCAGGTGCCCAAAGAGCACCACTCCCCATCTGCCGGGCCCTCTGTGAAACAAGCCTGCCCTTGTGAAGGGGCCAAGCCAGAAGCCATGGTCCCTGCCTTGCAGGGGCTGGAGCCTACATGTAGAAATGAATAGTGGAAAACATAGCTTATCAGCTGATTTTGAAAAATGGGAATATTCCCAATCCAGACACTGAAGCTTATATGTGAAAAGCACTTTTATATTCTCCACAGGGACTAGGACAATGTTTTACCTCAAACATTGTATTTTACCTTTTAGTGTTTTACCTAAAAATTTAATGTGTGTTAAGTCTAACTAACAAAACCCAAACTACTTAGCTATACTGGTATATTAATATTCAAGACAAAATTCCTTGCCCTATAGCTAATGAAGCAGGATATGCTCTAGAGTCCAAATGATGTAAAGCTCTATACTCCTGTGACCCAAAGCTAAACCCTAAGCAATAGGCACCACCACAGGTGCCCTGCCCTGCACTGCACTGGAATATAAGATAGGATTGGAAGTGGGGAATACGGAGCAAGAAGAAATTTCTTTGCTTCATCAGACTGTAATGTTCATACTGACCTAGAAATCCTGGTAATTCCAACATTTGGGTTGACTCAGGAGGGGAATAAAAATCCCAGGTGAGTGATAATTGGATTACCCAGTAATGCCCCAGGGCCAAACGGCTGGAAAAGGCAGAGACAGTAGGGTCTGGTACAGTGAAACTAACATTATTTTCTAAACCAAAAATCAACACACTCAGGCTGATAGACAATGGGACGTAATAGTTTAAATTGGGGCTGTCCTAGAAAAATTGCGGACATATTACAGATTTAGGTTGGTAGTTTATTTCACAAGAGATCGTCTGGGGCCCAATATGCTAATAGGCGGGGATTAAGAATTCAGGGAGGGGAGTTGTGTGAGGGGAAAGCTGTCATTGATTTTTGTAAAGGAGGAAAAAGAAAAAGTGTGTGCTCTGTAGACCAGACATGAAGCTGGTAAACATTCTACGTTTGGAGTAGGAAGGAAAGGAAAGTTGATCAGAACCGAAAGTGTATTAGTGAAATCTATTCAGGCAGCAAGGCCAAGGTTAGGTTGGCAAAGGGGGGTCGCACTGGCACAAACTGGCATCCAACGCGAGTGCCACGGGGCTAGGGGTTCAGATGTAGCTTCACCACTGGTTTGCAACCTGGCCTTGGGCAAATTATTTCCCTCTCTGTGGACTTCAAATTTAAATAAAGAATCGATCAGATCCCGCTTTTAACGCAAAGAACTAACAAATGTAGCATACCTTCATTTGGCACAGGAAGGAGAGAAAACGCTCTTCTAAAAATGGAAGAGAGGACAGGCACGGAACAGCCTGTCCCTTTCCCATCCAATAAAAAACCTCATGAGGCTGAACTAGATTAAGAACAAAACTCTCCAGCGAGGCCGCAGGCGCCTCCGGGATAGGTAGTCCGCTCCCAGCAAAGAGCAGCAGATGCCAGCAGTCCTGCTCTAACG
This sequence comes from Callospermophilus lateralis, assembly GCF_048772815.1. NCBI lineage: Eukaryota > Metazoa > Chordata > Mammalia > Rodentia > Sciuridae > Callospermophilus > Callospermophilus lateralis. The sequence goes on along the minus strand of NC_135311.1, from coordinate 120,363,571 downwards.
GACCGTCCACCCAGGAAATCGTGCTCCCGGGGAGGCGACCAGCCGGGGCGGGGGCGTGCGGGGACAGGGACACACGGAAGCCTGCGGCGCGCGAAGCTGACGCGGCGACTTCCAAGGATGCGCGGCCGGGGCAGCAGGGTCCCCAGGCGAGGCGGCGGCGGCCGGGCACCTCCCAGGCGCCGAGGCGGCGAGCGCAGCGGCTGGCACGGCCTGGCAGTCGAGTAGGCCCGCCGCGCGCAGCCCGGAGGGCGGTGCCGGGTTTCCAGCGCGGCGCACCGCCCCGGCCTCTCCAGGCGAGAACCCCTCTCCCGCCCCGGCACTGACCTGTCCAGGGCCCGGCTGGGCCTGGCCGGGCGGGGCCTATGCAGCCCCTCGGCCCGGCGCCGCCGCGCGCGGGGTCCCGGGCCCGGGAGGGCCGCCTCCTCTCCGCCGGGAGCCTCCGAGCCGGGGCCCGGGGCTGCCGCGGCGCATCCGACCGCACCGGCCCTGCCGGCCTCAACAAAGGGCGGCGGGGGCGCTGGCCCGGGCGGGGGCGCGGATGGCGGCTGGGGTTGCGCGCGCGCGGCGGGCGCTCGAGGGCTGCAGCGCCGCGGAGACAATGCGGCGCGTCCGGGACGGCTCCCGCGGCCGTCTCCGCCGGGGGCGGGGCTAGGGCGAGGCGGGGCCCGCGCGCGGGGCGGGGCGGGACGGGACGGGCGCGGGGCGGGGCCGTGGGCCCCGGCCGCGCGCTTCCTTTGTGCACCCGAGCCCCGCCCGCGCCCTCCGGAAGGCGCGGCCGGCGGGGACGGTGGGGACGGCGGGGCCCGCGGGGCAACGCGGCCGGGCGAGCGAGTGGAGCGCCCTAGCACGGTTGCCCCTGTCCTCCGCAGAAGTGCCCCGGGGCGGAGTGGCCTGTGACTCCCGCCTCGACGGTTCACTGTCTGTGGGGCCTGAGAGGCAAGCATCGTAATAACGACCACTAGTAATTGAGGGCTGAGTATGTGTCAGGGCCTAAGTGAACGCGCCCTCTGTCCTGTGCTCACAATAACCCTCCAAGTGGTCATTATCCTCCCCACTGGGAACTGAAGATCAGAGAGGGGAAGTAATGACTAAAGTGACCCAGTCATACCTCCATAAAGGGCGTAATCCCTACCCGTTAGGTTTAATGTGAGGGTTAACTGATTTACAAATTGCTTGCAGCGCCTGACGCACAGTGGGAGCCCAATAAATGTTAGTTTTCTTCCCAGAACACACTAGTTAAACCTGAACAGTCTAGAGAAACACCCTCATTCAGAAAACATGCTAAGAGCTGTGGGGTTCGAATGATGTACAACATGACACAATTCTCACCCCAGGAGCTGGGGATAAACCACAGCGAATTTCTGTCTATTCCCAATATTCCCCCATCTTGCCTTTCTTGGTATTCCTATTCATTCTCTATCATTCTGTCTCTTTTATCCCTCTGGCCTCATACATTTTGTTTTCACATTTTATATTTATTTTGCATTCTATGAATTTTACTTCTCTCCATTTCCCATCATTCCTTTTCTTTCCACTTTACTATTTTTCAAGTCCCCTTTTTAAAATTAATATTCATATTTCCTTCCCCCTGTGTCTCCGCATTTCTTACATATTATATTTTGCTTTACAAACTGAGGTAATGAGGGATTGAATACTCAGCTTCTCTCTATTCCCCAAACATACCCATACTTTCTGACCCCACCCCTTTAACTTCCACTGGTCCTTCTGGGAATGCTCTTTCCTCAACTTTCTATATTCCAGACTCAAGAAATGCAGTGACCAACTTTTTCTGTAAGGATAGAGAGAGGAGATATCTTGGAATTTACAGGCCACATGGTCTCTGCCCAGCTACTCAACCCTGTCATTGGGGTATGAGAGATGCCACAGAACTTTGCTATGAACACTGAAATTTGAATCTCATAGTTTTCCTGTATCACAAAATAATATTCTCTTGATTGTTAAAATCATTATTAGCTTGCAAACTGTTAATACTAGGGTTATGATGGATGTGGCCCTGGGGCTGTAGTTGCCAATGCCTGATCTAGCCCAATGCCACTTCCTCCCTGGAATTCATCCTTGTAATCTCTACCTGGCAGGATTTATTTCCTTCCTTGCCACTTGTAAAGCACTTACCTAAGATTCTTCTATGGCATTTAACATGGCACCTTAGCTTTTACTGTAATTTTCTTCCTGTATACTTTACATCTTTCCCTGCAGATGTTAAAACTCCTTGAAGGTTGGGACAGTCTGTGTATTGCCTCCCATCCAACAGTGCAGGCATTCACATATACACGAATGCATGGATATTTAAGGCAGGTTGCTTGGCAATTATTTCCACTATGCAAGGCTTACTTCTTTCATAAGATAAGACCTCAAGAACAGGATGCTTTTTATGGGTTGATTATAACCACTCAGCCACATCCCCAGCACCACCTCCGCTTTTGTATTTTATTTAGATACAGGGTCTCACTGAGTTGTTTAGCACCTTGCTTTTGCTGAGACTGGCTTTGAACTCGTGATCTTCCTGCCTCGGTTTCCTGAGCCGCTGGGATTACAGGCATACGCCACTGTGCTCTGCAGAAAGATAATTTTGAGAGCTTTGTGGACAAGATGAAAGAAGGTAGGCAAATGTCATTTCACTTAGGGGATGTTGGATAACAAGTCCTTGAACAAAGAATGTTGATTAGCAACAGCCTGGAGACAGGGTGTGTAGCTCAGGTAGGTCCTATACTACATTCCTATCAGCAAATTGGTAAAAGACTAGGAAATCGTACTGGTGGCAAAGCTAAGTGGAAAAGATAGCATAATGAATAAAAAGGGTTCATATATAAAAAATTCCTTTCCCACATTTTATTCTTTCTGTACCTTGGTTTTCTCACTTTTAAAATAGGGATAAATGATAGTTCCTATTCAGAGGGTTATTGTCAGGATTAAATGAGGAAATGTATGTAAAGCCTTTTAGAAAGAGTTTAATAAATGTTAGGTATTAACTATCACTAATTATTGTTAGGATGGAACTATGGGCTAAATTCACAAGGTAACATTTAGAAGATAAAATTAATCATATTTTGGTTCAAAATATAAATTGTGAAAGTTTGAGATTGAGGAGAGACCAGGCAAGATAGCAAATTCATGGGGAAAAAAACAAAACAAAAACCCTCTGAAATAAAACCAAAACTAAATCCAACCCTCTGAAATTCAGTTGACATAGTACTCTGTGAACCCACAGCACCATTCCCATGAGTGGGAGGAGTTAATATGGGACCACAGTACATTGATGAAGGAAGGTGAGGGAATTACTACACAAGGAGCCAGGGCCAGATTGATGCCCTTTCACAGTTGTGTGATCTGTAGTTCCTTTAGGCTTTTGTTTTTCCCCTGTGAATCATGGGGATAATAATAATTATCTCACGGGTATCATGAGTGAGTAAAGGACAGAAGAGTATCCAGCACATAGTAGGTGCTCAGCAAGTTTTAGTTCTTTCCTACCTTTTCATGTGGATCTAGGAAATAGTCCTGTCTCTTAAAAGGCTTATAAAGATTAGTGACTTTTTAATTTGGAAGTACTGTGTTTAATTTTGGATGTCACACTTTAGAAAAACAAGTAAAAGAACATGGATCGATAAGCAAGACTAGAATGGTAGGAATGGAGGCTTTGACAAGTCATAGAGAAAAATGAAAAAAGTCTCAGGTCTTTAGCCTGGAGGGGTTTGTCATTGTTGTCCTCTTCTTCTTCTTCTTCTTCTTCTTCTTCTTTTTTTTTAGAACTGAGGATAGAACCCAGTGGTGCTTTGCCCCTGAGCTCCATCCAGCCCTCTCTTCTTTTTAAAATGTTGAGACAGCATCTCCCTAAGTTACTGAGAGCCTCTCTATGTTGCTGAGGCTGGCCTTGAACTTGTGATCCTCCTGCCTCAGCCTCTCGGATTGCTGCAATTACATGCCACCATGCATGGCCTCAATTTCTCTCTCTCTCTCTCTCTCTCTCTCTCTCTCTCTCTCTCTGTTAGAGGAAGATGGTGGAGACATAATAACTGTCAATGATACTGTGAGATGGATTCTTGTTAAAATTTTTAAGACAGAATCGTCATCAGTGATGGTCAAGTTCCAGAAGGGCAGGTTTTGGCTTACTTGAAAAGCAACTTTCTGATAATTAGAGCAATTCCAAAAAGAAATGGGCCTGTACTGTCATGTGTAACTAATTAAAACAAAAAATAAAAATTACAAATAAATAAATAAATAAATGAAAAAATAGGCCTGCTTTTCTTTTTCTTTTCCTTTTTTTTTTTTTTTTTTTTTGGTGTGTGTGTGTGAGAGTGTGGTTTTTCAGTGCTGGGGATTGAACTCAGGGGACCCAAGGACCCATGCATGCCAGGCAAGTGCTGGACCAGTGAGCCAAACCCCCAGGCTGCTTTCCAGAATGATGATCCTCTTATCATTGCAAGTGTACAATGAGAATGGATGATTTCCTTCCCATATTTAATTTTTCTAGTATCTTTTCTCCATATTCTTTTGCTTTCTATTTCCTTGATCTCATCCCCTATTCCTTTTAGGTCCTTATAAACTTTTAGCTCTACCTTGTTCCAAAGTATTTTTTTCCTCCCTTCTCCTTTTTCAATTTCTAGATTCTTTTTCTCTGGTTTCTCCCATCCCTACTCCTAGCACACACTTAGCATCGTGACTGAACTGCCTCCCTGAGCTGCAGATGGCCCATGGCTCAAAATGTCACTGAGATGTGGGCCAAGATTGCTGTGCGAACTGGCAGAGAGGGAAAGGGAAGCAAATGGATCTCTATAGAGGGCGGAGGTCCTGCTGAGACTCTCCCATCAGGGAGAAAGAATCCAGCCTCCTAAATCCTGGGCGGTAACTCTCAGACAGGTGGGGACTCCAGGGCTGAGCACAATTCCCTCAAAGGTGCTTTCTGAATCCCTTCTTGATCCCCTTATCTTTGAGATATGGCAACCATCTTGCCATATTTCCAATTTCAAGAAATTGAAAATTTTTCATACTAAATGAAGCAGACAATCAACAACGGGATGCCTTACCTCAACTCTCAACTTGGTGCGTCTATCTGCACATACATCTGACACCAGTGACAATGAAGGCTGCAGAGTCTGGCTCTAGAACTTTCAACTCTCCTTTTCTTTCTCTACCAATTTCCTTCTATATCTCCTGGGTCCTCTGTCTGCATCCCTGATGCAGCTTCTCATTTCCCTCTTATTTCTAACTGCCTAGCTTTCTCATTGCCTCATTGGGTTTACAGTTTACCCTCACGTTCCAGATGCTCAGGTGAAATGTGCCAGGGGATGGCTAGGAAGACCGACTTTCTCCCCTCCTCTAAGGGCCCCACTATGCTTCATACCGTGAGCTGGAGAATGCTGGACGCTAGGGCTCTTGGCTACAGGCAGGCCACTAGGCATGGCAGTGACAATGGCTTGTTGGTGTGGTGATGGACCTGACCGAGTCTCAGGCACACTCTTCTCCCCAGGTCCCACTTCCTTCCAGTCATCAGGGGAGCACTGCTGGGGCTGTTAGGGGCAGGACAAAGAGATTGGTCTTCTCATAAATTGCCTCTGCATTCTCACACACTACCCCCGTTTCTGTGGAGCTTGGGGCAGCAGGCAGGACTTTAGGATTCAGTCATCTTCCTTGGAACACCCAGAGATGACTTCAACACTCAGCCTACCCAAAAAACACATCCAAATGGGGCTGTGGGATTGCCTGAGCTGCGGCCTCCCCAGTCGCACCCTAGGATCAGCTTACTCACCACTGGTGAAGCAGGCTGTAGTTGTAAGATGACAGCTGAGGTGTGTTGGAACCTCCGATGAGGGGTGTGGGACATGCCCTCGGGATGTCCATTCTGAGGCCCAGGGTCTGGCGTGGGAGGGTGACACTGCTGACTGCTGCTGGGCTTGTGCAGATTGGCAGTGGAACACTGGAGTGGCAGGGTGGGTGTAACTGGGCCCAGGGGCATGGTGTGGGCTTCTGAGCCAGGCTGCAGGGCCAGGCTTGGAGGGACTGAGGTGAGCTGGGGCTGGGACTGGGCTTGGGGTGCAGGTCGTGGCGGCTGGGTCTGCTGCGGCTGCGGCTGCTGTTGGATCACAAACTGGGGCTGCAGGTGCTTTGATGATGGCTGCGAGAGGAGCTGATGTGGCTGTAGTTGCGCATAAGCTGAAGGGGAAACACCAGGTTAGAGGCACAGCTGAAGCTCGTCTGCCGTGGCCCTTGACGCACCCCTCCCGCACCCACAAATAAAGGGCTTCCCCAATGCCACGTACCCTTTCATGTTTCACCTAGAGCCTGGCCTGGTCAATGCCAGAGTCCAACACATACTCCCTTCTTGCTTTTTCTCTTATGTCAAACACTGGGCTCTATAGACTGCCTGTCAAAGCCTGACTCAAAACTCATGCCCCTTGAGAAGGCTTCCTTGACACATTTCAGAGAAATACTGGATTCTAAGTGTTTCCTCTTCTTCTCTCTTCCAAGCCCAGCACTTGCTGTTCTCTATGCCTGCAATATCTGCAACCTCCTCGCCATCCACCCCCAGCTCTGCGTGGTTCATCCTTATCCATCCTTTTGACTCTGCCCAGGTTGAGCTTCCTAGAAGAAGAGTCAGTGGACACAGTAGTCTTCCAACACTGGCATTGAGCAGACCAGAGCTGAACTTCTGGTTCCTTTTTTTTTTTTTTCAACAAATCATGGGAACTAACTAGTTACTGCTACCTAACCTCTCCAAGACTCACCATCCTAATCCAAAAATTGGAAATATTTTCTGCCCAGAAAAATCACTGTAAAGATGAAAGGAGGGGAAAACCTAAAAATAAAATGTAAGCAAATGACAAATGTGTATAGCAGTGCCTGGCACACAGCCATGATCAATCACTTCTAGATACAATTATAAATATTATTTCCATCTTAGTTTAGGTTCTCAAAGCATCCCTGGTTTACCTCTGTCATAATCATATTATTCTTGGTGGGTGATATTGTTACTTATCTGTCTTCCTTTTAAGCCATGAATTCCCAATGGTCTGAAACTACAATGTATCTCTTTATCCTGAACCTAACATAGTGCTGGACAGCCATGGGTTTATTTACAAGAAGATAAAACATGTCTTGATCTGGAATTTCTTTCTTTCTCTCTTTCTTTTCTTTTCATTTCCTCCCTTCCTTCCTGTACTGGGAATTGAACCCAGGGGCTCTTTACCACTGAGTTACATCCCTAACCTTTTTTTTTTTTTTTTTTTAATGTTGAGATAGGGTTTTGCTAAATTGCTGAGGTTGGCCTCAAACTTGTGATCCTCCAGCCTTAGCCCCTCAAGTAGCTTGGATTGTAAGCATGAACCACCACACCTGGCCTGATCTAAATTTCTCTCTCTTTCTCTTTTTAGACAGGGTCTTGGTAAGTGCTGAGGCTGGCCATGAACTTGCAATCCTCCTGCCTCAGCCTCCCCAGTGGCTGGAATTATAGGTGTGTGCCATCATGCCTGACCTGATCTGGAATCCCTTTGTTTCCATGTGTTGGTAGCTTTTCTTTCTGCTATTTAACCAGGCCGTCTCTTTGAGATTAAGGAAGCTTATATTTTTTTAGTAATCCCTTCAGCATCTAGCGGCTGCTCTGTATATATTAAGGATTCAGGGAATTCAGCTCAGGTGATTGATTTTCTCCCACAAATCCCTCTGTTTACTGGCACCCAGGGTAGCTCAGTGATCTATCCCATGTAGAAGCCACTCTCTACAGACTCCTGTGGCTGGAGACCCACAGGAGGAGCCTGTGCCATGTGAATGCCCTGGCAGTCACAGCTGGAAGCTTACACATGGATTTCACAACTAGAGGCTCGCAACCAAGAAAAGGCAGCTTCCGGGTCTCAAGCTAGTATTTTAACAAGAATTCTGTGATGCTACAGGTACACTGATTTCAAATTGAGTTAGGCGAGGTGCCTTCTTTTGAAAATTTTTGTCTATATGCAACTTTCCAACTGTCTCATCACAGCCCAACTGGAATTCCAAGAAGGATGCCAACAGGAATGGAAAAGAAAGAACAGAAACAAGAAGCAATACGAAGGAAAGTCACTATGGTCCTGGTGATTGCTGTAGACAGAGGGAATTTGGATGGCCCATAGATTTTAATCTGAATTGCCCTGGATGGGGGAATTAGGAAACTTGACATTGATGTGGTTTAAGGGGAATGTGTTGAGTTTGAGGTGATGGTGGGACCTTGGTGGAAACTGCCAGCAGACATTTGGTGATTATAAATTGTCCCTGATCCCAATCTAGGTCCTGTCTCCTAATGCTATGTCAGATAGCTCTGAGGTTACCAATCAGCAAATATTGTTCATCAGATAAACTAACACTCAGGTATTTTGAAAAACAACTCTTGATAAGGCACCTGAGAGATACTGTAGATGACTATTAGACTCCAGTGGCCAAAAGGACCTGCAAGTGATGGGCATTTGTGTCACTGAAAATGCAACCCATTCCCATGGACAAGTTATCCCAGGGGCTACCCATCTGAGGTGAGAGCTGGAAGTGGTCCATGTCAGGGGAGCTTAGAGCATCAGTGGTGTGTCCCACCACCTGCTGGCGATGTGGTCAGAGCTTCAGCTTTTCCCAGTGGAACAAGAGTTCTGGGCTAGGTACTCACACAAATTTTCTCTAGCTCTACAACTTGATTGGGGTGGTTATAGTAGGAAGATTAAAATTCAGGATTAACAAGATGAGAAAGGAAAGGTTGAAGAGGCAAAAGGTCTAAATCTGTGGAGGACAGAGAATAAATTTAGAGATAATACATATTTGTTGTGCCAAATGCTGTAGTTTGGACCTTAAACAACCCACAAAGGTCCATGTGCTGGGAGCCCTGGGAGACTTTAGGTCACTGGGGGTGTGCTGCCACTGAAGGGGACTGTGGGACCTTTGCCCCCTCATCCTCCTTTTGCTTCCTGGCCAGGAGGTGAGTGGTTTTGCTCAACTACTATGAATATGCTTTTGACACAATGTGCTGCCTGACCTCAGGTCCAAAACACTGGGGCCAACTAGTCATGGCTTGGAATCTCCAAACCTGTGAGCCCAAATAAACCTTTTCTCTTTATAAGCTGATTAGGTGTTTGCTACAGTGACTGAAAGCTAACACCAAAGGCTGAGAGAGGAAACCACCAGCTCCTGGCCCTCTATTCCTGCACTTCCCACCCTATTCCCTGCTCTCCCCTAACCTGTGCTGCTCATAGAAAACCAAAGGGAATCGTTTCAGGACAAATAATGCCTATAACCCAACCTGGAAATAAAGCTCATAAAACTTAAATAAGTTCATAGATTAAAGATCCTAAGGTATTTTAGAGAATGAATAGGTATTTTTGAGGTTAATTTTAAAAAAAAACACATGGTTTAACTTATCCTGGGTTAAAAAAATCCTTTTGATAGAGTATTGCAATAATTTTATAACCCTTTTCCTGATTCCAGTTTCTTTCTGCTATAATTTATCCTATGAATAGAATGCAAATTAATCTTTCCTGGTGCTCAGATCTGACCCCTGACTGAACGCCACCAAGGACTCTCCTATCTATAGTTGTCCCAAGCCCCTGGCATTCAAGATCTCTTTTCAATATAAACTAACCTTTTTATTCTTATTATTTCTTTGACCCAAACAATCTTTACCATTCACTGTGCTGTGCCCTATCCCCTGTACAGTTAGTCCCTTTTCTCATAAACCAAATTTTTGTCATTCTTCCTTGACGCATATAGCCAATGGGACTCTTCCATTTTTTGAACTGCCACTAAGGTTTTTCAGATTAACACTGCCCTCTGAGATGCAATGTGCCCAGCAGTAAATGTGAGTTCTAGAGTCAATAGGCTTGGGTTTGAATACCAACGCTGTTGCTTACCATCTGTGTGATGCTGGGTAAGTGACTTGACCTCTCTGTACCTTTTTGCCATCATCTTTAAAATGGAGGTAAGCATGATATCTGTCTTGTAGTTATTTCAATAAATGACTAATCTTAATAAGCAAGATTTATGGAACTCATTGGTTTCTTCCAAAGTAACTTGAATTTAGAAGATGCTTAGTTAGCACTACTGAGTGAATGAGTGATGGTATGTTGGGACTTGTTCTCTTTAGAGCCAGTCCACGGGTAAGATGGGTATCATCCCACAGGCCACACGGTCTCACCAACAGTCTAGCTGGCTGAACCCTGTACCCAGCCAGCCTATCCTGACCTTCCTGTACCCACCCACCTTGATTCCCTCATTATGCCATAAGACTTCCTGTCCCATCATGTCTATTGGTCCTCAGTCTTAGTGCCTCCACCTGTGGGGATGCCTGCCTTCTGCTTCAGTGATCTCAGGTTTAAGGGACTTTGGCTGGGCCTCAGTTCCTGTTTTCTCTCTGTTTGCCTTAACCTCAGTTACAGGTATTTCCCTAGAGTTCCTGAATGCTTTGTTTGATTCATTTGTAATAGGTACTCTCCTATAAACATATTTCACTGATTTAAAAAAAATTGATTATCCCCCTCCATTTTAGCATTTTTGGAATTGGGTTGCTGCGTATTACGGCGGATGCTAGTTTCTTTCTTAAGAGTTAGTGAAATAACTTACATCTTATAATTAAGAGATGTCTTAGATTAAATGAAATGGGAATACTTTTATTATTTTGTGTGTAGATGTCCTATTGCTCCAAGTAGACTATATGCTTTTTGAGTCAAAGGTTTTTGAGTCTTATCTTTTAATCCAAAAGCTTACTCTAATAAAATTAAAGCAGTGCTTCTTTTACCCTCTGCTTTGTCTAACATAATGGCAAGTTTGTAGGTGATCAGCAAATGTCTTCTGATGATCATGACAAGATCAATTCACTTTCTCCTTCTTCCTTTCCCTCCCTGTTCAATTTGGGCGCAGTGAGGCCACAATATCAGAAGTCATGTCCTCCCCTCCAGCTAGGATGGGTATATCAGTCTGTGAAATATTAATGTACAGAAATCTCTCCAGACCTTTCTTCTTATTTCTTCCTAAAGACCAATAGCTTCCTTCTCCCCAGCTCACACACTCTCTCGCTGCCAGAAAGCTCATTGCTTCTAAGAAACATGGGTCGTTTCTGTGGGATCTCAACCACAGCTTTGCAAAGCCTGATCAATCCTTTGTGTTATGGAGCAGGGGAGAGGCAGGCTGAGGGCTTTTGCAAATTAGGACCTCGCTCAAAGGAGAGACTGCTTTGAAGCATCGCTCAACTTCCTGGCTGGTGCTCTAACCTGAATTGCCTCCTTAGAATCTGAAGAGGCCAATTCACTGCTTCCAAACTAGTGTGTTGATACTAACAAGAGGATTAAGATCTCGCGGGCAGGAGGGCTGACTGAGGGGTCACTGGCACACTCCCTTGACTGCATCCACTGCCAAAATTTATCAATAATAGTTCTCTATTAATCTTAAGGCTTCACATAGGTAGGAAACAGATCACTGTCTTAGAAATACTGTGAGCACCCTGCTTACGGGTGGTGGGTCTGCCTACAGCCTTATTTTTCTGAAAGTCCAGTAAAGTGACTTCCATTGGAGGATGCCTGTGGGAGAGAAATGGTGTATCTTTTTTACCAACCACTACTTTTCAAGATTTAAATAGTTAAGTGAAGATATACTTTCAACCATTCAGTCAGTCAGCATTTACTAAGCACCTACTACAGAGGAAGCACTATGCTTGATGCTGGATAAAACATGGTCCCTAGATTAGATTACAGTCTAGTAAAAGAGACAGATGGTAGACAGAGACTTTTGGCATCATTTGGTAAATGTTGTGATAGGATAAGCACAAAATAATAAGAACATGGAAAAGAGGATTTGGCTTTGGAAGGAGGGCAGAGAAGGCTTCCCTCAGGAAGTGCTTAATATGGTTCAGAGTTAGAAATTTCATAAAAAGAACAGCACATGGGGAGACCTGGAGGGACAGGTACTGTGGTGTATTAAGGGACCCACAGAGTGCTCTGTACAGTAGTCTCAGCCCAGGGTGTCTGTAGGAGGGAGCCAGATGAGGAGGCACTTTTAGGTTGGGTCTAAGTTGTGCACCATGTTCAAGAGGTTGCTCTGCTCCAAAGAAGCCTCATGTGACCAGGCTTCAAGAGGTGACTGAGACTGAAGCTAACCAGAGGTCAGAGCTCCACACACACATGAAAAGATGAGGCCACTTTTAAAAATTTATTTATTTGTTTACTTATTCATTCTGGAGATTTAACCAGGGGCACTTTACCACTGAGCTACATCCCTAGCCCTTTTTGTTTTTCATTTTGAGACAGGGTCTCATTAAGTTGCTTAGGGTCTCACTAAGTTGCTGATGCTGCTCTTGAACTTGTAATCCTCCTGTCTCAGCCTCTTGAGCCCCTGGGATTGCACAACTATATCCGGCAAGGGTGCTCTTTTTAGAAAAAACTAAAACAATTCTGCATGAATTTTCTGTGATGCATTCCCTCCAGGCTTAGGGTCAGGAGAGGTTTGAGAGGGGAAGGAGAACTAAGGGGAGTTTCCCTGTCAGAGGAAACTAGGTCATAAAAACAGACGTGTAGGGCATTCTGTCACATTCTATGCAGCCTTAATGTCTTTGGGTCTGCTTGGCAGCATCTGGAAAACCACCAGATACTCTTGTGTGGGCAGAATTCCTTGCTGAGTGGCTTGGAGAATTAAAAAAGAAACTGTTTTCTGCATCTCTGCCCCTGCCCTCCCTTGGCAGAGGGACAGCACTATAGGGAAGTGAGTACAGGCATGGGTTTTAGAGTCAGGTAGATCTGGGTTGGGTTTGGTTCTGCCACCTATGATCTTAGAGAAACTGCCTAAGCCTCTCTGCATCTTGACTTCCTGTCCTATAAATGATGATACATAGCATCTAGGGTAATTGTTAGTATCAAACAGAATATTATGTTTGAACCACAAAAACATTTACTGCCTTTGCTCAACGACTGGTACTCAGAAGATGCTCAGTAAATGATGATATTTTAAAAATACCATTGCTTTGAAATTCTGTTTTCATAATTAGAATCTCATTTACTCCTAATAAGAAGCCTATGAGCAATTGAGCAGTGTCCCCATTTTACAACCAAGGACTGAGAGTGATTTCCAAATGACTTCCAAAATGCAGAAAGCTGAGGGGAATTTGACTTCATTTGACAAATGAGGCCCAGTGGCTTGCCTACAGCAAAAGCCCCAAATGCCTATGACTGAGTGAATGGCTGTTAACAAGCACAAACAAATATGGCAAGCCAGGAATATGAGCTGTGGCTGCTGAGAACTTTGGAGGGAGTCTTGGAGGGATGGACAATGAAAAGGATGTGTTCTGGCAGAAGGTAGGAGGCAAAAGGAATATGTCTGGTCAGGTCAGTCACAAAGGGGTGGGAGTGGGAGAAGAGACAAGACCTATTTGCTTGAGGGTCTATGTGAGGAAGCCATAGCAATCAAGTGGTGTGTCAAGGGTCCTGAAGGTCCCACCCAGGTCAGAGAGTCGTCCATCAGCAGTCATCAACATACTGCTCTGTGGGCCCTTATAGAGACTCGACATTCCAACTGGCCAGGTAGGAAATACAGACACTGTGAAGATCTCTAAACAGGAAAGAAACAATGCAGCTGTTTAGGAAGATAATTCTAGCAGCTTAGAAGTATGTCCTGGAGATCAGTTAAGCCTCATCAAGTCAGCTGGCCTGGCGCAAAGCAGGAAGCCAGTACAGAGGATGCATCATCAGAACCTGGTGATCAACTGGTGATAAGGTAAGGGTAGGAACAGGAAGGGAAAGAGAAGAGCGTTTTCTGTGTTGGTCATTTTCGCAGGCCTCTCATTCATTGATATAGCCTACGGAAAATGTGACTGCCTTTGTTTTATACACGAGGAAACTGAGGTTTAGTAACTTGATCATTAAACCAGTAAGTGATGAAACTGGGATCTGAAGCCAGGTCTAAGGCTGAAGCTCCTGTTCTTCCTGCTAGAACATTCTGCCTCCCTGGTGAAGGGAAGTGGGCTTAGGAAGACCTTGGGGCTGTGGAAAGTGGTCAGGAATCTGGGAAAGGGGACCTCTCCATAGAGGAAGACTTCAGGAGTTTTGTTTTTGTTTTGTTCATGAATTCTTAGGGAAAAAATGGTATAAAGTGGGATGAAACCAAAGTAGGAATACCCTAGAGAAGCTGGAAATCTCTGGGGAGAGGGCACGAGAGCAGGGATGGACGCATATTGAGAAGCTATTGGCAGACGGGTGGCAGGTATCTGAGGGGTGGGAACAGATAAGTTCCTATAAGAGTTAAAAATAAACACAGGGGGCACAGGACTGAGGAGACCCACAGCTAATGGCAGCAGGCAAGGGAAAAGGCAAAGACAGGTCCTACCTCCACACATAGATGGTCACGTATGTATGTGGCCACTTTGGGTTCAGGTGCTTCTCGGGGCCAGCTGAGACAATCCTCCTTCTGTTTCACGTGAAACAGAGTCATTTTTAAAACATGACCCAAATTTTCATACCCCCTATTAAAATTTCAGCTCTTATTCAGTTATGTAACTCCTGTAGTGCTTAGAATAATGTTTGGCACATAATAGTTGCTAAATGAACAAGAGATAGAGTAGAATCATTTGGGAATGGCAGTTAATTATTCTTTCTGAGCTAGATCTTTCATTTATGCAATGGAATGATCACCGTTATGATTAAATGAGATAGATAGGTAAATAGTACAATACCTAGAGAATGGTTGTTCACTAACTATAAATTATTATTATTAGCTGGTAGCAACCAGGGAAGTAGTATAATAGAAGCCTTAGGTAAAGAATTTTAGGAAAGAAGGAAAGCTGAACAATTCCAAGGCCCTTTGTGTATCACAGTGGGCTCTCTCTCCTCTGTCTCTCTCATACACTCAGACACACAGACACACACACACACACACACACACACACACACACACACACAAATATGCATATGTACATATGCAGTGAATGATGTTAAGCAAAATATAAAACTCCTCTACTGCTGACCTATATCTTCTGGATTTTCCCCCTGAATAGTAAGAAGAGATTCTTCATCATTTAAATGTGATTCTACAGTGGACAGTCGAAGTGACCTGCATGGCTAGTTCCATAATTTTAGTGTTAGAATTGGTAGGAATTTTGATTTCCAGAGACAACAGGCTCACCTGCATGCACTGCTGTTAGCTGGATTCTGTAAGTAAAAGTGTGTTTACCCTATCTTTTGGTGGCTGCTTTGGAAGGGAAATGTGGTACCCGAGAATCCAAAAATCAGCAAGCATCACATTGTCCAGTCTATTACAGATGGAAATCTCTGCACCCTGACACAGAATACCCTCTGTGATTAAACAAAGCAGCTATGTGGCAGGCCTGCCCCACAGAGAGTTCTCTCTTCAGTGTCCTGAGGCGGGTTGAGGCTATGGAACAAAGGCCTGGCATCTGGAAGCAGGACTGGGTGAAAAGGACCCCAGATTTTCAATGACCCAACAGCTCCCTTTTATCACAGCGTCCCCCTCCCAGTCAGCAACTTTCTCCTCACCTTTGGGCTGAGTGTGCACCCAAAGCCTGGAGCTTATCCTCTACAATGAGGACTCCAAGAACCAAGCTAGAGCTGTGGCCCAACTCCTTTAGGACTCCCTGGATGCCAGGCCCATGAGATCCTTGCTGCTTGCTCCTCTTCTGCCCTCTGTGGTCCAGTCCTCCTATCACTGAGAAGGGCAAGACCAGACCATTGCCTTCCCCTCCAAAGTGCAACCTCAGGCTCCCTTCCTCCCTGTACTCCCCTCCCCCACCCCACCCCCTTTCAGGGCATAAGGGACCTTTTCTATTTGCAGAGCCTAAAGAAGCTGGTTGCCAAGGTGACAGGAGCAGGAACAGCAGGGAGCTTGCCATGGGGGAGGAGCTTTGCCCCCAAACAGCTGTCAGTGGGAGCAGTCCCAGCTGGGATGGAGAGTTTGCCTCTCAGGGAGGAAAACCCCAGGAGAACCCATGCACCCCTCCAGGGTTTCCACTGGCTACTTTCCCTGGGGGCTGCCTGCTAGCTGCCCCCAAAACGCTCAAATAGCAAACAAAACACGCACACTCTCTGCCTCACATGCAGGAGCACACTCCTCCCTCAGCTCTTTCCCTCCCTTGGCTCATTCACAGTGGGTCCTCTGGGTAGGAGGCCAGAAGTCACCTCTGCCTGGGGAACTGTGAAGCCCAAGACAGGTGCTGCTTCACGCTGTCGCCAGCAGGCCATAAGAATTCTTTTAGTCTTTTTGTTCTGGAGGCCCTCAGAGGATCCAAGCTTCCTAAGCCTCCCCCAGCTGCCTTCCGTTTGGGAGGTGAGAGAGGGGGAGTGGAACCAAGGGCTTGAAGAGAGGAGGGGTGACCAGAATAGGAGAGGCCGGTGGGAGGCAGGAGGAGGGCAAAGCCCACTGATCTGCGTCTCTGGGGAGAGGGTCTTTGTAGTAAGCACTCACCCCACAGCTGCTCCACGGAGAGTGCCATGGGGCCGCTGGCCTCTGTACTGTGTAGGCGGGCACACACTGTTAGTCTCAAGCCACACCTAGGCTCCCGGATCACAAGACTGTTTGTTTCTCACTGATGCTTACAGGGCTTAAGAAGAGACTGTCACCAGCTCTGCAAAGTTCAGACAGTCCTAGAATGCCTAGACTCTTTGAGCTTTGGGTCAGGATCAGGCAAGGCCAAGAAGGCCCCAAAGCAATGTAAGAACTAAGGGGCAACCTGGCTTGATTAAGGACAGAAGCTGACTCTGACAGATATGGAGTTAGGTCTCAACTCTACCATTTACTACTTAGGTGACCTTAAGAACTTAGTATATACTAAGTTCTTCTGAGCCTCAGTTTTCTTATCTATAAAATGGATAAATACCTACCTTAAGGTTTTTTTTTTTCTTTTAAGATTTAAATGCCTAGCAGATTAACAGATGAGGGACTTTCCCTAAGTGCTGGTCCCTTTCTATCTAATTTCCTTGAGAACCCAGAGATATCTAGCAGGAGGAAGAACCCAAGAACTACTCTTTCTTTTGAAAAGTCGTTAGACTTTGGGGGGCTTGCTTAGGTTTAGAGAGAAGCCATATGTTGGACTGGGCAGGAATGGGGTTCTCAGGGAGTCCTGAGTCCTGGTATTGTTCAAGGGTCTGTGGGTCAAGTGAGAATGTAGAAGAAACGCAGCTTCCAAGTTCTAGCTGGAATCCAAGCTGCTGTCAGCACATTGTAAGATCCCCTTGAGTTTCACCATTCTAAGCCTCAGTTTCTTTTCCCATAAAAGGAAGAGGCTGGAGTCTCTGGGGAAAGCCATGTCAGCCACTGAGAAACGTTGGGAGCCACGGCGCTTCAGCAGGGCAGTGATTTCCTCACTCAGCAGTGGCCACTTGGAGGTAGCAACTGGCCCTTTGTCCCAGGTGGTTTCTGGAGTCTCAAAAAATGAATAAATTATTTCAGCCCAGTTTTTTCCAACTCAGGGTCATGCTCTCTATGTGCTCCCTCTGTCTGTCTGGGATACCTTTCCTCGCTTCATCTGCTGGGTCACTGCTCATGCTTTCAGGAGATGGCACCTCTGACCATTGTGCCTGGCAGTGAGGTGATCATCTGTGGTCCACAGAACCTAATAGGACAATGAAATTGAATGGATTTGTTTATATATCTGGTTTCTTCCCTTTGGCTGCACACTCCTTTAGGTAAGAAGTCATACTGTGAGCTGGGCACAGTAGCTGTAATGTAGCAGTATACCAGGGAGGTTGAGGCAGGAGGATCACAAGATTGAGGCCATTCTCAGCAACATAGTGAGACCCCGTCTCAAAAAATAAAAATGGCTGGGATATGGCTTCGGGGTATACTGCTTGCCTAGCATATGTGAGGTCCTGAGTTCAATCTCCAGAATTGTGTGTGTGTGTGTACGTGCACACACACACACACGTGCGCGCGCGCTTAGATGATCTTGGTTTTAATTTAGAATAAACAAATAGTAGGTTTTCAATAAAAAATATGCAAGTTACATTGAATGGTAAAATGGCCTGGATGAGGGCAGAGGGTTAGAGGTTTTCTCAGGTATATGACCAGAGTCTTTCTTTAATACCAAGCCATATTGCCTGCCACTCTATTTATTTCCCTAGACCGATAAAGTCTGGCTTCTAGGACTGTTGGCATATTTTTCCCATTAAAGATTGCCTATAATAGGCAGTGCTGGGAACGTTTAGCAAGCAGGGAAAGGAGTCTAGCCAGGGAACACTGATTCATTCCCTTTGCAGAATTTGCTATGTTTCTTTCTTTCTTTTTTTAATCTCCTCAATCACTGGCAAGCCTTTCTCAACTCCTCTCTACAAGGCTGGCCCACTCTTGCTCCTACAGTGGCTGGAGCTTACAGCCTGTCTGTACCTGTCAGTCTCCCCACCTAGACTGTGCCCTTCTTGCTCTCATTGATCTCTGCACATGTGACTGGCAAATGTGACTGGCAAACATCAGTAAACAAACATCTGCTGAATGATGAGAAGACAAATGCTCTACTCCCCACTCCCTGCGTGGCTCCTCCACGCTTCTGGCTAGCCCCAATTCTTTTCATTGAGTCACAGGGAATTTGAAAATAGTCCACCTGCCAACCTCTGCTCACTCAAGGTTAAGAGATATGATAGTGTACTCCAAGATCCATTGTGAAGAACTCATTTATTCCTACACATCTAGCTTCCTTTCTTAAAGTTATAAACAGAAATCAAACTAGAAAGTTGAAACAGAATCAGGAGCTGATGAACACCTCAAGATTGGAAGAGGGGAGAGAGACACACAGCTGGTCCATGAGGAAAATGAAGGTTTCAAAGATTCCTCCTGACTCACAGCCTGGTCTGGATTCTGTTCCTGGAGCCCTTACCTGGTGCAATGAGGGGGTGGGCAGCCACAGCAGGAACAGTTCGGCTGAGCCCAGCCCGGCCCTCCATGCTCCCTGGCAGGTTGCCATTGCCATCTCCTTTCTTGAGTGGCTCCACCACACTGTCAGTTACGCCAGGCTTGGCACCTGCAGGGGAACCCTGAGCAGTGCTCCTGCCCTGTGATGGGGTAGGCAGAGGCTGGCTACTGCCAGGTGTGGGTTTCAGGGCCAAGCTGGGCAGGACAGGCTGAGTGGGGTTAGGGCCCGAGGCTGCTGCAGCTGGTGTCTGCTGTGTTCGGAGGGTCAGGTTCTGTACCTGGAAAAGAGGGGTCTTTGGGAGTCCAGAGAAAGTGGGCAGGAGAAATGCTAGCACAACCAAGAGAGAGGACTTAGGGATGGATCCTGCAGTGGCTGAACAGGATAGTGGGTTATAAAATTAGACAGAAAAAGAATGAGTTAGGGCTGAAAGAGGAACCAGAAGCAAGTGAAATTCTAGAAAGAATAAGAAAGATCACTACCGACTGGATCCACCAGCAAAAGTAACTGAGTTCTCAGAAGCGACTGCTCCCCAGGCTGGGGCAGGCAGGGTCAGGGAGGCCAGGCTCTTCCCCTGGTTAGCCTCCCTCCTCCCCAAACTAACAGGGTTGGATGCATACCACTGGAAATAATTCCCAGATATAGTGAGCATGGGGTTTCCCACGCTGGAAAAGGCCAGGGCAAAAATGAAAGTTAACTGGCCAGGAAAGCCACTAAACAAAGCATTATCTTGTCCTCAAAATAAGGTGAACTCCAGGCCTTTGCAGAGACAGGCAGCATGTTTACTCAGCCTGGTTCCTGGCGCCCTCTGCTGGATACATGGAAGCTGTGCCAGACTTTGATAACTGCTACCCAATCCTAGGCTCCCATTCCTGTTCTGGAGATGGAGTAGAGAGATGGGAGCTGGAAGGACTCCTCCTTCCCCAGTAGCTCCTAGAATCTTCACCGCCATAGAATATCCATGTGCTACCAGCAGAAAGCAGGAACCCAGGAGTCATCTTCTCCCTCTCTGTGCCATTTCCCCTGAATCCTGGCAGAGTTGGCACATGTAATCAGAGTGGGATTTTCCCCTTGCAAAGCAGCAATAAGCAAGTTATCCCGAGGAGTGTTGTGGGGGCATTAAACCCTCAGCATGCTGCCCTCTGAACCCTAATTGTACTTGAGGGAAAAACAGTCAAGAGGGGCCGAGGCCGTCTAGACAGGAACTGAAGACCAGCTGGTCTAGGAGCAGTGGGCCGTCCGGTCTCCACTTGCTTCCCTAGATGAGTCCAGCCTTTCCAAAGACTCGGAGCTCTTCCAGGGCTGCCCATCCCCAGTGTCCTACCCCTGTAAAGTGCTGCCCACCCCCCCTGCCCTCCCACAAACATGGGATCCTCACCTGGGCGGGGGTGGGGGGCCGGGCGGGGGAGCCAGTGCCGAGCTCAGGCTGCACAGTAGCGACGGTGGCCGTGGGCGTGAAGATGAGCTGAGGGGACAAAGGAACAGTGCCGCCTAGGCTCCTAGCTACCTGCACCAGGTTACCTGGCTGGGCCTGGAATCACAGGAAACGAGGCGCCTTTTACCTGCCCCATGTGGGTTCAGCCACAGGGCAGAACACTGTAGCCAGGGAGCAGAGATGGGGTTGGCTAGGAAGTAGAAATAAGGAAGCAGGTAAGGGCAGGGGTCCCAAGGACCACCTGAAAGTTTCAAGAGGCTTATAGTGTGCTGACCCATGCTGGGCAGTGACAGGATGGAGCAGGAGAGCTGCTCTGGAACTTCAGAACACTGTGAGGGGCTCATTCTAGGTGAGTGGGTGGGGAGGACACCCTGAACTCACTGTCTCCTCAGCATCCTGGCCAACAGGGACCTTAGACAGGTGCCCAAGGACTATTTTCTGGGTCTAATTCAACCCTAACCCAACAGCTGAATCAGATCAAAATTCTCCTCCAGAAGGGACCAAATCAGACATATGCTTTTGGTCATTTTTAAGTCAAATTTGGAGGAAGGGGCCTAGGAGCAGCAATCGCAGAGGAAGTGGACAACCTGGAGCTTACTGTGTCTGAATCTCATCTGGAAGGGCACAGGTTACTTGACATTCCCAGCAGGCACCTTGCCCCGTGTGGGTCTAGACTGCACCAGTGTGGACAGGCTGCGGTGCTGTCAGGGCTTTCCCCTCAGCTCCATGGCCACGCTTCCAGGCTCACTCCTCTATATGTGTATGTCCTGCTTTTGGAGAGCAGCAGGTAGGCATCAGGGTCCTAGTGGGGGCACTGAGTGGGACATGGGGGTGAGTGAAGTGGAGGCAAGGGCAGGTTTGGGAGGTATCAATGGGTGGCTGTCAGTTTGCTAGGGAAGTGAAAGTCAATTTGATGTTGTGTGTCTAAGAGGCCTTGCTGGAGAACGGAGATGAACCTCAAATGAGGAACTCAGAGCCCAGGACAGGCGTATGGGAGCAAGACCTAAAAAACTCCAACTGCCAAGTTCTGGCCATAAGAGCAAAGGGAGGGGCAGGACTGCACTATTCTCAGGATGGTGTGCCAAGGGGCTGATGAGAAAACTCTTCAGCATGGGAAATGTGAGGTATAACTCAGATGGGAGCTCAACACGGGCTGTATGTTAGTTACTGCCTGCTAGGGAGAATGCTGTCATTGTCCCAGGGAATTCTCTAGAATTTTAGAAGCCCATCACGTTTCTATTGGACCCCTTAGGGACAGGTGCCAAGGAGAGCTTTTATGTGTGCTGGCGATAGCCTGGGTGTATCCTGCCCAAACAAGTTCATGGGAACCTGATTAGAACGGGGGGTATGGGAGGGCAGTGGGGGCAGCAGCAGTAAGCATCAGGCCCTAAAGCTGCACCTCTCTGCTCTCCTGTGTACCTTTGGCCCCTGAGCTAGAGGTGGTTAGTGCACGCAAGAACTGTCAGAGTAGGGGAAGATTCCATTTTGGGAAAGTACCTGTGTGTATGCTCATCTTAAGTCTGAGTGTGGAGGATCGGCCCTGCATGGGCCCCTGCACACTCTACCCTAATTAGTTCTCAGGAACAGTTTCTGATAAGAAGGAGATGATTTTATTTGCTGTAGGACAGGGAAGGGAAGTATTATGGGTAACTTCTTCTCAGCCTGGAACCCCACCCTTCCTTGAGTCATGGAGTCCACACCACATTCCCACTCAGCCTTCCAGGCCCACCCTTTTTCATTCTACCCCCTTCCTCTTGCCCCTGTCCCACAGTACTTCTTCCCCCTTTTCTTATCTCCTCATTTTTCTGGTCTTCCAGCTCCCAAACTCTCAGCCTGTGTCTTCCTGGCCCCAAATCTATGTCTCAAGCCAGGGGTACTCACCATCTGTGCCCTGAGATACATCTGTGCTTGGCTGGCGGTGAGGGCTGGAGAAGATGTGTTGCCCAGGAGCACGGCCTGCTGGGCAAGGCCCGAGGCTGTGGCTGAATTGACACTCTGAGCCCGGTTGATGAGCTGGGCTGCTGCTGGGGAGGCTGCCAGATTGATCTGATGAAAGAGACACATGCAGTAGGGAACAGGAGGCTCTGAGGTGAGCTGTGTCCCCTCATTCATTTCCTGCTCTCCCTCTCTTCTGTTCCTTGGTTTATGTAGCCTCCTTTGGAACCTCTGGTCCTTGGGTCAAGGAGTTTCACCTAGAATTCCCCATCTCTGGCCTAGATACAGAGGTTCAGGGAGGACTCAGCATTCAAAGGAGGAGCTAGCAACAGAGCCTTGACACCAGAAAGATGACAAAGCATTGATATAAGGCTTAGAGAGAAGTATGCACTTTTTATTTCCCTTGGCAAGAGCAATAGACTCCAGATATGATCCTGCACAGCTAAGGATTCACTAAGGATCGCTGGGTCCAAGAACTCGTGAGCATCTTAGGTAAGGAGGAAGGAGTTGGTCCAGAGCTATGGGTGCTGTGTGCTGCTTCCCAGTTCTACTCACCGAAGGTGACTGGGCCGGGGCCTGTGCAGACCCACTGCTGCCAGAAGTGCTCCCTTGTCTGCTGGCCACTAGGCTTGCCTGGAAAAGAACAGACTCTTGCTACTAGTGTCCCAGCACCCCACCCCCAGTCATTTTTGAGCTCTCATCTTCCAGGGAAAGTGGTAAGGACAGCAACCCTGGGAGCCCAACCCCATCATGGGCCTTGAGCAAGGGCCCAGTCTCCTCTTTCATAGGCGGGGATAATAACCATACCCAGCTGAAAGGTTGCTGGGAGGACTGAACAAGAGAGCACAGACACTAAGCACTCTGTCAGCCATTGCTGCTGCCCGTTTCTGCAGCTCTCTCCAGGCCTCCACCCCACCCATGCAGCTCGCTGCGCCATGCGGAGAGTGTCGATACTCTGTCTCGCACATCAACCACTCCCCTCCACCTCTCCTCTTTGTCATCTTTCAAGCATCAGTTTTGATGTTATTCCAGTAGGCAGACCTTCCCTGACTACCCAATGCAGGGTCATCTTCCTTGTCCTTCAGTGACAGTATCTGTTCTGTCATAGTGCATACCACAACTGAGATATTTAAATAGCTTCTTTTCTTATCTATTTTGGTTCCTATATACTTGCTAACTCCCTACTCCAAGCTCCAAGAAGACAGGGTCCACAGTGTACCCAGTGCCTAACATGAACTTTGCATAAAACATTCTTTCAGATGGATGGATGGATGGGTAGGTGGGTGGCTGGGTGGATGGGTAGATGGGTGGATGGGTGGATGGGTGGATGGGTGGATGGGTGGGTAGATGGGTAGGTGGATGGACAGATGGGCGGGTGGGTGGATGGACAGATGGATGATGGATAGGTGGATGTATGTATGTATGGGTGGATGGATGAATGGATGAGTGGAAGAATAAATGGATGACCGTATTCTTCTCAACTACTGGGATCAGAGGGAAACAGACAGAAAGTGAGTCTGGCACACCCTTCTCCTGTGAGTGCCTCATTGGAGTTATGGTCCCTTTCCCAGCAGCACAGTGATGTGATTGAGGAAGTGGCTCTCCTAACACTTCTCTATGGGACAACCTGCGAGAATTCCAGCTGCTCCACTCACTAGCTGGGCTCTCTCTATTCCTCGTCTGCCAAAAAGAAATGATGGCAAGCCCTCACTAGGACTCTGTGGACTAGCAAGAGGAGACAGGGGAAGCATTGGCAGTACCCACTTCTTCTTCCTCTTGCTCTAACAGTCGGACACCCCATGAGCCTCATCCCCGCTGCCAGGCTCCTCACCTGCTGTACTGCCGCCAGGCTCTGGAGCTGGGCGCTGCTGAGGTGCTGCTGCTGCAGGGCGGCTGTCTGCAGCATGAGGTGCTGCTGCTGGGCGGCGTACATCTGCTGCAGGTACTGAGCCGCAGTGCTGGGCTGCCTGTGCAGGGCCTGCTGGATCACCTGGGAGGCAGGGAGAGTGGGAGCTGGAGATGTCAGCTGGCTGCATGGCACACCCTTACTGCAGCCATGGCTTGTCAACCCAGCTTTCCTCAGCTGCTTGGAGAACCCCAGGATCTGTGACCATCACCACAACCCACTGCCCTCTCCAGAGCCTCTGACTCAAGAGACATCTGTTAGAGAGTTTTCTGTCTATTTTGGCTATTTTGATTAGTCTCCAGCTCCTCCCTGATGGGCCTGCTCCTGCATCAGTGCTGTGAGGAGAGTCACAGCAGCATGCCACTGCTCTAACCGGCTTTCCCAGAGTCAGAAGCCTCCCATGCCAGGCTTGCTAGGTACTGTCTCCCTCAAGCACTCTGCAGCCTCAGATGAAGGTGAAGCAAATGAGGCAGAATGAAGAGAGGTTCTGGGAAGAAGAGCTGAATCAGAGGGGCCAGGTTCAGCAGAAGCAGCCAAACTGAGGCTCATGCAAAGGCAACTGCTTTTGCAGAGGCTACAAGGCTGAATGGGTGCTACTCCCCAGGTTTGGCCCACAATGCTCAGAGAATCCTATCAGTCCTGAGAAGGTGGCCTTGCAGCAAGCTGGGCCACAGGAATGACACATTCCCCTTTTCTTCTTTCCCTCCCTCGCCTCTTTTCTCCTCTGCTCCCTCTTTTTAGCTACTATCTCCCATTCTGTGGCCTTACTGCTTACTCCCTCCTTCCTGATTGGTTGAACAGCAGCCTCTAGGAAATAAATGATAAAGGGCTATTGTTTGATCCTCCCCCACCCCCAGGAACAAAGAGAGCTGGATGCTACCCAGCAGGCTTCAGGCCCTCTGTCTTCTTCCTAGGAGGCCCAGAGACATTTATTCTCCCTCCTACCTTTGTTTCCCAGCTGGTACCCAGCACTAGTGCTCCCTGGGTTCTGGCCTACTCTCTGCCCTCAACTCTGTGGGATCCTTGGCTATAGGGCTGCTCCTGACCCCAGGCCCTGCTAAGGGCGAAAGCTCTGGGCTCAGACTTGGGATTCTTGAGAACAGGCTGATATCACAGATCCTCCGTGGGCTCTGGTGTCTCCCTAGAAACCCCAACCCCAACTCTTGCACATATTTCTCTGACTCTCTCTCCCTAGTAAGCTCTACTCTCTCAGATCCTCTTCATCTGGAGTCTACTTTTTAACCCCCTGTTGTCCCCAGAATTATCTGCTCTTCTTCCCCTTAAATTGGCCCTTCTTTTTCCTTAACCTCCTGAAAGTGACCTTTCCAGCAGTTCAGCCAGCAGTACCTGAGGTTCTGACTCTTCCTCACCAGAGGGAGTCGGTGGATGGGGCCAGGAGCTCCCAGTGGCTCTGCCTGGGTGTAAATGCAAGGCTGCCACAGCAGAAGCCCCGAGCCCTTTTGCCTTGAGTTCTGATGAGTGGTGGGAGGAGGGCACATCCCTGATGCCAGATGCTGGATACCAGAGCTCAGATACTCATGCATGAAGGGGCAGGGGAAGAGGCAGGGAGCAGGGTGGGAGCTGGAGACATGATTAGATTAAGTGTGAGGCAGAGATAACTAGGAGAGGGACAGTCCAGATGATCCACTAGTGTCTTCTTTAGCAGAATTTCTCAGGCTTCTCACTGTCTGCTGTGGCTTCTCCCCCACTCCCTTATCTGGGCCTGGGGCCAAAACAGGATGAGGTCACTCCTCTAGTACAGCAAAATTACTTAGAGTAAACATTTCTCAACTGTGGCCTCTCTCTTCTGCCTATATTATCTAGGAACCTCAAACAGATATTGTTGTGATTAAGAACATGGGCTTGGGGTCAGATTTAGGCTCATTTTTTTTTTCTTTATCTGAATGGCCTTAGACAAGTTACTGCCTTCTCAGAGCCTCCATTTCAGCAGTTATAGGACTGTGTTGATAACAGCCATTCTCATAGCTGGAGAAATAAACATGCAGAATGCTGCCACAGTGCTGGGCACACAGAAGGTGGCAACACATGGCCAGGACTGCATTTTGGAACATTGTGTAATCATCTGGGGGTCTCATGGATGACATTTTGTTAATTTCAGGGAAAAAAGAAAAAAAGCTCAAGAACAATAGACTCCTTTGGACTTCTTTTATGCTCCTCTGTCTTTGAGACACTTATTTGTTCCTGACAGGTCAATGGTCATTTGGATAATGGGTTTGGATTTGGGCTGAGCAGTTAAGTCATTTTTGCTGTTTTAGCTGTCTGTCCTTTTACACACTATTCTCCTAAAATATCACCCTGGGATCTACACTATTGGGTAAGAAAGAGATTTTTATGATCTGCTAAGTACTCTCCCTTTTCAAATTTCCTTGAGCCTCTCCCACTCCCCTAACCATATACAAATATAGATCTACTAACCTACTCCCTTTTGCCCATCTGGGAGGCATCTAGGTTACTCCAGCAGATCATGCCTACACCTCTGTCTGGCTAACCCTGCGGATTGTTAAGGAATGCAATTCCTGGATCAGTCAGAATCTTACCTGCACGGTCTGTCGGTCAGGAATGCCACTGTATACAGAAATCTGGGGTCCCGGGGGGCGTCCACTGCCACCACTGCTGCTATTATTGCAGCCACTGCTGCTACTGGCCCCGCTGGTACTATTGGTGACACTGGCACTGCTAGATGTGTGCGGGACTGGCAGCTCATTCTCCATGGCCTACAGAGTGGCACCGTCAGGGCACACAGACAGCAGAAGAGCAGGCAGATGCTAGGAGGGAAGAGGCAGTAGTAAAATATCTAACAAATGCTTTCAGAGAATGTGCATGCAGTTGGCCCTCCACGGTTATGCATCCTTGAGTTCAACCAGCTTTTTTTTTTTTTTAGAGAGAGAGAGAGAGAAAATTTTTAATGTTTATTTTTTAGTTTAGTTCTCAGCAGACACAACATCTTTGTTTGTATGTGGTGCTGAGGATCGAACCCGGGCCGCACGCATGCCAGGCAAGCGCGCTACCGCTTGAGCCACATCCCCAGCCCATCAACCAGCTTTGAATACCTTTTTTTCTTGTTATTTTTTTCCCTAAATAATATAGTAGAACAATTATTTACATAGAATTTTCATTGTATTAAGTAGTACAGATAATCTAGAGATGACTTAAAGTATCTGGGAGGATGTGAGTAAGATATATACAAATACTATGCCATTTTACATAAGAGGCTTGAGTTTCTGCACATTTTGGTGACTATGAGGGGTCCTGGGACAAATCTGCTGCTGATACCAAGGTTTGACTACATGCGCATCACTTTTCCAAACAGCCTGCCATGGAGCCAATGTTTTAAACCAATGTTTTAAGCCAATGTTTTGAGCACACTTGTCACCAAAAGCACAGGGCCAGGCTTGGTTCATTAGTCGAGATTTGAAATTAGGTCAGACTGATATTAAAGTCTATGACAAGTTTCTTCTGCCAGAGGAGGTAAAACTAGTGCAGAGGAGGTGGATTTCTGCATGTTCTCCTGGCAGTTATCTTAGGGATCATCTCCCACTCTGTCAACCTCTTCTTTTTGGGATGGAGAAACTGAACATCAGCATGCTTATTATGTACACAGCCAGAGGGTGAAAGAAATAGGATTAAAAATTTGGAGAGAACAGAATAAGAGAAAGAGGCAAATTAGGAGGTAATAAAATAAACTGAAAGGCTGGTGATATAGCTCAGGGGTAGAGCATGCATGAAGCTCTACAAACAAAATTGTCATTAATGTCCTGTTGGAATCTCCCTAGTGCTGCTCAATTTGGGGGTTGACATTCATCAGGCTGCTTTCTTCAGACTAGGGTGGGTTTCACTGTGGGTTTTAAAAATATGGGTGAAGGCTGAAAGGCAGGACTCTTATCCCTATGTGGCAGGCAGCAAGTTGCTTTTGGCTTCCAAGGTTGTAAACCAGTCTGCAAACCATGCTCCTGACCTGGGCCTTTCAGTAGAGGTTTTCCCTAGCATTTCCATGTCTACTCTTACTGCAGAGGGCAAGGCCCTTGCCCATGAATTCCCTTTTGCCTTGAACTGCACTGGCTACTCAGTTGTTAAGGATGTTTATGACGATAGTGATGACATGGGAATCAATGCACAGTAAAGTCAACAAGGGTTTCCTGTCCTCTGCTTTGTGGAAATCCACCTTATCTACATTCTAGGGAGGGAAGACTAGGCTGGGTGGAAAATGACAACAGGGTTAATTCATGACCTTGCAGAAACTGAAAAACTAGTTGTCAAGAGGGGGCTCAACTGGGATTTTAAGATCACTGAGCAGGAAATCAGTAAACAACAGTTCTGTCCAGACATGGAATATCCCTTTCAATTCCAAGGTCCTTTCTCAGTTCAAGGCCTTACTTCCTTTCCCCAAATGTTGACCTGCATTGGGTTTCAGTTCCTGCTTCTCATCCCTCCCGAGGAAATCTCAACTAAAGTACTTGTAGGAAATACATGGGAAAACAGGGCAACAGCCACAGCAAATCAAGATGATAAGCTGTCCAGGCCTGGGATCAAGCCGCAGCTCCTTTTTGTTTCTTCTGCAGCAGTTAGGGACACTATCATGGACAGTGTGTACTCAATCCTCGTTGAAAAACAAGACAGCATCCTACAGAGAGCAAGGCATTCCTTTATAGGAAAAGTGCACAGCCTCTGCTCCCCTGTGGGGTAAGACTTACCTAGCAACATGGGACCTCAGGCACACAGCACTTCCTGGACTCCCTGACCACGTGTCCTTCCTGCTGTGGCTAGCACATCTCTCCCTTTTCTCTTCTCTCCTCTTGTTCTTGGCTCAGTCTTGTCTGGTTTTTGCTCCCTTGGCCCCTGGGGCTGCCCCTGTCCCTACCCTTTCACACCCTCCCTTTCCCCCTTGGCCTTGGTGGCTATCTCCTTGCTGGTCCTCCCAGGTATGCCTCACCTCACTGTGCTTTTGCTCCCAGGAGCCTGCTCTCCTCCTCACTCTCCTTCCTTCCCTTGCCCACTTGCCCTCCTGATTGGTCTGGCCTGGTCACTTTTCCCCTTCATTCACTGATGAGCTCTCTCTCCTAATCTTCATTTCTTCACTCTCTTTGGCCCCTTGCCCTTGACAGCCTGCCTTTGTCCCTCTCTGTGATGGGCTCCCATGTTGCTCAGCTCCAGTTCTCTCTCCTCTTGAGGATCTCTGCCACCCGCTGATCAAACACACCCTGTTTCTCCCTTTCAGGCACACATATACCCTTAATCCTTAGACAGTGCATGCTCACAATGTGTCTCATCCCTCGGCCCTTTCTGTCCTAGCTCATGCTCTTGGTAGCTACAGCTGTCTCCCAATCGCTCACAAACAGGGAAAAAGAAGGAAGGCACTGACTCTGATGGGAAGATTGGGAGATTAACCATTTTTAAGCATGCTGTTTGATAACATTAACTCACAATGTCATGTGACCATCACCTCTATCTATTTCCTGAGCTTTTTCATTACCCAAAACAGAAACTTTATAACTATTAAGCAATAAATAAGATCACATTGCCCTCCCCCTTGACTGGGCTCTGGTAACCTCAAATTTACTTTCTGAGTTTGCTTACTCTGTCTCATGGAAGTAGAACCACACCATATCTTCCTTTCATGTCTGGCTTATTCACTTAGTACAATGTTTTCAAGGTTCATTCATGCTGTAGCATATATCAGAATTTCATTTGTTTCATGTGTGTGTGTATGTGTGTGTGTGTGTGTGTGTGTGTGTGTGTGTGTGTGTGTGTCTGCACACCACATTTTGTCTATTCATCCATCGTTGATGGCCACTGGTTTTTACCTCTTTGACTACTGCTACTGTGAATAACATTGCAATGAACATTGGCATACAAGTGTTCTATTGGAGTCCTTGCCTTCAATTCTTTGGGTATATAAGTAGCAGTGAAATTGCTGGATCATATGACATTTTGTATTTGGACATTTGAGTATCCAGTTGTCCCTGCTCCAGCTGTTGAGTTACCACTGCAAGTTTTGGGGTCCACGTGGTTCCCCTGGTAAGCTGCTCAGTGTGTATGAAGCCCCCAAATCTACTCTGCCTGTCTTTCTCACCTCACCTCTCACCACTTTTCCATACCACACACCTGCTGGGCTCAGAATGATTCTAAATGACTCCAAGTCTTGTACACCTTGCTATTTGCCACCTCTTTTACTGCTGTGGGCTACCCATGCTGCTCCCTTCCTCTGAAATGCCTTCCCTCCACCTTTCATTTAACCAGCTCCTTAGATCTTCAATAGTTTGAGTCTCTGCCATGGAATAGGCACTGAATATAACAACCTCTAGCTGTTCTGCTTTTGGTGTGAATTTTTCCTTTAAGCCATCCAGTGGAGGGCTGCTTCCACAATACCTTGAGCTTACCTCGCTTACAGCACTCACAAGTGTAGAATTACATGAAAGTGATTTGATTGGGGTGGGTCTTCCCCACTGGACTCTGAACTCCTGGAGAATAGGGCTCATGTCATGTTTTCCCATACACACCTAGGATTTCAGTCCATAAATGTTTGTTTAGCAGTACATGATGAGCCCACATCCCAACCTACTGCTCATTTGAAAGTGTAGTTTAACTTCCACCTGACCTACAGAACTCTTTCCAGCTAGTTTAAAACATGAACTATCTTTTAATTTCCACACCTTCCATCAATGGTGATTATTCATTGAGCACTTATCATTTGTCAAGCATAGCAGATGCTTTATATAGACTCATGACTTCCATTATGGGGTAGCTATTAATACCCAAATTTTGTTAGTAGGAAATTTATCTAAATAATTATCTAAATAATGTGCCTCATGGTGGTGGGATCAGAAGGCTGAAGTTTGCCCTGAAGAGAATCCAGGAAGAAAGTTGCCGTATATCCGGTTTTCATTGGTCTCTTAGTGGGAGGGAACTTGAATTAATCAAGAAGTGTGGGTCACTATACTGGCTTTTGAGCCTTTTCTTCTGTAGTTCCACTCTTGGCACCAAAGCTGTCACATTTACCCACTCCTATCTTCCTTTTGCTTCAAAACTCTGGGCTGCTGGCGAGCGTGGGCTACGGAGACATCTTGCTAAGTCTCACGCTCTGGTGTTCCACAGTAGAAAACTGGAATCCTTAAACATTCCTAGCATTTACTGTTTAAACATTTACCCACTCATATTCAATTTCCTTTTAATTTCTACTCTTATTTCTTCTGACAAATGCCTTATTTCTTCCCCTAGGCCACCCAGCCCTGTGGAATCCGAGTGTGAACCACAGCCAAATCTCTCTAATGGCTAACATCCAGATGAGAAGTCTATTTTTCTCCAGGTTCCAACTCACTGTGTGGTTTTGTGTGAGCCTGTGCTCTCTAGAGCCGGGACTCCTATTTCCGTTGATTCTCCCCTCCCAACCTCAAGGGACCACTTTGAATGATGTGCTGACTGTAACTGGCTTAGATGGTGATCTTATTACAGGTCTCTGCCGCCCACAGGGCTTGAGACCAGCAGCTGGAGAAATGCTGATGGTTCTGCCCTCCCAGGAGCCGCCAAGTCTAGGAAACACTAGGCCTTTATCCCCAGGGTCAGGGAAATCCATTTGCTGTGGATTACAGCTGTGACAGCTTTCCAGGGACAAGAGGAGAAAGATACTGAAAATGGAGCTCTCCAAACCTAGTCTAAAGCCCTGGGGTAAAGCAGGGTGAGGTTTTCCTAATGGAATCAGAGCTTGACAGGAAATGAGAGGTCTAGTCAATTCTATAATGGCTGCTGTTGGTATTATCATGCCTGTTCGGCTTGCATGAGCAGAGTCTGAGCAGGGGGAAGGGATCCTTCTTTGATTGCCCATATCTCTGAGGCATAAGGCAACAAGAGAAGAAGGCTCAATTTTCTAGACTTACTGGCCTGGAGGAGACCTCTTTATACCTTTAAGTTGTTGCATGAACATAGGACCCTGATTCACATCCATGGAACTGTCCTCAGACAGCAGGCTAGAGTGACTGAAATACTGGCACAGTCCAAATGCACTCTTCCTAGCTGTCTGTGTTACCACCCTTAGTGTCTCTAGAAAGTGGAGTAAATAAATGAAGGTCAACAAGACAGATGTGAAAGATGAGAAGTTAGACCCAATCATATAGTCCTAGCAATAGAAATCAAACCGAATGGTTTCACTGTGGAACATAACATAAATTTAAACAAATAATCTTTTTCTGAAACCTTACTATTTTCTTCACAATTTATAAAAGGAAGATTTTTTTACCAAATATTTATATTACAAGTCAGTAGTGGTTGGTTGAAGAATATGAGAAAAAAGGATTTGATCTTTTTGGAAGGGATACATAGTTTGAGGCATGCTCTGCACATGCTGAGTGTCTGGGGACTGAGCAGGAGGGTGAGTTTGTCTAGACTGAGACAGCTCTAGTTTCATTGCTCTAAGGCACAGAGCACACATCTATAGGCTCTTAATCCAGCATGAATGGTGTCTTTATAAGAGAAGCCATGTGAAGAGACGTCACACATAGGGAGAATCTGGCTGAGTGAAGCTGGAGGCAGACCGGAATGATGCTGCCACAAACTGAGGAATGTTTAAAGCCACCAGAAGCTAGAAGGCAGCAAGAAAGCATTTCAGAAGGAGTGTGGCCCTGCAGATACCTTAATTTCAGACTTCTAGTCTCCAAAGCAGTGAGACAATGAATTTCAATTACTTGAAGCCACCAGTTTTTGGTACTTTGTTATGGTAACCCTAGCAAATACTAAATCATATTGCCTAATATTGAAGCCAACTAGCTTAGAAACTGGTATAAAATAATACAAATGAAATTTGTATAAAGGATGAAAAATCCTTGTCTTCACAACAGTTCTGCATACTTCAAGGCAGGAGTTCTCAAAATATAGTCCTTGGCAACTCTTCAAAAAATGCCACTTTTGGGGTAAGATGTGGTATACATGCCTGTAAGCTACTTGAGAGGCTGAGGCAGGAGGGTTGCAAGTTTGAGGAGGATTATATGTTCGAGGGTAGCCTGGGCAGCTTAACAAGACTCTGTCTCAAAATAAAATAAAAAGGGCTGGAGATGTAGCTCAGCAGTAAAGCACTAGCCTAGCATGTACAGGCCTTGAGTTCCATGCCCAGTACTGCAAAGCAAAAATAAATGCCAATTTTTGGGTCCCATTTTAGACTTACCAAATCAGAACTCCTGGGAATGTCACTCAGCAACCTGTATCTTCATGAACACTCTTGAGGAATTCTGATGCACATAAAGTCTACCGTTATACCTTGTATAAGATAACAGATGAGGTGCTGGGGCTATAGCTCAGTGGTAGAGTGCTTGCCTCACACTGTGAAGCACTGGGTTCAATCCTCAGAACCACATAAAAATAACTAAAGATATTGTGTCCATCTACAACTAAAAAAATACTTAAAAAAATGAGTAGTTGCCTTTATGATATAAATGATCATTATAAAGTTCCTGAAGGAGGAGGAAGAAAATGGACAGTGGTGGAATTGGGGACAGTTACCAAAAACAGCTTGCTCACTGCTGAAGATCCCCAAATACCTGACATGGAAAGGGGAGATGCTGGCAGTGCTTCCCTCCAACTGCACCTACTGCTTGCCCACAGGCCGCAGTTCCAGAACCAGTCACACTTTGTCTCATGACTCTGCCTGGACCCTTCCCTCTACTTGGCCACTCCTGTATCCTCTTCCCATTTCCCTGGCCAGAACCCAGTCATCCTGTGTCATTCAGCTTGAATGTCTGCTCCTCCTAGAGGCTTCTCTTTGTACTGGGCTTGGTACCGTCTTCTGATCTTTGATAATGTGTCAGGATGGCTGATTTTCTTCAGCAGGCCTTGACTATTATTTTTAGATTCCGAATGCTTAACATAGCGTCTGGCCAGCAGCAGTGAATGCTGTTAAGTGAGGAATGAATAAAGCTGGAAACTCTGCTGATAGATCTTTCCTCCTGATGAGGAAGTACCCAAGTAGATATTGAAGTACCTCATGAACACGAGACATTGAGAAGGTACCTTTGAAACTCTCAATAGCCATTAACACTTTTATTCAGATTTGTTGGTCTGGACTACTATTTAGAATAGTAGAGCCCAGCACATTTTGGCTTAGAAAAGGAGTAAGAGGGAAAGTTAAAGGAAGGTGGTGTTGAAGTGATGTGAATCTGTCACTGCAAAAGGCAGGTGTGGGAGATCCTGGTCAGGAATTCTGGGTTCTAGACCAGCTCTATCACTCAATGTATTAACACAGGCAGAGACGGCAATCTTCTCACTCCTGCCTCTCAGAGCTTTTGCAAAAATGAATCAAAATAGACACATACAAGAAAGCACTTTGGAAACAAAAATTACACAAATGCAAATGTCAAGAGAGAGTTCAGAAAAAAAGGAAGAGAAATTAAGTACTATACAAATGAACAAACGTCACTAGGGCCTAGAATATACCAAAGCAACCCTGGCCAAGTTACTTAGTTCTTTATGCCTCATTTTCCTTTTATGCAAAAAAGACAGAAGAATAATAGTTTCATTGGTTTGTTTTAAAGAATGGGGGAAACAATGAATTAAAAACACCTAGCATAACTCAGGCATAGACTGGTAGGTAGGTTAGGGTAGAAGATGTTTTTTCCCCTAGAGAAAAACTATAATTTGCTTCAATAGCCTCAAATTAGAAAAAAATCTTTCTTGTTTCTAATAATGAAGTAAATTCTTTATGATATGATCTAGTCAGTTCTTTCTTATTTAGTCTTAGTAGAGCTATCCTTTTGGGAGATTTATACACAGAAATCTTAGTAGCCAGGGCTACAAAAAGACTGTTTCAAAGTCTCTCCATGCTAGATCTCTGTCTGTCTGTCTCTCTCTTACACACACACACACACACACACACACACACACACCACATCTACCATTTCTAGAGCTTGCCATTTTCTGTCACCCCAACTCATCCTTGAACTAGTCTGATGTCAGTGCAACCCATGGTAGGCTGGTCTTTCTATCACTGCTACTTAGTGACAAGCAGTTTAATCAAGCAGGCCAGGGATTATAGGAAACAGTGAGCAGCCTTTTTCTCTCTACTTCCTCCTGTTGCACTGTCCCCTGAGCTGTGGCGATAGCCTCCCTCTAGGCATAGGTTAATTTTTTGCAGCCTAAGGATTTTGCTGACTTACTGAGGCAAGCATCAAAAGCACATTTGAAGCTGGACATAGTGCACATGAATGTAATCCCTGTGACTGGGTGAGGGGGTAGGCAAGGCAGGAGGATTGCAAGTTCAAGGCCAGTCTCAACAATTTAGTGAGACCCTCAGCAACTTAGCAAAACCCTGCCTCACACTTAAAAAATAAGTAAGTAGAAAGGACTGAGGATATAGCTCAGTACCCCTGGGTCCATTCCCAGTTCCAAAAACAAAAAAAAATCCTCAAAACAAAACAAGACCAACAAACAACACGCCCCCCACCCCCCGCCAAAAAAAAAAAAAAAAAAAAAAACACCCAAAGTGCCTCTGAGAAGCAGGGACTATGTTGGAGTGCCCTAACAGGCCCCCACAGAGCTTTTTCCAAGGGCATAGCCTTAGTGTTTCCCTTTACATCCTCTTTGAGGAGATTAAAGGAACAGATTTTGAACACTTTGACATATTTTAAACAGACAAATTGCCAGGAACAGGTAGGGCACCTCTTGTCATAAACACTTTCATTTGGTATGTAAATGATCTTTTATCCATTAGGAAGCCAGCATCCTTGGAACTGGTACTGGTAAATAATCATAATTCTTGGCACTTACTGTGGGCTTGTTAGGGAAAATGATCTCATCTCACGATCCCTATATTGATCTCTGATACAGGGATTATTTCCTCATTTTTTTCCACAAGAAAATGAAGTTCACAGAGGACCTGTAACTTATCAGAGGACACAGAGCTAGCAAACAGCAGGCATAGGACTCAAAACCAGGGTTGCACATCCATACACAAGAGGCCAAACTGCTTGTGCTCACTCCAGTCTAGGCTGCTTGGAGTCAATCCATTCTTATGAACTGAACCTGGCCTCAGGGCCTTCTGTCTAGTAGACTATCTCACAAGTCATCCAAAGCTGTAGAGTCAGTCCAAGCAAATCTGTCAACCACAGCTCACACAGGTGCTGCCACCAAGAATCACTACTGGCATAGTAACTGGAGCATGTCCAACATCCACAGACCTTTCCTGTTCATAAGTATTTTCACATATGTTATCTATACATAAGACTGGTTGTGTTAACACTGTTTACAAAATCACTTGCGGTCATTTAATTGTAAAGTAACACAAAACGATGACCAACTGCCCCAAAGTGCTTTGCAAGGAAGGATAGAGGAATGTCTTTCCTGAATGCTGGGCACAGGGCTGGGCAGCATGACTTATAAGATAGAGGAAGAGAAGCATCGCAGGGAACACTGTTTTGATTCCTGCCTTCATCCTAGCTGGGGGACCTTACACAGATTACTTAACCTCCATGAACTCACAGTTTCTCAGTTTCTTCATGTGTTTAACAGATCAATTATCAAGAATTATTGGGGCTGTAGTTCAGTGGTAGAGCATTTGCCTAGCACATGTGAGGCACTGGGTTTGATTCTCAGCATCATATAAAAAAATAAATAAAATATAAAATATATATATGTGTGTGTGTATGTGTATGTGTGTATTAGAAAAGAGTTTTGGGAAAAGTAAGAAAGAAAACAGAGGCAAACACTCAGTACCATGTTCGCATCATGTGCTAGTTTGGTTAAAACCATCCCTGCCCACCGCCCCCCAGGTCTGCATCATCCTTTTAGCTTTGCTTTAGAGCAGTAATTACAGATGAGAAAACAGATTCTGAGAATTAAAGTAACTTGCCCAAGACCATCAAGCTACTAAGCAGTATAAACCAAAACAGCCTGAATCTAGAGCTCATGTTCAAATTGTAATAAGGGAGTGCCTTGAGTGCAAAGGGAAGGCCCCAACATGGGGGCCTAAGCCTTGATGTGATTGAATATGCTCTGAGTCCTGGCTTGGATGTGAGTGTTCCACTAGAGGCCAAAAAGTTCTGTTCTTAAATCCTAGGAATTTTCTTGTCTTCCTAAGAAAAGAAAAAACAAACAAAACAAAACAAAACAAAACAAAAAAAACAACCTCACCTCCAAGTGAAACTGGGAGAAGTGATAACCTGAATAGACAGAAGCCAGGGTATGTGTGTGTGTGTGTGTGTGTGTGTGTGTGTGTGTGTAAGAGGTGCTCATACAACATGTGCACTCATGTACACATGTGTGTTGTGAAGGGAAGGGAAAAAGCAAGAAGCCAGAAGCTGGTTAGCGACAGCTATTACTAGATAACATTCCTTCTGTGACTCCTGGCTGTGCAGTAAAGGTTCTTATAAATCTGGAGAGTCGGTGAACGCTCAGTAAGCATTCTTCTTGGGACTATTTTTCATGCAGTGATTGATTTATCAGGTGTTTGGATCAATGTCAACACTGCTGCACATTATGCTGCTGACAGGCATATGACTTGGAGTTTAGGCTTCCTTTCTTCACTCCCTTCTTCCATCCTCTGTGTAAGGCCCTCTCTATTTTGGCCTAACCCACCATTTAGAGAACTCATCCACTTCTAAGGGGTTTTCTCCTGCTCTGCTTCTGCTGTAGCATCCTGTCCGGGCCACTGTTGCATAGCTCTGGAATCACAAAGCAATTGCAGAGTCCCTCAGGCTCAGCTCTGGGGCCTCCTCATACTCATTTGACCCAAATAATAGCCTCTAACTGTGATTAACATTCCTTTCTAGCAGGGACATACTGCATACCTGTGGTCAGCCGATGATGATCTCCCGTGGCCACCAGAATGTCCTATTTCATTTCATACTTACAAGTTTGCTTTCTTCTTAGCATACATGCTGGCTTTTAGTTCTTGTATTTTTTTCTTTCTTTTCTTTTTTTTGTACAGGGGATTGATTCAGGGGCACTCAACCACTGAGCCACATCCCCAGCCCTATTTTGTATTTTATTTAGAGACAGGGTCTCACTGAGTTGCTCAGTGCCTCACTCTTGCTGAGGCTGGCTTTGAACTTGAGATCCTCCTGCCTCAGCCTCCCAAGCCACTGGGATTACAGGTGTGCGCCACTACAGCGGGCTCAAATGAACTCCTTTTGCTCACAAAATGATGTCTTAAAAAAACTTCATAAATCTTTCCTTTAGTTTCTCGTATTTCTAACCTATTCTCTTATTATTTTCAGGGGAAAACTATCTAAATGGGTAGATTCCCTTCAATACTCTACCCTTTCCTTTCAGGTATAATTCTACCCTACTTCCTACCTCATACTTACAAAGCTTAGGTAGCTAATTTTGATAATTACTATAGGCAGAATGAGGACCACAGGGTAGAAATCATAAGGAGAGAGATTTCAGTGTAACAGAAAAAAGAACTTCCTACCAATTGGGCTGTTAAGAGGTGGACTGGGGCTGCTTCCTGAGGACATGAGCTTCTGTTTGGGGAGATGTCCACCCAAGCTGGGCATCCTCAAGGCAGGTGTAGTCCTCAAGGCTACTAGCACTGGTAGTGTATTATTCCATGAAAACCTTTTACTGAACATCAGAAATCCACTTGAAGATTTTCCATTTCTTATTTTTAACTTTCATTTATGAACTAATCTTTTTTTTTTTTAAATGCTAATCTTTTTTTTGAGATGCAATGCAACTCCTAATTGGCTTTCATCATTTTAGATACTAAGGAAAAGAGTAAATACCATAAGTCTGAACTTCTTGATTTTTTTTTTATCTGCTTAAGTCATTGTTCCTATTTCATGGAT
The DNA here is from genome assembly GCF_048772815.1 of Callospermophilus lateralis. Lineage (NCBI taxonomy): Eukaryota > Metazoa > Chordata > Mammalia > Rodentia > Sciuridae > Callospermophilus > Callospermophilus lateralis. The sequence continues at coordinate 120,324,653 of NC_135311.1, read as the reverse complement.
GGGCAGCTACAAAGTGGCTAAGTAGGAAAGTTGATCTCTTTTGGGTTCCCAGAACACTTGGTGGTTGACAACCATCCAGTTAGTGTACCCAACCACCACTAGCTCATCCATTCTTTCTATATTTATTGAACAGCTATTATGTGCTCAGAACTGAATGGAATACAGAAGTGATTCAGATATTAACTCTGTCCTTAAGGAGTTAACAGTGTAAGAGGAGAAATAAGTACATAACATCTATAAAAAGAGTTAGGAAGCCTTTTTTTCTGTAAAGGTACAGACAGTATATAATTTAGGCTTTACAGACAGCTTAGAGTCTCTATTGCATATTCTTTGACCCCCCCTCAATCTAAAAATGTAATACTGCTTTTAGCCTGAGGGCTTTACATAAACAGTTGTGAGTTAGGTTTGGCCTGTGAATCCTAGTTTGCCTACCATGGAAATGTGATAAAGGGTAAAGTGACAATCTTCAGATGAATCAGTTAAAGTTTTACTTGGGGTGGGACTTGTGAGACGGATTTGATTGGGACTTTAGGAAGGGGTATTAAGTGGAAGAGGATCATTCTCAATATACATTGTCCCCTGTTTTCAAGGAACAGAGATTTTACAGTGGTCAATATCACCTGATAATTTATTTAAAATGCTATTTTCAGGTTCACAGTGGTTCTCAAACTTTAACGCACACCAGAATTACTTGGAGGGTTGTTAAATGGTTGCTTGAATTCCACCCTCAAACTTCTGATTCTGCTGGTCCAGTGATTACACTTTGAAATTCTGTCTTGGAGAATGCTGGGGAAGAAGAGTAGAACAGAGATTGTTTTCTGAATTGATGTATGAGAAAGCTGGGATGAAGAATTGAGAACCGAGAGGTAACAAAAGTCTCTGTTGGAGACAGAAGAGCCTTCACAGAGTACCAGGTTCATTCCATTAGTATCTGTACTCTGAAAGGGGCAATGAGCCCCTGTGAGTTAGTGATGGCTTTTTCCCTCTGGGGCAGGAGCTCTGAGTCTTGTTAATCTTACCCACTGGCAATAGCCAGTGTTTACTGGGGCAGGGGTGTGGTTGGGAGGATCTTCTCTTCTGAGTCTGGGTTTTTGGAATGCATTCTGTCTTGCTTCTGATGCATTTGCACATTTTCACCACTCCTACAAAATGGTCCTCTCTGCATTATGTCTGGGACTATCTCCTGTGATTAGGCAAAATATGGTAGTGCTTCTAGTTTATGGCTTCTAAAAACTCAGATGTGGCGCTCGAGAGGCTGAGCTGAGGATGTAGGAAGAAGGGAAAGACAAGCCAGAAAAAGTACACAGCAGAATCTCAGGAGGCTCTGGGCAGCCAGACACACGAGGAGTCATTAATCTGGCAGACAATGAATGGCAAAAGGCAATTAGCTTGCCTGGGGTTGTAGCAAGCCAATGAAGTATGCAGTGTGGCAAGTGAGGGTCTAGTTTAAGGGCAGGGTCATTGCTAGGGAACTGAACAGGAGGATAAGACAAGGGAGGTTAGAGGTGGGAAAGCCACCTGGGGCAAGCATGAAGGGAAAGGACAGTGCTCAGGGTCATCATGGATATTCACTACCCAGTGGAAGTATCCAGGTAGTGCTGTGCTCTTGCTAGGACTCTATGCACTGTTAACCTTGGACACAATCTTAATGAACCAGGGCCTTTGATTATGTGTGCACAGTCACACAGAGACACATTCACATACTAATGTCTTTTCACCTACCTGCTAAGTGTAACCAGACAGAGGGTAGGATGAAAGAGCCTGGCCGAATGACTGGAGGACCACATGCCTCGATGCAGGAGGAGCTACAGCAGACAGTTCTAAACTTCAGTTTAAGAGGCTCCCTTCCACATTTTATAGCATGCTTGCTTTTTCTGCCACATGCCTCATTCACATGCACTTTCTCATGTTCTGTTCCTTGCTGGCGCTCTGCAGCCATGCGAATGGATTCTTACCTGCCAATACACATTCCTCACACACCTTTAGTTATTCGCCTTCACTCAGTCTTCCCCACATACCAAACACTGCCTTTTGCTTCCAAAAATCAATTCAAATGTCAAAGTTGCTTCCATAGCTTCTGTTCCTGCTGTCTGCAGGGCCCTGCCAGCTTTGTCATTTGTACAAAAATAAATAAATAAATAAAAGGAAAATGCACCAATATTGGCTTGACTGAGTAAAGAGCCCAACCCAAAGCAAATTGTCCTACCGTGGGATGCAGGTTTGTGGCTGTGGTGTCCCCGCCTTCAAGACCATCCCATTTATCTCTCTTTGTTCCACTCCCTCTCTCTTCCTGCACAACGCTGCAATCACACACATACTCTGGGTTGGAAAAAAAGAGGACAGCCTAATTTCCTGATGATTATGTTGTTACCTAGCAACAGCCAATCAGGGGCTGGGCTTTTTGTCTGCAGTATTTCATGCAAATAGTTTGGAGAAATTGCAGGGTAACACAGGCTGCTTAGTCTGTCTTCTCAGGGGACACATTACAGAACACAACCAACCCAAAAGGGGACTATTGAAGCCAGACACATGCTTAAGAGAACAGACCATCTGATCTCATTCCCTTCTCTCTCCGCTTGGTACCCTCTTAAAAATCATGAGGGTTCCACAGAGATACCTAGAGAGGCCCAAAACTTGAAGAGAGCTCACCAGCAGCCACCTTTACCTTAGACCTATGTACTGATAGCCCCAGCCCAGAGCAGCCTCTGATAGTCTGAAAGCTCTTCTACCTTCCCAGGAAGGCAAAGAATGTTACCTACTCTATAGCTGTCTGTAGAGGACAGGAAGGAAAATCCTCTTCAGCCTTCCTGTTTAGAAAGAAGCTAAAGCCTGACACTTCATCTGCACCTATGCTGGCCTATCTCACCTAATATGAACAACCCACTATTTGCAACTCCATTCTTCCTGCTGCTAATAGGCAAATCCTCATTTAAATAGTTGAAGGATGAGAGACCATATTACATACAAGATCCCTTAAAGAGACTTCTTTTCTTCCAACAAGTACTGAGTATTTGATATAAAACACTGTCAGGAGCCATACACACCAACTCTCTGTAAGGTTCAGGAACCTCTTCAATCAGATCTGGATGGTGCCATCTAAAATGGATTCAGAAGAGTTTCCCTGTCTGTCTCCTCAGGGGGAGTGTGACTTCAGACAGTAGGGATCAAATCTGAATAGGTCTGTTCATTTGCTGTTGTTGACTCAAAGCTCAGCAATCCAGAGCCAGTGAAGGCATGGATAAACTAGAACCTCTGCTATTGGATCACTCCCCACTGTTCTTTTAATACTGACTCTAACCTGCAGTCCTGTAAAGGTTCATTGTGGGTACACAGGGACAGTGAATAGTGAGATCAGCTCAAGTCGCTATCAGGAAAGGAAAACCAATACAAAATCCCCATTCTATTGAGTTACATATATGTAAGACAAGAGATAATTATGCGTCAGTCATTAGAAGAAGGTAGTGACAGCTCTTCAACCTCTGACATTTACAGCCTCACCATCCACAGCCATTTTATGGAACTAAAGAAAAGAACTGTCAATCTGCCTTTGTTCAGAAAGGCAGAGTTGAGGGATCCAACTGGTTTGGAGGGGTTAGATGACTCTACTCCCACCCTGCTGAAAATTCTCTGAGTCAGGCACTTTTATCCTCATAGCCTTGGAACACACAGGAGAAGCCCTACATTGGGTAACTTTCCCAAAGTTGAACAGTCACCAAGTGGCAAAGCGGGATTAAATTCTGCAGCATGGTGTCCAAATAATCTCAGAACACCCCAAGACTTTATAACAGTAAAAGTAAAGGAAAAAAAAAGGGAAAAGCAACAAAAGTCTACTTTTCAAAAGTAAAAAAAGAAAATCAACTTTTCACATTTATTATAAGTAACTGAAGGCATTTCATCTGGGGTTGAATGTTAAGCCTTCAGTGACTCCCTCCAGATGGACGTTAGACCCACCAGGATGTGTGTAAGAAACACCTGTGCCTGCTCCTCACCAATTAATTAATTAGTTAATCATTTTTTGAGGGAAGGGCAGCTTTATTTTTAAAGCTTCCCACAAATAGCACAACCACTTCAGAAAATGACTGCACAACAATTTTTTTTTAATTTTTAAAATTTTTAGTAGGCACATAATAATTATACATATTTATAGAGTACAGGGTGATATTTTGATACACATATACAATGCAAAATGATCAAATCAAGGTAATTAGCACATCCATCACCTTAATATCTGCTTGTAAGAGTCACCTGAGGAGATTTTTCCTAAAAATTTTAATGAAAATGCTTAAATATAAAGTTGTAACATTTACACAATGCCAAGTGTATTCTATCTAGATTCTACAACTGATATTTTACCAGACTTGCTTATCACATACATATCCAGCTATCCCTCCTGCTATCCATCAGTTCATCTTTTTGCAAAATATATTTCAAAGTTGCAGTCATCAGTATCCTTCACCCCTAAAAGCTTCAATCTGTACATCATTAGCTAGAGTTTGAAATTCATTTTTAAGGTAAAACTTACATACAGTGAAATATACAAATCTAAAAAATACCATTCTGTAAGTTTTGACAGCTGCATACACTGATACCAAACAAATCGCTAGGTCACGGTCATCAGAAGTTCCCTCATGCCTCTTCCCTGCCACTCCCTGCCCCTTCCTCCAGTTTCCAGAGGCAACCACTGCTCTCATTTTTTTCTATCATAGATTGATTTTTCCTATTCTTAGAAAATCATATAAATGCAACATAAAATTCTATATAGTAATCCATCATCTTAAACATTCATCATTTCTTTGTTAGAACATTCAAAATTCTCTCTCGTAGCTATTTAAAAATATACAAGGAACTATTGTTAACTATAGTCATCTTACTGTGTTATAGAATACTAGCAGTTAATCCTCTTATCTAACTGTATTTTTGTATCTATTAAACAACCCTAATATCGCCCTGAATATACATAAGGCTTCTTTCATTCAGCATAGTATTTTTTTAGATTCATTAATACTGTTGTATATCTCAATAGTTTATTCCTTTGTTTTTTGATGAGTAGTATTTCCTTGTATGGGTATATCACAGTTTGGGGGTTATTATGAATAAAATGGCTATGAATCATCTGAATTGAAAAGAACAAAGTATAATAACTCTGTGTCCTAGATGTCCAGAAATAACTGCAGTCACCACCCCCACCACCATATCTGAAGTATGAATGAGTATCCAGGTTGCAACAAGACTTCCAAGAGTTAGGCTAAATCTTCTCGAGATACTACGGATTACTTCACACTGGACACATCATTTGATATGTGGTCTCATGGGATGAAATATTTGTAATCAGGCAGTTCTGGGGAATATGGTAACTACATTATTCTCTAAAACTAAAATATCTTAAACCAATCTCACAGCATGAGAGTAAAGTACTTATTACTACTCAGTATATGGCATGAAGAGCCCCTATTTAGCCTCTAATTCTCCTTTGGGGCTCATACCTCTGGTCTCTTCAGACTCTAATTTTCTTTAGTTCTGTTTTCTACAAATCCACAGGGACACTGCAGGATAAGGCATTGCAGGATAAGAAAGAAACTGGTGTGTGGCACCTCAAAGAATCTGAATGGATAGTTATTTTAATAGGGTGGAGAAAGGTAAGGGGAGGAGTAAAGGGGAAATAATGCAGTCAAGTGCAATATGGAGCCCTATTCCCTGACCTGCCCCATTTATTCTACATAATTGCTTCATTTCCACTGGCAGTGCATCTCCAAATGAATTTCATTACTGGTGCCTTGGATATCATATTGATTACCAGTTTCATTGATCCCTATCTTGATAATTAGCATATAAATTAGCCATTTGGGGGGAGGCATTAGGCAAAATTGAATTTTCCCCTTAATCTTCTTTCAGAAGGTAAATGAAAATAGATGTGGCCTGTGAAGGCCCATGGCCTTCCTCTGACACAATCTAAGTGCTGTTCATAGCCAAAGAACCCTCTTGTTGAGGGAGAGAGAGGCTGATGGAAGAAGCCTTCTTACCCCCTGATTGACACAGCTGTACTCTGAACCCCTTAAGTTATCCAGAAAATTCTGAGGCGGAGGAGAGATCTGCAAGCTGAGATGTGTTGCCTTGGAGGAGACACTGGAGCTGAACAATGGCAGTGCCCCATCCTGCAGAGACATAAGAAGAGGCCTGTGACAGTTAACCCTGTGGTGTTCACTTCTAAGAATGCAGTGGAAAAAGCCATTCTTCTCTTGGTTTAGGGGAGTCTGGAACTGGAAGGTGTCCTACCAGCTGTGCAGTCTTGAGCATGCTAACTCCCTAGGTCTTAGTTTCCTCATTTGTACAATGGGGATGATCATAGCATCCACCTCATTGGGTAGCTTTGAGAGTCAAGAGAGAGGGAATGTATCTGGAGCATTAAGCACTATCCTGGCACACAGCAGTGCTCACTCAGTCTCCACTTGGCAACCTGAGCCAAGAGGACCAGAAAGACCACATAGGGATCTGAGGAAAACAAATGCCAGGGTTCTCCAGTGGCAGCCGCTTGGTTTTGAAATAGACATTATTTCAAAATCCCAGGTGCTTAGTCCCTGGGACAGGTCACAGTCTTGATACCAAAGATGTGGCCCTTAAAGCAGTGGATCGCATCACTGGGAGCACATTGAAAATGCAGAACTTCAGGCCCCACCCCAGATATGTGGCACCAGGGATTGACAGGCACAGGAAAGCTTGAGCAGTGTTGTGAGTGACCTACTGATTAGAATGTGACACTGTCAGAGAAGGAAGGGACTCTGGGTTACCTAGTGAAAAGTCCAGGTTCAGAAAGGTCAGACAACTTGCATACAGTGAGGCCACAGCACAGCTGGATGAGGCTTTTGGTCTTCCAACTGAGACTAGTTCAGGGTCAGAGGTGGCCCCCTGAGGCTCTGCTCCCTTTCTTTGGGGTGGTCTCAGTGGTGGTGGTCTTGACCTGGCCTTGGGATGCAGCCACCATGGGCTTTGAAGGGTGACTGGGTTCCCTCAGATGCCACTGGGGGTAGGAGGCAGGGTTACTCAGATGACCTCAGCAGAGGATACTAATGAGACAGGGGAGTGCACCCTGGATGACCTCTATGATCTCCTGCCCTTTGAACTCAGAATGCTTCTCATAAGGACACACAGGAAACCACTGACAGAGACGCCCACAGAGAGGACAACTGGGTGGCCCAGGGATTCAGCAGCAGGGAGGCAGGGTGGGAGAGGGGTGCTTTTCACTGTATGCTCTTTTATATCTTTTACATTTTGTTCCCTGTGCTTATAAAATACATTAAATAATTAGTCAATAATAACATGAACAAGAATGTCTCAGATAGATGGCAGCTAAAAACAATACCCCATCTGGCCCTGTCATTCCAGCTTCCAACTCCTGCTGCCCTCACCCCTCCTGAAACCTGAAACTTAAAAGCACCATGGAAAGAGTCTGTGGCTGGAGTGCAGATACAGATGCTGGTCTTGCCTTGGCACTGTGACCACGACCAAGTCATTTCCTCATTGGAGTGTGACCTGCTTTGCTTTGCAAAGTTTTAAATGATATTAAGTAAGTGTAAGGATGATTCAAATTCCACCTCCACTCCACAAAATCACGGTGAAAGGAAGGACTGGACTTTCCCCTAGTAGGCTTTCACAAGGCTCAGGAGAACCAGTAAATATGGAAGGGCACTAAGCTTGTCCTAGAGAATGCACAATGTAATGCTATTTTTGTTAAGTACATGTTATTTAACATATAGCTTAATGTTAAGAATGGGGGGCTGGGGTTGTAGCTCAGTGGTAGAGTGCCAGCCTAGCAGGTGTGAGGCCCTGTGTTCAATACTCAGCACCACACAAAAATAAATAAATAAAGGTATTGTGTCCATCTACAGCTAAATAAATAAATAATAAATAAAAAAGAAAAAAAGAAAGGCTACTTTCAGGGACAGGGTTACCCCATAGGTTTTTATTTTCTTTGTGCTTTTATTTTTAAAATTATCTCTATTTTTAAAAATATCTGGCTTTAGCACCATATTCTTATATAAAACACAGGTGAAAGATAAAAACTCTGGAAAGGACACTCCTCTATCTAGACAACAGATCACTCAGAAGCTGGTGACACAGATCTGTCCACAGGGGCCCACAATGTCCAGACACCTGCAGCACCAAAGACTGAAGGTGTTCTTGGTTTCCTGAGTCCATATTCCAGTGGACCCAGGGAATACTTGGTGTTTTTCAGAGCTGGAAGGCAAACACAGATTGGAGGCACCAGATTCCTAGGACTGTCTCTTAAGAGAGAATACAGTTGGCCAAATGACCCAGACACTGACCATTTCTTGGGGCAAACCCAGTTGTCCTGGACAACATCACAAATAGTTGCTTGGAGGGTAGGTGAAAGAGATGTGGTTTCTGCCTTCTCGGACTTTGACAATGGAAATATATACAAGGCAAAATGTGAACAATTCTACCCGAGATGTACAAAGTGCAGCCAAGCACTGTAGAGCATTGGGGAGTCCAGGCCTTTGACTTCAGTGCTGCATGACTCAGGACAAGGCACAGAACCACACATAATTGCTATTTTCTCATCTACAGTGGAAAGAGCATCCCTCAAAGAGACACTTAGGAATGGAAAGGATGCGTGTAAAACCTCTGGAACAGCACTCGCATACAGCAGGCCCTCTACAAAAGGGTCTGTCATTATTATTCTTTGGGCACAGAGCTCACAAGGACCATGAGGGCCATATTATCGTCACATTATCATTATCACTGTCATTTTTAGAAAAGTTCCAAGGAGTCATACAATTATAGGAGAATGCATACCCAAAAGCTGTTAATGGCTCTGCATCTTTCTGGAAGATGCCACACAAACAGATCAGCCTTTTTATTTGCTATAATCGACTTAAGCATTTTGCTTTTGAAGATACTAGAGGAGCCTGTTTATCCCCTAGTCCACTTTTCTTGTTTTCAGGCTTCACATCACCCAATGGGTGGTTTATATTTTGGGACTGTGACTCTGTTCATTTTTTTTGAAAATTTTATACCAAGTTCCCTGCACCAATCATTGAATTTGGCAAAGAAGCTTTTGCTACCAAAGAAACATGGAATAGGAAGGAATAAGGGATAGAAGTCACAGACCTTGACGCCCCCCCAAAATTTAGGTGGAAATGCTCAGGCTATATTGAAGGGGAGGAAGGGAGAGGAAGCTTTAAAATCTTTACAAAATAAAATCAAGTGAATGTAAATATTTCACACTTATATTTAACTTTCATAGTAACTATGTTTCTAAAACCTGATCTGACATATTCTTTTTTATAAAGCACCAAAGACTCAGAAATCAACAATACATATAACTTAGTGAGAAAATAGTCAATGAAGATGAAAAAGCATTCATCATTATTTGAAAAAAGTATAGATGATAAGCATACAAGTATGTTTAACCTTTCTCATATATAAAGGTAACGTTAATATTGACACTTAGAAGTTTGATAATAGTTGGGCTGATATAAGGTGATAATATACTTCTTAAACTGAAATTTGGAATACCCTTTTTACAAGGCAATTTGGCAATAGATACCATTTTTAGGTACATACCCTGTGACCTAACAACTCTGTTTATAGGAATTTACCTTTAGGGATATACATCCTCTCAAATATTTTAAGATATATATACAAGGGTGTTTATCTCAGCATTGCTTATCATAGCAGAAACATGGAAATTAGCTAAATATTACTGGTAATGTAAGAGTGAAAAAATAGCAGTTAACATTTATTGAGCACTTACTACATGCTCTAATGCTTCACATGAATTGTCTCCTATAAGTTCTAATACCATTCTATGATGTAGGCATTGTTACTTTGTGCATTTTATAAATGAAGAAGATGAGATTCACAGAGGAAAGAAATTTGTCTGTCACTTAGCAGGGTGGCAGAGCAGGATCCAGAGTTAGGCAGTCTGCTTCTAAAAGTGCATGCTCTTAAACACTATGTCACACACACATAGCCACACATAAACATACACACATAATAGAATATTCTGCATTCTGTTAATATTCTGTTAAAAAGAATTAGTTAGAATAGTATGTGTTGATATGGGAAAAATCTCTTAAGATACATTATTAACTGAAAAGACCTAGGTTGGGATGATTTTCTTCAGATGTCTTCTCTTGGTGTCAATAAAAAAAAGATAAATCAATGGATCATCATATCATTATTTTCCATATTTAAAAATATTAAATAAATAAAAGTCTTAGGAAACTGATCTAAATATTAAAAGACTCCAGTCCAAATATATATATATATATAAATATATGCATAAAATGACTTTCATTTTGTTTGGATGGCATGAGAGAAGGGATGGTGAATGTAAATTTTAAAGTGGGTTTTCCTAAACTAAATGATTTCCTTAGCACATGAGGAAATGGGAGTGGAAAGAATGAGGGGAAGATGGTAAGAGAATTGGTATCGAATCCTCAAGGCCAAATAAGGTCTAGATTTAAAGTGTAACACAGGCCATTGTGAGTTTGTTTATAAAAGTGATTGATGTGATGACATTTTTTTTAAATGAAGATTGTTCCAAGGCCATGTATTGGGTAGAAAGAAGCTGCAGAAACAAAGGGAGAATAGGTTGGAGTTTATAATAGCAATAGGAGCACAAGGGCATCAAAGTCTGGGCCTGGCCGAAGGATGGTGGAATTAGGAAAAGCAGCATAGCCAAAGTCTATCTGTTTGAATGAAATTTAAGCCGTTTTGTGGTTCTTGGTGAAAAGGATAGCTACTTGCCCAGTCTATCTTCACTCCGTTCTTTTCCATTCCAATTGCTACCACCTTAGTCAAGGCCCTCATCATAATGTGGTTAAGTTGTTGCAAAAGTCTTTCCCATGTCACGTCTCTGATTCATCATGTCTTGCTGCAATAGTTTAATCTTTTATAATACTGGTTTTACAGTCCTCTCCCTTTAAGATTTTTAACAGCAACACTTTAGGAAAGAATTCACTCCACTTAGGGTGATTGGCACTGACCTTTAATTGGTCCCACCCATCTAACCCCTGTGTATTCATTCAACAGCTTCAAACACGTGGCAGGCAGTGCTCTCAATATAAGGGATACAGTGGTGAACAAAACAGACACAGTTCCTTCCTTGTGGGGAGACAGAGAATGAATACCAGGTGGTGGTAAATGCTTTAACAAAGGCAGAGCAAGGTCAACGGTACATGGACAGGTCGCTATTCGTAAGTGGCCACAGAATGACTCTCCAATAAGGGACACTTGAACAGAAAACTGAAATAAATGAGCAAGTGAGCCATGTAGTTCTCTGGAGGAAGAGTATTCCAAGCAAAGAGAGAGGCAAAAGCCTTGAGGTGGGAGCATGCTTCCTGCATGTATCTAAAAATAGAAAGGTCCCAGTGTGGCTCAGTGAGATTTGAGTAATAGTGCAGACTGCATCCGTGGGCAGAGGTTCTCAACTGAGGGCAGTTTCTACCCTTAGGAGAAATTAGGCAATGGGGCTGGGGATGTGGCTCAAGCGGTAGCGCGCTCGCCTGGCATGCGTGCGGCCCGGGTTCGATCCTCAGCACCACATACAAACAAAGATGTTGTGTCCGCCGAAAACTAAAAAATAAATATTAAAAAAATTCTCTCTCTCTCTCTCTCTCTCTCATCTCTCTCTCTTTAAAAAAAAAAAAAAAGAAATTAGGCAATGTATGAAAACACTTTTGGTTGTCAGAACTGGATCGGGGGTTCCATCGGGATTCAGTAGGTCGAAGCCTGGAATACTGCTGCAAATGCTTTGATGCCCAGGAGAGCCCCTACAATACGGAATTACCCTGCCCCAAATATCAGTAGTGTTAAGGTTGAGAAACCCTGATGTGGGGCCTTGCAGGGCATTACAGGGACTTTGGCTTTTCTCTATATGAGAGGGAAAATCCTAGAGGATTCTAAGTAAAGGGGTGACATTTTAGAGGTATCATGCTGGTTGCCAAATGGAGAATAAATGGTACAGGGGAAAGGCTGAAGCAGAGACCTGTCAGGAAACTTTTACAACCATCTAGGCAAGAAGTAATAGTTTGAATTTGGGGGCTATGAAAAACGTATTAAGAAATGGTCTGACTCTAGATGTGATGTATTTTTGAAGATCAAGCTGACAGGATTAGCTGATTGTATCCAAATGAACTATAATCACTCAGCCTCTTACTCTACCACCACGTGCCAAGCTCATTCCTGCCTTTGTTCTTGCCATTTCCCTTCCCTGCCTCTTCTCTTGGCCTGCACTTTTTAACTAAGCAGTCTATCCAGTCTGGATTTCAATCAAGAATCTTCCTTAACCAAAGGAGCCCTGTTTTCTCCAAAGTACCTAGTTTTTCTAGTCTGCACATCCTAATTATATTTTCAATATTCTTTTCACATATGTAATGAGATACCATGCCTTGTGATGAAAAGTGACCAGTCCCTTGCTATTATAACTCATGAAATATTATAATGGAAGTCCTAGCCATCATGGAAGGGCAGGAAAAATAATTCAAATACACAAAGTAAAAGCATAGGGAAGGAGGAAACAAAAATTATCCTTACTTGCAGTTTATATGATTATATGTACAGAAAACCTGATGGAATCTAATTCAGTTTAGTGATTTAGAACTATTGAGAGTTGCAAATTTCTGGCAACAAAATCAATTTGTACAAATAAAATGTATTTTTATTCACTAGCAATAGTTTAAATGAAAAATTTAAAATTACATTGTTTCTAATAGCAGCAAAAGAAAAAAGTATCAAGAATAGAATAGAGTAATAAAATATTCACAAGACACTTATGGGGTAAATTATAAAAATTTTAAAAAGCATTCTAAAAAATCTAAGTAAATGGAAAGATATACTATGTTCATGTTTTAGAAAACTTCATAATATAAAGATGTTATTTCTTCATAAATAAAACTTCATGTTATAAATATGTCATTTCTTCCCAAATCAAATAGATTGATTTAGTCTCTAGTTTTTTTTAAAAAAGAAAAAGGACAGGCTGATTCTAAAATTTATATGAAAATGTAAAAGGCCAAGAATGGGCAAATTACTCTTAAAGAGAAGAGTGTAAAGAAAACTGCCCTATCAGATATCCAGCTCTATTTCTTAAGAAAGTTTGATATTAGACTGGGAGAGATACCATTCTTTACCTCCACTTGTTGACATCTCTTAGCAATATCATATGGGTACCTTGTGTACAGGACAGGAGAGGGAAGAGCTGGTTGCAAAACGCTACTAGAACACTACTTAATAGAACTAAATAGAGATTCCCCAATATTTACATGGACCTCCAGTTTCATATATCAATATAAACAAATCTCAAAAAAATAATTTTGAGCAAAAGAAGGGAGACTCAGAATGGATACAGTCTGATTCTATTTAAAGAGAGTTCAAAATCAGCTGCAACTGAACAAGGATATTGTAAAAATACATATGTGGCCTGGGCAGAGGAAGAAGGTAGATGCAACCAGGCAGGGCAAATAGATGTCATTTAAGATTCTATTTCCTAGCTTGGATTATAGGTCAACTTTGTTCATTCTATTCCTCAAATGCTACATATATGCTATTATACATTTGTCTGCATAATTATATGTTTCATGATAAAATAAAACAAAACAAAATCAAGCATCTACCCCATGCAGAGATGCTGTGGGCACTAACCTAAACCAGACTCAGATTCCATCCCCACTCTGCTAAAATTACTTTCACTGAGCTCAAAGACTTCAATGTCACTAAAGCTAAAAAACATTTTCAATTCTTATTTTCCTTTTGCCTCAGCAGCATCTGGTACTGCTGACAATTCTTCGCCTTGCAACAGCATCTTACCTTGGCTTTCACGAAACCACTTTCTCCTGGCCCTCCTGTAGCCTCCTTCCTGGGGCTGTCTCCCACCATCCAGAGCACTACATAGCAGAGTTCTTTAAGTTTCATCCCTGGAATCTTGTTCTTTTGACTTCTGTTCTCTCTTTATAGATATTCACATCATGCCTATGGCTTTGATACATCAAAGATTTAGATCTCCAGCTTAGACCTTGCCTCTGAGCTCCAGGTGGATGAACCCAGTCATCTAGTCAACATCTCTATTTGGATTTTTCGAAGCAGCTATACCTTAATGCATTAAAAATGAAAATTATGATTTCTCTCCAAAAGTTTTGCTACCATTCTTTCTTAGGGAATGGCCCTACCTGTCATCCTTGACAATCTATTCCAGGAAAACAAATAGTTTTTTCGTTTCTTTCTGTAGAACGAAAACACTCTCTTTTCTTCCTAAGGAAGAGTTGAAAAGGAGAAAAGTTATTTTAGTGATAACTCTCAGTAAGAATAAACTCTTTCAAATAAACAAACAAAAACTATCACCTGGCAATTTAGGTTCCCTACATAGGTGGTGTTCAATACAGTTAGTTCCTTTCCCGCTAATTAAGTTTTTCCAAAACACAACAGTAATAATATATAATTAAAGTATTTTCCTCTCTCCTCGTTTTAATTCTTTTCTGCATGTTTTCATGTCTCTTCTTTCCACTACATTTTTGCACACAATAGTTTCTTTTTTATTCATTTTCTGTTTCTACATTTTTCCCCCAGTCCACCTCTCCACAACTGACAAAATATGGTATTTTCAATCAATATTTATTGAGAACCTGCTCTGTGCTCTCTGGGATAGAATGATGAACAAGATAAGGTTCCTCGTGTATTTTACATCTATCAGGAAGCAAATAAAAAGTCAAACAATAATATGAGCTAATTAGGAATTAGAACTTGAATGACATCATGGAGAATAACTGGGTTACTATTTTAGATTGGGTGATCAAGAAAGACCTTTCTGAGGAGGTTATATTTAAAATTGAGATCAAATTACAAAGAGACCAACATTGCATCCCTTTGTACTACTTAGCACAAAGATCTAAGTGAGAAACAAGCTTGGCATGTTTGATGACAGCATAGCAGACAGGAGTGGTGTAAAATGGGGTGAATGCAGGAGTTAGATCATACAGGGCTTCATATCAGAATAAGAAATTGGAATTTAATTGTTTAGAAATGTATTTTTTAATATCTGTAGGATCTGCATTGATGTACACTTCTTCATTCCTGTTATTGGTTATGTGTGTCTTTTTTCCTTGACCAGTCTTTATAAGGTTGAATAATCTTATTAGTATTTTAAAAGAACTGACTTTAGCTTTGCAGAGCCTTTCTATGAGTGTTTTCTATTTCATTAATTTCTGTTCTCACCTTCATTATTTGCCTGCTTTCACTTTTTTTGAATTTAACTTGCTGTTTCCCCCACTTAAGATGGATGAACTTAAAGTTCCCTCAAAGCTCAGTTTTATGTATATACCAAAAGATTTTATGTTAGAAAACATTCTTAACTGAATGATGATGTTATATAGAACTGTACTAGTTACTTTTCAAATTTTTGGTGTGGTGATGAGTTTTTAGTCACCTTTTTCTTATTGAATAATTAATTACATAATTACATTGTGGCCAGGCAGGATTGTTATATGTGACTTTAATCCTATAAAATTTGTTGAGACTAGCTCTATGATCCAGTATATGGATATCTTTAATAAGTGTTCTATGTATGCTTGAAAAAATATACTCTGCAAATGTTATAGCTTTCTAAATATGTCCATTGATAAAATTTGATCATTGTGTTATTAAATTGGATGTTCTGTCTTTTTATTGCTTGTTACATCAAATGCTGAGAGAAGTATGTAAAACACCTTAAGAGTGGACTTGTCTTTTTCCTTGTGGCTCTGACATTTTTGCTTTATCTATTTAGTTAGATAAATATAGTTCATTATTAATTAATTAATTTTTAAAGAGATGGAGTCTTGCTTTGTTGTCCAGGCTGGCCCCCAACTGGGCTCAAGTGATCCTTCTGCCTTAGCTTCCTGAGTAGCCAGGACTACAGGTGAATGCCACTACATCTAGACAGATGTGCATAACTTTAAAATTACTAAATCTTTCTGTTAAATGAAAATTTTAGTTTTTAAAATATTTTGTCCAATAAAATTGGCTAGCATATTATTTTATTAATAATCCCAGAGGTTTTTAAGTTACGGGAAAAAGCAGTACATTGAGGAAATTTTAATTAAATTAAAATTAAGATTAAAAGTAGCCCCTTTTATCTCTAGAAGTACTGACTCAGTATTATTCTGTCTATTGTTAACATAGCTGTATTGGCTTATCTTTTAGTGTGCATTTTCATGGTATATCTTCTTTTCCTATCTTTTTATTTGTAAATTTTTTGTTTACTTATATCAAGGTTTCTCAACCCAGGTATTATTAAATTGGGCTAGATAATTTTTTGTTATTGGGGGCAGTCTTGTGTATTGTAGTTTACAATAGAAATCAATCCCGATTATAAACTACTAACATATTTTAAGTGTGTCTTCTGTAAATAGCAGAGTGTTAAATTATTTTATTCAGTATGACAATCTTTGTCTTTTCATGGAAACATTTAGCCCATTTACATTTAATGTAATAATGGCAAACTCTCTGCATCTGTCTGGCTCAAATGCATTTAATTTTCCTTCTGCCTAAATCTACCTGTGGGAAGAAGAGAAAGAACATATAACTTCAAAACTGAGACACTTTGACATTATTCCACCCTTCTGCAGAGCTGCTGCTAGCTCATTTGGTGATTTCATGAAAATTAAAACAAGGTATCTTCAATGAGTAGACGTTGCCCTACAGACGTGGCTTGGCAAATGGAAGATACTTTGTGGAAATTAGGAAAAGGTAATATTTGAGAAGAAACAATTGAGAGCCAGGGCCAGGTTTGGACACTTGGAATGAGGATTAGATTTTGGTTTCATGCACCCCCTTGGCAGGAGGTCCTTATATAGCAAAGGATCTGCAAAGACTTCTGTGGAAATCTTGTCTTTCATTATTGCTATCCAGAAGTTAGCCATATTTTTACCTGATGCTTCTTTCAAGGTAAATTGTTTACTTATTAATCATCTTTTAAAGACTTATCTCTGGTTATCTTCAGCTTTACTATCATGTGCTTAAGTGTGAATTCTTTTCATTTACCAGTGAGATTCATTAAGCTTCTTGAAAATGTAGATTGTAGTTTTTATGTCACTTAGGGAAACCTCTCAGCCATCATTTGTTCAAATACACCTCCTTCTCAACTCCTCACTTTTTTGGAACTCTAAGTAAAGGTATGTTAGTAGATGTTCTCCTTCTATCCTCTTTGTCTCTTGCAAATATTCTGTCATTTTATTTTCCATGCTGAATTCTGGATAATTTCTTCAGATCTATTTTCCAGTTTTGTCCTCAGTTATGAATGATTTTCTAATAAATATGTTAACTGGAGTCCTTAATTTGGTTGATGTGTTTTTTTTTATTTTAGAAGTTATATGTAATTATTTTTCAGATCTATTATAATACTTTTTATAGATTCATGTTCTTAAAGATATTTAAAAGTCATTTAAAAATATCTTTAAACATAGCATGGTCTGCCTACTGATTGTAATATCTGAAAGAAGTTTTGAGGGACTCTCTGTGTTTTCAAGAGTATGACTCTTTACATGTATGTGTTTTCTCTCTCCTGTCTCCACAGTGAGCTCTTCTGTTATTTCTGTTGGTTATTACTCAAGGTATCTTGTTATTTTACGGAATGATTATGTGTAACTGCAGGTAATTATACCAGAAAAAATTTAAAGATTAATTTGAGTCCTAGATAGTGGAACCATTCTTTAGAAAGGATTTTTCTTTGCTTTTGTCAGGTGCCAGAAGACACTAGTAGTATAGTATCACCCTGGTCTAAGCCAAAAGTCGGTTACCTAGGAGACACAAAATTGACCCGTTCCAGGAATGGTTTACTTCCAGATCACTCTTAGATTTAGCTCTTCATAGTTCCCCTTAAAGAGGGAAAGGACTTATCCAATTTCTGACTTGGGGGAGTCTCTAGGTTTGATACCTATCTTCCTTATCCTATGAGATTGGCAAATACTCAGCTTGACTTCACATACATTTCTTTCAGACTAATAAATGCATTCAGAGAAAAATGATTTGAGTGCTAAGTTTACCTCTCTGCATACTTGCTTTACCCAAGATTTTGGCTCAGTACTACCTTCCTATTTTGTTAACTCTAATAAATGTAAGAAAATTTAAAAAGAATGCTGTTCTCAGCTTTTCTAGTTGTCATCAGTGGCTCTAAGTACCTAGATCCCATTAACAGAAATAAAAGTTCCTCAAGTAAGAGTGAGGGAACACGGGGGGGTGAGGAGAGGTAATCAGCCAGCCTGTTTTGATTATATTCTGTCAGAGTGTTTATAGGCAAAAGGAAAAATGTATTTAAATCATCAGTTGTGGGAGGCCATCCTCGCACGTGATTTGAGTTACCTCCTTGGCTGGGTGAGAGGCGCTTAGACACAGCTGTGTCAGAGCTTTCCCCAACCTTCTCCAGGTCGGAGGGCTTGTCAGTGCAGAGGCATGTCTGGCCACTGCCCCAAAGACCAAATCATCACCCCTGACCTTGGGATCCTGCCCCCCTTAACCTTCATTGGATGGGATTTTCCCTGGAATTTTTTGTTCCCCAATAAAAATCCACTCCCTGGCATGTTCTCTCATCTCGCTGGCCTCTTCAAGTAAACCTCGCTACCGCATTAGGTGGCTGGAGGCTGGAGCTAGGAGAAGCCATCCCAGAGCTCACGAATCCAACCTTCTTTAATGAAGCCACCACTGGTCGCATGGCAGAATCAACCAAAAAAGAAAATAGTTTTAATCTTGTGAATTTATATTTATGCCAGTTTGCTTCAAATGTATGTGTTTTCTCTCTCCTGACTACACAGTGAGCTCTTAAAGATTAGGTATCTTTTCTGTTTTTTTATAAGTATCTATTCTTTGTTTAGGACCAAAACAGTCTTATTGCCTTTCTTGTCACCAGCCTGGGGCTTGAGGCCCCAAGAGAGAAATAGGTTCTCAGGAATTCATCTCTTCCACCCTCCCCCACCCACTTATAGTAGAGTATTAGTTGATGACTGAGAACAATGAAAACTACTTTACAACAGATTTGAAAGTGCAAGGATATATAAGTAGATAAATACAAATAAAGAGCTTGCTAATGCTCAATTATGTCCATACTCTCTCACACAATTGCTGCTGATAAGTTGGGGGAAATTAAAAAACTACATTAAGAGTCATAGTATTTCATATAACTTTGACACAGTAATTCCGTATTTAGGAATTTGCCTTACATAATCATGGGGGTAGGTAGTGTGTATGAAGTCCCAGCTAGCTACTCAAGAGGCTGAGGCAGCAGGATTTCCTGAGCCCAGGAGTTCAAGATTAGGGCACAGTGAGATCCCACATCAAACAAACAAACAAACAAAGTGGATGGTCACAAAGATTTAGCTACCTGGATGGTCATTAAAAGAGGGAACTGATACGTGTATGCTGATCCATAATGGTGGGGGCAAGGAAAGAATGAAGGAACTTTGGATGGGGCAGAGGGGAGTGAGGAGAGAGGAGGGAGTATGGGGATGGGAAAGATGGTGAAATGAGACAGACATCATTACCCTATGTACATGTATGAATGCACGAATGGCGTGACTCTTCATTGTGTACAACCAGAGAAATGAAAAGTTGTGCTCCATTTGTGTACAATGAGCCAAAATGCATTCTGCTGTCATGTATAACTAATTAGAACAAATAATAAAAATGAGGGAAATTAAAAATTTTAAATTCCATCAGTCGGGGATAAAGTTTCACAATAAGGTAACAAAAACAGTTTACAAAAGAGTATAAGGCATGGCTTTTGTAAAAACAAAAATACCTATAGCTATATCTATATATCCACAAACTTAAAAAGTTAGAAGGATATCAAACAAAATGGTAACAGCATTACTTTAGGGTGCTTTCATAATAGGTTTCTAAAATTGACTTTGCTTATCTGAATCTTCTATAATGAAACATATTACTTTTGTAATTAGAAAAAAACAACATTGATTATTAAAAAAAAAAACCCTAGAGTTCCTTTATATCTATTGCCTATCATTAGCCACCTCTGACCAGTGCTTTCCAGGTCCAATCCATCCTCAATCAGTGATTAGCAAAGAAGTTTATCTTCTAATTCCATCCTCTGTCTCAGATGGACTACACAAAATAAAGAGTGGCACTCATCCATGAGTGGGTGGGTCATAATACATATTTATTGAACTGTACTGATTGCTAAGAACCAGAAATCTACCCCCATAATGTTAAGAGAATGACAAATACTTCAAATGTGATCATTTTCTATCAAATAGTCTTCCTTTTAAACTATCCCTATCTTATAATTTCTTTTGCACCAAGTTAAATAAAAGATTTTTAAAGAATACCATAAGGAAAAAACTATAATGACTTCATATCATTATACATGAAGTATATGCTGGAAGGCCTGTTATTTATTTAGTAGTTTTGTGTAGGTTTAACTGCTTCTGCTGAATGGCCTGTCACATAAAAAGACTCAAACCTGCCCTGCTCTTACAGAGAAAAACAAATGCCTGGAAAGAGCTGGAATTTCCAGGAAAAACCTACCAGCTCAATTTGTTTCAGTCCCTACGGGATTACTGCACCGGCATCATTTTTAATGTCTTACTCTTCCCCTCTGATTGGCATGATTCCCTCGCCTCCTTCCTCAGCTGGCTGTGCCTCTCCTTAGAGCAGACTGTCTTTGTGAATGATGCTCAGGGAGCCAGAGACAGAGTTAAAGAATGGGGTAGGCATGGCGGCTGAATGGAGCAGGCCATGCTGCTTCTGGAAACTGAAAAGACCAATCCTGTGAGAGAGCTGATGCAGCTCACATAGGGGAAGCATCACAAGATTCCAGAGCTGCCTTCAGCCACGTACTCACCTATGTGATTCAGTTGTGTTTGTACAATGCATTTGTTGAGGCAATGGGCAAGCTATGGCTTTAGGAATCAAAGGCTATGAAAATAAAACCTAATGGAAGACTCAATCAGCTGATGTCCCCCTCAGTGCGATTTCCATTTGTAGTACTGGCCCTGGCAACAGGGGAATGAATCATTCTTTCTATATTTGAACACTTATTTTAAACCACTTTCTTTACAAAAATAGCAGTCCTATGATAAGACACGCCTTGTAATACCTAGTAACAAACAATCAAAATACCTTCCTATAAAGAGAACGAACATCATATGATGGCCACAGTTGAACAGCAAATGTGACAAATCAAGGTGTCAAATACGGAAGTCCCCATTCTGTTTATCATGCAATGAAGAACTGAGCATTTTATCACTTGCACACTTGTGCTTATTATAATTGCCACTCTAAAATATTTCTAAATATGGACTGAATTACATCTCAACAATTATGTGTTACCTAGTCAGCTTCATTACCCAGTGTGTTCATTTATTTGAAAAGGAAGATCTCAAAAGAATTAAAATTGCTTTTCTGTGAATTATGGGAGAATTAAATGATCAGGAAGCTAGTGTAAATACTATATTATTATAGTTTTTATTACATCACAAAATTTAAATCACCAGTTAGAAAGTCTCAATATAATCATTTGTTTCTCCCCTAAAGGGTATATTATTGTTGTCTATTATGTCTTTAACATATTGTCTTTATAACTGAGAGACAGAGAATAAGCCTAGAGATTTTGAACTATCTTAAAATCCTGCCAGTTCCCAACAAATGCACAAAA
Source organism: Callospermophilus lateralis (assembly GCF_048772815.1). Lineage (NCBI taxonomy): Eukaryota > Metazoa > Chordata > Mammalia > Rodentia > Sciuridae > Callospermophilus > Callospermophilus lateralis. The sequence continues at coordinate 120,302,995 of NC_135311.1, read as the reverse complement.
AAAGATAATGGAATATCTCAATTTCCTTTTGTTATATTAAGAGAAATTCTAACATTTGAAAAAAATCAATCAATATAAATCACCATATTAACAAAGAAGGTGAGCATATGATTATTCCCATAGATAGATGAAAATCATTTGACAAAATTCAGTACTCAGTCATCATAACAACTCTAAGCAAACTAGAAATAGAAGAAAATGTCCTCAATTTCAAAAAGATCACATAACAAAAGCCTACACTGACATCATGTTTATATAGTGAAAGTTTTTCCCCTAAGACTGGGAATAGAATTCAGTTGTTCATTTAATATTACATTGGAGGTGCTAGCCAGCACAACAAAGTAAGTAAGAAAAGCATAAAGGTTTAAAAAACAAGTAGTAAAGCTGTCTTCACTTGTAGGCAAAATGAATGAATTTGTAGAAAATCCTAAGGAATCTATTAAACAACTACTATTAGAATTAGTGAATTTACCAAGGTCACAGGGTACAATAACACAGAGAGGTTAAGTAACTTGAACAAAGTCACACTTACAATTAGTGACTGGAAGAGCTAGGGTTCAAATTCAGGCAGTCTGGTCCTGAAGAGGACTTCTTAACTAATATTTATATGGTAACTTAAAAACCAAGGCTTACTATTTGTAATAGTCAAGATAAGGAATCAACCCAGATGTTCATCGGCAGATAAATGGATAAAGAAACAATGGTAAATATAAACAATGAAATATTATTCAGCCAAAAAAATAATGAAATCTTGTCATTTGTGGCAAAATGGACAAAGTCAGAGGTAATTATGTTAAGTAAAATAATCCAGACACAGAAAGAAAAATGCTGTATGTTCTCAGTCATATATAGAAGTTGAGACAGTTTCTCTCAAGCAAGAAGAAAGGACAGAGAGACAAGGAAGAGTGTGGTGGGTGGATAGAGAGAGGTTGGACTATGGGTGATAAATAGGTATAATAAAATGTAGTGTTCTGCAGCATGGTTGGGTGACTGCAGTTTATAGCAACCCATTATATATTTTATGAAGAACTAAAGTGAGGAGCTTAAATGCTTCAAACACAAAGAAATGATAAAATATATAAGATGGAGAAACTAATCACCTTGATTTGATCTTTATACATTGTATAAGTGTAGTATATTAAATTATCACACTGTACCCCATAAATATGTACATTGATTTGTTAATTAAAAATAAAAAGTACAAATTTAAAAATAATAAAATAAAATTAAAATTAAAAAATAATCAAAGTGTATCACACACATATATGTAAACACTACACATAATTTCTCCCCTTCTATTTAAATTACCACTAGTTTCACCCTAAATTTTGGAGATGAGGAATTTAAAAAAAAGTGAATCCTGAGTCTCCATTCTATGTACAAAAGCATGATATGACCACTGACTATCTAATAAAATCAATGTTGTAGATATAATCCTTACATAGGCCAGCATGTTTCACACTGAGAAAAACTCCTGACGAACACAGTACCAGCTATATGTACCCTTACAGTTCTCTATCCCAATAAATGGCAAATTCAAGTTCAATACAACCTATGTATAATACAAAAAAAAAAATATGAAAGAGAGCACTGCTCACTGATAAATGCAGAAACTATTTTAAAATTGTGTAGGATTTGAAAGTAAGGCACTAATACCCGATTAGCCACAAGCCAAAGTAAATCTGTTAGTGTTTGTATCTTTATAGGAGAAACTCAAGGTCATCACCAAGGACTTTATATATGGGTTTTTAAGTAGCCATACTCAAGGCTGTCTGTACCAACAGTAGTAGAAATAATAAGATACCTAGAATTGATAAATTAACAAGCATTCATTGAACCTACTATCTAATTATGAGTTCCTGTAATAGCAGCAATCTACCAACAATGGACACCAACACAAGCAGAGAGAAGCTGAAGGAGGAGCCCGAGGCAGCTTTATGATCACGAGCAAAATCAAGATGACTGCAAGCAAAATACAGGTGGAGCATACCTTGACCATACTAAAATCCAAAGTGCTCCAGAATCTGAAGATTTTGAGTACCGACATAATACTTAAGTGGAAAATTTCATGCCATAAAATTCAGTTTCATGTAGAAAATTATTAAATACATTATATAAAGTTACCTTCAGGATATATAAGAAACAAAAATTAATTTCATATCTAGAGTTGGGTCCCTTTCCTAAAACATCTCATCATTTATGTGCAAATATTCCAAAATTTGAAAAAATAAAAAATAAAAAAAATCCAAACCCCCAAATACAAATATCTCAAGCATTTCAGATAAGGGATACTTGACTTGTAGTTGATGTAGGATCTTATACAGAATGGCACAGCTAGAAGTCAACTACAGAAAAATTATTCCATGGTACAATCTCAAATGTGAAGGTCTTTATGAAGACCATCAATTTAACAGATAAAGGTGCAAACACAGACATTGTTAATAGTGACTATAACCTCAAACTTAAAGGCCTGTCTAGCAACAGGTAGTATGGTGTTGGGCAAGCATCAGTCTCTTTCAGTTAAATTGGCCTAAATAAAGAAAATAATGTACTACTGCCTTAACTACTTCATTGTTGTTTTGATTTGCTGCATGTGAATTATAAACGTCAAATTATTTCCTAATGAAAGACACTATGATTATCCATCCAACACTGTCTTACTTGCCATTTGTAGCTCAGGGTACACATCTGCAAGATGCATGGCCCAAGGTTGTTTGTGGTCTGTTGTCGGCTGAATTCTGATACTACATATGGTAATGCTCCATGGCATTGTAAGAGATAGTGTGGTGTAGTGGGAAAACTTGGACTTGTCATTTAGTATCTCTGGATCTCAGTTTTTTCATTAAATGTCTGAGATGTATACCTAAAAACCTGAAGTTACAGGGCTGTCATGATGGTTGAGATGCCCGGCATATACAAGGTGCAAAATAAGTCAGGTAGCATGTGTACTTGCACATGCACTTTCTGTCTCTTGCATACATGTGCAAACACCACACATACACGAAAGGTTAATAGTTGAGGTTGATCTATTGGCCCAAGGATGGATTATTATAATTAGCCTCACTTATTTTCAGTGCAGTCAGCAAGGATCTGGAGAAAAATATTAATTCTGGTGTTAAATAGTAGTTAGTGGAGACTACCACAGTTTAAACATTGTTAGCATTTTATTTGTCTGACTTTCTCACTATGATTTTGATCTTTATCACATTGGTTCTGAGTGTTTTACTCCTTGTTTGAATAATGGATGAAACATCAAAATAAAAATTTAAACCCTGAAGAACACTGACAAAGGATTTAAATAGACAGTAAGGCAATGAAGGGTTTATAGCTAAGATTCAGTGACTGGGTACAGCTCTGAGCAACCACAGTTCCTCAGTAAGTCACAATTTGGTCTGCTTTAGCCCTCTTCTGAAACTACTTTTCAATCCCCTGCAATTCTATAACAATGAATTAGTCTCCAGTCATATGATAGACAGCCATGTGGCGAAGATCTAAATTTCCTAAATCCTATTTTGATTTATTTAGATATACAATTTTTATTACTTTAAATACAGATCTACTTTTTAACTGTTCAAAAGCCGTGTCTTACAGTGAGAGCTCTTTAAAGAAAGCAATCTACTGTCAATATGTAAGGTCCCTAAAAAATGGTAGAGACTTCTACCTAGAGGACGGAGAATCAGGGACCAGATTTACCCTCCTACTATACACAATTAAAAAATTGGACAAAGTATAGAAGCAATGGTTTCCGGGCAGTAGCTGTCAGGCCTGTGGTCTCTGGGAAAAAGGAAACAAAGTGAGCCCTATGAATTACCCATTTGCTGCTTGAAGGCATTTCCAGGATGCAATGCAGAAGGGGACACACAACCAGTCCAGGGGTTTCCCTGGGTTGAGGAGACTGAGAAAAGAGATCAAGAAGGGCAAAATGGCTTAAATTTGTGGAACAAAGAACCAGAGAGAAGGGCTGGGGAGGGAGGGAAGAATAGCATGGAGAGAAAGAGAAGCACCCTGGAGTTCCACAGACAGGCCTCCCTTAGTTTTTGGTTAAGTGCTAATCTACACATGCATGAGAGAAAACTACTGAAGACTATTTGAAAAGAGTAGACAGAACAACTCCAGTATTGACACAGGGCTGTTAATAGTTTATGTTCAAGTAACTAAACTGTATTCCAAAACAAAAGCTAAAGCTAATTAAAGGAATATAACAAAATCTAACAATGAAAAATATAAAATTCACAGTGCCTGGTATCTAATAAAAAAATCATAAGGCATTCAGAAAAACAAAAAGACAAGACCCCTTGGGCTGGGGATATAGCTTAGTTGGTAGAGTGCTTACCTTGCACACACAAAGCCCTGGGTTCAATCCCAGCACTATAAATAAAGAAAGAAAGAAAGAAAGAAAAAAAGACCCTTAATCAGGATAAAAAAGTAAATAAATAAAAATAGATCCAGAAGTCACAGGGATGAAAGAACTAGCACATAAGGTATTTAAATATCTTTAGAAAAATATGTTCCATATGTTCAAGAAGTAGCAAAAACATGAAATGAGAACAAGAGAAAAGGAAAACATAAAAAAAGACTAAAATTAAACTTCTAGTGACTAAAAACACATCTCAAATGAAAAATAGACTGAATGAGATTGATAACAGATTAGAAATTTCAGGAAAAAAATCAGTGAACTCGAAGGCATACAGCATTAGAAATTATCCAGAATAAAGCCTAGAAGGCTCAATAAAAATGGGCAGAGCGTCAGCGACCTGTAGGACAACACTAAGAAATCTAATATTCCAGAAGGAAATGAGATCTGAGAGGAAGGGAATAAAATTTTTTAAATTTAAAATATTTAAACATTTCTATATTTGATCCAAGAAGCCCAAATATAAGAAGAATAAATATAAAGAAAATGATCCCAATAACATCATAATCAAATTGCTAAGGTGATAAAATGAAAATCTTAAAAGTTGACAGGGAAAAAGACACATTACAGAAGACCAAAGATAAAAATTACAGATTTCTTATGAGCTTTGGCAGGCAAGAGAGTACTGGAATAAAGACCCCCCCCCCACAAAACAACAACAACAACAACAACAACCAAACAAAAACCCTGCCAAGCTAGAATTCTTTGCCCAGCTAACTATCTCTCAAAATTAAAATAAAATAGAACATTTCAGACAGATGAACATGGAAAGAATTAATTTTAGCATATTTGCACTACTAAAAGTATGAAAAGAAGTTCTTGAAGCTAAAGGACACTGATAACAAAAAACAAAGTACAGGTTGAGCATCCCTTGTCCCCAAATACAAAGTACAAAATGATGGGTAAAAAAAGGCATGAGGATTAGAAAGGAAGAAGAAAAACTTTTTATTTGCAGACAACATGATTGAATTTGTAGAAAATTGTAAGGAAGATACTCAAAACCTTTTGGAACCAAAGTGAATTTACCAAGGTCATGGCATTCAATAACATAAAGAAATAAAGAATGTCTGAAACAGTACACAGGTGGGTTACTTGTTTTCCCACTTTAAAATATCTTTTAAAAATAATCGACCATTTAAAGCAAAAATGATAGCATATTAAATGAAATATATGACAATAGCAGACAGAAGGGGGAAAATGGCAGTGTAAAGTTTTAAAGTACTTTCAGTATTTACAGAGTGATACAATATTATTTGAACATGTAAATAAATAAAAGAGATATTATAAAAGCAGCCACTAAAAAAATGATAAAGACATAAAGGCAATGTGTTTGCATCCCATTACTCTAACTAATACTTGTGATAATCAACTTATAGAGAGAAATGTTTTCTTTTGGCTCATGGTTTTGGAGGTCTCAGTCTATTACTCATTGGTCCCATTGCTCTGAGTGCTCTGAGCCTATAGTCACATGGAATATCATGGTGGGAGCATGTGGGGGAGGAAGCCTGATCATCTCATAGAAGGGGAGTGAAAGAGATTGAGAGAGGAAGAGACCACAGTCCCACAGTCCCGCTGCAGCACATCACCAGTGATCTACATTCTCCCACTGGGTCCACCTCTTAAAGTTTTCACCATCTACCCATAGTACCATGCTAGGGAACAAGCCTTCATCACAAGGGCCTTTGGGGACATTTCATATCTAAACTACAGCAGGCAATAAGCAATAATGAAGATAAAATGGAGTTATAAATAAGAAACTCAATCTAAAATAAGAGAAAATTAAAAAAAAGAATAGATGGGGTAAACAGAAAAAAATAGCAAAATCATCTATTTAAAGCCAACTATACCAATAATTATGACAGATATAAATATAAATAAACATTCCAATTAAAAGGAAGAAATTGTTATATTGGATCAAAAAGCAAATATACACACTCTATAAGAAACCAATTTTAAATATAAAGACACGTATAGGTTAAAAATAAAATGGTGGAGAACATATACCATGCAAACAAAAAACATACCAAAATGACTTTATCAATATTGAACAAAGTAGACTGCAGAACAAGGAATATTACTAGGGAAAAATAAAATAATGTTATAAAGATAAAAGGGTCAATTCATCAAAAGGGCATACAATCCCAAATGTGCATGCACCCAGCAACAGTTTCACAACACATAAGGGGAGAACTCGTAGAACTAAAAGGAGGAAAAGACAAATTTACATTTATAGTTGGAAGTTTCAAAAATCCTCTTTTAGTCATTGTTAGATCAGGCAGATGTTAAAATTAATAAAGATACAAAAGAATTGAATAACACTACTAACCTAATATAGATATATAGAACACTCTACTTAATGACAATGGAATTCACATTCTGAACCATAAAGTAAGTCTCATTAAATTTGGGAGAATTGAAATCATACAAAATATATTAACTGAGCCTAACAGAAGTGTACTTAGAACTGACAAGAAAAAGCTGGTAGGAAAATCCCTAGTATTTGGAAACCAACAATGTGCTTCAAAATAACTCATGGGTCAAAGAAGAATCAGAAAATATTTTGAACCGAATAAAATAAAAACATGACAGAAAAAAAATTTGTGGGATATAGCTAATACAAGGATTTTATAGGAATAAATACCTATAGTAGGAAAGAAGAAAGGTCTCAAAACTTAAGAAGCTAGAAAAAGAAGAACAAATAACATACAAAGTAAGCATAAGAAAAGAAATATTAATGAGAATTGGAATTAATGAAATAGCAGAAAAATGACAGATAAAAATCAATGAAATGAAAAGTTGGGTCTTTGAAAAAGATCAATGATATCAATAAACTTCTAGTGAGAGGGATCAGAAACAAAACAGAAGACACAAATTATCAATAGTAGTAATGAAAGAAATTCTATAGATACTAACGGACAATAAGACACTAGTTTAAAGTAGTTTATGCCAATAAATTAAACAACTTAGGTGAAATGGATAAACTCCTGGAAAGACACAAACTATCCAAGTTCACTCCAGAAGACAGAGAAAACCTGAATATCCCTGAATCTACTAAAGAACCTTAATTCTTGGCTTAAAACCTTTCCACAAAGACAACTCATGGTCCAGATAACCCAGATAACTTCACTGGTGAATTCTATTAAATATTCAAGAAAGGGCAGGGCATGGTGGTGCATGCCATATCCCAGTGGCTCAGGAGCCTGAGGTAAGAGGATTTCAGGTTCAAAAGCAAAAATAAAAAGGGCTGGAAATGTGGCTCAGTGCCAGGTGGTTCAATTCCTGGTACCAACAAAAAAAAAAAAAAAAAAGGAAGATATAATGCCAACACTATATGAACTCTTCCAGAAAACAGAAAAAGAAGGAAACTCTTGCCTTCTCAGAGTTACCCTGATACCAAAACTATACAAGGATATTAATAAAAGATAAAAAGATATTAATGGTAAAAGATAATGAAGGAGGACAAACATAGCAAAAAGCAGAAACACAAAGAAGAGCAGGGGTGCTGGAGGAGTGAAAGGACTAGACACTGTCACATGTCTTCTGTTGACCAGTTCCCAAGTGTAATGCCCTGTGTGGCACAGTGCTCAACAGCATGGACTGTGGGCGCCAGACTGCCAGGATTCAGGTCTCAGCCCTCCTACTTGCTAGTCACTTGACTTTTAGCAAGTTACCAATTTCTCTGTGCTTTAACCTTCCCATCTACAAATGGAGATAATAATAGTTGTTAAGAGGATAAAATGAATAAATATTTTTCAATTGCTTATACCAGAACCAGGCACAAGGTAAGTACTTCATCTGTGTTTGCTGAAATTACTATCTGTGTTATGTTAGTTGGTTCCTGTCTTCATAATATTTAACCTCAAAACGAACCATGCCACGAGTGATCTTCCTAAAAGGCAAATCTGATCATGCCACTCTTGAGGTGGTTTAGTAGCATCATCAAGTCTAAATTTCCCAGACTTTAGTGATCTGAGGCCTGGTTTCTGTGACTAGCCCGCTCATGCTGCACTGCCGTCCTGGGGGTTGTTTGGAGTTCCCACATATGCTCTCACTGGCAGATGCCCCACTTAGGCACATACTGCCTCCTGTTGGCCTAGGAAGTCCCTTCCTATGGGTCAGTCATCATCTCAAAAGTCACTTTCGCCATCAAAATTTTCCTAACATTTCTCTGCAGAGCCAAGTGGTCCCTCTAGTAAGCTGTCAGACCTCTTACCCGTATTCCTGTAATGGCACTAACCACAATACAGAATTAAAATTTCTGTGTCTGTCTCTAGAGACCTATGGATAGGATTGTGTCTATCTTGGCATCCATAAAAATGAGGTAAAGAAGCTTTAAAGATGTTTCTTGGATAAATAAATAGATTTAAAGGTCAAAAATAGAAATAAAGCTTATATATTCAGGTGAACAAGAAAGAATGGGATACTAAAGGACTGTGAGGGATGGGTAAGTTCACCTCTGTAATTAGAAGATTTTGACATGATTGGCAACAGTTGTACTGCCATCCAATAGTCCCCTGTTATCAATAACAGGGCTGGATATACTATAATCCTGGCTCAAAATGATATTCTCTTATATTTATTCCAATCATTTCTCACATTCATTCTGCCTTTGAGAGAGAAAATTCATTTTCATGAGCCTCAGTGTCTTTTGTGAAGTAATTTCTATGTCAAAATGCTCCAAAAGCAAAGTTCTTCCCTTTTACTCTAATTCTCAATTTCTTTCTCTTTTATAAAGCAGAATAGGAAATTTCAGTGCCACACTAAGTGTAAGAATAATGAGCTCAATCTTACTGAACAACTTTGGGGAAGTTATTATACATTTATACATCTCAACTTTCTCTTCCTTTAAAGGGAATCAACTCTGCTATCTTGGAGGTCACAGGAAATAGTAAAAAGAAAAATTTACAAAGTACTTTCTATGCACCTTACATGTATTAACCTATATAGTTCCATAATTCTTAGAAGTAGGAGCCATGATTATCCCCAATATACAAAAGAAGAAGTAAGCACAGAGTGAGACTTGAAGAATGAAGGTCACACTTAAAAGAGTGGCAGAGGCAGGCTGGAACCCAAGCATTCTGGCTTCAGTGTCCCTGCTGCTACCCTCACCTCCTGCCTCCCTGCAGGTCAATGAAAGCTAGCAGGCACCAAACAAAACCTCAGTACATTAAAGGATTAAAAGGCTTTAAAGTTATATGTTTTTTTTTCTTCAAACAAATGCCAGCCTTATTATAACTGAACACAGAATAAAAGTGAAAAGAAAATTAAAGCAGCAGTAAATAATAGGCTTCAGATATGGGGCAAGGTTTGATATTTCAACCACATCTTGCAGACAAGATTTTAAATTCTCAATCTACCCACCACCTATAGCAAAAATAAGGAGAGTTTTGTGATTTTAGCCTTTAAGAAGATGGACTTGTCTTTCATGGTTACTAAATCCACAGTAAAGATGACACTGCCACTAAATGAACTTCTACCTTAGGGTAAGGCTTTACGAATCAGCAAGTTAGGCTGTTCTCAGGAGCAATGGCTGAAGAACACAAATACAGCACAAGATACACTTGTGTTATGTTTATTCTACAGAAGTCAATTTTATTTTTATAAAACATTAAATATTTAATTAATTCTGTCATCCTCTATTCAAAGAAGTAATTTACAGCAAAATTGAAGGAACATTCACTAGGTGTAATCCATTACCTCCAAATAGTTATTAACCTCTTATATTTATTCCCTTCTGGGCAATGGACCTTAGAAAATGCCAAATAAATAACTGTTGAATAAAGAAATACTATTTCAGAGATGGGTTCACAGAAATTCTGCATTTCCAGATGGTTCCTTAAAAGGAACAGGAGCCTTATGCTAGTTGTCAGGTGCCCTGAAGAACTCCATTAACTTGGAGAACTTACACCTTAGGTCTCTAAGTCTCAAGCCCCATTTATCTGCACCTATGGTTTCTTCATGTCCTTCTCCTATCAGAAAGAACAGAGGAAGATCAGGTTACATTGCTTCTTAGGGATGGTATAAATTCCTGTGAGGTCTCCCTTCTGTCATGAAAAGTTGCCCTGGCAACCATATTTACACATCCATTCATTTCCCTCCCCTCCTTTGATTCACTGGTTGGTATAAAAATTAATTTGCATTGAACTGCTGAAGCTTACAAGTCAATCAGTCCAATACACTTACAAAAAAGTTTAGACCCTGGTTTATGCCCAAAACTATTCTTTTTTAAAAAATATTTTTTAGTTGTGGATGGACACAATACCTTTATTTTTATTTATTTATTTTTATGTGGTGCTGAGGATCGAACCCAGTGCCCCATACATATGAGGCAAGCACTCTGCTGCTGAGCCACAATCCCAGCCCCCCAAACTCATTCTTAAAAAGGACATATTCACTTTAGAAATTTGAGTGCAATTTTATTTAGTTCAATATTTTAAAACAGAATACATATGCTAGATGTTTCTGGTTAGAGGTAAAGAAAAGAATATTGTCCCAAGGGCATCTGGCCAATATTAGTTAGGAAGACCAAGAGACAACAAGGTAACTTAGTTCTAAGTAAGCTATGTTATGCATTGGAGAAAAGAATTAAGGACCAGGGCAGAAGTCTAGGCCATATGAGAAGTCAGCACGTGGATAGTAGGAATGAGCATAAGTTTTCAAGAAAAGAGTTCCATTAATTCATTCGCCAACTATTTAAGTAGCTACTAGTGCCAGGTATTGGGAATATAGCAACTAACACTCAGACACAGACCCTGCCTTTATAAAGTCTCAAGTTAAATATTTGAAAAGTGAAACAATGTTGACTTTGAAACTATATGATTTCATATGAGATCTGGAACTGGTTTTAGAGAAGGGATGGCACAGGGATTCACAGAGTGAGAGAAGGCTGAGTCCTCACTAGAGCCAGAGAACTGGCATGTCAAGTAGTCCTTGACATAAACCTTTACATTTTTACCTTCAGTGACAATAGATCTATAGATGGGAAGATGAACAAAGATATATTTGTCCTATGACACAAGGCTGGATACTTTGCAGTATACCTAAGTTTTCTAAAGAGTAGTGTAAAAGATAAGAAAGGTAGTAGTTATTCTTAAGATTGTTCAACAACCATTTATTAAGCATCTATCATGTTCAAGGAATAGTTTTAGAAATTGGAGCTATAGGTATGAAAAAGACACAGTCCCTAGAAATTATAAAAATGTGGTAAATGCTATCATGAGATGTTAAAGTACAAAGGAGGACCAGAGAGGAAAGATACTAAGTCAATAAAAGCAAGATGGATGTGTTTTCGAGAAGTAATGCTTGAATAGAGCCTTAAAAGATAAAGGAGCTGATTGTTTTAAGCTGATAAACTTTGAGTAATTTCTTATGTAGCAATATCATAGCACAAACAAGAGAATATGGAGAACACGTAGCCACCTAAACTGCCTCATAAGGTATGCCATAAGTTATACTGCACCGGAAATCTTTTCATATTTTTAATCTCACATTTTCTTAGGTTTACTTGATCCATGTTGGGAATAGGAAAGGAAAACAAACATTCCAAACAGGAAGGAGATAGGTAAGGGAAGGAGGAAACACAAACTCAGTCCTGTCTGATTTCCTCCATGAGGACATCTGGGTTGGCTGGCATAGGACTAGGTCAAGTGGTTGGTTGGTGTCAAGACCTGGTTAGTACTTTCTCAGGGAGATCAAGAATAGGAGGAGCGAGAAGGTGAGTAAAAATTGTTTTCAAGAGAATAATAACCACTAAAACCATAAAAATTTTAATTTTTTAATTTTTCAGGTTCAAGCAAAGGCAAAAAAGAAAGAAAATGTAAAAAAAAAAGTTTTTCTGTTTTTCATGGTCTGTGGGAGTACATGAAATTTTAACAGAATGAGCAATAAAGGCAAAAGCAGAAAATGAGCATTCCAGACACTATGGTAAACAGGGCAGTCTGTGCTTTGGGAGTGAAAGGGTGGTGGCAGTCTGGGTAAAAAGGCACCAGAATAAAACAGATAAGTCACAGAAAAACTGTCCAACTCTAATTTCTGTTTCAGTAGTTTGAAAAGTGGTCTCCTTAGCTTTCCACAGGCACATGGGTACATCTGACTACAAAGGAAACAGAAATGAACTCGTGTTTTATTTACACTGGGAGTAAAATAACACAGGATTATACCTTTATCAAATAATACCCTTGAAATATAATGGATGAGTTTCCAGAAGTCATTTTGAGTAAATAATTCCTTGTCTATTCATTCTCTATTCTTTTCATACTGACTGGGAATCCACTTAAAATTCAAATTATATTCTTTCCCTCTTCATACCACCAAACCAAAATGAGAAGAAGACAGGAAAATGTGATTGTGCATCATGACACAGCAAGGACTCTAGGCCACTTGACCAAAATAAAGGCTACAGCGTGGCATACTTTCCCAGCTTTACACCTAAAGGCAGATTGATACCCCAGCCAGAATGGTTACAAGATTTGTGGAGCCCAGTGCAAAATGAAAACGCAGTGCCCCTTGTTAAAAATCACTGAAATTGCAAGCCAGCAACAATAGAGCACTAAATCAGGCACAGGGCCCCTCTAAGTACAGGGTCCTGGGAGACTGCATAGGTTGCATGTCCGTGAAGCTGGCCCTGCCTTCAGAGACAGCAAGGCATGGTCCTGTAGAAAAGCTGAAGAGTCAGAGCTGGATTAAAATCCTATCTCTGCTACTCATTAGCTATGCGATCGTAGGCGATGTATTTCACCTCTCCATATTTCCAAGAGGTTGTGTGATTAGAATCCAGCTTGTGAGAATTAAATGGGATATTTAATAGAATATATAAAATGCTTAGCACAATGCCTAGCACTTAATAAATGGTAACTGTACTATTACTGTTCAGTGTAATGTACAGGTAGATAGTTATTAAAGCAGTAAGTTGAAGAAATGAATTGTTGACTTGCTATTAAGGTCACAAAAGAAAAAGAACACCAGTTTAGAACAAAATAATGAGGCACATAGGGAAGACTAAATCTTTTCTTTGACTCTGCTACTTTTTCTAACCATTTTCCTATTTTTTCTTCCTTTTATTGCCAAACATACACAGAGTAATCTGCATGCTGTCTCCATTTCTTATCTACGTCTCATGTACAATTCTCCCCACCCCTGCCTTTTTGACTTTTAATATCCATGTTTCTCTGCCCCCACCAAATTAAAGTTATCACTTTCAAAAAGTTACTCTGACCTCCTATCTCCTAAATATAATGGATGTTTCCCGTGTTTTCTGCATAGTTTCTTACTGCGGACCTACTCTCCCAGCTTGAAACCCTTTTTCTCGTGACTTCTGTGGGGCTGCACTCTCATGGTTAGCAGCATGGCCATGCATCCACCAGGGCACCACAAATAGTGGTGAACAGGATGCACGCCTTAGATGAATAAATGAGTCCTTCTGCCTTTCTAATATTTCTTGTTTTCTGCCGTACTAGCTCCATTTCCCCTCCTTATCCTTAAGTGTGGCTAATCTCTGAGCCTCAGTTCTTGGTTCTCCATACTTCCATTTTTATGCCATAATCAGTGGTGAACCCAGCTAACCATGTGACTTCAGTTACTACCTTCTCTACATACAATTCCCTATCTTCCCTCTTTTGATCATTAGCCCCCAAATTCCAAACACTTGTGGGGCATGTCCATTGAAAAGTCTAGCATTCTCTCAGGATATTAGTATCTTCTCTTCTCCCCTGGCTTTCTTTCCTCTGTCCTATTTTTGCTGATCCTTCACCTAGGGTCAAGACTACATTTGATGCTACTTTATCTCTTGTCCTCCTTATCCAATCAGTCACAAAGTCTAGTTCATTTCTCCTTTATAATACTTATTAGACACATTTTTTTATTGTTGTCATTGCAATACCCTTATTCAATTCCTGATCCCCTCACACTAACATCCTTTAAATAGCCAACTAACTGGTTGTAAAATTTTCTTTCTCTCCTTACTAAAGTCTATTCTCCATATGACTGTTGAGAATCTTTTAAAAATATTATTTCCATGACCTCACATTTTCCTAACCAAAAATCTGCTTTCCGTCATCTACAGCGTTTCAGTGCTTGTGACAGTATGTCTTCAACAAACTCTTCCAGTCTCACACTTTTCTACTTAAATCCTCTGATCTTGCCAGACTGGCTAACCTCATTAATTGATGCCTGAAACTTTCATCTATATCCCCACCTAATGTTTAATTAACATTATTTTTCCCATCAGGAAATCCTGTCCACTTTCCTTCCAACAGAATTCACCATAGCTCTGAAAAAGCTTTCTTTAGTAATCATAGTCCATAGCTCACGTGATCTTTTCCTTTCCTTCCCTTCCCTTCTCTTCCCTTTCCTTAAAAAAAAAAAAAATATATATATATATATATATATATATATATATATATATAATATATATATTTTTTTAGTTGTTGATAGACCTTTATTTTATTTATTTTTATGTTGTGCTAAGAATCGAACCCAGTGCTTCACACATGCCAGGGAAGTGTACTACCTCTGAGCCACAACCACAGTCCCTCTTCCCTTTCCTTTTAAAATTGAAGCCCTAAGATAATTCATGACTATTTCTTCTTTCCTCTTCTTCTTCTTCTTCCTCCTCCTCCTCCTTTTTCTTCTTCTTTTTTTTTTAAACTGGAACTAGGGATTGAACCCAGAGTCTCACACATGCTAGGCAAGTGCTCTACCACTGAGTTATATTCCCAGCTCTTTTTTTGTGTTTTAAGACAGGATCTTGCTAAGTAGCTGAAGCTGGCCTTGAACTTGCAGTCCTCCTGCCTCCGCCTCCCAAGTAGCTGGGATTATAAGTATGCACCACTATAACCAGCATGATGATCTTTTTCTTTCTTAACTCCTAAAATAACACGTTTAGAACCTCCAAAATGTGCTGAATTAATGCTTTATCTTTGTGATTTCATTTACTCCTCAAAATAGTATGAGGCAAATGGTTTTCTTACAGATGAAGAAACAGGAGTCAAACAAACAACTTGCCCAAAGTTATACAGCAAGTAACTGGTAGAACTGGGATCTAAATCCTAGTTAACTGAGAATAACCCCATACCACACCACCTCTCTCATTTTCCTGTCTCCTCCAAAGCACAAATACAGCACAGTATTTGCACACAAGCAGGTGTTCGGTAAATATACTGATTGAGAAGATTGCTTAAATACTGCCCATGATTTTCTAGAACTTACACAACTATCAATCTTAGCAAAGCACTTTAGGCACATCACCCCTGAGTTACCTTCTTTACACAGCTTAATCTGTAATGTAGTTCACAAGAGATGTGTCAAAAAATCTCCACAGTTCATTCTAAAAACAAATTTTGGTTTATGTAAAGCTAAAAGGACTTTAATGATTCAAACATTAGATGAGCTCTGGAGAAAAGGTCCATCTTACAACTTTGTCACCTACCCTTGTGCTCTGCTTCTAAATGACTAGAAAGTAAAAATAGGCTGGCAAGTTGATGGCTTATGAGGTAAAAAGGACTATTTATAGGTCTGGAGATACATGCTAAGGCAGAAGAATAGGATTTTCTCTGCTCTCTTAGTTAAGACCTTAGTAAAAGAAATCCTACAAAAGTGAATCATGGGTAGAAATTGGGATTAAGAGGATAAGTAGTAAAGAGGAAGAGAGAACAGAAAGGAGACAGCACTGGAAATAGTTTCCCAAGGAAAAAACACTGTCCTTTGCTGCACAGGTGCTTGAAGTTGTCAGATCTACAGTTGTTTTACACCACAGTGGGTTCTGACTCATCTGCGTGACTCATGGCCTGTCCCCAATGGGCTTGCCCTAACTCCCAGCATAGTCCAATCCTCTTTTGATTCAGATCCTTCTAGTTTCTGATCCTATTACTCATTTCCCTAGGTCTCACAGATTTGACATCCAGCATTGCTTCCCTGGCTATGACCTGAATTTCTCTTTTTGTGTGGCTTAGATCTGTCCTCCCAGGAGGCTGCTTCTAGTGCCCAGTTTTCAGGCCCCCTACCTTGGGAAGTCTTGTAAACTACCCCGTTTCTACTTCTACTTGTTGGAAACTTTCTTGCCAAGATATAGATGACAAAGACCAGGAATGAGGCTCAGAAAAACTGATGAGGGTAAAATATGAGGGAGAAAAACAAATACCACTGGAATGTAATAAGAATTGAGAAATTCTAGGTAATATTGGTAAAGGCATGTTGTAGAGAAAGGGAAAATGCCATCGTTACAATATAAAGCCATTCCCCAGAGAAACCGTTCTTTAAGTGGCTGCATTCACTGGTCCTTCTGCTTTGGTTGATCTTCAAATCCTTTCACTCTTCCTTGCAAAGCAAACTCTATTCATCCTTTATCACCTTGCTTAAGTGTGTTCTTCCCTGATCTTCTACACAGTTAATTGTTCCCTCTTCTATTATGCTAACAATTTTGTCTCTCCCACTACTTCTTTGAGGACAAGGACTAATTATCTTATTTATCATGGCATCCCCAAGACATAGCAGAGTGCCTAGCATACACCAAGTGTTTATTGTGTGATAAAAGACATCAAGAGCAACACGGAAGTGCAATTTGCACTTCATTTGCAAAAAATCAATTTGGTTCCTGGTACTTTACATGTGTAACCACATTTTCCCTTGATTTTGAAGAAAAGGCTTTAGACTCATAAATGAAACTCTATTGATATGACTGGTACATTAGTAGGTTTTTCATCACCATGGGAGATGAAAACATTTTCCCTAACAGGAAAACTCCCAGGGCAAACTAAATATTAGTGGCACATCTCCCATCCTACCATTTCTATTGCAGTGAAAGCTAAATTACACTGTGAGCCTAAAGCTGCCGCCAGTCTTAGTGAATTGGGGGAGGGGGAATAATTAAAAGACGTCACTTCTGTAGCAGTCCTAGGAGGGGGGTGGGGAGAAAGATGAATTTAAATCTTTCCTCATAAGAAATTTGTTAGAAACTCACGTAAAACAGCTGCTTCCTCTGTACATGACAGACCCGATCCAGGTGTCCCGCAGTGACCTTTTTCCATGGGTGTCAGGTCATCTGACCCAGCACAGAAAACAAGGGGCCAGTGCCTTTCTTGGGTAAATTTCCTTTTCATACTTTGGGGCCTGTGTTTTCTTAAGGGGACTGTCCTCTCCTCCCAGTACCAACAACCGGGTTCCCTTGGCTGGTGACCCCACGCACCAATCTCGCCTTCTTCCCTCAGGATTCCTCCCTCCCCGTGCCCGACCCCAGGCTTGACTCTGGGTCAAAAGTGCCGGCGGCTGGACTGTCAGGCCGCGGCTGAGGAGGGGGCGCGTGATCAGGCCCGACCCCCGGTTTCCCCCCGCACTCTGCGGGACAGTGGCGGAGACGCAGGCCGCGAAGCCCACTGGCTGCTGAGGCGGGCCTCTGCGCCGGACCGGATCCCGCTCCCTAAGCGCGCGAGTGCCAGGACTTCAGCCGGTTCCCCGCAGCTTCCCGCAAGCCCGGGCCGCAGAGTTCGCCGCAGCCCTCTTCTCGGCTGGGTCCCGGGCCCCGGCGTGCCGCGGTCAGCAGGTCGCCCGCCCGGGCTGCTCAGTCCCTGCGCGGGCCCCGCGCTGCGGATCCCGGGTCAGACCGTCCGCCGCCTGCCGCCGATGCCCACGGCAATGCCCCGCCTCGCGCGGCCGGGCCCTGCCGCCGCGCCCCGCTGCTCCGTGACAGCTGGGTGCCCAAAGGGTTAAGCCAGCAGCGCGGCGCCGGGAGTCCCCCGCGAGCTGCCGGTCCGCCGCGAGCCGACCCCAGCGCGCACGCGCCCGCCCGTTACCTGCGGTCGCCTTCGCGCTCCTCCTCCACCTGGCCGCTCTCTCCCGGGGGCCGCCCCTCAGCCCGCCCCCTCGGCTCGGCGCCGCGCACCCTGCTGGCTACTCGGACGCGGCCCGGGGAGGAGGGGCGTGGGGGCTATTACCATATATTAGCATACCAGCGCCGTCACGTGGCTGCTCTAGCCAATAGTCACTCTGGAAAGGCGGGGATTGGGCTAAACACGCCTCCCTGCTGCTCCAGACCTGAACCGGTGGCCATGGCAACGACTGGGCGGGGGAGTGGAGAGTCCGCTGGCCCCCGGGAGCATCTTCTCTACCTGAGCTCGGCTTAGCAGTACCGCGTAGCACTTTTCCCATCCCACGTAGGGAGAGGGGCTGAGTTTGGATCAGCCAACGAGATTCAGATTCAGCAAATACTTACGGAGTACTTAATCACGTGCTTAATACTTTTCTGCCGAATATGATTTTCTGGGTAACCCTGAGAAGTTTGTACTATTAACTTCACTTGATATTAGGAAAAACGGAGCCCCAGAGAAATTAGGTCACTCATCCAAGGCCACACAACCACACCAAACAGCAAAGGTGTAGATCTGACTTCAGGCCCAGGACTCTCCTGAGTTTTTTTCTCCAGTAGGGGTCTCCCAACACCTCTTCACAATTCCAGGTATCCCAAGCAGTTGAGAAAATCCTCATACATGAGCTGCCCAGTTCCTTACTGTTTTCTTGCAATGACTTTTGAGGTTAGCAGGCAGAATAGATATAGCCACATTACTGATTAGGGAAAATGAGGCCTAGAGAGGGGATGTGACCTCCCTTAGGTCAGATAGCTATTAAGAGCTAAGGTTTAATTATTATTATTATTTTGGGAGGTACAAGAGATTGAACCCAGGAGCATTTGTCCACTGAGCCACATCCCCAGCCCTATTTTCTATTTTATTTTAGAGACAGAGTCTCACCGAGTTGCTTAGTGCTTCTCTTTTGCTGAGGTTTGACTTCGAACCCGCCATCCTCCTGCCTCAGCCTCTTAAGTGACTGGGATTACAGGCGTGTGCCTCCTCGCCCAGCTTAATTATTATTATTCATATATTCTCAAACTGATTTCTTTAGAAACTTTTAAATTCAGCCTTCTCAATGAAGTATTATAGGTGTAACCATTTTACAGATTAAGAAACTTTTGCAAATTAAACAAATTGCCCAAGGTTACACAGCTAGCAAATAGCAGATTTAGGGTTCAAATCCAGGTTTGTCTGGCTCCAAAGATAGCCTTGTAGAGTTTCATTATACCAGGGTCATTTAATTTAGGATTGGGCATTAGAACTCCTTTCTCTAATAGAACTTTCAAGATGTAAACTTACCTATAGCAAGTATATCTTGTGACAAGTGACATGTGCTAAGGTTACAGAGGCTAAATATTAAAAGAGAAGTCACTGGGTCGGTAGGTGCACTCTAGAATTCTGTCTCTTTATTTTCACCCCTGTGGATTCCATAGCTCACCTAGAGGCAGGGTAGCTTAAAAGCACAAACATCTGCATATAGACATTTTTAGCTCAGTATTTCTCTTAAGTTTAAAGTACTATATATGAATGACTGGATGGGACCTGAAGTCTTAAATGAAATATGCCAAACTGTATAGGCATTGTAAAGAATTTTGAAAAGTGTGTGTGTGTGTGTACACATGCTTTCCACTTTACTGGACTGACTTAAAACCCAATTCTCTCTAAATTATGACTATTTGATGCTTAAGAGCACAAACATAGACTTAGATATATTTCAATTAAAATCTTGTCTTGGCCACTCATTGGCTGTGTGAACTCAAGAAAATTATATAACCTCTCAGTGCCTAGATTTCCTTATTTGGAAAATAGGATTGGAAGATTGTGAGAATTAAATGAATTACTGTACAAAAAACATTTAGTTCCGATCCTGGCCTAGGGGGTTAACTGTTGTAATTGTTAGCTATTGTCTTTTCTGTCATGGTCCCAAAAGTTTTCTTCAAAACAGACAACCCACATGTACAACAGTATCTCTCAAGCCTTCCTAACTGGTTTTGGAATTTTGACGCTGCCTCGAATCCCTCGGGCACATTAAATAGCCTGTTGTGCTGGTGAAGTCTTGTTATCTCTCCAAATGACATACTCTCTTCTTGGGATCATAAATAATTCCTGGACTCAAAGGAGCTGGTTTCTTTTGCACATCTCCTAGCACCAAATTACCGGAGTGGCTCCTTGCAGAAGAGGATCTTGACAAACAGTTGAGCTGTAAGTCAGCCTCCTTGAAACACTTTTATGAGCGCCTTAATGAGGGAGATGAGCTGTCATCAGGAACTTGTCTCGTCTTTCCTGGCCACAGGAAATGAGCTCTTTGTACTCAAAGGGCTTCCAAAACTGAGGCGCAAAAAGCTTTCAGGAAGTGGACCAGGGATGAGAAGCTGTTGACTCAGAAGGTCCCAGAACTAAACAGCCCCATTCTGCCATTCACCTTTTAGGGTCAAATTACTTATGGTCTTATGGCAGCAATAGCACCAAAGGGTGGCTTGTGTGTGTTTGTGGTGGTGGGAGGGTGTCAATCCTCCCTGTACCCCACTATGTGCACACTCTGACTTCTGTGATTCAATATCTGTACTATGTTAGGAAAGTTGCTTAACCTCTTTCTGTCTTAATATCCACATCTGTAAAACGGAACAAACAACAGTGTCCATTTTATAGGCTCTAAGATATAGTGCTTAGGACACCCTATGGTAAGGACTAGAGATACATTTGGTAATTAAACAAAATGTAAATCTGGTAAATGTGCTTTCTATGCAGGCCACTGCAGCCTTCAGTGAAGTGCCCTAGACCCTCTCCCAAACAATGTGCTGCCCTCCAGCCCCTTCTGATTTGCATGTAAATGTCACTCAGGAATAGGAAGAATGTGTGCTTAGGCGCTCTTACATGAACTTGGCTAGGTTGCTTGATATCTCTGAGCTACGGTTTCATTATTTATAAAATGAGATTAACTTCCTCCCAGAATTGCTCTGAGCATTCAGTCAGATGGTATCTGGCAAGAGGTGATGAGGGGTCCTGCTTGATCTAAATCACCCTGCTCTTTTAGTGAACTGTTTCTGGAAATAACTTTGCTCTCCAAAATATTGATTGAGCACTGATCCTGGCCCTCTGCTCTGTACATCATTTTACTTAATCCTCACAGTAAGCTTGAGGGCCAGGGAGATTAAGAAGCTTGTCCAAGATCTCAATGGAAGTCAGTGGTAGAGCCAGAATCCCCACCAGGACCATCTGATCCCCAAGTCAGGCTGCATGGAGGCCCCTCCAACTCAGCTTGGCTCTTAGAAGCCAGGGAATGTGTGTTCTATTTCTTTAGCATTCCTCCTCCATCCATCTACACACTCTGTCCTGTCACCCACCAGTGCCTGGCATAGTAAGTGCTTCATATATGTTTAATGAATGAATGAAAATAAATGTGACATCATCTTACAGTGATGAAAGCTCCTTATTCTTGGCCTGTCCCTAGTGGGGAGGGAAAAAAAAAAAGCATCTGGCAATCTTTCCCCATCCAGCATCCTCTTCTGGATAATAATCATGTGGAAGACCTCTCCCATCTTTTTCCTCACAGGGAAGTCAGGCTTCTTGGTTTTAGAGATCCTCAGTAGACACGATGACTCACTTTCAGCGTATAATTGTAGAGATGTCAGGGCCATCAGAGCTCTCTAGAGCTCTGTTAATCAGTGGGATAATCTCCAAATAATGGCATTGTATTTGTTTCCTGGGGCTTTCGTGACAAAGTACCGCAAACTGGGGTGTGTTAAAACAACACAAATTGATTCTCCCACAGTTCAGGAAGCCAGAAGTATGGCATCTGGCATCACTAGGGTGGATTCCTTCTTGGGGCTCAGAGGGAGAATTTGTCCCATGCATCTCTGAACTCCTAGTGATGGCTGGCAAGCTGCAGCAGTTCTTGGTTTGTGGATGCATCGCTTCAGTCTCTGTCTCTGTTGTCACATGGAGTTCTACCTGTGTATTTGTGTCCAAATTTCCCTTTTCTTATAAAGACATAATCACTGGATTAGGGCCCACCCTAATTGACAAAGACCTTGTTTCCCAATAAAGTCACAGGTACTGGGGACTAGAACTTGAATATATCTTTTTTTGGGAAAACACAATTCAACCCACAACAATATGGGGTAGAGTGGAATGGAGATAGAAAATGAAGGATGGGAACAAAGAGAAAGGGGAGGTGGTCCTTGAAGGGCAGATCACTCTGACAGGACAGAGTATGACCTAGGGCCCTTCAGGAAGGGGATCAACCTTTTTCTTCTTGGTCAATTCCATTCTTTTTTAGAGGTCTCCAGCACATAGACTTACAACACCAGAGCTGGAAAAGACTTTGGAGATTTGCTCATTCACTCCATAACCATTTACCAGATACGCTTTGAGGATCTGGGTACTGAGTGGAAAAAATACATGGTCTGGGGAAACTGAGGTCCAGAAAGCAAATGTGAGTTGTCTAAGATCACATATCAAGTTAGAGTACAGCCAGGAACAGAACAGGTACCCTGAACCCCACTCCTGGGCCCTTTTGGTGCCTCCTAGGAAGGCTACCCATACCTCTAGGCATGAACCTCTGATTCACAGACAGATCTAAACTGCTCTGGGGCATTAACAACCTCCCCATGTATCCATCAGCTGATCCAGTACTTGAAGCATTTTGGAGCCTTGGATTAAGCTACAAACACCCCTTCTCTGAAAGTGAAATCTGATAACCTTTCTTCTCTTGGGTCCAATTAACAGCCTGATCTCATCTCTGAATATGGCAGCAAAATTGGGCATAAGGGCACTCCTTGGGGGCAAACTCAATGACTTGTTCATCTTTTTCACCTCCCAGTGTTAATACAGTAACTGTCATGGAATCGGCCCTTACAAAACATTTGTTCAACGAATGAAAGCCCACGTTGTGCCAGCTTGTGCCAAGGGCTATTTCTGTTTCTATATCCCATGCTCAGTGACAGTGTTGAGTTGGTTTAAGATACCTGAATTCCACTCTCAGAGTTACAGTGGAACAAATATTCCATTTGTCGCTACATCATTAGAAGAGATGGCATTTCGATTTTAATCTTGGTGGCTGATACAAATATTGTCCTGCCTGAGCTGTCATGAGGTAAGGTATCAGCCTGGAGCAGTGAGGCGGAAAACTGGGGCAGGCCAGGGGTCAGAGAGGGTGTCAACCCAGCAGGAGTTGCCAGATCAGAGCAGGGGTGAACAGGAGGTCAGATGGGAGATCAAAGTCCAGGAACTAGGGCAGGTACGGCCAGTCCTGACTCTACTGAGGACAGAGGCCTGCTAGCTGGAACCGCTTGAGAGAATATCTCCTAGGCAGTTCCTCTGGGCAGGTCTTCTGCTCAAGGGTCCCCTCCCCAGAGGGTTCTTTGTCATTGATCTGGATTTGAGTTCCCTTGTCACAAGACAATATGATCATTCAGCAGGCTTTATGTTCATAGAATCAGATAAACCTCAAAATAGTTAAAACAGCCTCGTTTGTTGTAGCCACACATTCCTGGGCTTACTGCTGTTTTTTAGATTGGCACTTATAGGTATAATTCTGGTTGTGCATCAGAATCATGTGAACTTTTTAAAATAGAGATTCTCTGAGCTCACCCCCAGATTCTGATTCCTTAAATCTGGGGTACCTGCTGGCATCCTGGAGATGGTGTGATGCCGTGTTTGAGGCGAGACTCTGGAGTAGGCTGCTTAGATTTGTAATGATTCTGCCATCAACCTAGTGAGCTTGGGTGTCTTTCTTAACCTCTCTGGCCTCAGCCTCTTACTTTTAAAAGGGAATAATAATACTCCGCTCATTGGCTTGATAATAATGATTTAAAACCTGCAAAGTCCCTTAGAATACTAAGAAATGTTACTGTTGTTATCCTTTTTCTTTTCTTTTCTTTTTTAAAATCCATCTCTACAAGAGATGTGGGAGCACAGTTCTTGGTTCACTCAGTCATTCATTATTAGTTCATTTGTTCTTTTCTTCTTCAAATACTGAGAATTTCTACCTACCAGGCCTCTTGTTAAGTTCAGGCTCCTCTCCAGGTTATAGACCAGCAGGGAAACCAATATTAAAAATACCGCCTTCAGTTCCCTGAACCCTCATTGGATTCTGAGGCTCTGGGCTTTACTTCTGGTGTCCTGCAGGCACAGAGGCCTTCATTTCATAATCTTGAATTGGAACAAAATGGAAAGAGCAAAGGAGTCACTGAGACTTGGTGTTTGTGTTAGTGAGCTTTTTCCTTGCTGAGACCAAAAGACTTGATAAGAACAATATGGAGAAGGAAAAGTTTGTTTTGGCTCATGGTTTCAGAGGTTCAGTTCATGGTTGTCTGACTCCATAGTTCTGGGCCTAGGGTGAGGCAGAACATCATGGTGGAAGGGTGTGGCAGAGGAATGTGGCTCAGGACTTGACAGCTAGGAAGAGAAGCAGAGAGAGCTCTGCTCACTAAATATAGATCCCAAAGTTACCCCCGCATCCACCTCTTCCAGCCATACCCTACCTGCTGTAGTTACCACCCAGTTAATTAATAACAGTGGATTAATGCACTATACAGTTAGGTTATGGCTCTTATAACCTAATAATTTCACCTTTGAACATTCTTGCATTGTCTCACACATGAGCTTCTGGGGGATACCTCAGAACAGTGTTCCATTTTCTAGCTGAGTGACCCTGGATATATCTCATGAAGAAAGTACCTGTGTCTACTGCTTGTGCAATATCTTTATAAATGGCCTTGCCCCTCTTGCATCTACAGGGTTGGGAGAAGAGTAGCCTAATATACCTGTGTTTCTGCCCTTCACTCCAGATCACAGATAATGACTTAAGTGGGCATCTGACCCAAGCTGAGCATATCGTATACCATCTCCAGGCCATCTCCAGGCCCCCACAGCGTTTCTGCTAATTCTAGCTCCTCCCTTGTATGCAGATGATATATAGGCAGAAGCTGTTGGCACCATGCATACCAGCAAAAAGAAAGAGCTAGTCAGTATGTAGTGAGGAAGAAAAGTAGAGCCGTTGCTCAGATTTCCCAGGAAACTAAGTTTGCAGATTGCTTCCCTATCCTGGGGCCCAGTACCATCTCCAGCCTTGGGTCCTGTGACTCATTCCTTATCTTTATAGTAATCCCTCCTTGTATGTAAGACAGATGTAGCAGGTGCCACTTGGGAAGGACCCCAACAGCTCAAGATGTCTGTGCCCAAGGATTACTCAAACAGAAGCAAATTCAAGGGCCCTGGTCTGGAATCTTGAGACCCAAATCCCTACCTCAGTTCTGGAGCCTCTGAAGTTTTAGCGTCAGGGAACTTTAAGAATACAGAGGAATCTTGAACAGAAGTTGGGTGCCTGGCCAGGCTTTCAAGAGAGAGACTCCTATTTCTAACTTCCCCGAGTAACCGAGGACTCTCCGGAGGCACAGCCTGCTCTGCCACTGTGATGTCCAGCACTGTTCTCTTCCTTCATGTTCCCCATTCCCAGGCACTGATGGCCTCTCCACCTTAAGCCAGACTCGTCCTGCACACCTGGAATTGGCAATGAGGACTCTCTGTCTCTCTTGGGCCTGGGGTGGGATGAGGAGCAGGAAGTTGGAGTGTAGCTATGTGTGTTCTAGCATTATGGATAATTTCTAGGGTTTCCTTTATTGTAGGCCTGCCTCTTTTACATGCCACAGAGCGTATGTGCGTTATCTCCTCTAGCTCCTCCTGTGCTCAGTTAGGTCTCTGTTCCTTCATTTTACAGATGTGGCTGACATTTAGCTGCTTTGTACCAATAGAAGCCTCAAGTGCTTGCTAGTTTAGTGAAATGCTTTCCTATTGATTACTGACCCAAGTTGCCTTTTTTATGAGGGAGGGTGGTGATTACTGGGGATTGAACTCAGAGGGACATGACCACTGAGCCACATCCCCAACCCTATTTTGTATTTTATTTAGAGACAGGGTCTCACTGAGTTGCTTAGTGCCCCCCTTTTTGCTGAGGCTGGCTTTGAACTTGCGACCTTCCTGCCTCTGTCTCCCAAGCTGCTGGGATTACTAGCGTGCGCCACTGTGCCCAGCCTGCTCCAAGCCTTCTAAGTACTGTCCTTAACCTCCCTGGGACCCCCAGTTTCTCCCCTGAGGTTCCCTAGACCTTTGTACCTTCTAGCAACTAAGGGTTGATATCTGGCCCAGCAGGAACCTCCAAAGTTCAGGCTGTGTCTCAAGTTCAGGCTGAGAAACTTGGCCGGTTTGCCATATTTACTGCCTCTGCCTTACTCATTAGAAGCTTTAAATAACCTCCCTGTTTACAGATAAAGGTTAGAGAATTTAACTTTGTTCTTTTTAATTCAGTCATTCATACATTGGATAAATTTTGAGTAGCAGCTTTATGTCAGTCTTTGGCTGAGTGCTAAGGATACAGTACTGAACAAAACTAATGTGGAGAGTGCAGATTGGTACAATACAGATGAAAAATTAAGAGGCAAGTAGATAAATATATACAGGATGAGCTTCCCTAATCTGTAACTTCAAATCTGAAATCCTTCAAAATCTGAAATTTTGAATGCCAACATTATACCATGAGTAGACTATTCCATGCTTAATCTCAAGTG
The DNA here is from genome assembly GCF_048772815.1 of Callospermophilus lateralis. Classification (NCBI taxonomy): domain Eukaryota; kingdom Metazoa; phylum Chordata; class Mammalia; order Rodentia; family Sciuridae; genus Callospermophilus; species Callospermophilus lateralis. The sequence goes on along the minus strand of NC_135311.1, from coordinate 120,276,176 downwards.
TTAGGTTGAAGTCAAAAGATTATATAAAATAATTTCCCAGGTTATATGAATAAAGTATATATGAAACAAATGAATTTCAGGTTTAAATTTGTATCCCATCCCCAAGATACTGTATACAAAGTATCCCCAAACCTGAAAAAAATCCAATTTCTGAAACATTTTTGGTTCCAAGCATTTTAAATAAGTATCAAATACTCAAGTTGAATGACCAAATACTAATTAGTGCTACAGATGGGGGTGATGCACAGGAGTTCAGGCAGAGACTTGCTTTTAGGTGGGAGGCCTTTGAAGGACTTGAGGGAAGAGCTGTCAGGTACAGGGGCCTGGCAGTTATGAAGAATAAGGCATGCATTAGATGAACTTGACCAAGGTCATCCAATGAGAAGGGACAGGGCTGGGCTGTGGGCCTACATCTGTCTGACTCTGATGTCTGTGTTCTTTTCTTTCCTCCTTAATGATTTTGCCCCTGCCACTTTTCCTAGGGTAGGGATCTGTCTGACTCTGATGTCTGTGTTCTTTTCTTTCCTTCTTAATGATTTTGCCCCTGCCACTTTTCCTAGGGTAGGGATCCCTCCTATCACTGTCTATATGGTTAAACGATACCCTTGTAATACAGGGCACAGTCAAAGGCTTCTTGTCATCCCAACAAGCACATTTTTCACCAGACAGCCACATGATCATAAAAGATACAAAAGAATACTAGAAAAGCATCACAAGGAGAGTCTGCTACAAATTAAACCTTTGGTAGGTTGGAGGAAAGAGCTTTTCCTCCTCACATGCATACAGTGCTTACCTCTATTGCCAGTTTTACCCACAGATCCTCTGGAGTCAGTTTTATGCATGGTGGTGATAGAGCTCCTCCATCCCTGGGCAGAGCTGAGTTGCCCAAGGTGGGTAGACATCCTGCCCAGGGCAGGCAATCCATAGGCCAAGGAAAGAGGAGCTACCCTCATGAATTTGAGAAAAGGAGGGCTGCTTGCAGAGCAGAAAGTGGAGATGGTGGTCAGAGTGAGAGAAGAAGGCAACAGAGACACCGAGAAGACATGGCCTAGCTATGGAAGACGCTGCTAACCGCCTCCCAGCACCCACCATCCTCAGTGCTGACAAATGTTGAGTTGCCTTTTGGTGGAGGGTGTGGGAGGGGCAGAGCCCAGATTGGAGTGTTGGCCAATTTCTGTGGTGTAAATATTCTCCTCAGGGCTGATTTCAAGGCCCATGTCAAGGAATGCAGCATCTGGGGAAATTCATGCAACTGACTCTCATGAGTTTGGGTGAGCCAACTCTAGGACAACACTGAATTAGCTCCTCCTGGGTTCTACTATTAGGAGGCCCCCTCTGAACTTCATCAGAGCAGGTGACCCCCTGGCTAGAAACTATATTTCCCAGCTTTTTTTTCTCCCCTTCTATTAGAAATGGCCATGTAAGTAAAATATGGTCAATGGGTTGTGAGTAGAAATGATGTGGCCAACTTTTCTGCCACATCCTTAAAGGATCACTGGTTGCCCGTACTTCTCTCTTCCGTCCTGTAGTCGGGACTGCAGACATGGTATAAATAGGATTAATAACATGGGGGCCAGAAGGAGCAGGGAGTTAGTTAGAACCTGGATCTTTGTGCAACCTCTTGAAGCAAAGCTGCCTGGCAACCCGGGGCCACCCACTTACCTCCAGGCCCTTTCATCAGAGAGAAGTCAACATGTATCTTATTTAAGAGTTGTATTTTGGAGTTTCTTTATTATGGCAGCTTACCCTAAACACTAATTCTTACCCCTAGAGCTACCGGGAATTTGAAGCATTTTATGGATCTCTTCAACAACAAATCCCATCTTCTCTTTTAATTTGTCCCTGACGATTCTGTTTAAATCACAGCCAAATAATTATTAGTGGGGCTGCGGCGGTGGCTCCATGGTAGAGCACTTGCCTAGCATGTGTGAGGCACTGGGGTAGATTCTCAGCACTGTGTATAAATAAATAAAATAAAGGTCCATTGACAACTAAAAAATATTTCTAAAAAACATTAGTCAGCTTTTGGTAGGTTGTGCTACAGAAACCACCCCAAAATCTCAATGAGTGACAAAAAAAAAAAAAAAAAAAAAGGATTTATTTCTACTTATGTTAAATGATAGCTACAGATCATTTAAACTTCTGTTCAATATGTCTTCAGATTCTAGGTTCCAGACTAAAATATCTGCCTATATCAATCTGAAGTCAAGAAAAAATGTGATGGGTGAATTTTGCAAAGACTCAAAGTTTCTGCTGAGATGCGGCACATGTCACTTCTGTTCCATTAGACAAGGGAAACTAATGGCCTAGACTGGCACCAAGGGGTCAATGAGGTATATTCCTCCTACACAGAGGTTCTGCAAAATTTTGTTGCAAGGGTAGGGATGGGTAATCCTCTTCCTGAGAGTCCAGAAAAATCATAGGGAATAATGCTACCATCTATTGAAAGGGCCTAAAACGGAAAAACAGGCATGTCAGGGCAGGTGCTGCTATTATTACCATTTCACAAATGAGAAAACTAAAGTTTAGAGAGCCACATGGTCATATGATCTTATACTTGCTTTGGGGACTGGACATTTCTGAGAAGTTTATCTTGTTTTTTAATCTAATTTAATTTATTAATGGTAGATCAATCCCATTAATAAAATGTTGTAGATAGTCTAGAATACCCTCTACCTTCCTCCTATTTTTGGAAGCCAAGCTCAGGAGTTTGTGAAGAACTGACTTTAAGCTCAGCGTGTAGGAAGAGAGGAGGGCACTGTGGACTGTGAAGTTAGGTGGTTTGGGGACCGGCTCAGGAACGATGCCACCAAATTCTTGTTCAAACTCAGAAAGTTGTTTAACTTCTCCGGGTCTCAGTTGTCTTACATGAAAGGGCATTCAACTAATAAGGTCTTTCTGACTCTGCCTTAGTCCATTTTCTGTTGCTATAATGGAATACTTTATAAAGAATAGAGATTTATTTAGCTCACAGTTCTGGAGGCTGGCACCAGCATCTGCTTGGCATCTGGCGAGGGCCTTCTTGCTACATAATAATACGGCAGAGGTCATCACATGGCAAGACAGAAAAAGTGTGCCAGCTCGGATCTCTCTTTCTCTTGGTACAAAGCCACCAATGACATAATGGGGGCTCGGCTCTCATGACTTCATCTAATCCTAATTACTTTCTAAAAGCTCCACCTCCAAATACCGTTAACCAAATGAACTTGAGGATTAAAATTCCAATTCACTGAATTTTCAACCATGGCAGGCTCCAGGAAGCTAATATCTAATTTCACTATTCCCAGCAGAACTTCAGATGGCCTGTTCTTTTTTTTTTAAGAATTACCTCAGGGGCTAGGGTTGTGGCTCAGTGGACGAGTGCTTGCCTTGCACTCTTGAGGTACTGGGTCCGATCCTCAGCACCACATAAATGAACAAATGAGTTAAAAAAAAAAAAAATATATATATATATATATATATATATATTTTATACATATATGTGTGTGTGTGTATATATATGTATATATGTGTGTGTATGTGTGTGTGTGCATATATATATATATATATATATATATATATATATATATATCAGATCAGGTGAGGTGGGCAGCGACCAAAGGAAGCAGATTTAAAAGGGCCGCTGAACAAGGCTTTATTGAGATCTCACTCCCCGGTGGAACTAGATCAGACCCACAGAGGGGACAGGAGAAGGGTCTGAGGAGAAACCGCGTGGAAGCTCGACTGGACGGGACTTTTATGGGGCTTACAGCAGGAAGGGAAGGGCTTGGGACAGGAAAAGGTGTTTTTAGGGTCCCTTGCCCCCTTGGAGTTGGTCAGGGGAGTTGGCTGAACTCCAGGATTGGCCAGGGGGTCCTGCTGATTGACAGGCGTTATTCAGGAGATCGGGCTGATTGACAGGCATTTCCACCGGCATCTGATTGATGTTCTTTTCCCTAGCGGGCTGCTTTGTTCTAAGTCACCACCAAGTAGCCACCAAGTTGCCACCACCGGCCTAACTATATAGATAGATAGATAGATAGATAGATAGATAGATAGATAGATAGTCTTGATGAATGGGCCCATCTCTGTTCCTATGTTTATTCCTTCAACCATTCAGCTAGAAATAGAAATCCTCTGTGCCAGGTTCTATTGTAGGCACTGGGGTACAGGGATGAGTCAGATCCTGTTCTTAATTTCCAGGAGTCAACAGTCTTTATCTATAGGAGATATACAGGGATATGGATGATGGTAAATTCATGACAAGTGCCCTACCTATAAAACAAGGCTGAGGCTGTGGCTCAGTGGCAGAGTGCTTGCCTTGCACATGTGAGGCACTGGATTCAACCCTCAGCACCACATAAAAATAAACAAAATAAAGATATTGTGTCCAGGTATAACTAAAAAGAAAAAAAAAAAAACAGGGCCAAAGAGGAGGTTGTATGAAGATACTCATCATGACCAGAAGAAGCAGCTTTCTCAGACTCACTGTGGTGCTAACCAGATGTTATGGTTTAAATATGAGGTGTCCCCCAAGGCTCATTTGTGAGACAATACTAAGAAAGTTTAGAGGGGAAATGTTTGGGTTATGAGGGCCTTAACCTAATCACTGCACTAATCCATTTGAATGAATTAATTGGAGGTAACTGAAGGCAGGTAGGGTGTGGCCGGAGGAGGTAGGTCCCTGGGGGTGTGCCTTTGGGATCTGTTTTGTCCCTGGTGAGTGGGGCTCTCTCTGCCTCCTGGTTGTCATGTTCTGAGCTGCTTTCCTCTGTCATACCCTTCTGCCCTGATGTTCTGCCTCACTTCAAACCCAGAGCAATGGAGTTGGCTGTCTGGACTGAGACCTCTGAAACTATGAGTGCCAGATAAACCTTTCCAAGTCTTGGTCGCAGCAAAGAAAAAAACTGACTAAAAACACCAGGGGAAGAGGAACAGGAAGATGAGCAGGCATGCAGGTCAACGGGAGTTTAGGCTGGAGCTGGGGACATGTGAGTGGAGGTGTGCAGCAGGCCTGTGGACAGCTGGGACTGAAACTGAAGGGAAGTATAGGTTCAAGATGTGGGTTGGGAGACATTTGCAAATAGGTGCTCACTGAAGCCATGCAGGCACATGAGAGTGCGACTTTTCCTTCCGTTCATTGTCCCTGGGCCAAGATCAGGGTCCCGAACTCCCAGCAACCTTGACCGCACAGGGTGGCCACACAGAATAACATTTCCCAGGGAGGATTCTGCAAGGGATTGACTTGAGCTGGGTGCATCCGCGGACAAGTTGTCCCTAAAGGAACAAACAGGCAGCACCAATTCCGTTTTATGGCCTTGTCTGACGCTAGAACACGTAGAGAGGGCACCAGGTCATCCCTGGTGCAACATGGACATAAATCAGACAGCACCCTGCTTCCTGAGGCCCCAGCCAAGGAAGACAGGACCGGCCCAGCCCTGACTGGGATCAATTACAGGCCATTCCTCTGCCTCCTTCCACAGACACATGCAGGCCTGGCTCCAGGAGGCCCTGCGGAGAAGCAGCTCTCAGACTGTGTCTGTGACAAGATGCAGAGCTCTACCTTGGACAGGGCAAATGGGAGAGAGCTGAGTGAGGAGGATAAAAGTAACGGTAGTGAAACAACATCTACTTTTGACATGTGCAGGCCAGGCACATGTCAGCAATTTACACCCATTACTTAATTTTAATCTCACACTAACCTTCAGAGGTAGATTGTATTATTGCCAAGAACAACAACTAGAATTGGGAGGTAATCCTGGAACTGAGGTGGCAGCAGGTCCTCTGAAGACAGGATGCATGGATCACTGGTGACACAGTGTGCGCACATACCCCTGCTTCTTTTCTATTCCCAGGCCCGTCTCATTCTTAGTTTTGGCTCACTTGGGCTTGCACATGGCCTATTCTAGTTTCACCAGCTTTCTCTACATTATGACCTTTCAATCATAGATCCTTTTGATAAGTGGCTCATTGCTTTTCAAAGTCTACAAGATAGAATCTAGTTGGCCAAACCTCACCTTTTCATGCAGCCCAAGTCTGGATGAGGTGCAATGCATACCTGAATAAAATCAGGATTCCTTGAGGTCAAAAGAAGGAAGGATGGAGAGATATTGGAACAGCATTCAATAGTGACCACTGTGTTGCACAATTATTTAGTTTCAGACTATGAAAAGTGTTTTGAAGAAATACAGGATGCTACAAGACAGTGTAACAGGAAGACTTAGGTTGGATGGGAGTGGTGAGGTTTCAAAAGGAATATGGCTTGCCAGCTAGTGAGTCAATGTTATGTTACCTAGAGTACAGGTTAAGCTGCTGTAACAAAAAGTTCCCACACACAATGGCTTAGAGGAAATATATGCTTATTTTTCTGACATGAATAGTTCAGGGTTGAGCTCTATTGCTAATAGAGCTGGCTCTGTCCTAAGGAGTTATCTGGAACACAGATTTGTAAGTTGATGTTACTTCCCTTAACTGGAGGGTCTCATCTCTGGGTTCACAGCACCAAGGGTGCTCACTTCCTATTGGCAATCAGAGTGCTCTACCTACCTGCCAGGAAAGATGGAGAACGGACAATCCCACTGGGCTTCCACATTCTCTGTTATAACTCTGAGGCTGGGAAAAGAAAGAGGGAAAGGCAACCACTGAGGGCAATTCCAAGACTCTGCTGCCAGTACCTGCTCTTGGGGGAGAAGATGAAGGACTGAGCCTGCATAGTTGAATGCAGTAGGAAAGGCCAATAAGACAAGGGGGGAAAAACGCTCACTGGACTTGGCATTAATGAAGTTTCTATGGCCCTGAAGATCATAAGGAGTCAAGGACGAGAAGTGTCAATGTGGAGCTCGAAGTATAAGACAACACTTTTGAGTAACTTGGAGGAGAAAGGGAAGAAAGAGTGTCAAACCTAGATACAAAAGGTACAAGTCAAAGGTACAAAAAGGGTCTCTCTCTCTCTCTCTCTCTCTCTCTCTCTCTCTCTCTCTCTCGTGTTAGGGATTGAACCTCAGGTCTTGTGCATGCCAAGTAGGCACTCTACCACTAGCTATACCCCCAGACCCTTTCTTTTATTTCCTTCTTCTTCTGTTTTTAACATTGAGAATATTTATAGGCAAAGAGGAATATTTTAGGGAGGGAGCATTTGAAGATGTGAGAAAGTGTGGGTTAGCATCCCGTACCTGAGAGGCACCTCTCATGGCAGACAAGAAGGGACCAAGCACAAACATGTGGACAGGAGCCTTGAACCAAGAGAGAGAAAAGTCCCCTCTGAGGTGACAGGAGGGCAGTAAGGGTGGAAGGTGAGGTGATTACGTTCGTGGGGAGGGGAGTCAAACCATTCTTGTCCAAGAGCTCCTGTCTCTGAACCAGAAGGGAGGAGCTTCCTGGCACAGAAGAGACACATGGTTGAATAGGAAATGAAGGAATCTGTGCAAGGCACAGGATCAGGGGTACAAGGACTGATCCAAGAGGGATGGCAGGCTGCAGTCCATCAAGAGGAAGTCAAAGGGCAGGCAGTGCAATGTGAGCACCTGTCCATGTAGAACACTGTCCTGCTGCCCAGGTAGAGGGAGCAGCAGCTTCGGTGGGCCCAGACAGTGCTGGAAACCCTGAAGACATGGGGGCAAAGCAGCCTTGTGAGGGTTCTGAGCCCTGCAGTCACCTAGGCTGGGGTGGGGCAGAACTGAGCTAGCAAAATGTACTGTCTAAATGATACCTTGGCCTCATTCATATGAATGAGGTCTATGGCCTCCAGGTCACTCCTGGAACACAAACAGAAGGAACCTGCTGGGGTCAACTTGTGTCACTTACAGAAAGGTAACTTGAGTCCTGACTTTCAGTATCTCGGAATGTAACCTTTAAAGTTAGGCCCTTTCTAGAGTGAAGGCATTAAGGGTGGCTTCAGCTGGCCATCCAATATGGCTGGGGAAATTTGGCAGAGATAGACCACATAAAAGGAAGACAGTGTGAAGGGACGGAAAGGAAATGGCCACCTATCAGCCAAGGACAGAGGCTTGGAGCTGATCCTTCCCTCACCGACCTCTGAGAAACCGAGGCTGCAGATGCCTGGATCTCAGCCATCCAGCCTCAGAACTGTGAGATGAGACCTTCCTGTTGTTAACCACACAATTTGTGGTACTTTGCACAGCCGCCTTAGCAAATCCACTACTGCTCTGCGTCCAGCGCACATCTCCTGGAGGGCTCGTTGACCTGATGAACTTGGGGTGTGTGGGAAGGACCTTTGGTGGAACAGCAGGAAGCAGCAGCTGTGTCCTCTGTGCCCAGGAGTACAGCAGGGGAGCCCCCACTACCCCCTCCCTGGCAGTGTGGCTGAGGCAGCTGCAAACAACAGCTGTGCCCAGCAGGAGCAGCTGTGGGAAGTGGGGTTTGGAAGGAGTATGGAGGACACAGGGATCAGCAGAACCGGAAGGGTCACTCTGGGAAAGGACTTGTTTTTTTTAAGCACAAGTAAGACTTGTCTTGGGAACCAATAAAACTTGGTGGGGACACTTTACAGGGGGCTGGAGATGATGTGATCATTCAAAATCCTGTTCACTAACTCACATGTATTGGCCCAACTCCTTCTTCCTGCTGTATCAGTAGCTGAGGTTGTCAGCAGCTGATGGTGGCCTCTCTCCACCATGCTCTCCCATCTTCTAGGAAGTCATTGCGTCAAGTCACTGTGCCCTGCCTATTTCTGGGAAGTAGCCCCAGACTTTATGTCTCTAGGGAAGTGGGAAGAAGCTCTTACTGCAGGAAGATTTTGGATCCTGCCTTAGATTGGATTGGGAAAAATCAACCCCTGTGTCCTGGGAAACCTGCCAATCTAGTTCCCGGAGTCTGGGGGAGGAAAAGGGAGTGTGGACAAAGGGAATGGGGGCGGGGAATGGGTGGGAAGCAGATGTAGCTGAGTATAGCACACTGAAGAAGTTCTCTGGGTGCTATTAAGTTACTCATGGGAGGACCTGATAGAAGACTGTATTTGAGAGGAGGCCAGGGACAGTTGATGGCTGCAAGGCGTCCTGGTGGTGCTTCCTAATGCTGAAAATCTCAGAGCCTGGCTGATTGGATGTTCTCCTCTGGAAGACTTGCCCAGAGTTGCTAGATGAGTAGCTCAGGACTATGCTACGGACTATGGCTCCATCCGGTGCACATAATGTACTTAGAGTTGCCATTTTGCTCACAGACTTGCAATTTGGGCATGGCTTGATGGGAACAGCTCATCTCTGCTCCATTTCCATGTTAGCCGGGACAGCTGGGATCATCTGAAGGCTCTGTCACTTGCAAGTCTGGCAGTGACCTTAGCTGGAGCTGAGCTAGAACCTCTATATGGCCTCTATTGTGGCCTGGACTTTCCACAACATAGTGAGTGGGTTCCCAGGGTGAGTGTCCTCTAAGTGAGAGCTCAGAAGTCTGGCTAGCTTAGCCTTGGCAGTCTGGTGGCCTCACTTCTGCTGCATTCGGCCTGTCAGCAATCAGCCACTAAGGTCTTCTCATTTGCAAAAAGAGAGAAATTAAAAACATTTTTTTTTTTTTTGGTTAGACAGAGTGTCAAAAAATTGTAGACATGATTTAAAACATCCTGGAAAGTAGGCCTGATTATCTCTGTGTTCCAAAGAAGCTGGGTGATTTGCCAAGATCACACGACCACCAAGAGACAGAAGTGGGCCTAACGTCAACACACCTACATGTACACATCACACAATGCATGCACATGCACATGGATTCGCACGCATCAAGTGTTTCCTTTGCCTAGCAATTTACATTTTCTAACACCTGTAGTTGGGTATATGAGGGTCATTTTAAGTTTACACTTCAAAAGTCAAATTCCTAATTCTCCTAGTCTTGTTCTGCAGTTTCGCCATCATTCTTGACTCTCCTCACATCCCACATCGAAGTCATTAACCAATGCTGTCAGTCCTAGCTTCAAAATACACCCAGAATCCAACCATGTCTTTAGTCCTTAACTCAAGTCTACCACCATGGTTCAAGCCAGCATTATCTGACACCTGAATTATTGCAATTGCTACCTGCTTATCTCTTGGTTTCTGTTTTTACTTACCCACCACTTCTGGTCTCCACAGAGCAATCTGAATAATTCTTTTATAGTATAAGTAAGATCATGTCTCTTCTCTGCTCAAAACCTTATAATGATATCACTCCTCATGCAGAATAAAAGCTAAAGTCTTCACAATACTTTATGGGCTCCACCCCGAGCTGTCTATGCTCATCCCCAACCTCTTGAACCTCATCTTCTACAACTTTCTGGCTCATTCTACTTTAGTTACCCTGGTCTCCTAACTTTTTTCAAAAGTGCCAGGTACTGTCCCCCCATCCCACCCCACACCACCACAGGGCCTTTGCACTTACAGTTTCCTCTGTCAGAGAGTTGCATGGCTTCCTTTTTGTCTTTCAGGTTTTTGCTCAGATGTTACCTTTCTTTTTTTTTAAGGTCTTTTTGGATTACATTAGTTATTGCAACTATTCCTACACTTGCTTTTTCCCATCCACTGTCATTGCTTTATTTTTCTCCATAGGATTCATTATTATTGCAAATATGTGGTTTATAATATTTACTTTTATAATATTATTACATGTTTTTTAAAAGCTGCTGTTTCCTACAAGTTCTGAAGTCTCAGGGATTTTATGTTTTGTTCAGTGCTTATTCCCCACCATTTAGGACAGTGCCTAGCACATAATAGCCTATCATTTGTTGGATGAATAAATGAAAACTAAAATTGTGCTATCAACTTATCCTTATATTTTTGAAAGCTATGTTGGGTGTGGTGTTGTTCTAGCAATATAGCTTCTGTTCTTTCAATATGAGCCTCTTTAATCTCATTTCATGATTTAGCCTTAAATTCTATTTTGTTTTCATATTATTATGATCACCAAACTATGGTCCTTTCATTGTTGGAAAGACTTCAAAGTGATTTGTTTTGTTTTAGGTTCAAAGTCATGTTATCTGCTAAGAAAATAGCCTGGGAGAATAGAACCTCCCAATGGTCTAGGAAAATTGTTGGTCTCAGGCAAAAAGTTCCTAATGTGGTAGCCCATGGGCAAAGCCATTGGTTCTATAGCATTAATACATGGTTAGTAAAAACAGACAGACAGACATGCATACACATAGGCATCCACACACACACAAACAGACACGTGCATGTACACACACGCACATAAGCAGACACATCTACAAAACAAACAATCTCCCTAAAAACAGAAACCAAAACCCCTCCCAGATGGTAGAGCTTACCAGACAAAGGAAACGACTATTAGGAAAGCCCATGGGTGGAGGTGGGTCCAATTCTCCTGATGAACAGAGAGAAGGTCAAGTGCGGCTGAGAGAGAGAAAGAGGAAGAAAGAAAGGGAGGGAGGGATGGAGAGAGAGAGAGAGAACACTATGGCTTAAGAGAGGTAGTCAGGGGACAACTCAGGTAGGGCACTGTAAATCAGGGTAAGAAATTGAGTTTTATTCTGTGATGGGGAGCCATCAAAAAGGGCTTAAGCAGGAGAGTAGCATTTACAATTAAAATATTCACTCGGGTTCTGTGTGGAGAACAGGTTGCAGGGGGCCAGGATGAAAGCAGAGAGACATCACCCCTCTCATCTAGGCAAGAGGTGATGGCCACGTGGTCTAGGGGACTCTGGATGGAGATGCAAAAAAGAAGGCAAATTCAGGAGAGCTAGCTGCCAGGCACGAGCAAAAAGAGGACCCAGGAGTGACTCTCAGAGTGGATGGTGCTGTGTCCTATACTGAAGCCAGCCCAGATGGAGACATGGGGGGGGTGGGGGAGCAGGTGGGGTTGGACATGGCAGGGCCAGAAGTCCAGAGTATGCTTTAGCTAAGTTAAGTCTAAACTGCTTATCTTGACCTCTAGTAAAGGTGACAGGCTGTTGGACACGAGTCAGCTCCGAGAAAGGTCAGTGCTGATGATTGGCAAATCGATGATATTCAAAAGCCGCAAGACTGGACAAGGTCACCTGTGAAGAGAACCCAGAGGAGAGAAGGGGGTTCAGGGTCCTCTGGGAATATGCTCACAGTGGGGAAGAGTTGAAGGGAAGCAGCAGCTGGAGAGAGAAAGTCCTGGTCTGGTCTCCTGGGGTCCAGTGAAGCAGAGGGGTGACACGCCACAACCACAGACAGTTGGTGGAATCTGTAAGTTTTCTCAGAGACTTTTGGCAAAGGGAACCTGGTCAGAGTCCTACTTTCCTGAGATCTTGCAGGTTGAGGGCTCAGATGGTTGATGGTTGCTGCTTGCACATTAAAAGGAAGTGCAGCCTGCAGGCTGGAGAATCAGGAGGACATCTGGGTCACTCCTTTTCAATGGGTTAGCTGCCCCCACCTCTTATGAGCCTCCTGAGGACAGGGACTCTGCCTTTGTACCCAGTGCCCAGTTCAGAGTAGGTATGGCCTGAATAGAATGAGGGAATAGAGTGAATGTCTACAGACCTTGGAGGCTGGCTGAATAATGTAATCTGTAAGTTAAAAGGAAAGGAGACCCTGCCAAAGTAGGACCAGGCGACTCCATTTGGGGGGAGGAAAGACTGGTGTGGTTTGCCCCTTCCCCGAGTGAGAGAATCTTTGCTTCCTTCCCTGGGACTGAGTAGAACCCCAACACCCGCAAGAAGGTCCACAATATAGACAGGGAATCATGTGGAAAGGGATTTCTCAGAACACCCCTTTTTGAAAGAAAGGTGCTGGCTTCGGCCCCCCTGAGCCCCCATGGTGGATCCCTGCGGTGATGTGCATGAGGGTGAACATCAACTTCTGCAGCCAGCGGAGGAAGGACCTCAAGAAAGTGTGCTGGGGGTGGTGGGTGGTCCAGTTTAGAAAGGGGTGGCATTTCTGCCCTCCCCCCACTGCCCCAAAGCTGTCCTTGGGTTTGGATTCAGCCTGGTGTTTCTTTGGGAGTGTGGACATCACCAGCCATAACACGTAGAAGCAGAGATGGCCGTTCAGGAGAAAGCGGGGAGAGAGAGAGAGGCAGACAGACAGACAGACATTGGTATGTCTCTGATGCATCCTCTCTCTGGCTCTGGTCCTCTAGACCTGGCTGACTTAGGCTTCCTTAAGATATACCGCCCACCTTCCCACAAATTCTACTTGTGCAATCCAAGTTTATTTTTATTTCAGGACACAAAACAGAAAGAAACTCACTCAGAAAACTCAACTGAGCCCACTTTTGGCCCGGCATTTTCACTTCCCAGAGGGCTGAGGCTGCTGGCTCTGCAGCTCTGGGGCAAGATCTTCTCTGGAAGTTCTGACCAGCTGCCCTGTTTGCTTCCCCATTTGTTCTGCGAATCAGTGAGTATCTCCTCATTGGATGGCTCTTAGTTGGACTCCTCCATCTCTCCTTGTGATGTTTGACATATCAGGGAAGAGGGGCATCTTTTGCTCAAGGATACCTGGCAATTGCTCCCGAAAACCCCAAAGCCACAAAGGCAATAAAAATAAAGGATCTGGTAGTCAAACCCCAGTTGGTCCCTGGAAACCTAAATAGGGAAGTGGTAACCAAGATATTTTCTCCTTCTGAGGAGAAGGAAACCAACTACCCTGGGGCCCATGGCAGGTCCCTGAACCTCTTTGGGCAGCAGAACTTCCTTTGGAGAATTGGGGGAGGGGTGGGACACATACATACAAAAGCTGGGTCATGAGGATTAAAAGAGGGCATAATATGGCACCTAGTATGCTCTCAACAAATGTTCTTTTTATAAGAGAAAGGAATTCTGGGGAAGTGAAAAAAAGGGGGGGATTCTGGTAATAAAACATTGCTGGTGATATGGTTTAAAGTGCTTACCAGGATGTCTGGCACTTAGGAAGCCACAAAAAATGGCAGGTTTAAGAAAAAAATGTTTAGTGTTGGGACAAGAACTGATGGGAACTCAGGCAAGTGAAAACCATTGGAATTGGTGGGCAGAGCTGCGCTGCTTCTTTTTATTTAGAGTTCTAATGTGGTTACCCATGGAATGGCTGTACATTTGTTCTAGTAGAGTTTATATTTGAGGGGTGGTTGACAGCTGATAGTGAGGACGATTACGTGGATTTCTTAGAAATCCGTCTTCCAATCAGTAGAGTAGACAAAAGGGAGGTGGAGGGGAACAGGAGGCACCAAGGACTGAAATGGAGTAAATTAAATTCCATGCATGTACGATGATGTAAAAATGAACTCCACTCTTATTTATAACTATAATGCACTAATAAAAACATTTTTTAAAGAAAGAAGTCTGTCTTCCAGGAAGCCAGAAGGGCCTGGGTTGAATCAGGGAGCCTTGAACGTGAGGAAATGGAGATTTTGGAGAGGGGCCCCAACAGTATGTGAGGAGTAACAATCCACAAAGTATTTTATAAAATAAAATGTGTCTTCCCACAGGGAAAGGAAAGAGGAAGGCAGAGAGTTAACATACTCCCATTGTCTCCCCCAGGACATTATTACATCATACCCAAGGAGGTGTGATGGTGTGAAGGCTAGGGGATTATACTGAGGGAGTTCCCTTCACATGGAAGGAAACATCAGGAGGAAGTAAGAAGCATCCTCCCACCCACAATGAACTCAATGCATTTCATGCAGGGTAGTGAATCTTTTTGGCTGTCCATCATCCACATCTTCTTTCTGTTTCTTTTAGGAGAGGAGGGTTCTACCCACAGGGAGGTAGAACATGCTTCTCATTAGAAAAGACCAAAAAATGACAAAGACTTGCTTTCTGTCGTGCAAACCCAGGACTAGAATTCTTCAATCAGGGACATCTAACCTTGACTGTGAATCTGAAGATACAACTTTATTTATTTATTTTTTTAAAGGGTTGGAGGAGAAGAGAGAGGGAGAGAGAGAGAGAGATTTTTTTTAAAAAAATATTTATTTATTTTTTAGTTCTCAGTGGACACAACATCTTTGTTTGTATGTGGTGCTGAGGATCGAACCCGGGCCGCACACATGCCAGGCGAGCGCGTTACCACTTGAGCCACATCCCCAGCCCAAGATACAACTTTAAATAGCAGGGACCAAGCAGAATATCTCTTTGGTCATGGGTAGGAAGGGGCAGAAGGTAGCTATGCCTGGCTTCTAGTCCGGCAGCAGCTCCAGTGTCTAATTTTTGGGAGACTGACAGGGCAAGCTAACACCAGCAGCAGAACTGGTGTTCCCACTGAATCAATTCTACAGTATGATTTGGGCTCTAGTTTTTGGCTGTGTGGTTCTATGGGTAGTTCTCAATATCCCTGAAGATTCCATTGAGCTAACCAAAATCTGTATTATAAGTTTCTTTTCCGCTTTAATTAGCCAGATTCAGATTCTGTTGCCTTTAATTAAAACCTGCCTGATACAGAACTTTGTACAGGAAGTGACTGATGACCACAGACCCTTAGGACCAGAGGGTGAGCCGAGAATTCGTTATTTGTGTCTGTTGAAACCAAGGGCAATGAGAAATTCAGCTTTAAGCAATGGGACTCTGACAGATCAAGCACACATTGGTGAAATGGTCAATTAAATTAGAACTTGTAGTCAACTAAAATGAAGTGTCCACTAACAGCAAGGCCATAAGGCTGAGGGGTCATAGCACAGAGACTTCAAGAGCGAAGTGGGGTGGTTGCTTCTAATTACACTGTAGGAGCTCATATCCTGACTCTTCAGCCCAAGTGTCCACCTAAAAGCTAAGGGTCTTTTATGACTGTGATTGAAAAAAGCCTCACATTTCTTGCAGAGGCAGGAATAAAGAGAAGGGGTTGTATCACTTAGAAGCCCAGAGCCTAGAGTCAGCTAATGGAAGCTGGAACTCTGACAGGTCTGTCCTTCAGGGTGTGGAGACCCTGACGAGCTGCCACCAAAGCAGAGAAGGAAGGGGAGAAATGTCCCATCACCTCCCTTTCTACTCCAACCTCTCATTCAAGTCAGGAAATATGACTAGAAAGCATCAGCCCATCTGTGATACAGAGCAGAGAAGAGAAAGGAGATGGATCTGGGACACAGCAAAAGCATCTTCTTTGCTGGGCGTGGGAGCACATACCTGTAATCCCAGGGGCTTGGAAGGCTGTGGTAGGAGGCTCTCGAATTCAAAGCCAGGCTTAGCATCGACGAGGTGCTGAGCAACTCAGTGAGACCCTGTCTCTAAAGAAAATACATAAAAGGGCCAGGGATGTGGTTCAGTGGTAGAGTTTGCCCCTGGGTTCAATCCCTGGTACTAACATTTTTTTAAAAATTACAAATAAAGAAGCATTTTCTTTGTGGTCCAGTGATGTAGAGCTAGAATCAGACCCCAGTGTACCTAGAGGGCAAATTACCAAGACAAACTCAAGAGGAGAGGCAAATAGGGGTAAAGTCAGGCTGTGAACACATGTGGAAATAGACCCTGAGGGTGCTAGACCAAGGATCAAGTACTACAATTTCAGATTGGACTGAATTTATGGATATGAATGCATTTACTAGAGATTCTTATTTCAGCAGGCTAAATTCAGTAGCAAGAAGATTCTGATCATTCTTGATTGGTTGACTGGAACTTAGACTAAATGGTGGTCTACTAAACAATGTTAAGATGCCTTAACTTCTTTGTGTAAACTAGAAGGGAGATTAGTACATTTCCATGTGCAATGTGTTTCACACCCACTAACTATTCACCCAGAATGAACCCGGAAAACAATCCCTTTGTGGAGAAATTGAGAAATATATTAGTGAGAGGAACCCTGTCATTTTTTAAAGACACTGCTGAAGCTATTCTCTGTGAAGCTGGGAGTAGTAGTAAAAAATAGCATTTGCTTCCTTATTTCAATGGAGACAGCAGGATCCTAGAGTGGTAGACTCCAAGTAGTAGCACCTAACCACCCATATGTAGCAAGATGCACATGGTTACCAAATAGGACTAGGAGAGGAGTCTAAGTGCTAGATGCAAAATAAGTGCCCACTATGGTCTATCCTTTGCCTGTCCATTGACATATCCCTTTCCTCCAATACTTACTATCCAATTTAAACTTTCTGCCAGGTACAATACAACCAACCATCTTTTTTTTTTTTTTTTTTTTTTTGTACTGAGGATTGAACCCAGGGAGACTTAACCACTGAGCCACATCCCCAGCCCTTTTTTATATTTTGTTTTGAGACAAGGTAGCATTAAGTTGCTTAGGGCCTCAATAAATTTCTGAGCCTGGCTTTGAAATCACAATCCTCCTGCCTCAGGCTCCTGAGCCGCTGGAATTATAGGCATGTGCCAATATGCCCAGCTAAACAATCATCTTTTGAAAAACTGTTAACTTGTTTATCCATCCCCAAAGAAGTCAACCCAAATTCCAAAAGTAATTATATTCCATTGCAAGTCCATAGTCTGTGAGTGATGGTCATTCCTCTGGTAATACCATTACCCTGTCTCAAAATTATATATTCTGTGCCATAAATTATATTATAGTCCTACTTTCAATTCCTCCTACATTATTTCCCCAACAAAAAATATCTGCCTCACTACTATCTTTCCATGCCCTTTTGCACATAGAGTATCTTTTTTATTTCAAGGTGGAATTATAGTGTGATATTTTTGAGAACAGTTAAAAAGACATTTAACCTAAAATGGGTAGTACTAATAATCTGCATAGCTCAACTGAAGTGATAATAAGGTGAACAGCTATGGTCAACGAAGCAAATGTGCATGCAACAGTAATTAAGAATGTTGCCTGGTTACCAGCAATACCAATGTGATTTTAATTGTGGGATGCAGCCCTTTTTCAAAGGTGTTAAAATATGAACAAATGAGCATCTCAGAATTGATGAAGTACAGTAGCTAATATAAAATCCACATAGCACATCAAGAAAGAAAGTGCAAATATATGTGAAGTTCTTCTTTTTCTTATGGTCTATTTCACTTCTGTTTTCCAATAACTCATCCATGTTCCATTTGACTTAATTCAGTATCTCTCTCTCTCTCTCTTTTTTTTCCTGTTGATTGTTTGCTTTTTCTTTCTATCCATCAGGGTAACTAAAATAATTCTCCTCCTCCTCCTCCTCCTCCTTCTTCTCCCCCCCCCCCCTCTTTTTTTTTGGTACTGGGGATCAAAAGCAGGATACTCTATTACTGAACCACAAACCGAGCTCTTTTAATTTATTTATTTTAAAATATCTTTTTAGTTGTAAATGGGTGCAGTACCTTTATTTATTTAAATAAATTTTGTTTTATTTTCATGGGGTGCTAGAGATAGAACCCAGTGCCTCACATGTGCTAGGCAAGTGCTTTACCACTGAGCCACAATCCCAGCCCTTATTTTTTATTTTCATACAGAATCTTGCTAAATTGCCCAGGCTGGTCTTGAATTTTCAATCCTCCTACTTCAGCCTCCTAAATAGCTGGGGTTAAAGGTGTGCACCACCAAGTCTGTCAGGATAGTTTCTATTTCTAGGTCTTCAAGTTCACTAATCATTTTTTTCTATAGTGTATAACCTGCTTTCAACCCTATCCAGTGAAATTATAATTTCAGAAATGTAATTTTTCAGTTCTAGAAGTTTCATTAGTTTAAGAATCATTTTCCCTTTCTCTTATTGTGTTCATGTTTTCTTTTAAATCTTTGAGCATACCAAAATATTTATGCTAGCTAGTTAGTATTTTTGTCTGCTAACACCATCATCTTTGTCGTTTCTGGGTGTGTTTGTACTGATTTTTTTTCTTGGTTATAAGTCTCATTTTCCTTTTTAAAACATCTTATAATTTTTATTAGGTGTTGGACATTGTAAGTGTTACATTATGGACAAGCTGGACTTTGTTGTTTTCCTTTAAATATTATGTTAAAGTTTGGGCAGACAGTTAGCTGTGGATCATCTTAATAATTTCAAGACTTTTAAGGCCTTGCTGTAGGCTAGTAAGGAGTAACCTAATTGTTCTCTACTAGTTGCTCTGCATATTCAGCTATGTCTCTCATATCTGGCTGGCCAGACTTGAGCATATCCCAACCCTGTAAGAACTCTGGAAAATTTTAATCTTACAGCTCTCCAACAGTTATTCTTTGCCTAGTCCTGTGGTGTTTCATCCTAGACACATTCAACTTAGCATTCAGTCCAAACACCTGGGGGACTGATGCAGATTTTTAGAAATTTCTGGAGCTCTCTCTGTATCTCCCTCCTCTCCTATACTCTGGTTCACAGATGTAGTTGTCTTGACCTTGTGTTCTCTCAGCTCAGAAACATTGTTGCCTTCCCTCCCCTACCCCTACCCTTTTCTGCTGGGGATCAGTAAATACCTACAGGTAAAAAGTCAGGGCAACTGTAGAGCTGGTATCCTTTGTTTCCCTTCTCTCAGGGATGTTCATCTTTATGGTTTCAATGTGTCTCCTCCACAATTTAAACGTTGCCAATGTAATAGTATTAAGAATAGGATCTTTTAGGAGGTGTTTAGGCCCCAAACTCCTCCTTTGGGAATAAGATTAAGCCCTTGTATTAAAAAAAAAAAAAAAAAGCTTCACATAGTGTTTAGCTATCTTGCTTTTCTGGCTGTGCATGGGATGACAGTGTTCTTCTCTTCGGAGGATCCAGCAATAAGGCACCATCTTGGAAGCAAAGCAGAGAGCAGTCCTCACCTGACCACCAGACCCACTAGTGTTTTATCTCAGACTTCTCAGCCTCAGACTGTAAAAAATAAATTTCTGATTATTACAGAATGCCCAGTCTGTGCTATTCAGTTACACAAATACAATGAGCTGATGTCCCTGTATCTGAGAGTAGTTATGTCATTATTTGGTCCAGTTTTATATTTGTTCGTGGTAGGGGGGCTAGTTTGATATGTTGCTGCATAATGGAGGCAGTGAGAATCTTCTTATTTTTGAATTATTTCTTTTCTAAATTTTTGAGGCTCTTGCCTGGTTCATTAATTTTTGACTTTCACTGTTTTGTTTTCTAATACAGATAAATAAGGTCATACATTTTCCTCACAGACATTGCTTTAGGTTTATCCTACAAATTTTGTTTTGGTGGATTTTTGTTATCATTCAATTAAAGCACTTGCTAATTTTCATTATGGTTTCTTTTTTGGCCCACGTGTGATTCTGATTTATTTTTATTATATATCCCACACTTTGAGTCCTTTGTTAAGCATATGTATTAAAAATATCTTCTCCTGTGCAAGACTTATCTTTGCACTTTCTTAGTCACATTTTCAAATGAACACATTTTCCAAATTTTAATGAAGTTAAATTATGAAAAAGTTTGTGGCTAGTAATTCTTGTGGCCTATTTAGGAAAATTTTACTCATCTCAAGACCATAAAAATATTCTGTTTTCACCTAGAACATTTATTGTTTTATTTTTTTGGCACCAGAGATTGAACCCAGGGGTGCTTAACTTCTGAAGCACACCCCAGCTCTTTTTACATTTAAATTTTTTTTTAATTGAAGATGGCCAGTATGCTTTATTTTATTTATTTTTATGTGGTACTAAGGATCAAACCCAGTGCCTCATACCTGCTAGGCAAGTACTCTGCCATAGCCCTCTTTTTACATTTTACTTAGAGACAGGGTCTCATTAAGTTGCTTAGGGCCTCACTAAGTTACTGAGGCTGGCTTTGAACTCATGAAACTCCTAAATTGCTGGGATTACACGCATGTGCCACCATGCCTATCTATTGTTTTCTTTTTTATGATTGAGTTGTTTTGGATAAGATAAATGGAATTAAATAGGTGTCTTTTATAAATCAGGGAATAGATATGATTAGTTCTATTTTTGGACTATATTCTCCATTTATCTATAAATCCTTGTTTATTATTATTATTATTATTATTATTATTATTATTATTTATCAGAGTGCATTTTCTAATTGTCAGTGGTATTGCTGCTGTGTTCCTTTAGTTTTTCTGACTATATCCACTTTTCTGTCTCCATTTGGCTTTATGCTCAGAGAAGCTGAACTGAATGAATTATGTTAAGGTTTTTCTTCCCTTTGGTTCTGGGGCCAATGGAGCATCCTGGAAAGAGATCAAAGGGAGGGAGGAGAGAGAAAGAGAGAGATAAAGAGTGTGTGGCAAGGAGATATCAGGACATTTGGGATTCTTTTTTTCCTTCCTATGATGTCCCCTTCAGGTTGTTTCATTACTTGACCAAATGTCATTGCTCTTGTCAAGGTAGCTAATCCTACAACAAAACTCCCTTTCCTTCTAGGACCTAGTAACTCCTCCCAATCTTATCCATTCAATTTTAGGAAAGGAGAAAGTTTCTGTGCTTGTCAATCTGGCCAACTTTCCTGAACTATCTTGTGATACCCCAATTCAGTTAACATCTTTTTGATCAATCCTTTTGCCCCAAAAAATGCTAGAAAAATATTAATTTAAATGTGCTATTTTCTATAGAGACCTAAACTAAGGCACTAATGCATTAGAACATTAAAAAATATGTCTAGTATCCAGCATCTTTGGTAAATATTCTTTAGTTTTAATAGTCTGTTTTTAGAATTCTTAGATTTCCTGTGTAGACAATCAGCATCTTAACCTAGTGTTTCTTCCTTTAAAATACTTTTAATTTTTAAATTTTAATTTCTTTTATTGCTTATTTCCTTGGCTTAGACCTACTTCCATTATACTGTTGAACAGAAATACTAAAAATTGTCTCATTCCTGGCTTTCAATTAAGGCAATGGTTGGTTCACCATTAAGAATTATAGTTGTTACAGATCTGGGATAGATACCTTTTTTAAGTCAAGGAATTTATCTTCTGTCAGTTCATTATTTTTAAAATTATGAACATATGTTGGCTTGTATTGAAACAGTTTACTGCAACTTTGATATAACCATAAAACTCCTTTTTCTCTTTCTGTCCTCCCTTGGGTCTTGCCTCCATCTTAGGAGTGCATGTCAAGGTCAAGGCCATGAAGACCTTCCTACCTTGCCCTAGACTATAAGGGCCTTTTAGTCCTCTCAGGTGAAGCTCAAGGTTCTGGAATCTTCCACGTGGAATGTTGCAAGATGTCCACAGTGGCATCATTTTGATATATTATTTTGCTTCCAAAACATCTGCTTTGTAATTTACTCAAGGACTCCTTTCTCTTAGGAGTCAAAGGAGGAAGTAGTAAAGGAAGTGATGAGGCGAGAAACCCTTTCTGACCCCCATTTATTATTCGCAGCAACCCTATGAAGCAGGTGTTAGTAGGTTTATTTTATAGATGAGGAAACCAAAGCTCAGAGAGATGAAATGCCCTGCTCAGGTTAATGGCAGAGTGAAATCCTGGCTCTCTGGCTCTAGATCTTATGCTTAAAAGCACTGCTTGCTTTCTCACAACAGAGAAGTGAGACCTGGGCCCACTTCTGCACTAGTGTACTTCCTTTCCCTGCCCTTGGAGTTTCAGCTATAAGCATTTCCTATTCTGTTCCCACCCTCCCATTCAGTTCCCCAACAGTTTTATAGTCTGGAAGCACTGTGGTCCTCTATCCTTGCTCCCAGGCCTCCCAGACACTTGAGGATATGCAACTTGCCACTGCTGTAAGTACTGTGCATGTGCATGTAGAGAAGGAGAGGGTGGGATGGGGTTTATTTGCAAAAAGGAGGGTTGCTGAGAGAGGCTTTGATTCTGTGATTCTGTTTCTCTGTGGATCAGGCTGGTGCTGGGATGGCTGGGCACTTGCTGCTACACAGTCTACTCCTGTCACTTCCTCTGATTGCTGGCTGGACTGCTTCCAATTGCCTAGTGACGGAAGGCTCCTGGCTGCCCCTGGTCTCCCGCTTCTTCCTGAACTGCCCCTTGAATTCCAGACTGCCCCTCCTTTCTGTATGCACCAAGGTGACCAACCTGACACAGGCCTTGGAAGCTGTGCCTCAGAGTGTGGAGGGGCTCTGTCTTGCTGGTTCCATTTCTGTTCTGCCCCGGGATGCCTTCTCCAACTACCCTGGACTCAAGGTTCTGGGGTTGAATTTACGTCTTACCCGACTCCTGCCAGGAGTTCTCCGAGGCCTGGGTCAGTTGCAGGAGCTCTCTTTTATGGCTCCTCAGTCTAAGAACTACCTCTTCCTACACCCCAATGCCCTTGATGACCTGACATCCCTCCAAAAACTCAATTTCTTGGGCCCCTGTCTGGACAGGAACTCGAGTATCCAATTGCCTACCAGTCTACGTCAGCTGGTTGTCAGGTACAGCTGCCTTCAGGATGTGGGGGAACTGGATGACATCTTCCCAGATCTGGCTCATAGTCCCTTCTCTGGGGATGCCCGGACCCTGGATGTATTGGATCTATCATTCAACTGGCAGCTGAAGATGGCCAGTCCTGGGGCCCTCCAGGGCCTCCGGCTGGGGACTTTGCATCTGGACCACACAAAGATGGATGCAGCTGCAGTGTTGAGTCTGGGTCTGCAGAAGCTCAAGAGTCTGTCGGTGTTATTCACTGTCACGACTGAGCTGCCTGCTGAGACAGTGGCTCACTTTGAGCTGCAGGAACTGCAGGTGGGAAACAAACAGATAGGGCACATAACTCTGGAAGCCCTGGCTTCCTGCCACAGCTTGCAGAGTTTAGTTCTTCAGAACGGTGGCCTAACTGATCTGCCACCAAATTTCCTGACTGCCATGCCCAGGCTTCAGAGATTGAACCTGGCTGGAAACCAACTGCAGAGGGTCAGGCTGTGCATGAATGAGACAGGATTTGTGTCAGGACTGTGGACCCTGAATCTGTCTGACAATAGGCTGCTCGCCTTGTCCCCAGCCACCTTCTCTTGTTTGTCCCACCTGCGGGAGCTGCTGCTTCAGAGAAACCAGCTGGTGAGCTTGGAGGGTGAGGTATTCCAGAACCTATGGAGGCTGGAGATCTTGGACTTGAGTACAAATCCATTGGTAAACCTGGGTGGGGGCTGGCTGGCTCCTCTGCCTTCACTGACCACTCTAAACCTTCTCAACACCCACATATTGTTTAGGCCAACCTGGGGCTTCTGGGGCCCAGAGAGTTTGCACCACTTGAGACTGCAGCTCCCCTCTGCCCCTGCTGGGGTAGCACTGTCCCTGCCTGAAAGGCTGACCAGCTTGGAGCTTCAGGCAGTCCCAGGCATGAAGCACCGGAAGCTGTTTCCTAATGTCTTTCCAATCTTAGAGACTCTGACTTTAGATGGCTGGGGACTGCACCTGGAGACCCAGAACATCTCGGAAATCTTCCCGGCCCTTCGTCAACTCACCCTTCTTGGCAGTAGCCTGGAGGCCCTCTGCTCTCAGGACACCTCCAGCTTCTTCCTCTGGCAGCTTCCCGGGCTCCAGTCCCTGAAGGTACGTGGAGATGGGCACAGCCCCAGGCCCTGCTGCATTACAGGGCTGCCCAACCTCCAGGAGCTGAAGCTGGATGCCTTGAAGTACAGAGCTCGGCCCCGCCCAGTGCAGCTCCAGGAGCTGGTGGGTGAGCTGCCACGGCTCCGTGTGCTGCAGCTGGCCAGAACAGGGTTGGAGACACTGTCTGCTGCCGCTTTCCAGGGCTTAGGCAGTCTCCAGGTCTTAGTGCTAGACTGGGAGAAAGGCCTTGTGCTGGATAGTAGTCTACAGGAGCGGAGTCCTCAGATGCCCCAATATGTGTACATTCTGACTTCGTCCTTGGCCTGCCAGTGTGCCAATGCATGGCTGGAGCCCTGGTTTGAACGGTCCCCCAGAACATACGTGTGGGTACAACCACCACAGCTGTGCCCGGCAGAATCAGGGGGCCCCTCCAAGAATCCTCTTTTCCCCTTTCTCTTGAACCACTGCCAGGAGGCCTTGGAGTTGGAACTCTTTTGGGGCAGCTTCGCCTTGCTGCTGCTTCTGATCTCCTTGCCCCTTCTACAGGAAGCCAGGAACTCCTGGGTCCTCTATCTCCAGGCCTTGTTCAGGGCTTGGTTCCAGGGCCTGAGGTGTCAGAAGAATGAGGGCAAGAATTTCCTCTACGATGTGTTCGTGTCTCACTGTAGGCAAGATCAGGGCTGGGTGGTGCAGGAGCTGCTGCCTGCCCTGGAGGGCTGCCCTCTGGCGGGCCAGGGCCTGCGTCTTTGCCTCCCGGAGCGAGATTTTGAGCCAGGCAAGGATGTGGTGGACAATGTGGCAGACAGCATGGCCAGCAGCCGAATCACACTCTGTGTGCTGAGTCACCGGGCCCTACATACACCCCGCTGCCGTCTGGAGCTCCGCCTGGCCACTTCACTCCTGTTGGCTGCCCCTCACCCCCCAGTGCTGCTGCTGATCTTCCTGGAGCCCGTCTCCCGCCACCAGCTCCCCCGCTACCATAGACTGGCCCGGCTGCTCCGCCGAGGAGACTATTGCGTATGGCCCAAAGAAGATGAAGGAAAGGACAGCTTCTGGGCTTGGTTGAGGGGCAGGCTGGGGCAGCCCCGGTGCAGGTAGAATGGGGGCCCCTTTGAGGGCAGAGGTAGGGAAGGCATGCCACCTTGCAGGGAGACAATGATATATGGGGCCTTGAATCTGAACCCAGCTTCCAGTGGGATGGGGCTCTGCAGGCACCAGGAGGACCGAATGTTGGCAACCCAGACTTCGGGAGCTTCTGGAGGCCGAAGGAGAATATCTGGAAAATGGCAGGTGGCCTTCTGTTTGTGATGTGATTTCAACATCTCCAAATCCTCCAGTAAATTTACTAAGTCCATGAAATACTTGACTTGATTTTTTTTTTTTTAATGAAAACCCACATGAGGCAGAAGGCAAAGAAACTTGAGTCATAGAGACTGCAGCACAAAGAGAATAAGGCTGGGATTTTATGAAGTATGCAGGGAAGGAGGGAGGGCTCTGGACATTCCGAAACTGTGGAATCTGGGACTAGGCTAAGTTCAACCAGATCTTCAAGGGGCACAAGGCCTCTTTTGCCATCTGGGATTATAGAGGGATTGGTAGCTGAGGACTAAAAGCTGGGACACTGCCCAGGAGGCAACAGTCTGCTTGCCTGTTCCCTCCTTGAAAATATGAAGTCGTGTTCAAATCTACTGTCCTTTTGAGTATCTGAGTACCACTGTGCTTTAACTAAGATAACCCACCTGTGACTCCCAGAATAACATGTGCTCTTGCCTCTGGGCCTTTGCACCTACTGCTCCTTTACTGAAGAATACCTTTTCCCTGGGGACCTCCAAAGCATTTTGGTTTTTGATTACACATTTTTTTTATACCTGTATTTTATTTTTTTTAAATGTGGTACTGAGGATCAAACCCAGTGCCTCATGACTGCTAGGCAAGTGCTCTATCACTGAGCCACAACCCCAGCCCTTTTTCCTAAGCATTCTTTAAGTTTCATCTCAGGTATTATTTTCTCTGGAAGCCTTCAGAGACCTCCCACCTGGGTGAGCTGTTGCTTCTGGGCTCTCATAACTTCCTGTACCTCTCTGTCTCAAAGGACAGACTGCAGACCTGGGAGCCCCTAGAGCAGTGTCTCCAAAATGGGGTGTACAAGATGACCTATTGGGCTTTGGAAAGAAAATGTTATAACTACTATTTATCTTTATTTTTTTTCTCACTTTATTCTGAAGCTAGATGCCCTGCTTTTCAACCAGGAGACTTTGGTGTGTTACTTAACCCCTCTGTACCACAGTTTCAAATTCTGTATTATAGAATAGCATTTCACCTTCTATCAAAGGATTTTGTGATAATTAAATGAGTTAATATGTCTGAAACACTGAGACCAGGACCTAATCATGCATTACAAATATTCTATAGAAGATATTATTACATGTATATCATTTATAAGTAAATATACATACCTTGGAAATATGTGTTCTCTAACGTTCCTAAACTCATAGGAGAGCTTGATTGGGAAAATTTGGAGATCAGATCCTGGAGACAGGGACCAGGTCTGTTTGAGTCATCTCTGCACTCTTGGAGCCTCTGCTGGCCCAGCTGAGAAAGGGTTCTGATAGACAACGGTGTACAGAATGCTTATAAACCAAACTCTGATGGATGCTGAACTAGAGAGAACCCAAATCTTATTCAGGTTCTGTTGCTTATTTCTGTATGACACTGGGCAGGGCACTTGGGACTCTTAGGGACTTTCTTAGGGACTAAGCTGTGGAAACTGGGAACTTTACTTTTTTTTGGTAAAATGCCTGGCTTTTATTACCTAAAGGCTAAGGGAAGCTATAGAACAATTCCTGGATTTAGGGCAAGGGGCGCCCTCTTGTGTCCTAATGGTGTATTTCACTTTCTGCATACTCACTTCCATTCTTTCTCTTCAAGGCAGGTGCCCAAGATGACTTTACTTGACCCTGAAAAACCACCTTTCAGCTTCAGATCCTGACACTCTCTCAAATGTCTCTGGCCCACCCAGCACCCCATACTCTGTCTACCCCATGAGGCTTCCCTTTATTTTGTCTGAGGTCTCTTCCTCATGAAATGTCAGAAAGGAGGTCTTTGTAGGCACATACACGGGGGGGGGGGGGGGGGGGGGGTGTCAAATTCCAACCCTGCATTCTTGAGCAGGTTACTTCATTTCTCTAAGACCCCACTCCAAAATTGGGGGCAACTCTATCAAACACATAGGGATGTTGTGAGACTTCAGCAATGAGGACTGTTAATAGGTTACTATTACATTTACTGAGTAAATTCGTAAGAGACATCATTATAAATAAGTTGGCTCATGGTTTACAGAGGAAAAGGAATTTGAACTGGGTTATTAAAACTTAGATATGGATTTCCCCTAGTTTTAACACTAGCTAACATGTAAGCCTCTGTCATATGCTAGGTACTGTTAATTTACCCCAAACCTTATAGCTATTAACAAAATAATAATGGTTAATGGTTATTAAACTTTTTGAGTATCAAATTTTTTACATCCTTTCTCCAATTTAATACTCTCGACAACCCTATCAAGAAGATACCATTGTTATCATTCCCATTTTCCAGATGAGGAAACTGAGACATAAAGAGATTAAATAATTTGCCTAAAGTTTCACAAATAGGAAAAAATAGCAAGATGTGCACCTTACATTTGAAAATAACAAGTTTGGACAAAAGCAGCTGGACTTAAGAGGCCCTTCTTTACCCACGTCATCTCATTTGATCTGTTCAACACTCCATGAGGTAGGTTCTGTTATATTACCTGCATTTTATATATGGAAAAACTGAAGACAAAAGTGATGCAGAATTTGTTCAAGACTACATCGCTAGGAAGTAGTTGGGGCTGGGATTTGGATCCATGTCTGACTATAAAACTCATATTCTCAGCTCCATATTAGATTGCTCTTACCTCGAACTATTCACAATGGTACAAAGCAACTACATATTATATTAAGATTATTCTGTAATAATGATTAACATTGCTCTGACACCCACGAAGTGTCAAGCTCTGTACAAACGGATTTGCATAATAATGGCTAACATTCACTGCGCGTTATTAGGCCCACCGGTCCTTGAGCTAATCGTATTGTCTCATGAAGCCTCACATAAATCCTTTGACATGGATGTTATTATTGTCCTACATTTTACAGGTTCAGAATTCATCCAAAGCCTCACGACGTAGCTGTGAAAATGGAACCTACAACTGTCTCTCCATTGCCCAACAAACGGTCTGTTCATCTCTAGCCACCCCTTTGCTTACTTCATATTGTTTCTTGCTTTGATCTCTCGGTGTCTACAGAGGTCGCTCAGTTCTTTCAACAGACCCCGCCCTCTCTGCACCAGTGCCCGCCTACTGGGCGGTGCTACTATCTCGGAGCCAACGGAAAGGGTCAGGATTGAAGCAGGCCACGCCCCCAGGCATGGGCCCTGTTCCGATTTGTTCCGGTGCCAGGATCCGCGAGAAGATGACACATCTATTGGCTGACATCATCCGAAAGGCTGCAATCAGAGGGAGCCACTGGCGCTCTCGCGCGGTTTCTTCTGGGAGTTGTAGTTCTAGACGCTCCATTTCTGGGGTGGCCCGGTCCGGACTCCGCGTCCCAGAATCCCTTGCGCGAGTTCTGGAGCACTTCCGCCCTGTTGTGAAGTGGGTGTCTTGGTGGGTGAGTCCGGGTGGCGGGGCGGGGGCAGCTGAGGCTCAGGCACTGGGCTGGAAGCTTAGGAGGTGGTGGTGTTACAGGGGGCCGGGGAAGGAGAGCGGGGAGATAGAAGCGTAGGTGTGGGGTTGGCGGGTGAGGGGCGGTCAGAAGATGCAGCGTCCGGAGATGGGACGGGTCATAGAGGGGTCGGAGATGAGGAGGGACGTGGAGGGCCCTGGGAGTGAGGCGGGGGTTAGAAAGGTCTGTAGGGTAGGCGGCAGAGGGAGGTTTTGGAGGTGGGAGAGTCACTTGAGGGTCTGGAGAGCACAGAGGGGACGATAGAGGGTTCTGGGGCCCTGGCAAGAAGTGAAGATTAGAGGCCAGAGCTGGGGGCCCGACAGTAAAAATAGTTTCCTTCTCCACCTCCCCGCCTGGGACAAACACACGCAATTTGATATCCTCGATTGGTTGTTCCCTCTAGAACCCAGGGGCGGGGCGGGGGGCGGGGGATGGCTATTGTGTCCTGCCTAAACCTGCACTTTCCTTAGGCCTGATAGGAGTGAATGGCACCATCATCCACTTTACCTACCTACCTACCTACCTACCTACCT
This sequence comes from Callospermophilus lateralis, assembly GCF_048772815.1. NCBI lineage: Eukaryota > Metazoa > Chordata > Mammalia > Rodentia > Sciuridae > Callospermophilus > Callospermophilus lateralis. Next base: position 120,246,737 of record NC_135311.1, on the reverse strand, counting down.
GCCTGCCTACTTACCTACCTGCTTGCTTCACCAGCTGGTTCATTCCACTTGTGTTCTTCCACGTCCACGAATCTTTCAGTTTCTTTAATGTCTAGAATCTGCCCCTTTCTTGTCAGGGTATCTGCAGAAGCCTTCACCTTTTCACTTCCCCAGAATGGACAGATACATTGCAGCTGGTGTGATGTATTTAACCCACAAATCTGATTATACTTTCTCCTGCTTTAAAAACCATCACGTGTTGAATTAAGTCCATACAGTCTGATATTCTGGACCCTTCATAAACTCCCTTTGGCAGCGTAACCTTTGCTACAGGTTTATCAAGGTTTTCTGCGTGTCCTTGGCAGGCTATTTGATTTTCCACCATTATGTATGCTGTTCTCTCTACTTAGAATATATCCTTCCACCCAATTCTCTGCCAAGAGAACCACTCTTCCTTCAAGAACCAACTCAACTGTTACTTTGTTCAGTTCCTTTAAGCAGATTAAGTCATCTCCAACCTCCAGCTCCCATAACCCCTCTTACTGTATTGACCTCATTTGATTTAATTATCTGTGACTTTTTTTTTTTTTTTTTTTTGGTCTTCCATTAGACTGAGCATGTCCAGGATGAGAACAATGCCTGAGTCATTTCATTTCCCCATTGCTTGCTCAGAGCAGTGAACTCTTGATATAAATCAAGTAAATCAGTAAATACTTGGTGAATGTGTGAATAGAGGCCATTGGGGTAAGCTTTATTATGCTAGACTTGAAGACTGCTACTTTCAGTGGATTTCCAGTGACATGAGATTTAGTCTTCTCCTGCCTGTTGGGTCTGGCTTTTGAAAGCTGAGGCTGATTCAATAGCAGTGGAAATTTAAACTAGGAGTGCCAAATACATGGATTATGTGCTATCACTTCCTCTTCCTGTGTCCCTGTCATGGCTAATTGGTCACAGCACATACTCCTGTGGATCTCATATTCCTCGGCACATTACTTGAGGCAGCCAGTTAAGTTGATTAAAATTGGTGCTTTAAATGACACCTATTTGCCATCCCTGGTTTAAATCCCTAACTGTGAGGTCAGCCTGCGTTAAGCCACAGCTTGGGCCATTAGTCTAATGGACATGACAGCCCTTGGGAGCCCTTTGTTTCTTTCTGTTGGAATGTCCCATCCTAACATTCCTTGTGTGGGCTTCTCATGTTAACATCCAGACTCTGCCTCTGGAGCCAAGGTGCTTCTCAGCTTCCTTGTGTTTGTAAAAGGATCCTGGTTTTGATGACCATCAGCACTTCTCCCTCATCAGTTGGGAGAGTCTGTGCTCTTTCTAGGTCTTCCTGGATATTGGAAGAGACCTTTCAGATCATCTAGTTGAAAGCTGGCAAAGTGGCAGCCTTCTGAATGAAGTCTGCCATCATACTTAATTCTCATGGTATTTGAAGCAGTTTTGAGTTAGTTGTTGTTTAAGTCAGCATTTGCATTTATATGACCAGAATATCTGACAAGAACAACTTAAAGGAGAAAAAGTTTATTTTGGCTCACAGTTTGAGGGGTTCAGTTCACAGTCACCTGACTCCATTGCTTTGGGCTTGAGTGAGGCAGAACACCATGGTGGAAGGGTGTGGCAGAGGAAAATAACTCAGGAGTGGCAACCAGGAAGCAGAGAGGGAGGAAGCATGGGAGGGAGAGAGGCAGGGAGAGCGAGTGAAGAGTGTATGAGCTAGCTAGCTGGTCACCAGGATCAAAATATAAACCTCAGAGTCATGTCCCTAGTGACCTACTTTGGCCAGCCACACCCTACCTGGTTACCACCTGTTAATCCATATCAATTTAATTCACTGATTGTTACAACTCTTATCCTTTCACTCCTGAACAATCTTGCATTGTCTCACACGAGCTTTTGGGGTATACCTCATATCTAAATCATAACAGTTTTGACATTAAAAATCCAGAGTTCTAGCTTCTCTTGGAAAAATTGGAAAGTGTAGGAACACCCTGGGTCTATATTCCCCCTGGGCCCACCCAGTTCCCTTCACCCATTTACTCATTTGTGTTGCCAGGCCTCTGAAGCCAGTTAAACTCATACCCACTGATTCTGATTTCCCTGCTATGCCTTGTTCTACCCCCATCACACTATTGAGCAAACCTGGGACAACTACTGAATAGGGCCAGACTGTAAGCTGCAACCTGGATGGGCAGCTGCAGGGGCTTCCTGACTTGTTTGAAGTGACACAGCTGATAAGTGGCAGGAATGGAAGTAGAACCCCAGTCTACCTGCTTCTACCTTCTTGGTCTTCTCTCCATGCCATATCCTCAGGAATTTGGATGACTAGCAGACATAGGCAGCCATATGATGTGGTTAAGAAAAGTGAGAACAGATGTGGGCCTGGGTCTGAGCTCTGCTATCTGGTGCCAGGATCTGTGAGAAGATGACACATCTATTGGTTACTTGCTAGTTACATAATCTTACATGAATCTTTTTTGTAAAGACAGAGTTTTCTTGTATGTTATTGAGGATATAGTGGAATCCTATTATATCAGAGAATTACATTCTGAAATCTTCACAGAAGGTGAAAATCACATTTTGCCCTGAATCACAGCTTGAAAATCCTTTGGCAAGGAGCCATTTCAGAAGCCAATGCTAGGCTGGGGCATTTAGGCATGTCCCAAAGAGTTGGCTTGTATAGGGATGGTGCTGTATGAAAGATACTCCGGAGACTCACTCTCAGTGGACAGAGGCTTCAGAGAATTAAGATTTGCCCTGGGAGTAGCATAGTCATGGGTATCATCACCATGTGCCCACTCTGAAACAGATGTGGTGGATGGAACTGGCTGCACTATTGAATTATGCTCTTGCTCTCTTTCTAGTCTAAGTAGAAGTTACAGGTCCGTGGAATGCAGCTCAAACTCTCCACTTCCTTCCCTGGAAGAATGAGTGAGAATGTGAACGTGGAACACTTCGGCACTGGGCAAGTGTATACTCTTAAAGGTTGTTGATCCTGGGGGGCATATCCTGGATATTCCTGGGAAGCTCAGAACTGAGGAATGACCTTGTCCATTTCTCTTGGTTATCTGTGTGAGTCACCCTACTGTTGACTGTTGACCTCCCTCTCCCCACAGTAGGCTGCTATCCATATTTGTCTAAGGAGTGGAAAAGGTTGAGTGTGGACCATGTCTTTCTAATTTCTGTTTGAAACTAACCTTGGGAATTGCAAGTCTTCCCAAAAGAAGGTACCAATTATTTGAGACTCAGGGCTTTGGGCCCTATAGGACTACCAGTTGCCTATTGTGTTGCCTTTTTATGCAGGAGCACAAATTTCTTTGCTTGCTTACTCATTGTTTCTTACTACACTGCAGCTTTCATGAATGTGGGGACTATCTGTCCTAGCTCCTGGCAGATCTCTTCTGGCTCCCGTTGCAGTGCAGGGTACACACTGGGTACTATGTGAATGCCTGGTGAGTTAGTTCTTGGGTGAGACAGTGACAGAAATGTGTTTAGACTTGTGTGCACCAGTAAGGCTATGGTCTTTAAAAAAATCATGAAAGGTTAATTATTTTTTTAAATTTTTTTTTAGTTGTACATGGACACAATATCTTTATTTTGTTTATTTTTATGTGGTACTAAGGAATAAACCCAGTGCCTCACATTTGCGAGGCAAGCACTCTGCTACTGAGCCCCAACGCCAGCTCAGGTTAATTTTTTAATATAAATAAGGGACCCTCCATAGCTCCTTAGGCCCCCCAACCCCACCTTCTTGTGGTGCTAGATGAAACCCAGGACTTCACATGTGCTAGGCAAGCACTTTACTGCTGAGCTACATCTCCAGTCCCCATTTTTTGGGGGTGGGGGTGGGGGGTGAGGGTAACCGGGATTGAACTCAGGGGCACTCAACCACTGAGCCCAGCCCTATTTTATATTTTATTTAGAGACAGGGTTTCACTGAGTTACTTAGCACCTCACTATTGCTAAGGCTGGCTTTGAACTTGTGGATCCTCCTGCCTCAGCCTCCTGAATTGCTAAGATGTGCCTGGCCGCCATTAGGCTTTGATATACCAGATTTACCATTTTAATGGTGAAACTTTTTAATGGCCCCGTGTTATGGTTTGGATATGAGGTGTCCCCCAAAGCTCATGTTTGAGACAATGAAAGAGTGTTCAGAGGTGAAACAATTAGATTATGAGAGCTGTAACCTAATCAGTGGATTAATCTGCACTGATGGATTAACTGGGTGGTAACTGTAGACAGGCAGGGTGTGGCTGGAGGAAGTAGGTCACTGGGGGTGTGCCTTTGGGGTTTATATTTTGTCCCTAGTGAGCAGAGCTCTCTTTCTACTTCCTGATTGCCCTTTTCTGAGCTGGTTTTTTTCTGCCACACCTCTCCTCCAAGATGTTCTGCCTTACTTTGGGCCCAGAGCTATAGAATTGGCTGACTGTGGACTGAAACTGTGAGCCAAAATAAACTATTTTTCCTCTAAGCTGTTCTTGTTGGGACTTCTGAATCATAGCAGTGAAAGGCTGACTGAAGAACCCTGTTTATCAAGTGCTGTTTGGGGCATTGTAGATACAGAATTGAGTAAGAATCATATTGGTCCTAGTAATACAGTCTAATGGGGCTGTCATATGTAGGAACAGGTAACTATAATAATGTAGGATAACATGTCGTAGAGGTATATACCAGCCACTTTGGGAACAGAGGATCAAGGAGGCAATTTTTAGAGAGTGGGGATGGGAGTGGGGCATGACAACGGCATGTATAAGGAACTCTAATCAAGGAAAGTGACGTTTGGGCTGGTACTGATGGGTGACTCAGATGTTGCCAGGTAGCCATGAGGAGTTTTTCTAGCTTCTTGCTAAGTATGTGGAGGTCTTTAAGATAAGCCTTTAGTTTTTAGCATGTTTATCGTGCTGTTTCGGGCATTGTAGATACAGAATTGAGTAAGAATCATATTGGTCCTAGTAATACAGTCTAATGGGGCTGTCATAAGTAGGAACAGCCCAGTCAGATGGTCTAAAATATAAAATGCCACCCTCCCTTCACTCCATTTGGGAGCAGCCAATAGCCTCCTTTGAAGAGGAATGATTTATGTCATCTGGACTTGTCACAAAGAGCTCATTTTCTCAGACAATCCAGCATGGGTGTCATGAGGGAGGCTGTAATCTCCTTGGAGACACATGTGCATACATCCCTCTAATGCAATGTAGAAAGTGGTAAGTGTCATGGAGGGATGGAACTAAAGAGGAGGAAGGTCATTTGTTCTTTATTTATTATGCACAGAAAGGCATTAGTTGTAATCCTTGCTTCATGACATACCATCGTCATTAAGCATTTATGACTTCATTGTGTCCTCTGTGCTGAGCACTGTACTAGAGCCTCTGAAACTTATGATCTAGTAAGTAAGGTAGTTGCAGTAAAGGATGATCAGGTTCATGGAGGAGATAACAAGGTGCTATGGAAGTTTGTGGCTGAGGATGGAATCTTGTTTCAGGGAAGAGGGAAGGCTTCATGGAGAAAGTGCAGTTTAAGCAGAGACTTAGCTAGGCGAAGAAGAGGAGGAAACTTCACAAAGGAGACCACAGCACAGGCAGGCTCCTAGAGCAGCAGGTTGTGGGAACTGCAGGTTGCACAGCTGGAACACTCTGACTGGTGGGAGCTTGGGAAAGAGATGAGGTTGGAGACATGGGCAAGGTTTACATGGTCTCCTAAAGGTAAAGGAGATCATGGAAAGGAGTTTAATAGGGAATTGACATGTCATATTTTGATCTAGTCTGGTAGTTGTACAGAGAACAAACCAGAGGTTGGGGTGGAGAGAGTGGGGGAGAGCCATTAGTTGGGAAGCTGATCAAGTGGAAGACTTGATGATTCTCTGGACTGAGGTGATGGTATTGGGGAGGTAGATGCCAAGTGGACACAGCTTGCTGATGAATTGGTTGGGGCATCTTGGAGAAAGAGGATGGTGGTTTCTGGTGTAGGTAACTTGATGGAAGGTGGTGCCTTCACTGCATGAGGAACTGCAGAAGATGGACAGATTTGCAGGAGAAAATGAATTTTTTTTGACCCATTGAGTTTTAGGTACCTAAGAAATACTCAAGTGGAAATGTCATGTAGATATTTGGATGTGGGGGGACTGGAGATCTGGAGCTAGTCCTGTCTGGAGTTTGAGAGTCATTAGTTTAGAAATGCTGAATAATGACAAATGGATGGGGTGACCAGTGGGGAATGTAGAGAGGGATTTTGTGAGGAGAGCATCCTTAGAGCAGTGCCAAGTTTTAAGGCTCAGAATGAAAGGCCTTATGAAGGGGGTGACATTTGGAACCCAACTTGAAGGAACATTAAAATTTGGACATGTGTAGAAGGGAAGAAGGGTAGGCCAGGTCATGGAGGCCTGGGTTGCTAGGCTGGGGCATTTAGGCATGTCCCAAAGGACTTAACACTGTGCTGTCTTCCTCCAAAGTGCTCCTGCTGGCGTGGTGCCAGATCATGGTCTCGCTTTCTGCCTGTGGGAAGGGAGCATCTCTTAGTGCCCAGGTGCCTTGCAAAGGTGGTGGAATGTGTGGGGGAAGTGAGCAAAGTGAGGCTCCTGAGTCCTCTCGCCCACTCACTTCTCTGTATTTTCTACCTTCACAGCCTTGGGGAATAGTCCTTCACTCAGGAGACCTTTGAAGGATACACTCCAGATTCAGGAAGTCATTGGACAAGACAAGGACAGCCCATTTGATGTGAGGCATCCTGGCCAGAAGATGGCTGTGGCCCTGGAATCTGAGGCCCAGGCCTGTCCCAGTCCAGAGCCTGAAGACCTCCTTATTGTGAAACTGGAGGAGGACACATGGGGATCAGAATCCAAGCATCGGGAGAAGGACCATGACCTTGGCCCTGAGGCCTCCCGCCAGCGCTTCAGGCAGTTCCAGTACAGCGATGCCGCTGGACCCCATGAGGCCTTCAGCCAGCTGTGGGCTCTCTGCTGTCATTGGCTGAGGCCAGAGGTTCGCCTCAAAGAGCAAATCCTGGAACTGCTGGTGCTAGAGCAGTTCCTGACTATCTTACCCAGCGAGGTGCAGACCTGGGTGCAGGCACGCCATCCTCAGAGTGGGGAGGAGGCCGTGGCCCTGGTGGAGGATTGGCACCGAGAGGCTCGGGCTGCAGGACAGCAGGTGAGGCAAATAGTCTGTTCTCTGAGAAGCCAGCTGGGCAAGGCAGTGGGGCTGAGACTAGATTAATAATTGCCAAAAATAATTCTTGAGCAACTGACATTTATTGATCACTGCTATATAGCAGGTGCTATTCTAATTGCTTTCCATGTACTAACTTAGTCCTGTCAACAGTTTAATAAGATAGGTGCTACCATTCTAATTTTACCAGTGAGGAAACAGAGGCAGAGAAAAGATAGGTAATTCATTCTGGATCATACAGCTTCTAGATTTGAACTTGGACATTCTGACTGTAAAGCCTGCACACCTGACTACTCTAAACTGCCTCCCAGTTGGTGCAGTGTTCTGTTTCATGTTTTAGCACTATCTTTTTACATATGTGACCTCTCTGGATGCTTAGGGCAGTGATGTAAATAGACAGAAATAGTATTATTGTTCTCACTTTATAGTTTGAACTAAGGCCCCAAAAGTCTGATGGCTCACTAGAGCCTCCACTCAGATCTTTGGGTTCCAGAGTTCCATTTTTCTTTCTACTACAGACAGATTGCTTCATCTGCAGTCTGTAGGAATTAAAATACCTCTCAGTTGTGAGGCTCAGATGAACTATTAAATGACATTTTTTGGGTGCTCATCGTGTATCAGACTCTGTTCTAAGCTTTTTGTATGTATCCCTCATCTAATCAACCCAGCAGTCTAATAATGTAGGAACTAATAGGTTTCATTTTCCAAATAGGTTAACAGAAAGAGAGGTAAGTGATTTGTCTATATATAGCTAAATGGTAACGCTAAGAAAAGTGAAAGTATTGTGGATCTAACATTTTATGTTTCAACAATTTATAGACAATGACAAATATATGTGTGTGTGTGTGTGTATGTGTATATATATATATAATTTTGCTATGACATGGACTTTGAATACTGCTTTGAAGCTGGCATATGTAGAACAGGTCCTTGAGCTGGCTGGGTCTGTGTCATCCATCCAGAACACTCACCTAAATACAACCCTGTTGCTTTCCACTGGTTATAGTCAGAAATGCTTGTGATGTGCTAACCACACTTCACTGGAAAGTTATAGGTTTGAGAATATATCCTTGTAAATGGCAGGGTCTTTCTTCACATTTAAACCATAATATACTGAAAGATGTGAGTTCAGAGGAAGAACAAGTGAAGGTCTGTGGCTTTGCACTTGGGATTCCAACAGCAAATTCAGGAAATGGATTGAAAATACAAAGAGAATCTTAAAGTTACAGAACTAAGTATGAGAGTGTGCTTAGTTTTAGTATATTTCCTTCTCATATTTCTTTTAAAGAATTAGCTATTTGTCTTAAATGGCAGTGAAAAAACAAAAGAAATTTTAGGACTTCAGAGCTGGTATATGTAGAACTTGATATCAAGAGATGAGAATTGTTTTAAATCTAGGTCTTTTTTGATTCTTCATCTGTAAAATCAGAGGGTTGGACTAGATCAAAGGTTCTCAGATTAATGCTCCTATGAGCTGACCAAAGGTTGAACTATTTCTAAGATTGAGAAAAGTAAGGTATTGGGTTGTATAATTCCATTCTTTTAGACTTATTATGATGTGTTTTAAGACCCAGATTGTTGTCTACCCTTTATTATCCTTTCAATGTCCATGACACCTGTAGTGATGTCCTCACTTTCATTTCTGATATTAGTAATTTGTGCCTTGAGCCTTTATTTTATTAGCCTGATTAAACACTTAACTGGTGTTACCAATGTTTTCAAAGAACCAACTTTTGTTTTTTTTGGATTTTTCTCTTCCTGTCTTTAATTTCATTGATTTATGCTCTAATTTTTAGTATTTCTTTTCTTCTGCTTATTTTAGATTCTTTTTTCTAGTTTCCTAAAATGAAATCTAGATTTTTGATGTTAGATCTTTCTTTTATCCTGATATATGCATATAGTGCTATAAATGTCCCTCTAAGCACTGCTTTTGATGTATCCTACAAATTTTCATAAGTTATATTTTCATTTTTCACTTAGTTCAAAATATTTTAAGATTCTCTTTGCTATTTCTTCATTGACCTGTGTATTATTTAGATCTATGTTGTTTGATCTCCAAATATTTTGGGATTTTCCAGCTTTCTGTTGCTGATTTCTAGTTTAATTACATTGTGGTCTGAGAATAAGTGTTGTGTGATTCCATTCTTTTAGACTTATTATGATGCATTTTAAGACCCAGATTGTTGTCTATCCTAGTGAATAAATGTTTCATGTGCGCTTGAGGAGAATGTGTGTTCTGCTGTTGTTGGATGAAGTACTTTATAAGATGTCCGTTATATCTCTTCTATTTTATTCCATTCACGTGTCCTACTACCCTTGTAGTGCTGTTTAGTTCAATGTTGTCTTTATTAATTTTCTGCCTGCTGGTTCTGTCCTTTCATGGAGGGGTTTTAAAGTCTCCTACTATAGTAGTGGATTAATCTATTTCTCCTATAGTTCTGTCAGTTTTTTTGCCTCACATATGCTTTGTTAGGAGCACTTAGGACTAAGTGTATGTGTATCTTTATGTGCAATAAGTATTGTTACTTTTTCTTAGGGTACTGACCTTTGTATCATTTTGTAATGCCACTCTTTATCCTTGGTAATTTTTCTTGCTCTAAAGTCTGCTGTGTCTGAAATTAATATAGCTTTCCTCACTTTCATTTGATTAGTGTTAGCTTGGTATATTTTTTCCATCCCTTTACTTTTTATCTATGTGTATCCTATAGACAACATATAGTTGGATCTTGTTTTTTGATGCACTGAAACAATCTGTATTTTAATTGGTATATTTAGAATAATAATATTTGAGGTGATTAGTGATATAGTTAGGTTAATATTTTAAAAATTCATATCTGACTGGTTCTGATACTTAATATTCTTTTCAGACTGTGATTTTTATGCTTTGTAATTTTTGTTGTTGCAAGGGGGACATGGGGTACTGAATAAAAGGAACCATTGTAAATAGGCCTTTCATAATGTGATAAAGTGCCAGGAGAGCAGGAAGCATGCTGTTGTTCTATGATTAGGCCTCAGTCCTGTGGTGAGCCTGTGCCCTGGACTCTGAACTTCACTAGTGCTTCTCAAGTTCTTTTCCCTGAGGAGACTTCATTTGGGTGTTTCTCATCCGCTTGTGGAACAATAGAGGGAGCTGGAGTTGGATATTTCCTTTCTGTAAGTTAGGTTAGACTCTGGTAAACTAGTTTATCCTGAGGGCAGGCCTGGTTAAGAAGAACAGAGTGTGCTGGCATATGTCAGAATGGTTCTTTTCCCCTGTCCTATACCAAAAGCTGGAGGCGATTTTTCTCTTTACTTTCACTGTGAGGACTTGGTGCAGCTCCTGGAAGTAAAACTCATAAAAAGTACACATGTCCTCTCCCCTCCATGACGGGTGCCCTGGGGCTTTTACTCTCAAAGTTGTCTACACTGAGCCTTCAGCAGTTCATCAATTACAGTTTAGTTTTTCCTGCCTGGCACTATTCCAGCAGAGATTTCTGCTCAGGTAAGTTGTGATCTCTGAATCCACCTGTCTAATTTCTCTAATTTTGAGGGCAGTGGTGTGCCTTGTGACTCACTTCTCTGATGAATCTAAGAAGACTTATTGATTTTTCAGTTTGTTCAGCTTATAAGCTGTTGTTAAGATGAAGTGGCAACTTCTCAGCTCTTATCACTGGACTAGAAACAAGAGGTCTGACTGAGTTTTTGCCTCCTCATTGTCATTTGAAGCTACTTCTTTTTTATGTCTACAGTGATCATCCCTGGCATCAAAATCTTTGCTTAGGGATAGTAATTGGAGGAACTGGGGCTTGTTCTTGAGGCTGGGTGCAGTGGTGCATGCCTGTAATCCTAGCAGCTGGGGAGGCTGAGACAGGAGGATCACGAGTTCAAAGCTAGCCTCAGCAACTTAGCAAGGCACTAAGCAACTCAGTGAGACCATGTCTCTAATTAAAATACAAAATGAGGTTGGGGATATGACTCAGTGGTTGAGTGCCCCTGAGTTCAATCCCCTGTACCAAAAAAATGGATTATTCTTGAGTTCAGTCACATAATTCCATTATAATTATAACTACTTAAAAGCAAACAACACTATTTTCATGCTTATGAATTTTTGAATGTCACAAACATTATATGTAATTTATATCTGAGTCAAAAATACTTTGAATAGTGGAAGCCCAGTGTTGAACAAGCCAGTGCTCATTTGATGGTATAAATGTTGGTCTTTTTATTGAAGTCAATCTAAAGGCTTTCATCTCATCATACTTGAAGCCCTCTTCAAATCTTAAAAAGCCTATTAACTCCTGGATCACAGTCATACTCAAAGCCACATTGTCTGCCTTATCAAAGTGGGTCTTATTGAACTAGTGATTGGGAATTTCAATTATCTGTGTGTAGGAGCTGGAGTTTTGTGCAGAAGAGACCAGGTCCTCAAAAGCAGTTCAAGAATCTCAGAGTCTCAAACTACAGCCAGCAGATTCTTGGCCTGAGGGACAGGCCCAGAAGCAGTATATGAAAAACACTTGCCCAGACCTTCCCAAGCATCTAAGTGCCAAGATGGCACCACGACCTTTGAAAGAGAATGGTGAGTACCAAGAATCTGGGAATATCAGGGAATAAAGCCTTTTCTCTCAAGGAAGAGGGTTGGGTTGGGCAGTAGGGAGTAGTGTTCGGGGAGGACGATCATAGAGAATTAAAGGCAGGGGGTAGGATGGTGCCTAATGGGACACACATAATGGAAGGTAAGAAGGCACTGTCAGAGGAGGGTTTGAATGGTGCCAGCATGCCTACTACATATATAGGCTGGACTGGGGCGGGTGGTGAGCACAGGTGCTCAGGGCTAGGTCTCACCTGTGCCACATTACCCAAGGCAGCTGAGGAGCTACATGCTCTGGAGGGAAGTAAAAGGTGACCTCTGCACTGGCTATGGGAATAGCCTTAGTTTGATCCCTGTCTGACCTTTGGAAAGCTAGATCTGAAGGGAGGTGGATTTTAGGGAACTAGAACTTAGGTTTCCAAGACTTTTTCTTTTCCTCAGCTGTCCTTACTCCTCGAGTCCCTACTGTCCCAAAGATGGGGAGTGTTGGAGATTGGGAAGTGACCGCTGAGTCCCAGGTAGGCTCTTTTTTGTTCTCCCTTCCTGCCATTGCTACTGCTGTGCTCTTACCCTTCATTGCTCCTCTTTTGTCTATGGCCTCCCCCCAGCTAAGGGGATAAGGCACAAGGTGTTAACCTTTGCGCCTTCCACCCCTGTACTGGGCCTCTCCTTGGTCTTGCTGCTGCGTGCGATGCTAGTCCCATACCTGATGCCCTGTATTTCCTTGATCTTTCCTGGGGACTGGCAGGGTTCTCAGGCCATTTTAAAGGATCAGTGATATTTGAGGTCCTTCTCTTCATGCATCTCACAGGAAGCCCTGGGCCCTGGCAAACATGCTGAGAAGTTCTGCAAGGACCCCCGGGGAGACGACTGTGGAAAGAGTGTGTGCCTGGGTAAGGAAGAACATGCCCTGCTCCAGGGTGTAAGATGCCAGTTTTCTGGCACACTAGTTTCCTAAGAGTTGTCTGCTATTCCTTTAAGAATCATAGCTTTGTGATCTCTGGCTTTTCTGAGGTTGGAAGAAGACTTGGTCCTTGCAGTCAACATTGTAAAGCAGGGAGAGAACACCTGGAGAGAGGCTAGCAGGGCGGTTTCTCAGAGCTTTCCCTATTGGCACTCATTTCCTCCAGCACCTCAGTACATTCACCATGGGGTGGCAGCTTTGTCTAGCCTGCTGCCTGAAAAATCTCATCTTTTCCAACCAAATGAGATCTGCCTCTTAGGGCAGACTCAAGTGAACTAAGCCCATGAAACCCATATTAAACCACAGTGAGAAAAAAGTATTACAGGCCTTAGAATACTTGAAGCTCACGTGACAACACAGACTTCTTTCTCTGTAAGTTCATCTGCATGAGAAACCAAATAATAATGAGCCATTTCCCCTAGGATCACTTGGGGGGACTTAGACACTGACTGGGTGAAACAGACCATGACAGGTCTGCTTTAGTTAGATACTAGAAGCTTGTTGTCTACTTGCTTCACAGAGGAGCCCCCCCAGCCCCACTTTTTAAATACATGATATCTGGTGGAATTAGTGTGTTAAAGGAACCAACTTTGGGAAATGCTGAATTAGATTGCCCTCAAGCCTCTTTTTAAATGTAGTTTTCTTCAAATATTTATTTTATTTAAAGACTCTCAGGGCTGGGAGCTGTTGTAATAGTAGTCCTTTAAACATAGCCAACTGAAATAGGAGGACATTTATTTTATCCCATTATTACAAGTCCAGAGGAGGAAGTGTGTTCCAACCACAGGACACACTAGTTCAGCATGGCCCTCATGGACCTGCATCCTTTCTGCCATCCTCAGGATTAGCTTCATATTAAAAAGGTTTTGTGGAATGAGTCACATGTTTCTTAGCAAGAGAGCGACTCGCCACACGCATACACATAGAATCCTTTCTCCAACAATGGAATTCATTCTGATGAGGCCAGTTTAGGCCACGTGTCCATCTGTGGACCAGTTATAGTAGTCACTCATTTATATATTTCAAAACAATAACAAGAAAAAAGGAACAAACAAAGCCATCGTGTCACTTGCATTTTTGTTTTGGCAAGAGTCTTGTTATTTCTAGTTACTTCTCCTCAACCCTTCAGACATATTAGGGGATTAGCATGGGAATCTCTCAGAAGCCTCTTAGGGGAAAAGGATATAAGTTTCAGGGACATTTTGGACAAATACTGTGTTCAGCAGGTCATTTCTACTCAGTCATTTCTCTTTTTCATTTTGTGTAGGAGTTCCTGTTTCAAAAGCAAGTATCACTTCCCAGCAAGAGCAAGGACCAGAATTTGGGGGTCTAAGTTCTATAAATTCTGGGAAAAGGAACATTGCTAATTATAGCCTGGATAATGAACAGGCAAAACCAGCCCAGGCATCGGCCTGGAGGGACTCAGGGGCTTGGGACGAACAGTGCCAGTGGGATGTGGAGGACACGAAGGTGTCAGGTGTCCACTGGGGTTATGAGGAAACCAAGACATTCCTGGCAATTTTGAGTGAGTCTCCTTTCTCTGAAAAGCTCCGGACTTGTCATCAGAACCGCCAGGTGTACCGGGCTATTGCAGAGCGGCTAAGGGCACGCGGTTTCCTGCGGACACTGGAACAATGTCGCTACAGAGTCAAAAACTTGCTCCGGAATTATCGGAAAGCCAAGAGCAGCCACCCTCCAGGAACATGCCCCTTCTATGAGGAGCTGGAGGCCCTGGTGAGGGCTCGGACAGCCATCAGAGCCAGAAATGGCCCAGGAGAGGTAGTAGCACTCCCCAGGCTGGGGGATAGTGACGCAGAGATGGATGAGCCGGAGGAAGGGGGCTGGGAGCCTGAGGAAACAGCAGAAGATTGTAATGGTGCTGGTCTAGCTACTGATGGGTCTGTCCAGAGGCCCAGGATTCCAGGGGGCCGAGCTCTGCTCCAGAGTCGTATTGGTAAGAACTTGGGGATTTGACCATGTAGATTGCAACCCTGCAACCCTGCCACCAGCCAACCAGCCAGGCTGCTGCTCCTGAGGTCAGGGCTCAGACTGTGAATCTGGATTGTTGACACTAGAGTAGGGTATAAGCTCCTTGGATCACCCTCAGACTTTCACTCTCTTCTCCCATGACACGGTCTTCTTGCTCAGAATTTTCTTAGAGAAGCAAACACTTTTAAAGCTTGGCCTTGAAGAGAGAATCCAGTATTTTCCAAAGTGTCACAGGTAATATGGAGATGATCGTTGATGTCACGTTAGTGGACTTTTAATTCTAATAGTACGTATTCCTCTTAAGGTGTGAGTACATCAACTTGTGATTTCACAGATAGTGAATTTAGGCTTTTAAAGAAAAATGTTGAAATATCGAACAGATATAACAGAAATCAGGCTCTGTTTGAATAGTCATTGTGTGACAAACACCCAGTCATTGTAAAAGTGAAAACATGGAAGCCTAAGAGATGAAGCATGTTACCTAAAGACACACAGAAGAGGTATGAGGAGAGCCTGTGACTCCTGCTTGCTAGTTGCATATGGTTTTCCTTCTCCTGTGCTGCCTCCCTGGGCTACATCACTTACCAGCAGAGGAGCTGAGATTAGGCTGCCTCCTTTTTATTCTTCCACAAGAGAGGAAAAGGCATCTGTAGTTGGACTCTATTGCATGATCATTTGAAATCTACTGATACCTCTGATGATCAGGGATTATTAGCATCAACACTTTGTTAAAGGGGAGTTCATAAAGGAAATAGCAGATATGTATTGACTGGATGTGGGGAGAATCTCATGAATCCCAGGTACCAGTCAGCTGAAGCTAAGGGAGTTCGTCACCTAGTATAATTGATATAGTACGGCCACCTAAGTGTGCCCCTTCTGCAAGTCTCAAGGTGTTAATAGGATCTTCTAGAAGTGATGGAGTAAGGTATTCTGGCCAACTTTTCCAGAATAATCCTGAGAAGCACGGGTGTATTTCTAGGCACCTGAACTGTTTCTGAGATGCTGGTGTTCTAGGTGGTTAGAGGGTAGGCGGACCCCAATCTCTGAAGACCTAGGCAATCTCCTTAAATCTAATGCCTCTGAACTCTTCTCTCCTGACAGCAGGTGTGCACTGGGGCTATGAGGAGACCAAGGCCTTCCTGGCAATTCTCAGTGAGTCCCCATTCTCTGAAAAGCTTCGCACCTGTCACCAGAACAGCCAGGTGTATCGGGCCATCGCAGAGCGGCTGTGTGCACTGGGCTTCCTGCGGACACTGGAGCAGTGTCGCTACAGATTCAAAAACCTCCTTAGAAGCTATCGGAAAGCAAAGAGTAGCCACCCACCAGGGAAGTGCCCCTTCTATGAGGAGCTGGACTCCCTGATGAGGGCTCGGACTACAGTCAGGGCCATGGAGACTGTCGGGGAGGCCACAGGTCTCCCCAGGTCTGGGCAGAGAAGTACTAAGGTTGATGACCAGGAGGACTGGGATGAGACAGCAGATGAAGCTGTCATCAAACCACCAACCCCACATCCTAAAACTCCAGACACAGGTAAGCTGGGAGGCACTGGATATCCACAAAGTCTGTAGGCATGTGGAAAGTGGGGGGCCAGGCTTGATATCTTTTTTGTTTCTAAGCTAAAAAGAATGGGATTGAATAAGAAAAGAATTTGTGCTTTGCTCTGATTATCATCTGTGGTTTAATGTGAACCCCCAAAGGAGGTGGTTAGTCTTGCTTATACTAGGGTATATCTGGCCAGTTACAGAATTGATTCAATCTTGTATGACATGAGGATCCACTGAGTGTACTAGGAGGAGGCAAGTGTTCATTGTGGAGTATTGAGATCGGGGAGCTGGCAGGGAAGCTGACTGGCCAGCAGCTGGGCTGGGCCTTATGGTTCTCTTGGTGGGGATACCACGTCCCAGACTGTGTTCTTCAGTTTTGCAGGATAAAAACACTTGCAGGGCTGGGGTTGCAGCTCAGTGGTAGAGCATTTGCCTAGGTTTGATCCTCAGCACCACATAAAAATAAATAAATAAAATAAACGTATTGTGTATGTCTGCAACTAAAAATATTTTTTAAAAAGAGAGAAGTTTTAGAAACACATGCATGCACAAAAACTTGATCATTTCATGTTAGTCACATTTCCACCAGGTGAGACATAAGATACAAATTCATAGTAGCCACATTCACAATTCACAAGACACAGATATATAAATAAATGCTAACTAATGAATTAACAGAACCTCCATTTCTGTCCATTCTTTCAGGCTTTGAGTTGAGGCATGAGGATGAAGACCAAATTTCAGAGCAGGACATTTTTGAGCATTTGCCTGGAGCCTTATCAAAGTGTAGCACTGAGGCTGTTTGCCACCCTCATGACTGGGAAGAAGACAGTGACAATGAAAACGAAGGTGAAGGGGTGTGGGGAGATCCTCCACAGGAGCAGTGGGAAGAGAGTTCCTCTGAGGAGGACTTGGAAAAACTCATTGACCATCAGGGCTTGTACCTCGAGGAGAAACCCTACAAGTGTGATACATGTGTGAAAAGCTTCAGTAGGAGCTCCCACTTCATCGCCCACCAGCGGACCCACACAGGGGAGAAGCCCTACAAATGTCTAGAATGTGGAAAAAGCTTTAGTGACCGCTCCAACCTCAGTACCCATCAGAGAATCCACACTGGAGAGAAGCCCTACAAATGCCTTGAATGTGGGAAAAACTTTAGTGACCACTCTAATCTCGTCACCCACCAGAGAATCCACACCGGGGAAAAGCCCTATAAATGTGGGGAATGTTGGAAAAGCTTCAACCAGAGCTCAAACCTTTTGAAGCATCAGAGAATCCACTTGGGAGGAAGTCCTGATTTGGGAGGAAGTCCTAACCAGAGTAGTGAGCCTGGGGAGAGCCTCGGCCAGAGCCCGTCTCTGGGTGCTACCTGGAAGGATTCTGCAGAGGAGACCTCGGAACAGCCTCACAGCCTCAGTACCAGCTTGAGCTCTCCTGGGCCGCAGGCTACCAACTCTGGGGAGAAACTGTATCAGTGCTCTGAATGTGGGAGGCGCTTCTCCAAGAGCTCTGCCCTCATTAGTCACCAAAGAATCCACACGGGAGAGAAGCCGTACGAGTGCGCCGACTGTGGAAAGAGCTTCAGCAAGAGCTCCACCCTGGCCAACCACCAGCGAACCCACACCGGGGAGAAGCCATACAGGTGTGCGGACTGTGGGAAGTGCTTCAGCGAGCGCTCCAAGCTCATCACACACCAGAGGGTGCACACCGGAGAGAAGCCTTACAAATGCCTCGAATGTGGAAAGTTCTTCCGGGACCGTTCCAACCTCATCACTCACCAGAGGATTCACACGGGAGAGAAGCCATACAAGTGCAGAGAGTGTGGGAAATGCTTCAACCAGAGCTCCAGTCTTATCATTCACCAGAGAATCCACACTGGGGAGAAGCCCTACAAGTGCATGGAGTGTGGCAAAGACTTCAACAATAGCTCCCACTTCAGCGCCCACCGGAGAACACACACCGGAGGGAAAGCATCGTAAGAGACCTCTCCCCGGTGGATACGTGTATATCCAAATCCCAAGATCCTGAGATGGACACTAGAGAGAAACCTTGTAATTTTTAAGCCTGGGGTATACCCAGGGAATAATCTTGGTAAAAATCCAGGTAATTCAGAGGTGAATTACTAATACTAAGGATCCAGAATTGAAGGCACTTTGTTTCTCAAAGTAATTTGTTTTTCTCCTGTTAAAACCTACACAATCCTCAGGCTATCCTTATATTTGTTTTGTAAGAGCTTTATCAGTATATGAGCCAGAATGGTAACTTAGGGGATTAGAGTTACATCAGTGGCCCTGACAGCGCTGTCATTCGCTCAGAGGCCTTCACACTGTCCATGTGTACACACCCCATCAGAGAAGCTTCTCATATGCAGTTTGCATTTGGGGCACATCCTTATGGGGAAAACCTTGAGACTGGTGAGAGAGGAGCATTACTGAGAATCAGTGACCTAGAGTAGTCTACTGTGAACCCAATGGAGTAGGAACAACAATAACATCATTAAAAAATCCTTATTTTGTATGACTAAGAGCCAGTATTTACTGAGCATTTGCTTTGTGGCAGGCTCTATGCTAGGTACTTTTGGACATCATCTCATTTAGTCCTCACTTCAGCTCCAGGAGATAGCAACTGATTTTCTCCTCATTTCCCAGAAGAGAAAACAGAGGCCTGGGAAAGTTAGTAACTTGCATTGGTCACACATCTGAAAGTGAGAGAGGGAGGATTCAGCCAGATGTATCCCCAGAATCTGAAGTGCTCCCAGTGCTCCACTGAGTTCCCTTTTCCAATAGGGCAGCTAACACAGGTGTCAGATCTCAAAATGTGATGATTACTTAATGAATTTACCTTTTAACAAATAAAGAAGCTAAGAATTCCTAAAGATGAGTGGACCTAAATGTTCATAATGGTAAAGTGTTTTGAGCACAGCTGAACTGTTGTCAAAGCACTTGATGGGAGTTTCCATCTTTATAGTCACAGGGTGAGAGAGGTGGGTGGGTTGAAATGGGGAAAAATATGGAGTCAAAGTGATGCTTCTTCCAGTGAGATAGTGCTTCCAACGAGGGACACCACTTTGGTTACACACTGGTTGAGGAAGTAGAGTTTAAGTCTCCTTTTTGGGGGGTCAGTCTTGCTTCTCATTACATAGGTTAAATCTCCTGGGACCTAGAGAGCTCCCTCCAGCACTCACCCCTGTGTTTTGCCTGCTGAGAGCCCTTTAATTTTTGGTGTGGTGGAAGCTTTATTCCTCTGCCAAGACTGATGTGGAAGAAGTTGATTCTGTAATGAGTGGGCTTTAACACAGTTCCATGTTCTAGGTTCATGGCCCCAGTTTATCCTGAGCCCCACTATCCTGTGCTTATCCATGCAGGTCAGTCTCACACAGGCTAAATGAGAAGTTCACACAGGATTTTCTCATTTCTATCATGTAGGCCCCAAGAGTTTCCTCTTAGAAGGGTTTTAAAGTGTGGACCAAGGACTTTGGTTTCCATAGGATTTTAAAAGGCAGTCCTTCTCCTGACATCTGCCTGTGATATTGAAATACCATTCATCCCCTTGAAGTTTCTGGAAACTTCACTGTGGAAGCAAGCTAAGCTGTATGTGAACCATCCCCTCCCTGGTTCCCTTTCCTTCACATTATCTTTGAGGGGAGGGGTTGTGGAATGGGCCCTGGATTGAAACCAGTAGATGTAAGTTGCAATAAGTTGAAAATATGAAGAGCACCAATAGGGGCTGAAAGGAAGTGTCACAATGGAGAGAAAGGAATTCCTTGCTCTGGAATTGCTATTCCAATACAAGTGGAATCACTGTGTTGTGTAATAGTGATTCAGGGAACAGGTAAGTGACCATAAACTTATTAGTACTACTGGGGTATAAAGTGGGTGGGGGAGTGGTGGGGCAAGGTCACAAAGGACATCATGTATGAGTGGAGCTTGGATACCAGGTGACATGTTCAGATATGCATTGTCAAAATCCAACAGCTGACTAGAACTTGGGTCTGCAGCACTTAGAGCCACCGCGGGATGCCATGGCAGTATCTCAGAAGGCAAGGATCAGGGCCACAATAGTAGTTACCCTGAAGTTGAGGGGATGTACTTTTGGGGCTTCAGGGTGAACTTGAGGAGAGCAGGGGAAAGTTGGAATGCCTTAGAGTGTGTTATCACTCAGTAGGGACATGAGGAGCAGATGCAGGTAGCGCAGGAGGGAAGATATCCTAAGTTTACTTTGGGACATTTTGACATGTGCCTAATGGACATCCAGGTGAGGATGTGCATTATATCTCTGGGCCTGAAGTGAGGGGACCTAGAGTAATACCTGTGTACATTTGGTAGTTAATGAGAGATTATGCTCAAAAGTCAAAAAAGTATTGGGCTGGGGTTAGGACTTGGGAAGCACCAAAATGGGGAGGAAGGTGCCCTCAGAGGAGATGTGGATCACTGTGCACTCTCAATCCTGTATCTTTTGGATGCTGGCTCCTAATTCTTAGTCCTGAGCTTTCTGGAAACTTCACTGTGGAAGCAAGCTGAGCTCTATGTGAAAGTGAGATACCCTCTCCTTCCTTGAGTATTATTAATTTCCACTTCTCTGGGGACCGTGCCAGTGTCTCCTGTTGCCAGTGAACAGTTTTGCCGTTGATTATCTATCTGCTCCTTTCTTCCAACTTGGAACTGTAGGCTCTGCCGTGAAGGCAAGGGCAGCATGGGCCAATAGAGAACAGTGAGCCCAGGTGGTCTCGCTCTCTCCCTATGTGACCTTTCCTCTGGAAGAAGCAGTCTTTCGGGTGTTGGTCAGTGTTCAGGTCCTGACCCTGCTACCTTGCTGGGACACCCATGTGTCTTCCAGCAGGTCTTTGCTGCTCCCTGTCAGGACCCTGATCTGCCTGGAGGAGGTAGAGAGGGCAGAGTCCTCAGTTCTTCTCGGGGTATGCCAGTTCTTCCACTCTCAAAACTGACAGCATCTTTGGGTTAAGAGCCACTTGGTTAAGTCAAGAGATTTAGAACAGTGGAGGGAAGAATCCAATTAAACAATGTTGCCTAAATACACTGAACAAGTGGACTAGGGCTTCACAGCCCTGATTTCCCACTCAGGTCACCGTTAGTGATTCTCTTTGCATTAGCAATAATTCTGATGGTGTCTACCATTATTTGATATGTGTTTCTAAAGTCACATTTATTGTTCACATTCTCATAGTAGAAAAATACCCTGTAATTGTGCAACTCGAGTGTGGAATCCATAGGAAGGGAGATTAGGAAAACAAGAGTCTGTCTCTTAAGAGTGGTCCTGGAGTGGCATTATGTGTTTGCCTAAGCTCAAGCAGGAGAGGTGCTACAAGACTGGTGCTGACAGAACTGTTACCAAAATCTCAAATCAATGGGGCTCAGGAAGCCCTACTTTGGTGACAAGTGACACAGAGGGAAAGGGGGCTTCTCTCTCTTTCAATGCTTGGCCTCAGTGCTTTGGGGGAACTGATTGATAAACTACAGAGTAGCTTCTGCATATTTAGAGGCAGCAGAGACCAGCAGGATGTGGTCTCAGGGCATACCCTGGAGGTGGTAATGAGAAGCTGGAAAACCCAGGCAGGAGAGGATGTTTCTGTAGGCAGCAACCAGTCAGGAAAGGGTTAGTTCATGACTACATCTGAGGTTCCCAGTCCAACCCTGCTCCTGGTGTTTTCCAGAAATAGGTGGAGGAGGTGAGGGTCTCCAGGCAGGAAGTCACAATAAGCCCCTCTGGTGTGTCCTGGGGAAATGAAACACAGGTGCTGTTTCCAAGGACATCTCTTGATCAATTCTTACAGAAATTAGACATTTCTTTTTTGAAAAATTTTTAAAATTTGTTTTAATTAGTTAAACATGACAGTAGGATGCATTTATGTGCTTTGATGTACCATATATGGATGGGGTATAATTTCTCATTTTTCTGATTATACATGTTGGAGAATCACATTGGTCATGCATTATATAAGGTAATAATGTCTGTTTCATTCTACTATCCTTTCTATCCCCATATCCCTCCTACCCTCACTCCCTTCTACCTAATCTATGGTAACTCTATTCTTCCCTAGTGCCCCCCTCCCCTTATTGTGAGTTAGCATCTTCATATCAGAGAAAACATTTGGCCTTTGGTTTTTTGAGATTGGCTTATTTTGCTTAGCATGATATTCCCCAACTTCATAATTTCATTCTTTTTTAAAGCTGAGTAATATTCCATTGGGAAAAAAATATATATCATAGTTTCTTTATCCATTTATCTGCTGAAGGACACTTAGCTTGGTTCCATAGTTTAGCTATTTTGAATTGAGCTGCTATAAACATTGACATGGCTGCATCACTGTAGTATGCTGATATTTAAGTCCTTTGGGTATAAACCGAGGAATGGGATAGGTGGGTCAAATGCTGGTTGCATTCCGAGTTTTCTGAGGAATCTCCATACTGCTTTCCATAGTGGTTGCACAATTTGTGGTCCCACTAGCAATATATGAGTGTACCTTTTCCCCCACATCCTTGACAACATTTATTGTTTCCTGTATTCTTGATGATTGCCATTCTGACTGGAGTTGAGATGAAATCTTAGTTTTGATTTGCATTTCTCTAATTGCTAGAGATGTTGAACATTTTTTCATATATTTGTTGATTGATTGTATTTCTTCTTCTATGAAGTGTTCTGTTTAGTTCCTTAGCCCATTTATTGATTGGGTTATTTATTTTTTTGGTGTTAAGATTTTTGAGTTCTTTATATATCCTACAGATTAATGCTTTGTCTAAGGTGCATGTGGTAAAGATTTTCTCCCAGTCTGTAGGCTCTTTCATTATTGTTTATTTCTTTTGCTGAGAAGAAGCCTTTTAGTTTGAATCCATCCCATTTATTGATTCTTGATTTTACTTCTTACGCTTTAGGGGTCTTGTTAATGAAGTCAGATGGGGTCTTGTTAAGGCCAGCGTGGTGAAGATTGGCCTACTTTTTCTTCTAGTAGGTGCAAGGGTCTCTGTTCTAGTGCCTAAGTCTTGGGTCCACTTTTAGTTGAGTTTCTTGCAGGGTGAGAGTTTAATTTCACTTTGTTAAGGTGGTTTTCCACTTCTCCCAGCACTACTTGTTAAATAGGTCATCTTTTCTCCAGTGAATGTTTTGGCACCTTTGTCTAATATGAGAACTATACTAGTATGGGTTTGTCTCTGTGTCTTCTATTCTGTACCATAGGTCTACAGGTCTGTTTTGATGCCAATACCATGCCATTTTTTTGTTACTATAGCCCTGTAGTATAGTTTAAGATCTGGTTTTCTGATGCCTCCCACTTCACTTTTCTTGCTAAGGATTGCTTGGACTATTCTGGGTCTCTTATTTTTCCAAATGAATTTCATGATTGCTTTTTCTGTTTCTATGAAGAATGACATTGGGATTTCAATAGGAATTGCATTAAATCTATATAATGCTTTTGGTAGTATGGTCATTTTGATAATATTAATTCTGTCTACCCAGGAGTGTGGGAGATCTTTCCATCTTCTAAGGTCTTCTTCAATGTCTTTCTTTAGAGTTCTATAGTTTTCCTTGTAGAGGTCTTTCACCTCTTTTGTTAGATTGATTCTCAAGTACTTTATGGGAAACTGGACATTTGTGACTAATTTTGGTTCTCTTGGTGACTGAAATAAAAATGGATTAAATGCTGGTCTCTAGGAGACTCTGGGATTTAAGGTTCCATTCTGAATACAGGCCCTTTGGCTTGCAGTTGGCTTCATCCTATCTGGCTTTGTTTTCCTTTCCTATCCTTTATTATTTTCTTCTTTCTGAGGCATTATGTACACCTCCTAAAGCTAGTCAAATTCTAGTTTGGGATGGAGTGACCTGAGGAGCAGGGGGAGCTGAGGTTCTTCATGGTCTTCTGTCCCTTCCCTCCTCCGTCCATTTCCCTTCTGCCAACATTCAGGAGATTTTGTAGCTCCATTTGAAGTGTCCTAAAAAGTTCACTCTTTTATCCTTGTTGAGTGGGACATAGGCACTTCATTGTTCTTGGATTTTTAACATGTTTGTATATAACTTCTTTCTAACAGTTGCTCCTGCACTAATGACCAGACCCACAGGGCTTACCTTTCTGGTCATCTGGAGGCTGCAGAATCCTTCTTGTCCATACTCTTGCTTGTAGCCATGGTTTGACCACAGACTATAAAGCTTGGTTTGACAAACAGCAAAGCATAAAGGTCAGTTATAAATGTCAGGATCTGTGAAAGCTTGTCAGCCAATCCAAATGAAAACAAGAACTCTGTTATCTGAAAGGGTCAAGGTCAGTATATGACTTAGGATGTAACACTTAGGAAAAACCCTACCTGAGAGAGATGCCTCATTGACAGGCTGGCTACGTTGGCCTTCAAGCCAATAAGCTGCTGAATACAATGTGTCCAGGAATCCTAGTGGCAGAGGTACCCAATCCTTAGACAGTGGGGTTCATTTGGTGAGGTCAGGGCATCTTTGGGATTGACGTCTGGAGAGGAGGGAGGCACCTGATCATCACAGCGCTCAGGTAGCTTGAGGGAAGAGCTGAGTCAGGGTCAAAGGACGGAAGAGAGAGAAGAAAGGGAACAAGCTGAAAAATGCAGCTGGGTGGATGAGACGTGCAGAGAAACAGAAAAGGAAAGAAGAGGAGCAGGGGACAGGTAGGGGAAGGCAAGAGGCAGAAATAGGGAGCCCCTGCCTGGTGTGTGGGCAGTGAGGTAGGAAGCCAGTGGAACAGGTGGAGATGGCTGTCGGAAGTGAGGAGAGCTGGGATGGAATAGGAGGAGGGGCAAGTGAAGCAGGAGAACAAGGAGGCAGCTTCTTCATAGTTTCCAGGAGACAGATGGAAGGCTGGCTGCTTGATTCAGTATTCTACATTCTTCTTCCATGACTCAGACTCCATAGTGACCAAGATCAAGAATTCTTAAAGTACGCTATTCAAGATGGCAGCCACTCACAGCGTGTGCCTGTGGAGCCCTCTCCATGTGGCCGTAAGTATAAAATACATCCCAGACTTTGAAGACTTCTCTGAAAAAACGGCAAAAGATCTCAATTTTTTAATATTGGTTACATCTTGAAATGATGATATTTTGGATATATTAGGTTCAATAAGATGTTATTAATTTCATCTGTTATTTTTATAAAGTGGCTACCAGAAAAATTTGAATTGCACATGCTGCTTGCCTTTGTGGCTGGCATCATGTTTCCATGCTTAGCACTGTTGTCGGGCATTCGAACTAGAGAAGACCCAAGAGCCCCAGTGTATAGACGAGGCCCAGAGGGCAGCTCAGCTGCAGTGGTTTGGCCCCAGGGCTGCGCTCTCACCACCACTGCACAATGAGGTCCTTGGAAAGTTCCTCTCTGTGATGCCAGTGCCAGTTGTCTGTATCATCCAGTGTCCTCTTCCTGTTTGAGTCGGCTCTCGCCTCCTGAACATTCTCCTGCATTCATCTAAGACTTCATCTCTGGATGGCAGTCCTCTGCATCCCAACTCTTGCCTCCACCCTGGATGACGTGGCCATCCACAGGAAGGCCACGTGGATGGCCATCTTTGATTTCATTGCTGCCTCCTCACTTCTTAACCACATCCTAGTTCTTGAAACCACTATTTCTGATATCATCATTCAACTCATCTAGACACTAATCTCTCTCCTGAGTTCCAGATTTGCACATCTAATCAGTTGGCATCTTCACTGGGGCTTAGCACATCCATACCAATTTCCTCCTAAGCCCACTCTCCAACTGTCCACTTGCTTCTTTTTCATTCCAGCAAAGAGTACCATCATATATCCAGATGCTCAAGCCAGACATCTAGGAGTCACCCTTGAATCTTCTCTCTCCCATGCCATGTGTGGAGTAAATGTCCCAAAGATCTCTTAACTCCATCCATTTCTCTCCATTCCCATTGCTACTGCCTTCATCCTGGTTGCCATCACCCACCTGATGGACTGCAGTTGCCAAGCTAGTACTTCTACTGCTACTCTTGGCTGTCTTCAACCCAAGCTCAAAAAGTAGCATGTTCTTTTCTTGAAATGTGTATAAAGTCATGTCACTCAACTTCCCCTTACAGATGCATGAGTTCACACTTGCCTTCTGTCACATGGTATTTCCACTACTTGACCATATTTCAGCCCTGTTGGTCTCTTTTCAGGTCCTCCAACAGTCTAAACCTCTTCCCAAACTTTACACATGTAGTTCCTGCTACTCAAGATGCTCTTTGCTGCATTCATCACCTGGCTGATTCCTGCTCACCTCTCAGGTCTTAATTTAAGTTACAAAAATGCATTTCCCGATCCCTACCCTAACCTATGTCACCTTCCCACCCACTGTTTTTCCTCATACCACTCACCACAGGCTGCTATTACATGTTTGGTTTTTAGTGTCTGTGTTGGATGCTGCTGGTCTCCCTAAATACTGCAATTTTTGTTTAGGTAACTTGCTCATCTCATGAAGCTCCTGTGTCTCAGCACTTCCCTTATTCCCAGTTCCAATGTGCCCATTCTTTGTCCAAAGACAATCCCACTTCCCCTCCCCATGGCTTCATTCAGATACACAATAAGCTAATCAGTGACAATCCCAAGATGGTGTAGATTCATTCAGGAATGGATGGCCCAATTTGTGCCAATGAGATGTGACGTTGAGTGGCAGGGCTAGAGAATCAGTTTCCTCCTTTAACTACCTTGAGAAAAGTCTGCCTGGAGCCAAAGCCACACATCCAATCCAATAGAGGGAACCCCAAAGGGAGCTGGATCTTCCCATCTGAGGATTGCAAATTCTTTCTTTCTTTTTTTTTAAAAAAACTTGTTGTTAGACCTTTATTTATATGTGGTGCTGAGAATCAAACCCAGTGCCTCACACATGCCAGGCAAGTGCCCTACCGCTGAGCCACATAGCCCCAGCCCCATTGCAAATTATTTCAAGGCCAACCAGCACAACTGAGTGAGACTCTGTCTCAAAAAAATAAAAAGGAACTGGGAATGTAGCTCAGTGATATAGCATCCCTGTTGTAAACTTCCTAGTAATATAAAACAGACAAATGAAATAAATGGAGCTGGAGATACTGGCTAAGCTAATTTCAAAGCCCACTTGGTTGCTGGACTTTGCAAGCAAATACATTTTTTTTTAAGTTAGTTTGAGATGGTTTCCTCTTTGCAGCTGAAAGAAATACAACTAAGGACCTTTGGTCTCTAGTCCCTTCTGTTCCTCTCTATCCTTCTCTCCTGTCTTCATATCCTTTCCTGCCCAGCTTAAGCACCATAATTCAGAATTACAACCACTCCTACCATTATCTTTGTTTGCCTTAGAGCTTTTATTCCATTTGCTTGGCATATCTCAAATGAAAGAATCCAGTGATGCGCCTCTCTATTGCCTATGTTTATGCTATTGACTGTTTTTCTGGAAGGAAAAAGAAACATTATCAGAAAGACTGGTGCTGTAATAAAGCCATGGTCCATCAGGTCCTACCCAATGTCCAACAATTCTCTTATGAGGTTGTTGGGGCATCAATACGAAGTCAAAATGTTTTATAACTGAAATGTCCAACGAAGGGGATTGTGATTCAAATGTATTACCAGCAGGCAATGGAAAACTAAGAAGCCAATTAAAATGGTAAAAAGCACATATATACAACTGCATGTGAAAATGCCCACTATAAATTGTTAGCTGAGAAGAGCAATATTACAAAAGTGTGTGGGGCCACCATAATGCTCTGAAAGGATCTATAGCAATATGTTACCATGGTTACTTCAGAGTTATAGATTATTATTCTGTTGTGACTTTTATATCATGGTCAAAATTAATTTATCATAAAATTTAAAGTTATTTACATTTCTATGAAATAAAAGCAAGGTGATCACCAGAGGTGATCGAGAGTCCTTATCAGGCTTCTGAAGTTTACCTCCTCTCTTTTTGTTTTTAGAATACATCTCAGTAAAAAATTTGTTGGCAAGGTACTGGGTCAAAATTTATTTGAAATATTATTTGCGAATTTTATATATCGTTGTGTTCTTGTATGCAGTTTTTGGTTGAAGTTTTGCACAACCAATCACTTTGCATCTTCTTATTTTTTATTATTTACTTATTATATGTTTGAATAGGTTTCCTTTTTCCCCTCCCCTCTCTGGAATAATTCATAGAAAGTGGGGATTACATATTCTTCCTCTGGAAAATAGCATAGACTTGAACAGGTCCATGAAAAATTGCTTAGCATCACTAATCATCAGGGAAATGCAACTTAAACCACAATGAGATCTATCATCTTGCTCCAGTTAAAATGGCTGTTATCCAAAAGGAAAGTGTTGGTGAGGAGGTGGAGAAGGGGGATCTTGTACCCTGTTGGTCGGAATATAATTTAGCAGAGCCATTGTGGGAAAAGTATAGTGGTTCCATGGAAAAATAAAAAATAGGACTACCACATGATCCAGGATCCTACTACTGGGTATACACCCAAAGGAAATGAGGTCAGTATGTCAAAGAAACCTCTGCATTTACAAGCTTATTGCAGCCCTCTTCAAAATAGCCAGGAGAGAACAACCCGGTGTCCATCATCAGAGGAGTGATCCAGACAATGTGGGAGACACACCTCTTATTCCTTTGCTTTGAGCCATTTTAACTCCCTTGTTTTAGAGATGCCCCTTGTTATAGCAGAGTTGAGTTTTACCTTGTGAGCTGATCTAAAAATCGTTTTAGATTTTAGTTACCTAGTTACAGGTAACAATACCATGGCTATGTTGGTTCTTAAATCTGTCACATAATTTTATATTGTATTTACTTTTGTTCATTTGTCATATTTACTGGTTCTTTCCAAAATATGATTTTTTGGGGGTACCTTAAAAATACATGTATTTATCAAAACTTGTAATTTTATTCTACTGACTACCTTTGTGTCAATATATTTGTATGATGCCCTTTGCTTTTTTCCTGCTTATTTTCTTACTGTGTTATTAGTTTGAGATTAGATGTTCTCCGTGGAGGTTGGGTGGGAGGGAGTCCTGTGCACATGGGCTTTGTTCCCTAGAGGACTTTTGGCAATGTCTGGAAACATCTGGTACAATCCAGAGAGGGGGTCCTCAGTGGGCAAAGGCCAGTGATGCTGCTAGTAGCCTGTGACGCACAGGACAGCCCAGCCCTCAACTACAACACAACGTCATCTGGCCTAAAATGTCAATTATGCCAAGTCCGGGACACCTGTAAATATCTTTTGATTCCTACCTATTATCTATGTGGCAACTGATGGTAACATTCACTTTATTTATCCTTTCTCTCTCCCTTCTCTTTCCATTAAAAAATCATGGTATTTCTACTTTGTTGGAACCTATGATACTAAAATACTGTTTTTCTGCCTTTATCTTCACTTTAGATTTCAATATATTCAATTCTTGCTGAAATTCCCCAATTATCCCATAGTAGGATGAAACTCGTCCTTTCCATAGTAGATTCTCTGGGAAGGGCTGCTGAAGAAAAGAGCCCTGAGCTCTTGGATATTTAATGCTGTGTTTTCTTAGTTTTGGTGATTAAAAATCACTGCACATGAAATCCTTGGCTCGTTCTTTCTTTCCTTCCATTTGCTTTATTTAAGAAGAAATCCGATGACAACCTGGTTTTCTGCCCTTTACAAGTGACTTCTTTTTAAATCTTGAGGCCCAGAGTTTTATGGGATATGACCATTCCAGGGTAATTGCCCCAGCAACATGGGGGTCTTCTGGTCTATAGGTCAAGCTTTTCTTTTAATTCTAGAAAGTTTTCTTGGAGCACATCTAAAACATGAATGCTGTGCCCCCCCTTTTTAAGCTTCCTTCTTCAGGGGTTCCTCTTGTGCATACATTGGTCTGCTTTCTTGCATTTCACTTTCCACATCCTTTTTACTTTTTCAAATAATTTTTATTTTCTTTAATGTTTTAATTTTCTTCCTAGCTGATCTTTCTTTAGTATGCTTTCTTTCTGTCTCTTGGACACTTTGTATTCTGGTCTTAATTTCTAAAACATGTTTGTCCTCTTTGATAAGCTCTTACTTCACTTTTTGTTGTGTGCCAATTTATATTCTGAGTTTTTGAACTTCTGATTTGTGTTATACTTTAATATTTACAATTGCTTATTTAATTGAATTCAATTAATTTTGGGGAAACTTAAAATGTATTCCTTCCCTTTATTTTGGGGACAATATTTTAATTAGTTAAAATGTTCAGCTACTCATTTTCTGTCTGATTCTTATAGAAACTTTGAAGATATGTGAATGTTCTACTCAGTTCATGAAAAAATAAGTGTGTAGGATTTTCATAGCCCAGCAATAATGGCTGATTCTATTAGAGGGATGGGATGGCTTTGGTTGCTTTTTTTTTTTTTTTTTGGTACTGGGGATTAAACCCACTGAACTACACCCCTAGTCGTTTTTATTTTAAATTTTGAGACAGGATCTTGCTAAGTTGCTTAGGGCCTTGCTAAGTGACTAAGGCTGGCCTCAAACTTGTGATCCTCCTGCCTCATCCTCCCAAGTTGCTGAGATTACAGGTGTGTGCCACTTTGCCTTTTGGATACTCTTTTGATGTACTGTTCAAGAGAACTCTCTTCTCTTTGTATTTGTTCTGTGCAGATGGTGTAGCTCGTCTCCCAGGCATTGTGATTTGAACTTGTCCCCTCTTTCTGTGCCTTCTGCTTATGAAAATTTGTCCTGGACTGATTTCTGGAGGTGTTTAGCAATGTTCTGGTAAGGCTTTATATGGCTGTGGTGATTAATATTCTGGACATAGACTTGATATCGGCTGCCTGACTCTCCAACCTCTAATCCAAAAGGAACATGTTTTATATCAGTTTGGTTCCTGACCCTGAACCCTGACAAGCTACCTTAGGTCTCCAGGGGAGGGCTGGAGATAAATGCCAGACATTATTCCTCAGATGAAATGCCTTTACTGAAACTGGGAAAGTTGGTCTAAATTGAGTTATTGAGGGGACAAGTGGGCAGGGGTTTGGACCTGAATTATGTGCAAAGGAGAAGGTAGTGGAAGCCAGAAAACTGAAGATCATCTGCGCGAACTCTCCACATAAAATGGCAACTCTCAACACGCCCGGGGCAGGGCCTCCTTTCCCTCCTCTGTTCCTTTGATGACGTCTTGCCTGGAAGATCCTCCTTGGGTGGGTCTTTCTCTACTATAGATTGTTCTGCCTCTGCAGATGGCAATCCTTCTATCCTGACCTCCACAGTCCTGGCTAAACCCTAACCCTTCAACTCGTTGTCCCCAGTTTCTTGTTCTGAGCTGACCTGGGCTTCACTATTAAATTAAAACTTCTTTTTTTCATTGTGGTAACATACACATCCAGATGATGATTTAAAGTGTATAGCTCAGTAGTGTCTGGTGAATTTGCATTATCATGCACCCAATCCCTGGAAGTTTTCATCTTATAAAACTGAAATTCTATACCTATTAAATAGTAACTCCCTGTCCTCTCACCCCCCAGCCCCTGGCAACCACATTCAAACGTCTCTATGAATTTCACTATCCTAGGGGACTTATATAACTGGAATAGCTCAGTATATGTTTTTTGTGACTGTTTTATTTTACTGAGCACAATGTCCTCAGGGTTTATCTGTGTTGCAGCACATGTTAGAATTCCTTCCCTTTTTTTCCTTCTTATTTTTACTTTATTTATTCATTTAATTTTTGAGTTACTGGGGATTGAACCGAGAGACACTTTACCACTGAGCTATCCCCAACCCTTTATATTTTTATTTTGAAATGGGGTCTCACTAAGTTGCTGAACTTGCCATCCTCCTGTCTCAGCCTCTGGAATCACTGGGATGACAGGCGTGTGCCACCACACTTGGTAGAGTTATCTCTCTTTTTCAGCCTGAGTAATATCCTATTTGATATGTGCACACACACATTTTGTTTCTCCATCCATCTGCTAATGGACATCTGGGTTGCTTCCGTCTTTGATGTATTGCGAATAATACTCCTATGAACATTCATGCAGGTATCTCTTTGTGATCTCACTTTAATTCTTTTGGGCATATACCTAGAAGTGGGATTACTGGATCATATGGTAATTATGTTTTTAATTTTTGAGGGGCCACCATGTTGTTTTCCACAGTGTTTGTGTCATTTTATGTTTCTATCAGCAGAGCACAACTGATACAATTTTCTCACATTGTTGCTCACACCTGTTTACTTTTTCTTTTCAAATAACCATCCTGGCAGGAGTGGATGTGAGGTTATGATTTTGACTTGTACTTCTCAGTGATTAATGATGCTGAGCATCTTTTCCTGTCCTTCTTGGCCATTTCTATGTTTTCTTTGGAGACATGACCAAGACTTTTGTAGGAGTTCCTTATATATTCTCCATACTTTCTATCTTTATACCTTCTGGATATTATATATATTACTTTATCATATATATGATTAGAAATGTTTTCACCCATTTTATAGGTTGCCTTTTACTCTATGGACTTTGTTGTTTAGTGCTCACAAGTTTTACATTTTGATATAATGCACCTTCTTTTATATATATATATATATATATATATATATATATATATATATATATATTAGTTGTAGATGGACACAATAGCTTTATTTTTGTTTATTTATTTTTACGTGGTGCTGAGGATTGAACTCAGTACCTCCCATATGAGAGGCAAGTACTCTACCACTGACCCCAGCCCTTATTTTTTCTCTTTGTTGCCTATACTTTTGGTGTCATAAAGCTTCCCCATTTTCTTATAAATGTTTTATAATTTTAGATCTTTGATCCATTTGGACATATAAAATTCTATATATGTCATTTTTTGCTGGGTGTTTCCAAACACAGCAGTGGCCAAATAACGCAATTAAGAAGGTATTTCCACATCTCGACTCTTGGATCTTAGCCTAAAACATGTCTTTCCTCCTCTTCCCCAACAAATTCTTGTCCCCTAGCCATGAAAGAGGCCATAAAAATGTAAGAAAACCAATGCAAAAATTTATATTTTATTTGAATTCAAAAAATTTAAAATTGCTTTCAAATTCAGTAAAGTACCATAATGCAGGACCCCAGGGGGAAGCCTCATATACAGAGACAGATAAATTAAATGTGTATACCGCAGACAAGCCAAGAAGGTGTGTAGATTACATATTTACAGCACTTGATGATTTCTGAAAACCATATTTATACATTTTATTACATTTACAAAAAAGGCTTCCACTACCATTTACCTACAATAATGAAAAAAAATTTACACCTTTTTTTCTGTCTTTTTGGTACTGTACAAACTTTGTATAATAAAAATATATCTCTGTACAAAAGATTTTTTTTGTTGTTTTTGTTTTACTTATTTTTTTTTCCTCATGGGATGGCGGTGGTGGGTGTATGTTGTGAATGGTGGGCCCAGGGCCTCATCTGCCCTGTTCCCTTCCAGGCCTCTGGAGGTGGAGAGAAAATGCCAGAGGTGGTACAGGGTGGTGCAAAGCAGAGTGCTGGGTGCCCACCAGCCTGTGCTCCTCAGGCATCTCCTAGGACTTTACAAGGAGACACAGGGGAGGGAATGGAGCCAG
Source organism: Callospermophilus lateralis (assembly GCF_048772815.1). NCBI lineage: Eukaryota > Metazoa > Chordata > Mammalia > Rodentia > Sciuridae > Callospermophilus > Callospermophilus lateralis. Next base: position 120,213,027 of record NC_135311.1, on the reverse strand, counting down.
CGCCGAGGAGGAGTCCAGTGGGTGGCAGAATATAGGAAGGGGAAGGAGCATCGAGAACTTCCTGCACTTGTTTTCAGGGACTGAAAGAAATGAGGGTGTGAGGGTGTTGTCTGAATGGGTCCTTCCCCACCAAGCCCCAGGATCCAGGTCTCAGGGTGGGTGTGGGCAGGAGTGGGCTCCTGCCATTGCCGGTCTCCATTCTTTCTGCTGGAAATTGACACCTCTCACTTTAGTTCATCTTGACATCAATCGGTCAGATCTTTTAATTGTTGCAACTCAGAATTGGTTTAAAACCAGGTGGCCCTCTCCCCCTACTCCCATTCATTTCTATTTGCTATTTCAATATGCTATACCAATATCCAAGGCTGGCATGTCACACATGCACAGGGGAGTGAGCCCATGGGGACCTTCCCAAGGACAGAGAAAGTGGCTCTAAATGTCTGACTTTGTTTTCTAAACTCATGAGCTTCCCAGCAATACACAGAAATTCATTAACGACCCAAGCACAATGAAACTATCAAAATAAGTCAAACCCACTTAAAGGAGCTGGAGAGTGTGACTTTCATTCATTTCATTATTATTTTTGATTCAGAGCTGCTAGGTTCCTTTGTTTGCTGTGGTCAGGCTTCTGGGGCCAGCAACATCTCCAGCACACTGGAGATAATAGGTCGCTGTCCTGATGCTGCCCAGGCAGAGAGAGCAGAAACAAAATTAGACACAGGTGCCCCCTGCCTGTTCTGCCAGACCTGGCCACAGTGCTTTTGTCGAGATTCACCTACACCTCCTTTCTTTGGTGTCCCTTTTAAACCTGGGTTTCTGGCAGCAAGTATAGTGAACTTTGGGGTCAGATTCATTAATTTGCATCCTGACTCTACTCTTATTCAATCTGTTGCTCATGTCTCTTTACCTTCCCAGGAGTCTGTTTTCTCATCTATAAAATGGGAGTAATATATCCTCTTTTGGTGGTGTGTACAAACTAGAAATAACACACAAAGAGTGTTAGGCACAGAGAGAAACCCAGTGTGTGGTGACCATCATTTTTCCGGGTGCCGGGGTAGGTTTGCTCTCCTGTCATCTACAGCACCTCCCTGCTGCCTCCAGACCTGCCACCCATCTGGGTCATACATGTGTTTTCTTTTTTCTTGGTCAGTTGACAACCAGATGTTCCCTGCCAGAATCCTGCCCTGTTTTCTCTGGCTTGCCATTTTTTTCAGGGGCTACCCAGGAGCCAAATGACTTTTAAATTCACTGGGTTTAGAACTCAGTACAATTATGTTTGAAACAAATTTTAAAAAATGATTACCAAACTATTTTTGAAGATTTCCCCCCTGCCCTCGGGGCAATCCTATCACTGTGCAGATGGGATCATCCATCTGCAGATGGCTGGTATCTTTCTGCACACTGACTCCTTGATGTGTCCCACCAATGCATTCGCTGTGTCCTCACACATCGGACAGGGGGAAGGCATGTTGGTTTGAGAGCTGACTATACCTCTCCCTATTCATTTCTTTTCTGTTTGTGGGGAGCATCTTTGACATGGGGCATGGGGCATCTTTGACACACACACTTCTCTTTTTTAAGCCTTTGTGGTCTCTTCCATGGGTTGCAGATGAAGGAGGTGTGTGTGTGTGCGTGTGCTCAGGCCTGTGCACACACATGCACATCCACAAGTTGATTGGCCATTTTCAATCCACAAACTTCCTTCCTCTGTCTGAAGCCCCTCTTCCTTTACTGCCCCAAGCCAGGGCATCGCAGGAGTCCTCTCCAGGGTGGCAGGCGCAGATGGTGGCAGGGTGTGGGCTCGAGTCCCAGCAGTGGCAGAGAGAGGCGTAGAGACAGACGAAGACGGGCACCGGGCGCTGTGCTCAGGGGCGCTCCTTCCTGCCCCTTGGGGAGCTGGGAACAAACAAGCCACAGCAGAGGTGGCAGAAGAGGAGAAGGGGTGGCAGCAGGTGGAAGCATGAGAGGCAAAGTCAGGAAGGAATACAGGGGAGAGAATGAAAGACAATTCGTCAGCTCCACCTTTTCCTTTGGTTTTTTAACCTTCCTAAACTGAGGGTGGGGTGAAGGCAGGGGGGTAGATACAGCAGAATATAGTGTTTTGCATCTTTGGTCTTTTTCCCCTTGTGGGCCTACGTATCGAGCTGGAGACTGGATTCTGACCCCATCACTTCTTAGCTGCATGAGCTAGGTCAAGTCTGTTGATTTTTGAGCACCTGTTTTCAGCTTTCTCCTCTGCAACGAGGATTCCAATAGCACCGATCTCACATGAGGTGTGGGGATTCAATTACATCCGCCAAGTCCCCGGAGCACAGCTGTGCTCAGGGCGCCGCCCTCTCCTCCCCGGGCTCCCGGATGCTGTGGGTCGCCGGGCGAGCCCGCGCCTGCGCAGAAGCGTGCCTGCGCCCCGCCCAGTCCTCCTGCCTCCCCCGCCCAGTCCTCCTGCCTGCGCCCCGCCCAGTCCTCCCGCCTCCCCCGCCCAGTCCTCCCGCCTGCGCTCCGCCCAGTCCTCCCGCCTCCCCCGCCCAGTCCTCCCGCCTCCCCCGCCCAGTCCTCCCGCCTCCCCCGCCCAGTCCTCCCGCCTGCGCCCCGCCCAGTCCTCCTGCCTCCCCCGCCCAGTCCTCCCGCCTGCGCCCCGCCCAGTCCTCCCGCCTGCGCCCCGCCCAGTCCTCCTGCCTCCCCCGCCCAGTCCTCCCGCCTGCGCTCCGCCCAGTCCTCCCGCCTGCGCCCCGCCCAGTCCTCCCGCCTCCCCCGCCCAGTCCTCCTGCCTACGCCCCGCCCAGTCCTCCCGCCTCCCCCGCCCAGTCCTCCCGCCTGCGCCCCGCCCAGTCCTCCCGCCTCCCCCGCCCAGCTCACCGGTTGCTGGAGGCGGGGCTCTCGGTGGCGGCAGCGGCGGCAGCCAGGCCTGGGGGCTATACCGCGGTACACACTGTGCTGACTGTGAACTCCGCCTCGCTGGCCATGATGTCTGTGGGCTGGATGTTGCGGTCGTACATGGGGTTCTCAAATGTGGCCCGAACATTTGTGTTCTCGTGGCCGGCGTAGCCATTGAACGGCACTTTGGGTCTTCTCCTGGGGATGAGAGAGTGACCTTGACATCGAGAGGGAGGGAGGTGCGGAGAGACTCGGGGCCCGGAGGGGAGGAGGGAAGGGGACAGGTGGGCAGTGGAGGCCAGAGCTCGCTCTTCCTCTCCGAAGTTACAGCCCAGGCCAGGAAGGCTGGAGGGCTGGGGAGGGGGTGGGGTCGGGACGGGCGGCACCCTCTGGTCCCTGCTCTCGCTCCTGTCCCCTTCCTCCACGGTACCGGTACCTGTGCTTGTAGAGATAGAGCACGAAGCCTGCAATGATGAGGGCGATGAAAGGCACCAGGATGGCGGCCGCCACCGAACTGCTGTTGGAAGCAAAGTGGCGGCCAATGGATTCGGGATCTGATTCCAACAGCCGGAGGTCTGCAAAGTCCCAAAACATAACACTCAAGTCACAGAGACACAGCCTGAAGTGGAAGGTCCCACTGCACACCATCGGGAAGTGGCACCTAGTCCAGGCGTCTGCCTCCCCCAGCTCAGACGGGATTCCCCTGAGAAGAGCCCAGATGATGTCCTGGGGACAGTGTCCATCCAGGGGAAGCCATTCCACATAGGACTTAGCCATGTTCCCAGATAAGACCTTAAAAGGATGCAGCCCTTTGAAAGTTTCTATATACTTCTCTTGGCCTTAGAAGCCTTTTATCAGAAGCCAAAACCAGCACAGGAGAGGTAGAGCAGCTCTGGTTGAAGTGGGGAGGGGCTGAGGCTCCCTCTTCTGGAGGACACCTCTCCCCACCCCAGGCTGGAAGGGCCCAGATGACCACAAGCCACTCTGGTCCTTGCCCACCTAACTGAGGAGGCTAGAACTCTAAAAGAGAGTACAAGGATAGAGAGTCCATTGTGGAGCCCAAACAAGTGCCCCAGTTTTCTGGGGTCTTCCCAGTGGACTCAACTGTGGGGGCTGGGGAACTCTGCAAGGTTTGAGGGCTGCTGCATGGAAGAGGGTGGTCTTATTCCATGCAGTCCATGATGGCAAAACTCAAACAGCTCTGGAGAGGGGCAGCAAACAGGGGAACTACAGGGAAGCAGATTTCTGCTTATAATAGAAATTTCTGGAAGTCAGAGCTATGGGAAAATGTAATGGATTGCCCTGGCAGGCAGGGGACCCTGGGGCCCAGTGCCTGGGGAGTGGGGCTGACTCTGGAGCACCCATGACCCGCACCCCACTCCGCCTCCACTGCTCCTGAGAAGCCAGGGCCCCTCTCTTCGACAGTCTGAGGCCAGGTGCCCTGAGGCTCTGGGTTAGGGCCGTCCCTGAAGTGAGGAGGCTGGACTAGGATGACATGAAACACACAGGGTCAAGGTGCTGGGGAGGAGCAAAGGGCCACTTCCTTGCGCTCAGCTTTCTCATCTGAAATGAGGACAATGCCAACCAGGATGACTTGCTCTTTTGTGGCAGCAGTGATGATGCCTGAGGCTCTTGGTGGCCCTGCAGTCGGGATTCTGAACTCAAGGGCTGAGCTAGGAACTGTGTGGCAGAGGTCAACTGCCAAGCATCGGTGTTTGGAGAGTTGTGACATAGCTTTTGTCAGGATCTCAGAGGTGTCCTGGATCCAAAAGAGGCTAAGAACCTTGTCTCGGATTTTGAACTTTGCCAGTCCTCTCCTCTATCCCAGAACACAGTTTCCCTCCCACCCCACGAGCCCACACTTCCAGGGGACAATTGCTAGTTACCAAGTCTTTGAAAGCCAAACTGGCCAAAGCCTTGACCCTTGACGGAGCCTTGGTAGATGAAGGTACCTCCTGCAGATTCCGAGGAGACCTGCAATGGTGGTGGGCAGAGAGAGCAAGATGCAAGGCATGCTAGAAGGATCTAGAACTCCTGCTGGCCACACCAGTTCAGGCCAGAGATATGGTCATAGGTTCTTGCTGGTGTCACCTACCAACCTGCTGCTCAAAGCACATACATGACTCTGCCTACACCAAGGCACTGATGCGTGTGTGTGTGGGGGGGCATGTACTTGGTATGATATAGGAAGAACATTCTGTTTTCTACTGTTCAGATCACTGAGGTCTGGGCCTCAGTTTCTCATTTGTAAAATGGGAATAACAGTATGTTATAGGGTTACTGGGAGGATTAAATGAATCGGAATTAAAGCTCCAGGACATTTATAGGTCTTAGATACATAGGAGCTATTATTACTGTGATGGAAACCAATTTTTGGAGCATCATGGAACAAACATGATTAAAATATCCCTAGCAGATTAATGTGCTTTGGAGAGTTGAACATAGTTTCAATAGCTGTTAGTTTTAAGTGGGTAGTAGAGGCCATAAATCCTTTCTGCTCCCTCTCCCTCTGCCTCCACGATGCTCAAACAGGTGGCCGGTGACTTCAGCAGCTAAAGTGGGCTTTGAGGATGCTCAGCTGCCGGTGTACCTCCCAACCCTTGCTCCATCCCCAGGGCACACCCTCTGTCTAATGCAATCTAGGCTGATCTACCCTGCTATCCCCTTAAACACGCCCTAGCTGGCCTAGGCTCCAGCTGCTCCTGGTCCTGAATCTCTCTTCTCTTGCACAGGGACTGACTTCCACCTGGAGGAGTCCCTAGCATGTAATGCTCTCCCAAAAGAGAATGCAAGGAAGTTTCACCTTTCCTACATGTGCTGGTCTCTCAAGCTCTGCTAAAAATCACAGTCCACATCTTGCAAGTACATGTTCAAGGTCACTTGCCACTTACCATCTTCTTCCTGTTCTCATGCACCAAACTATGACCTTCAACTTGCTTATACCCATGGCCTCTAACCCTGCTCTAAAAGCAGAACTTCTTCATCTCTCTCCCCGATATGGTGACCCTTTGGCCCTTTTAATTTTTTCTCTTTTCCCACTTTATTAGCAGACTAAGTCTCCCTTGCTCTCCCAGTCCTGGCCCCAAAGAGAACCTCCAAGTTTCCATGTTGATCCCTGGAGTTCCCATAACTCTCTGTCCTCCTCCTCCTCCCTGGGAATTGGGAATGGGGTGGGGTATGCTGAGATCAATTTGCTGAACTTACATGCCCATCTAAAGCCCAGTGGTCATCTTTGAACTTATTCACAAAGATCTCCACAGGTCCTGTAATCTGGTAGACTTGCAGCAGGAGATGGAAATCTTCTTTCTTGTAATATCCTGGGAAAAGAAAGTTTGGAGAGTGGGTGGTATACTTGAAAGAAGTATGAAAATCTCAAAACCTAAATTTGTGGGTATATGGGTGTGAAGGTTTCAGTGGAATTTCACATGTATCCATCGATGGAAACATTCTCTGCACACCTGTGAGGAGGTGAGTATACTGTCACGTGTTAGTATGGGCTGAGTGTGAATATGTGCAAGTGTGTGCAACTATGTGTTAGTAACTAGACTACTGGGTGGAGACTGATCCTGTTTATACATGCACGTGTGAGAATGTAAATTTTTGCATTTTGGTCTGCCATTAATACTTAGATATGCTTAAGAGTTCGGTGGGTGCAGGAAGACCTGAGTGCATGCATGCGGGATAAATGAATGTGTTTAAGACTGTATTGGAACAAATCAATGAATGTGGCTGTGTGTATGTGTGACTATGAACACATGGGGTCGTGTATCAGCATGCTCATTTACTTGTGCATTCATCAATCTATCATCTATTGAAGAAACACTTGCTTTCTAAGATTTTTAGTTTTTCTGGTTATACATTGAAGATTGAGGAGATTTTTTTTAAAAAATGCAGAGGTACATGAAGGAAAAAAAATATTCCCTCCTGATCTCATGACTAAGCAATAACCAATGTTAACATTTCATTGTAAATGATACCAATTTTCTTTATTACAAATACATTTTTTCATTTCAAAAACTGGAGTCAGATTTTGAACGCATTATAATGGGTGCAAATCCCTCTGAGGTTGACATGGTATTTTATCTAGCAGATATGACATAATTATAACACCTATTGTTTTATTTTTAGCTTTTTGTAGAAAAGAACCCTCTAAAGAGAACGTCCTTTATTAATAAGTGTTGGACTCTGTCCATATCAATTTCTATGATAAAAACTGTTAGAAATGTAATTAATGAGTCCCATCACCTTCAAGGACCTTGACATGAATTTCCCAACTCACTTCTAGACTCTACATATTTTCCTTGGGTCTTCTTGCTAGACCTGACCTGTGCTGAGCTTTATCACTTTAAAAGCTCTGAACTAATGGGGTCAGTGGAAAACCACACTTTGTGTTTATTTTTTCCATGACTGCCGAAAGATACATTTTCTTTGATTGATTGCTGTGTACTTGGGCTTCTGAGAATTCTCAGCCCCATTTTTTCGTTTGGTTTTAGGGATAGAACTCTGTCTTCTAAGAGCTTTTTATACACTGAAGTTATTAATGTTGGTCATCTATCCTTTTATTAGTGTGTGGTCAAGATGAACAGACATCCCCTCTTTCCCTGACCACCAGGCACATGGATGAGCCTCCTGTGAGATGTGAGATAGTAGGCTTCCTGGTGAAGGTGGGAGCCCAACACCTTCCCACCCACCTTGCCTTGTGGACATGGTCTCCTCCTTACCAGCCAAGTGCAGCTCCACACCACTGTGGTCAATCATGGTGGCGTTGACCTTGCTGTTGGCAGCCTGGAAGCCTGTCACTCTGAGCATGGCTGGCTGCTTCTTCCCCTGGTACTCATAGGCCCCTTTCCATAGGGAATTCTTGGCAAAAACATCCCCAGGAACTAGAGGAATTGAGAAACAGGTGTGAGAGGGATTTGTGTGTTGGAAGCATAAAGTGGGGGCCAGCTGATGACCGATCCCAGCTCGCTCAAGGAAGCTGTTTCTTCCCCCAATCTCTAACACATGGGAAAGGTGGTCGAATGCTCTGGCTCTCTTGTGATCATCCTGAGTCTCAGAGTGGATGGGTGGAGGGAGTTGAAACATCAAAGAGATATCTGTACTTCCATGTTAATTGAAGCACTATTCACATGCATCAAATTACGGGAACAACCAAAGTGTCTCATTAATGCATCAGCAGTTAAAGCAAATGTGGTTTACATACGCATTCAGCCTTGAAAAAGAAGGAAATCCTGTCATTTAGGACAACATGGATGAACTTGGAGGATATTAGCTAAGTGAAATAAGCCAGGGACAGAAAGAACACATGCTGCATGATTTCATTTAGATGAGTGTGCTAAAAACTGAACTCAAGAAAAGCAGACAGTAGAATGGTGGTTACCAGGGGCTGGGAGGGAGAGGCAAGATGGTCAAAGGATATAAGGTTTCATCTGGACAGGAGGAATTACGTTCTAGTGATCCATTTCACAGCACAGTGACCACAGTTAATAATTATGTATTGAGTATTTCAAAACTGCTGAAGGAGCAGGTTTTAGATGCGCTCACCACAAAAACAACCAGGGGAGGATGTGTTAGCTCTATTCATACAACAACATATACATGTACCACACTTCCCATTGTACCCCATAAATATATACATTTATTATTTGTCGATTAAAAGCAAAATATTAAAAAAAGAAGAGAGAAAGGGAATCAGAAGATAGTGAGAGAAGGAAGAAAGAAAAGAGAAGAAAGAAAAAAGGAAGGAAGGGGTTTAAAAGATAGAGAAAGGGGAGCAGAAGAGGAAAATGCCACCAGTCTAGTCTCGTCGGGGGGAACGTGAGCTGGTGAAGTGAGAGGGCTCTGGATTCCAGTCTGAGCTGTCACTCATCAGTTGCTTGATCATGTGCAAGAACTTGACTTCCTCACTGTCTAGGCCACACCTGTAGTTCAGCTAAACGGGGCCACCCCCTCTATCTCACTGTCAGGCTAATCGACCGAATGCTGCAAACTGCATGTTACACCGTGCTGAGCACTCACAGCACCTAATGTGCGATGGCTACTAAAACTGTCATTTATCCTTATAATCATTCTTGCAGGCAAGAATTCCAATCCCTGTTTCACCAAAAGGTGAATTGAAGCTTCAGTGGAGACGCACATCCACCTAAGGACAGAGCTAGTCAGATAGCAAAATGGCACTAGAACTGAGTTTATGACGCCAAATCTGGCCTTGTTTCCTAGTGACACACAGGCTCACGTGGTGCTGTTATTTGGGTCTGAAGTGCCACTCAAAAGGCCCATGTGGTAAAGGACTGGTCCCCAGTTGGGCAATATTGGCAGTAAGTGAGGCCTAGTGGGAGGGTTTAGGTCACTGGGCATATTCTCTTGAAGGGGGTTGTGGGACCTTTCCCCTTCCTCTTCTTGCCTCTCTTTTGCACCTCAACATGAACTTGCTCCTTCCATAGTCCCCAAAACAAGAGGTCAATCACTCATGGGCTGACCTCCAAGGCCATGAGCCAAAATAAACCTTTTCTGTTCACAAGCTATCTCAAGTATTTATTTGTTACAGTAACAGCAAGCTGACTAACTCAAGTGGTTAAAAAAAGTAGAAGGTTCAAAAAAGGCATGTGATAGTCTGCATTAATTTTGCATTGGTCAGGCCATACCTGTCATTCCATCAGTTCTGGATGTGACACTTTGAAAGACACAATACCAATCTTAAAGAGGTAAGGATTTCCAGGAAGCTCCCTGGGCAAGACCTGGATCTAAGCCTGTGCCATGGGAGCAATTCATGGTGCCAGAGCTCAGAGCTCTGGACATGTTTCTGGGAGGCCCTACCTCTCTCTTCTGATGAGGTTTCTGCTTCCTTCAGTCTCACTTCCTTCTAGGCTGCCTAGCTGGGGAGGAAGGTAGGGAAACTGTGCCCTACCACTAAAACTAGTGTGTGTGTTTCTGGCTCACTAGGCAGTAGAAACAACACAGGTGTCTTGAGCCAATGGTCTGGCCCTTACATACCGGAGGCTTGAGTGAGTGGCGGCTCTCGGGCAGTGTTGATGGGTCTCCCACTGGGCCGGACCTCTGCTGGGGAAAGAGAATGGAAGAAAACAGCATCAGCCTCTGGTCCACACTCTGTTGGAAACCATGTGACACGAGGTCAGGGGGTCCTCTTTGGAGTGAGACCTGCTTTGGACTCAGCTTCTTAGACAAGGAGTGTGTCCCTATCTCAGAATAATAAAACAAAGAACTGCAAGGAAATCCATTGCACCAGTGACAGTTATTAAAATTTTAAATGAGGCTTTAGGAGATAACCATGTATGTGATTCTTTATTACTGAGTTAAATAACTAGGGGAACAGTATCTACCATAATCTTGAAGTAGTCAGGAGAAAAAGTGGAAATAGAATTACCATATGATACAGAGGTCTCACTCCTGGGTATCTGCCCAGCGGGACTGATGTCACTATGCCCAAGTGATGCCAACACTCCTCTGCTTGTTCAGCATCATCCACAGCAGACACGATACGGAATCAACCCCCTTGTCCATTTTTACACTCACACACACACACACACACACACACACACACACATGAATGCTCTTCAGCCTGTTAAAAGGAGATGTTGTCCTGACACCATGAGGACAGTAAGTGAAATAAGCTAAGTAACTCCTGCATGAGCTCACTTCTTTTTTATAATCATACAGAAATAAAAAGAAGTTAAACTCTAGAAGCAGAAAGGAACATGATAGTTCCCAGGGGCTGGGGCAGTGAACAGATGGAGTTGGGGAGATGTCAGTCAAAGGGTACAAAATTTCAGTTAGACATGAGGAACAAGTTCAAGATTTATTGTATGTGGTCATGAACAGCTCAATAACAAAGTATTGTATATATGAAATTGCTAAGAGAGTAGTTTTTAAGTGCTAATGAGCTTGGTTCAGTCATTCCACAACATAGACAGATATCAGAACATCACGTTGTACACACACCAATATTTATTTGTCAATGAAAAATGAAGCATTAATTGGATGAAAAAACTAAAATCATGAGGCACCACTTGGCATCCTTTTTGGATGGCTGTGCTAAAAAAGATGGACAATAATAAGTGTTGGCAAGTACGTAGAGCAATTGGAACCTGGGTATGTATGCTGCTGGGAATGCAAATGGTGCAGGCACTGTGGAGAACAGCTTGGCAGCTTCTCAACATGCCACATTCTACTTGTAGATATCTACCCAAGAGAATTGAAAATATTCACACAAAACATACACGTTTGTTAACAGCAGCATTTTTCATAAAATAGCCAAGTAGAAACAACCAAAGTGTCCATCAGTGGATGAATGGACAAACAAAATGTAATATAAACATATCATAAAATATTATTCAGCCATTAAAAAGGAATGAGATTCTGAGACTGCCAAAACATGGATGAATGCTGAATACATTATGCCAAGTGTAATAAACCGGGAACAAAAGGACAAATGTTGCATGATGTCACTGACACAAGATAATTAGAACAGGCAATTTCACAGAGATGGAGGGAAAAACAGAGGTTACCACAGGCTAAGAAGATGGGAGTTATTGCTTAATAGGCACAGAATTTCTGTTCAGGATGATGACAAAGTTCTGGAAATGGATAGTGGTGATGGCTGAATGATACTGTGACTGTATCTAATGCCAATGTACACTTAAAATTTTATGTTGTATACATTTTCCCACAACAAAAAATGAATAATGATTATATTTTTAAAAAGAACCCATGTATCATCTCCATATGTGGAAAACTCATAGAAAGGTTAAATATGCCATACCCCAAAATATGTGCCCCATACATATGCACAAATGTGTCACTTCAATTTTAATAATTAAAAAAACTTTAAAAAGCAAATATTGCTTTCTATAAATAAAATTTACAATAATCCATACAATGAAAATAAAACAATGTTATTCTGATCAAGACTCTGATCATCAAAAGTCTCTTTGGCAGGCAAGATGGCCAAGTAGTTAAGAGCATGGACCCTTAAGTTAGAATGTCAGAGTTTGGATCTTTTCCTTTACCAGCTGGTGACGTTGGGCATATGACTTAACCTCTCTGTGCCCCAGTTTCCTCATATATTAAACATAGATGGGACCAGCACTAACTGACAGGATGATGAGGACTGAATGAGCTAACTCACACAAAGTGCAATATGGTGTGGTCAGCTCCTATAAGAGAGAGTTCAATTCTATTCCAGCATCAACTGATGCTCTATATTTGACCCTTTCACTTAAGGCCAGACTCAAACATCACCTTCTCCAGGAAGCCTTCCCTGACTCCCTCCCCGTTCCCTCAGTGTTCAGCGCATCGCTACGTTCCTCAAGGTACTGTTACACCTGAAAACACGTCTGTCTCTCTGCAGTCAAGTATGAGCTCCTTTCAGGGCAGGGCTGTATCTTCCAGCACTGAATCCCGCACAGTGATGATGCACAAGAAATAGAGACATTGTGGATGGAGAAGAGGGAGGGGCTGGTGATCACTTGAGGAGAGAGATGTTTGCTGACTTGAACTTTATGCAATGTCCATGTACCGAAATGTCATATGCGACCTCAGAAATGTGTACCATTTTTATGTATTAGTTTCAAAAAAGTAACAAGGTGTGTGGGGGGGTCCTGAACATCTTGGGTGGGTACTGTTTCATCAAGTTTATAATCTGTGTCACGTGTCCTTCTGATTTGGTGGAAGAGTGACCTTTTCTGTGCCTGGTGATGAGCCTGCCCCTGCAATGTGCAGAGGTGGCAAGATAAGCCTTGGGGTTCGCCAGGCACCTCCTTAGACTGCTCTGGGGTGGTCTCCTGGAGACACAGTGCCTCGCAGGATCTGAACCAGGGTCTGGCTCCTGGAAATCCCGTTTATTCCTTCCTTTCGTCTTTTTAGCCCAAGCACAGTGTCCCCTCTGGCCTCCCACCCGGGGGGCTCTGGGCCGGCTCACTCACCCAGGCAGATGGGCGGCTTGCCGGTCCAGCTGCCGTCTGCCCGGCAGGTGCGGTGCTCAGAGCCACCCTTGAGGGAGAAGCCCTCCTGGCAGGAGTAGATGAGTGTGTAGCCCATGGAGGGCAGGTCCAGGGCCCCGACGTTGGCATGGGTTGGTGTCTCCGGCTGCTTGCAGTGGTGGGCTGGCGGGAGGAGAGACTTAGTTAGACCTGAGGAGATGGGGTCTTCGGGGGCCTCCTCCACCATTCCTGTTCCAGATGGAACATTCCCTCCCTTTCCCTTCTGGGTCTTTCCTGCCCAGCACCCCCTCCTCAGACTCCTCCCCAGCCCCAGTCTTGGTGTCTAGGAATGGCCAAGATGGAGATTGTGTGGCAGATGGCTTGGCCAGCCCTGGAGGAATCCAAGCCTGCAGCACTGCCTGCGGGACGCTGGAGTCACTGTGGTCAGAGCCTGAAATCCCCAGACCCCCAGGGCCGGGCCTTGAACTTAGTTTCTGCTGCCACTGGACAGATTTTGCTTTGCGAAGGCAGGGAATCGCCTTCAAATTCCAGAAAGGCTTTTGGTGGAGACATCTGTGAAGCCCCAGCGGGCAAGCACCACAAAGGGGTCGGCACTGGTGGGTGGGGGGACGGAGGCCGAGAGCCCCCTGCCTTTCAGGGCACTCAGAGCATTCAGCGCATCTCCCAGGTGCCCGCGGGCAGGGGGACGCAGGTGGGGGCTGCACTCACGGACGCAGTCGGGCGGAGTTCCGCTCCAGGTCAGGTTGGGCAGGCAGGTCCTGGTGGTGGAGCCCTGAAGCAGGTATCCTTTCTGACAACGGAAGAGCACCGTGCTGCCAACCTGTGGCAAGGACAGAGGGTCCCGTCATCCCTTTCCAGCCAGTGTCACCCGCTGCTTTCTTGCCCTGACCCAGCGCCTGCCCACGCTGCTACCTCTGCCTGCAACCCTGGGTGACTCTGCCTGGATGACTCTCAAATGAGGCGGTGGTGGGATGGAAAACATGGTGTACAGATCACCACTCGAGTGTGTCCCTTTCTTCTATGAAACGGTGAGTTCCCCAAGGATGGGAGACTTGCTTTCTTTACCCATGTCCCTCCCCCAGCAGGGCTCTGGGCTTCTTGAACATCTCACTCACAGAATAGCCCCTCCCTCCGCTTCTCCCCTGCTCAGCTGCGATCCCCACTGTCACCTCCATAGCTCCTAACTGTCCCCCTCCACTCTCCTGCAGCTACCAGCCCCGCCTCCCCCTCTCCAATCCACTTGTGTGACCACATCAGTTTCCTACACGGCAACTCAGAATGTACCACTTCCCACTCAGATGCTCCTGTGTCCCTGTCACCTCCTGGAGCAAATTCCAGTGCAACGTGAAACTCCGTGATTTCCACTCCCTTCCACACCCAACTTGTCTTCCTCTTAGATTTCATCATTTGATTCAGCAAACGGCAACTTTATCCACCCAGTTGTGCAAATCAGAAACCTCAAGTCACGTTTGACTCTTTCCATGCCTCAGTCCAACCCATGGTCAGGTCCTCTTAGCTCTGTGGAAGGACACTGTGCCCCGAAGGCTCCATGTCTCTCCCTGCTGTCCCTGAGCTCTCACAACATCACCCTTACTTTTCTCGTGAGTCACCTCCACAGCGTCCTGCTTGTCTGAGTGCCTTTATTCTTCCCCCCTCTGTCCTTCTGTCTCAACTCGGCAGCCCAAGTGGTCTTTCAAATGATGTTGCTTCCTGTGACTTTTCAAATAAAACCCAGGAGATGACATTGGCTTCAGGGCCCCGCATAACCTGGTCCAGGCCCCCTCCTTGCGAAAATTGTTAGGAGTTATCTGAGATGTACAAAGGATTCCGGGAATTGATGGGGACAGGGCGTGTGATCACAGAACGAGCTCCGTGAGTGGAACCACTGTGCCACTGAAGGCTCATCTCTGTGGCATGGTGGTTATAGCCCCTGCTCCTTCTCTGCCCCATCCCTTGAGCCCCTCTCAGTGGTAACTACTCTCCTGAATTTTTCCTTACCCTGTTAATAGTAGTCCTATCCCATCAATGTGTAATACATCTCCAAACAGTTTAATTAGTCTTACTAGTTTTCATCTGTGCATCACCGCTGTCATTAATGATGCATCTCCAGGATGCATCCGTGTTACGTAGGACTGTGGTGCATTCATTTTCACTGCTGTGTAATAATCCACTCTATGATTATATTACAGTTTTTCTTATTCCCTGGTGACATGTGCAAGACTGTCTCTAGGCAATAAAAAAGTGCCAGGAGTAGAACTTTTGGACCACACAGAAACTTCTGGTGAGGTGTATTGTGTCTAACCTCAGCAGCCACCGAAGCTTCCACGCCTAGCCCAGACTTCTGACTTCACCTCTCCTCCTCGCCCACTAGGCTGCAGACTGGCTGGAGGCCTGCTGTCCACCCTCATCCTGATAAGCCCTTCCCAGCCTCAGAGATCCTGTGCTCTGGCCCTGGCTCAGACAGGAGTGTCACCCAGCTTTGCACAGGATTGCCCTTCTCATTGTGGAGGCCGCAGTTCAAATGTCACCTTTAGGAGGGCTCTTCCCTAACTACCCTACCTAAAATAGTGACCACCTTGTTCAAGCCCCCTTATACCACATTATGTGATGCTTGGTGCTCATGGAAGTGATGTTGGTAGTTGGATTATTGTCACCATCTGGGCAGCTCCATCAGGGCAAGCCCCTTGCCTGCCCACTCACCCTGAGTCTCCTCATCTGGAACTGCTCATGGCAGTGAATATCTGCTGCCTGAGCACAGATTGAAGGAGTAAGTGATGTCACCCGGTGAGGGCCCAGCCTGTCCTTCCCAGGTTAGTCCCTGACACCTTCTTGGGCGTGTCTTGGGCTCTAGCTAACTGTCCACCCCCCTGCCTTTCTGCTTCCTTTCCTCCATTCAATCCCCCCCACCCCAGGCCATCCAAGACTCCTCCTCCCATAGCTCCTCCTGAAATGTGTGAGGGGCCTCCATCCTCACAGGATGCTTCATACACTTAATATCATCCTGCAAACATTTTCTACGTTTACAACATCATTATCATTTATTGGCTACACAATTTTGCAATGGGCGGTTGCACTGTAATTACATTTTATCATAAATCTGATGTTAGGCATTTTCTATTATAAAGGTACACGTGACTTTCATGTGTATTATTTTCTTGGGAGAATTTCTAGGAGTGCACTCATCTGCCTGCTGGCAGACATGCCTCTGGGGTGACCCCTGCTGGTTCCCATCACCCAGAATAAGCTGTATCTGTGGCCAGGGTGCGGGTGCCTTGAGGACAGGAGGTCTGTCTGCCTCACGCATTTCAGTATTTCCACAAACACCCCCCCAACTCTGGGGTTGTGGGGAGTATTCACGGCCCTGCAAGCCGCCTGCCTCCTCTGCCTCCCTGGTGGACAGAGCTCTTCCAGTTTCGAAGGGTTCAATAAAGCAGAACACTTTTTTCCTTCAATTTCAAGTCTTGTCTTGCCCCGGTGCTGTCCCCAAGAAGGTCCCTGAGTCTTCTGGTGCTGACTGTGACAGGAAGGGACAGGAGGCAGGAAGGCCCCATCTTGGCTGACCTCCTTACCTGGTAGCCTTGGGAATTGTTCTGTATCCCAAACTGTGGCACTCCGGGGTCTGAGCACATGGTCAGCGTGGGATCTGGATGGCCCAAACAAAGAAGCAGGCCACATGGTCACCCACACTTTCACCGTGGCAGTCACCCTGACAGACGAATGTAGAAAACCAAGCCACAACCCGATGCCCCTGCCTTCTGAGGCTCTGCCTGCCCCAGAGCCCCAGCTGACTGCTGAATCCCCAAGACATTAACTCTGGCCATTTCTCATCCTGCTCCAAGAAACCTGAAGGAGGACGACTTGTTCCTTATTGCAGATGAGACGGGAAAGGGAAAACAGCCTCTCAGGTCGCAAAGATGACTGCCCCCCCAACTGCCTAGCCCCGCACTCAGCCCCACAGCCCCCTCACCTATGCAGCTGGGCTGGGTGCCACTCCATGTCCCATCTGATTGACAAAACCTCCGTGGAGAGCCCACCAGCACCAGAGGAGGGTGGCAGGAGTAGGACACAGATGACCTGTATGAGAAGCCTCGGTCCTCTCTCCTCCCACGGGGCGGGACCCCAGGATCACCACAGAACACGGCTGGGAAGACAGGGGAGAAAAGCGGGTCTCAGTTACTTTCTAGAGCCCAGTTGTCCACTGGCTCTGCTTTTGTTCTGTGTCCTTCCAGGTTCCACTTGAACTCTGGGACCGCAGCTGCTTCCACCTGTCTCTGTGCTGCGACTGCTAATCCCCTGTCCTTTGCACATTCAGAGAGTCTGGCAATCACTGTCCAAGTAAAGGAGTAACATCTCAGGGAGTTCAGAATATGGAGGCAGGGCTGTGGGTGTAGCTCAGTGGTAGGGCCCGTGCTTAGCATGCTAAGGCTGTGGGTTCAATCCCCCGTATGGCAAAGGAAAAAACAAAAGATCAATTTTTGTGCATATCCCCTTCCATTCCTTATTTGGTTGTATGTATATCTGTGTTTGGCTACAAACTCAGTACCCACATGACTGCAATCTTGTTTCATTCACTTAATATCATCCTGAAAATGTTTTCTATGTTTATAAAATTATCATCATTTATTGGCCACCCAATTTTGCAATGGGTAGTTACATTGTCATTACATTTCTGGAAGGTACTGGGGAATGAATCCAGGTGTACTTAACCATTGAACCACATCCCTAGCCCTTTTTATTTTGAGACAGGGTCTTGCTAAGTCGCTGAAGCTGAGTTTGAACTTATAATCTTCCTACCTCAGCAACTTCCTGAGTAGCTGGGATGATAAGCATTTGCCACTGCACCCAACTGTAATTACATTTTATCATAACTCTGATGTTAGGCATTTTCTATTATAAAATTATACATGACTTTCCTTCTACACATATTATCTTTTTAAGAGCATTTTCTAGGAGTGCACTTATCTTCAAAGGTTTGAGCATGGTCTCAGTGAGAGATAGTGTCAAATTTCTTTCAAAAAACTTGACATTTACACTGTGGCAGGTGTGTACGAGTGTGCCCATTCCACTGAGTTCATGTTAACATCAGAAATATCATTAAGCTCAATTCACAATAGCCAAACTAAGGAACCAACCTAGGTGCCGCACCTTCAATAGATGAATGATAAAGAAAATGTGGTATATATACATAATGGAAAGTTACTCGGCATTAAAGAAGAATGAAATTATGGCATTAACTACTTCTAACATGATTAAATTGGAGACAATCTAAATTCATCACCAATGGGAGGAGATTAAGCAAACTGTGGTGTGGTGTAGGAAATTCTTTAAAGCCATTAAAAATGATGATGCATAGATCTGCATATACTAATAGAGAGAGGTGTTGAGGGAAAGGTCCTTATGGCCCATCAGTGAATACAAGTCATGAAATAACATGTACAGCATGATCCAACACCGTTTATAGAGACTTGTGTGTGTAGCACTATATATGAAAAATACATGTGATCCATGTGGAGGCAGAATCCAAGACTGACTATGGTTTATCTTTGAGAAATATTATTTTCTAATATAGTACAATTTTCTTTTACAATGGCCTTAATTCATTATTTGCTTTGTGTGTGTGTGTGTGTGCGTGTGCTGGGGATTGAGGCCAGGGCCTCACTCATGCCAAGTATGCACTCTGACACTCAGCTATACTGCCACCCCCCACCCCCGCAGTCCCCATCATACATTGTTAAAAAGAAATATTGGCAACTCCATTTTTCTCAATAGGAAAAGCAAGGTTGCTGAGTCCACACTCAGTGCTGAGACTCAGTGAACTTTCAATGTCCCCTGATGGTTGTGTGAAGTTCAGAGGTGTTAACCATGAACCAAGTGCCTATGTCTACTTTTGGGCTGCTGGCCCTAATCCCTGCTGAAATTCCCAACTGAAACAAATATTAGAGGTATCTAAACAGTGTCATGAGCATGTAATTTGCAGAATTATAAAAATGTTGATTAGAAAGCAAAGATAGGTTTGCTTACCCAAAGCATGGGCAAGAAGAAAAGCTTCCAGAGCCCATTCATGGGGTTGTCAAAAAAAGAGACCCACAGTTTACTTCTCTGGGGACCCTGGTCAGGAACCAGTCCTGGAATGGGCTTGGAGCTCATCAGGACAAAGCTGGGCCAGGTGGATAAAAGGTAGCATCTCACCAGAAAATCAGGGACCTTCAGTAGTCTTTTCCACGCAAGGGATTTTCCACAAAGATGGGCATGTTCCTAGCACTGGCTGTCCCCAAATCTTTGAGTACTGCCCCCTTCAAGTGAAGAAACACCTTCCTCATCTGATTTAATTCCTTTCCACTGTGACTCCAGACAGTAGCGACAAACTCTTCCCTGGTTTGGGGCAAGGGGCTGCTTACTCTAGGCTTTCCCCCAGTGAAGCTCTGTGGAGGGAAGGGAAAGAGCCATCAGACAGGATGCAACCCAGGTCCCTGTGAGCCACTTACGGAAGCACTGAGGCAGCTCTCCGGTCCAGGATCCGTTTCCTTCACAGGTGAGCACCGCTGGCAAGGAGAGCTGGTACCCTTCCAGGCAGGTGTAAGTCACACTGGAGCCCCACATGAAGTCAGATCCCACCACTTTCCCGTTGGGGATGAGCTGAGGCGGCTTGCACATGATAGCTGGAGGGACACCAGAGCAGGCGGAGTTCTGGTGCCATCCTGGGGAAATCAGTCCCCCGCCCACCATTATGTATTCTACTGAGTCCCCTGCACCAGCTGGGAGTCTGGGCCAAGCAGAAAGAATCAGAAAGGACCCCTCCTACTGCAGGAGCTCTGATCTTGCATCTGAAATGTGACCACCCTGTCTTGTCTCTGCATAACCTTCCCACTGATGTTCAAATCCAAGCCTTACCTTGGTATCTTCCATCTCCCACCTGACAATATTCAGGACCAGTCCTCACCTTGGACACTTTCCCTAGAGGATGGTAGGACTCTCCCTCCCTTCTAGATACTCCAGGCCCACGTCTCACTTGTGTATCCTTTGGCTCTCTGTCCACATCTTCAGCCCTCAGACGCACCTTTGCAGACTGGCTTGGTACCATTCCATGTTCGGTCCTTGGTGCAGCTCAGCACAGACACCCTGTGTGACTCCATCATGTAGCCAGGGATACACTGGTATGTCACAGTTTTGTTGTACCTGAAGTCATTGCCCAGTCGGAGGCCATTGGCTGGAATCCCAGGGTCACCACAGTTTATGACTAGGGTAAGAGAGAGACAGTGTTGTTGACTCCTAGCCTGGACCCCACTTCTCAGCATTCCAACGCCATGCCTACCACTCCCTGCATGAGTCCAAGGAGGAAAAGTGTCAGATCAGTGCCTCCCAGCCTGGCAATGCCCATTATAAAGTCCACTGAGTCAAATCTCCCTGACTGGCCTCCCCACATCCCTGATGTCCCTGCCCACACCATCTTTACATACCCCAGAAACTTGGGCCTTAAAGATCACCCCTCTTATTTACAACCATCCTGCCAAAGAGGAAGAGGGCTCTCACCTAAATGGGGCTGGGGCCCAGGGAGAGGGGATTTCTAAGTTGAAGAGCCTGATCTGTTTGTGGACCACATAAGACAGTTTGCCCACCGAGTTCCTCTTATCATCTGCTGTTCTGCCTAGGAGGCCTCTGTAGGCCAAATGGCCTAGAAGCAATGGTCACATCTCTGCTGTGGTATCAAGCAAGGGTGGATCTGATAAGCTGCTGGTCTCAGAGCTTGACACAGACTTCAGATGGGCTTGAAATCAGACTGGACTTAGGAAGGGAGAGTGTTTTCAGATTCTCTCTCCCATCTGGGCTCCACTGTGTCTGACTTTCCGGGTAAAAGGGTCTGGGTGACCCCTGAGGGGAGCGAGGAAGGGAAGCCAATGCTCAGGAGCCAAGCCACATTGGGATGGGCCCAAGGAGAAGGAAGGAATAAAGTTGGTGGATGGTGGCAGCTTTAAAGCGGAAAGGGAATCGGGCTGAGCCTGAGGGTTTTGAAGTCTCTGTCTCTCCTTCCCTTCCAGGGGGGAGATGATCAGATGGAAAGCAGCAGGTGGCCATCTCCATCCAAAGGTCCTTAGGTAGCGTGGGATTTCTTTCCTTTTACTTTTCTACACAAACTAGATAGAAATGTATATATTCTCACCCCTCTGAGCCTCAGTCATCCCATATCAGAAATGGGACTACTAGAAGCGACTTCATGGGGTTGTGGAGAAAATCAAATGACATATACATATCAAACAAAGCCCATGGCTCCTGGCTGCCACACACACATGCTCAATAAGCAGAAGCTATTTGTATGTGACTTACTCTAGCCCAATCCCACCCCTCCAAGTAGTTTTCCCAGCCTCCCACGGACCCGCTTCTTCAGCAAGGAAGGGCCAATTGCATGGGCCACCGCTTGCCTGGCTCTCACCTGTACACTCAGGGTCACTGCCTGTCCAGGTGCCATTGACAGAGCAGTGCCGGCTGAGCAGGCCCGTGGCATAGTAGCCTTCCCGACACTCGTAGACAATGGAGCTGGAGAACACCAGGCCGTCACTGAACATGACTCGGGCGTTGCTCGGAGTCCCAGGGTTCCCACAAGAGATCACTAGGAAGCCAGAACAGCACATTATTCACCAGACAATGGTGGTGCCACCTAGGGGACCGAGGACTGCCTGGCACAGAAATCCCATGCTACCTAAGGACCCTTGGATGGAGACGCCCCACCTGCAGTTTTCCCATCTGATCATCTCACCTCTGGAAGGGAAGCGAAGGAGGGACAGATATGTTTGTTTGTTTTTTTATTTCTAAAAATTTTTGTATTTTTTTAAAAAGGAAAAAGACTATATATTTTATGATCGTACTTAAAATTTTATAGTATTCTTTAATATTACCAAATATTCTATCAGTGCTTAACAACTTTTCTCATTTCTTTCTCTCTCTCCTTCTCTCCCTCTTTTTTTTAAAAATTTATTTTTGTTGTAGTTGGTACAATATCTTTATTTATTTATTTATTTTTATGTGGTGCTGAGGATTGAACCCAGTACCTCACACGTGCAAGGCAAGTGCTCTCCTACTGAGCTACAGTCCCAGCCCCTCTCTCTTTTTTTTTTTTAAACAATTGTTTTATTTGAATCAGGATCCAGATAAGGCATCCATGGGCATTTGGTTGGCAAAGAATTTGAACCAGAGTCTAGGGTTCCCCCTCCTATAATGGATTTGTTATAGAAACCGGGGGATCTTGTCTGCAGAATTGTGCCCTTTCTGGACTTTGCTAACTGCATTGGTGAGGTGTCCTTTAACATGTTCCTGTCTCCTGTAGCTCCCTGACATTGTGTTCTACATTTTGGCAAAGGTCCTTAGGTGGCTTTCTCTTTCCTGATGCACTAGATTGGAAGGCGCAGAATTGTGTAGTTGCTTTCTTCTTCATGATGCTGAAGCTAATCAAGGGTTGCAGGTTTGCTTGTCTAATCTGGTTTTATAAAAGTTCCCCTTAATTTTTCACTTAATGGTTTTTAGCAGCAATTGCTGATCACTGACCAGATTCATTATTTCTTAAGGGTTAGAAAATGGTGATATTCTAATTCTGCATGAGAGTTCTTTAATAAAGAAATCTCACATCATCAAATATTTGCTTACCCTGAAATATGGTTCATAGGGGAAGATCAGATAATACTTGATTCTTTTTCTTTTTGTCAGACATCAGTTTGTTCCCTAGCATGTTTCAAAGGTATCTGATAGGTTTATTTAGGAATCATTTTGAACTTATGGATTTAAATCTATTTACCATGTTGTCATCCATTGTCATTATTATTCTTATTAATGCTCATGTTATCCCATCTTTGGGCAATAGGAGTCTTCTAGTTGGCTCCTGGGTTCCTTTCACACGACCCCAGTTATCTTAGGTGGATTCTTTGCTGGAGTGATAACATATCCTGTGTTTATCTTATATATTCCTTGCCTTAGCCCTAGAATCAAATATTTCTCCAAAGAACCTGGTTCCTTTCCAATGGAGAATGGGTTTATAGACCACAGTATGGACACTGAAACTAATCTTACTACTGATGCAGTCATTGAATCTAGATTTTACAGTGGTTAGAGCTGGAAAAATGACCATTTAAACTGAAAATATGTTAAGAGTTTATATTGATATTGCCAACCCAAATTTAGAATGAGATTTTTCCTTGATTTCTTTATTTTTATATTGTAGCTCTTATATGCCCCAAATCTTGGTTCTTAGTAACAGTAAATAGTATGTCTTTGCTTTATCCCATATATATTAAAATATTTAAGATGTGATATTTTTAAAATAGTAATATCAATATGGTTATTAACAGTATGATTGCTGATTGCTAAAAACAGCTGAAGAATTCTTTGCAATTCTCTTTGTCCTTGGGCTATATACCATAACAAATTTCACTTTTTTTCAATCTAGTTGAAATAATTCTCTGGGTTATTTAATCACCAACTTGATATATAGTTAGGTTCTCTTATTCCTATTAAGATTTTGATATTGAGAGAATGCATGTCTCTAATCTTTGATGAAATTTAATTTTGTAAGTATGTACATTTATGTAGTCCCAAATTAAAATCTACAAAATGATTCCTGTATAATGAGCACAATAGGCTTTTACATCCATTCATCCAACAAATACCTGTGCTGCCTACATGTCCAGAGTACATGAGCCTACAATATAGTGTCCTCTGCCCTTGAGGAGCGTAGTCTAATAAGAAACCTACCTATAATCAGATGAATTAAAACATGAAATATGACATAATAAGTGTCATATTTAAATGGGAGTAGGGAGCACTAAGAAGGGAGTAGCCAACAGGGGCTGGAGATAAGAATCCTTAGGGAAACGTAGGAGCTTTTCAAGAGAAGACACAGGAACTGTAGATGTTCTCTTTCTCGCTCCTCACCCCTTCCCTCTCTCTAAATATTCACTGTCAGGTCCAAACTCTTAATTGCCCAGTTTTTTACCCTGAACACTCCTGACCTGGTAACTGACTCTGCTTAGAATCTGAATGCATTAAACGGGACATAGGACATAGGTCATGGGGATGTTGAAGAATCCCTCTTTTGCCTCGCCTACAGAATTCTACAGAAACTAACTTTGCAAATAGCATATCAGATAAGGCAGGATTTTGGGTGGATGAGTGGGAGGGGCCCTGAATCCATGTCTCCTTTCCTGGGCAGGTGTCCCCAGGTCTTAGGCCAGGATGCCCCTCCTTGCTCCACAGGACTGTTCCATGGCCTTTCCCTGCTCTGTGCCTGCTGCCTCTCCACTCTTCCTCTGGGACTAGTTCTTTCCTGAGGTTTTTGGTCCTCTGGGGACTGACAAGCCTACTTTTCTCTGTCTCCTAGTCCACTCAGAAATCTCCTTCCTTGCCCATTAGATGCCAAGGCCCCTCATAACTACTGCCCACATACACCCAGCCTCCTTTGCTTTGCCCCTTTCTGCCAGTGACTCAGCTCCTGGGTCAAACTCCAACCTCAAACGCAACGCACCCTCTACCCTGCCTTCACCTAAGTGGCAAAACACAGTTGGGCAAACAGCCTGGAGCTGACTGCTCTCACTTTGAATTACTGACCCTAAGTAAGGCCTTGGTGCTGTGGCAATGACTTCCCTTCCCGTCCCCACACTGCCGTACTAGATGGTCATTTCATACCACTCCTCTCTCCTCAACCTCACTCTGGCTGTTCAACTCACCTCCTGCCTACAGGAGTCCTGTGCAGACTGTTTGGGTACTAGCCACAAAAGGGGGACTCTACCAAGAGAACTTTTAGAATTGATTCCCCATCCCCTAGAAATTTAGGAGTGTGTGGAAAAATATAATTTCTCCCAATAGTGTAACCTTCCAAGACATCATTGAGGGACCACATGACTTTTAAAGGGTTTTAAAATTTTTTCTTTGTATTTCTTTTGGCATTTTGCCTGTTTGTTTAACAGTCTCTTCCCTTGGACTTCAAGTTCTGAGAGAGCGGGCTGTGTCGCAGTCAGTTCAGCTGCTGTGATAATGCGACAGACTGGTGGGGCTCATAAACAGCAGAAATTTACTTTCACAGTAATTTGGAGGCTGCTCTAAGACAGAGGGGCTGGCAGATTCAGTGTCTGGGGACAGCCTGCTCTCTGGCTTCGGATGGTATATTCTTGCTTTGTCCTCACATGGCAGAAGGGGAAGGGAGTTCTCTGAGGTCCTTTTTATAAGGGCTCTTCTCCCATTCATGGGGGCTCTGGCTTCATGACATAATTACCTCCCCAATCCCCACCTCCTAATACCATCCCCATGGTGATCAGTTCTCACCATGAATTTTGGCACAGGTGGGAGTAGAAGGAGCAAACGTTCAGACCATAGCAGTGTGTCTGTCTTAGTCACCCCTGTGTCCCTAGCTGGAACCACAGCATTTGCACATAATTGTTGAATGAAACTATATGAGGACTGAATGGGTGAGTCTTTCGTGCCTTCCTCCTGCGGCGTATGTGAGGGTGGGACTGTGTTTGTGTTTGGATCACTAATGAGGACAAACCGAGCTCTCTGTTGATGCCCACTCCCTGTTTGCCAGGCCCAGGGCTGGAGCGGGGCCACGGGTTTCCCTATGAGGGCAGGTGCCAGACCCGGAGTGGGAGCAGCAGGGGCGTGCTGGGGCTGGGCTAAGGGGAGAAGCAGAACGGTCACATACATTACCTCCACACTCAGGCTGCGTGCCGCTCCACGAGCCGTTGGCCTGGCAGGTTCGCTCTGATGACCCCCGGAGCACGTGGCCGGCTTCACAGCTGAAGCGCATCAGACTGCCTGGAGCAAAGCTGTCCCCCAGACGGATGCCATGGGCCGGGATCCCAGGGTCCCCACACACTCCGGTGCTGGTGCCTGTGGAACAGAACCAAGCAGACGCTGCTAGTTTTGCATGACCATCCAGGGCTGAAGTCCAGTTAGGACCTCTTCTTGCTGCCCTCTCCACCTGTCAGGGGAGGGACAGGGTTCCCACTCATCAGGCATGCTCACACGGTGGAAGCTAGTCCACGTCCCAACAGCCCGTGTTCCCCAGGACTCCTTCCCGGTGCCAAGCTCCGTACCTGAGCAGTGGGGGAGGGAGCCGGTCCAGTGTCCATCCAGCCCGCACATGCGCGTGGCGTTTCCCACCAGAGTCCGCTTGCCGGTGCAGCTGTAGCGCACGACTGCCCCCACGACATAGCTGTCTCCGGACATTTGGGAATGAGGCGGGGAGCCCGGATGGCCACAGGACACCACTGTGGGGAAGAGCAAACAGCTCAGCATCTTTTTGTGTGGGAGGCAGGGAAGAGGAGAAACCCTTGGTGTCGATGGGAGCAAGCTTCCTGCAGGCACACCTGCTGGACACCCGCAGACAAAGGGTCCCACCTGCCTGCAGTGCCCAGGTCTGCACGGGGAAGAATGAACCCTTGAGCCCACCTCTCCCTGTTCCCCACAGCCACAGCACATATCCAGGGGGTCTCTGGGAAGAGAGATGATTCACAAGGGAACATAAGATAAAAAGATCCACCATTTTGGGACCCTCTTGCTGACCATGGTTCCAGAATGAGGGCCAGTGACAGCCCTTTTCCAACCGCATCTTACAGTTGTCTCATCAATGGTCACTGAATTGTTCCTTTTACCCTGAAAGTTCCCTTTCCGGAAACACCAAGGTCTCACTGTGAAGGTGTGGTAGGAGTGGGTCACCAGAACTGAGGTGCACAGGGCAGGGCCACACTACCACTGTGGTTGGGCTTGGCCTTCCCTCTGTCCTTGTCACAGGCTGCTCCTTTCATTCACTCCACACATCTATGGAGCATCTGTTATGAGCTAGGCGCTGTTCTCCGTGTTTTGGGAGAACAAAATCCAAGCACTCATGGATCTTACAGTCTAGTGGGAAGAGACGCTAAAAGTAAGAAAATGAAGAGGTAATTCCAGGGTGTGTTATGAAGAAAAGTAAAGTTGCTAAAGGAAAAAGGTGTTCAGGGTGAGGCACAGGTACTCTTTTTGAGTGGGGTGACCTGAATGATGTGAAGGACCAGCCATGTAAGCTGAGGGGGAAGAGTGTTATAAAAGAAGGGACATGGGGTGTAAAGGCCCAGAGGACAGAGGAGCTTGGTGTGCTGGGGAACAGCAAGAAAGCCAGAGATGCTGCAAAAGAACAGGTGAGGAAAGAATAGAAGATGACACGGGAGGAGGGGGTCCCTCCTGGGAGCCAGATCATGGCACAGAATTTAGGTTTTATTTTAAGCATGATAGGAAACTGTGGAAAGATATGATCCATCTTACATTTTAATATGATTGATCATTCTGGCTGCTGTGTGGGGAAAAACCCAGGGTGGGGCATGAAAGAAGGGGCTGTTGCAGTAGTTTCAGAAGAGATGATAATGACTTCAACTAAATCTTGGAGCCTGGTGGGAGATCCTCGTGGCCATAACTGGTTTCCAGGAAGGGCAGAGTTCTTGACAGGGATGCTGACCAGGACAGACAATGCAGGGATAACATCTGGGTTGGACTAATGCTGTCCCTGGTGATGAAATTGTGTCAGGGCACATTGATGACATGAATAGGTCTTAGGTACCTTCACATCTCAATGTGGTCTTAAAGTGTGTTCAAAATGCTTCTAAGTGCTTGTGGTAGGTTATCTGCAAAGATTCTCACTAACAATTCCACTCATCAAGGGCTGGAGCCTGTTTCCCCTCTCTTTGGCTATAAGCTGGGTTTTTGATCTGCCTTGAATAATAGAATGTCATGAAGGGGACCTTGGACCAGTGGTAGCCTCAGTGGTCTAGCAACTTCTACCTTCATGTCTTGGAATATTAGTCCTACCATATTTGGAATCTGGTGTAGACTGCTGAATGAGAGGAAATCATGTGGAGAGAGGGACCAGGTAGAGAACAATCATAGTGTCGCACATCACAGCAAGCTCCAGGATCCCTGATATGTGAGTGAAGTCTAGGCTCTGTGGAGCCACAATAGCCAATGATGTGTGGAGTGGAGATGAATGTTTCCACTAAACCCTGCCAAATTGTCAATCATAGCAATAAAATTATAGTGGCATTAAGCAGCTATGTTTTGGGGTGATTTGTTACACAATAGATAACTGAACACAATAAATATGATGTTGGAGGTCTTGAGGGTGAGGAGTTGTATACTGCACAAATCAAGGCTATGGGCTGTGGTGACAGAGGGCTAACTGTCTGCAGAGATGGCACCAACAACTCTTCCAACCCTGCACCTGCATGCCAGTCTTCCCGCTCCAAGAAGTGGAGTCTATTTTTTCCCCTTTCCCTTTAATCTGGGCTGGCCTTGTGTTGCTTTGATTGACTAAATGTGGAGAATGAGGTTTGAGGAATTCTGAACTCTGTTCTTCAGAGATCTGATTCTCCTTTGTCCTAGAAAAACAACCTTGTGGAAGAAGACAATGACAGTCTGGTAGAGAGAGCAGCCACATGGAGAGATGCCACATCAAGAAGAACAGCTTCTCCTCAGCCCACAGCCAGTCCCAAGTGCTCTGAGGGTTGATTTTGTGTGTCAACTTGACTAGGTTATGGGGTGCCCAGATGTTTGGTCAAACATTATTCTAGGTGTATCTCTGAGTGTGTTTCTGGATAATAGTAACACTAGAATAGGCAGACTGGACAAAGCAGGTTTCCCTTCCCAATGTCATTGAGCTTCATTTAATCCTTTGAAGGCTTAAATAGAAAAAAAAAGAATAAGAAAATTTTCTCTGCCTGGTTGTTTTCTAGCTGGGATATCATCTTCTCCTACCTTCAGACTTGGACTGGAACTTATACCATTGACTCTCCTGGGTCTCCAGCTTGCTGAGCCTCCATAATTATATGAACGAATTCCTTATGGTAAATATCTTCCTATCTATCTACCTATCTATTTATCTACCTATCTATCATCTATCTATCGGTCTATCTATCTATCTTCTTCCTGTTTCACTGAAGAACCCAGACTAATACACCAGCTAAGCCTTACCTAAACTTGTGACCTATAAAATTGTGAGAAAACAAGAACAGGTGGTACTAAGTTTCAAGATCAGAATTGATCATTAATTCAGTAAGTTTCAAGGATTTTGCTATTTATTTCTTGAGATAACCCTATAGGGTGGGCACCATTTTTACCTCCATCTTACTGATCAAGAGAATAAGAAATGCAAGGACATGTAAGTTACCCAAGGTCACAGACCTATTCAATGACAGAATCAGCTCTGGAAACCAGTTTGCAGGGGCCACACTCTTATGCATGCTAATAGACTTCCTTCTGCAATTCTATTTTAATGCAACCAACGAATTCTCTTCTTCTGAAAGCAGTGGAGTCTCCAAT
Organism: Callospermophilus lateralis; assembly: GCF_048772815.1. Lineage (NCBI taxonomy): Eukaryota > Metazoa > Chordata > Mammalia > Rodentia > Sciuridae > Callospermophilus > Callospermophilus lateralis. The sequence continues at coordinate 120,183,871 of NC_135311.1, read as the reverse complement.
TTTCATTTAAATGCTTCTATGATTATTTATTAGTGATTTCTGCACTTCCCTAAATTGTCCAATTTAAACTCTCTAATAGTTTTTCAAATATATTCTCCTTAATGGAAATACAACATACGTACAGAAAAATACAATAATCACCAGTGCACAGCTTAATGGATTGTCACAAAGTGAACACATAATTACACTCGTTAATGAACACACTCATTATACCCAGATCAAGAAGTAGAACACTGCTAGCACCTTAGAAGCCACCATGCTTTCTACCTACCGCTGCCCTCTCCACCTCCCTAGAGTAAACCACCATCTTGACTTTGTACACCATTCATTAGTTTTGCTTGCTTCTACAAATTTTTGTGCACGGACTGAATTTTATGTAAATGGAATCATTGGGTATGCATTTTGCATTTGGCTTTACCCCCTTGGCATCTTGCTTGGAGAAGCAGCTATGTGGATGCAGGAGCTCATTCATTATCATTGCGATGGAGCAGGGCTTGGAAAACTTTCTCTAGGGGCCAGATAGTAAGTATTTTAACCTTGGAGGGCCATATAGGGTCTCTGTTGCTTATTTTTCTTCTTCCTTTCTTTTCTTCCTTTTAAAAATGCTTTATAAATGTGAAAACCATGATAAGCCCAGGGTCATAGAAAAACAGGTCATAGGTTGGATTTTGCCCTAAAAGTTAGACAGTAATACATATTTGCTATTGCTCAGGCTTTGAAGGTCAGAAATTTGAGGGTGGTTCTGGCTCAGGATCCCTCATGAGGTGGTGCCCAGGATGCAAGGTGCCCTTGAAAAGCTTGACAAGGCAGAAGTGGCAATGTGTTTTACAATGTAGCTTTGGAAGCCACTTCTACCACTTCCACCATGTTGGTCACAAGACCAACTCTGGTACAGTGTGAGAGGGTACATGAATGCATGAGTCGTGGAACTTTGGGGTCATCTTTGCATGAATATGCCACATTTTATTTATCCATTTCTTATGATCATTTAAATTGCTTTTACCTTTGGATTTTTATGAATAATACCAATAAGAACATTTTTGTTCATGTTTATTGGCATATACGTGCACGTACTTTATGTTGGCTAGATCTCATGATTTCTGGATAGTACCTGGATGCTTTTCTTTCTTTTTTTCTTTTTTTGAAAAAGATATTCTTATTTGGCTTTAAAATTTTCCTGAGGAAGGTTTGAGGAGAGTGTTGTATTGGGGGAATACCTAATAATCTCTGAGAAAGCACATGAATTTTTATTTTATTTTATTTTTTTTGGCATTGACTTGATCTAAGCTACCCAGGTATCTGTAAAGTCAGAGGAATATATTCTATTGTTTGGTTCCCTTTCTGTAGTTTGTCATTTGAAAGGATGAAGAAGTTAATAATAATATTTTTGACAATAGATAAAATAATGACAATACCATTTGGCTGCTGTGGACAAGAAAAAAGAAGAAAAAGATGTATGATAATGAGAGAAACAACTTATGTTTGGAGTATATTTGCATAAAAATCAAGTAGGCGGAGAACAAAAAATGTGAATAGCTGCTGCTACATTTCTCAATTTGTCAAAATAAAGTTTTTTAAAAATGTTTTTAAGCTGGGCAGGGTGGCACACACTTGTAACCCAGCTTAATCAGGAGGATCACAAGTTCAAGGCTAGCCTCAGCCATTTAGTGTGGCTTTGTCTCAAAAACAAAAACAAAAACAAAACAAACAAACAAATAAACAAACAAAAAACATAAAAAGGACCAGGGATGTAGCTCAGCAGTAGAGTACTTGCTTAGCAGGCACAAGACCCTGAATCCAATCTCTTATACTGGAAAAAAATGTTTTAAATATTCAGGCTGGTGTCCAAATGAGGTCTTTTGGGTCATGTCATTGACTCTCACTGATAACTGCAAATTAAATGAAAATGTGTATATGAAAACAGACAAGATAGGTACTTAACAAGCCTAATAATAACAGACTTTCTTGAATTACACAGAGTACATATTTAACAGGGGATTGAAAAAAAAACCCATAACATTATAATTAAGCAAAACCCAAAAATATAAATTAGGAATTAGTGGTTGAATGGGCTATGCCAAGTCCCACAGCAAAAATAAAGGACCCTTCACTGTTCTTGTCCCCTGAGTATGAGAGCTGTACTCTCCAGACACCGCCTTCCACTGTCTCCACAGCTCTCCAGCTGAGAAATAGACCCAGTCATGCATTTTCTTTGGTCCCTGCACATCCACACCCATTAAAGCAGTTTTCCTTCACCTGGAAGGAACAGAGGATTTTCACTGACTAGCTTGATGTGGGGTGGGGTAGGGGGATGTTAAAGTCCTCTACAGTTTGCCACAATCGTATTCACAGGTATATAGATAGAGAGATGTGTTTAGCCCCAAAACAGTGTCATAATAGTCATGAAGCATCAGTGAAAGGGTTTCACTGGGTGGGGTGTCATCAGGGATCAAAAGAAAAAAACAGATAAGCTGGACTTTATTAAAATTAAATAATTTCATACATCAGAGGACATTATCAAGACAGTAAAAAGACAACCCACAGAACAGGAGAAGATACTGGCAAATCATAGATCTGATAAGGATACAGTATCCAGAGCAATAAAGACCAGTTTCAACTCAGATTGACTCAGCTGTACTAACAACCCAATGAAAAATAGACAAAGGACTTGAATTGATATTTCTCTAAAGAAGGTATACAAGTAGCCATTGTGTACACACACACAAAATACTCAACATCATTGGTCCTCAGGGAAATGCAGATCAAGACCATGAGAAGAGATCACTTCATACCCACTTGGATGACTATGATGAAAAATGATGAACAATAACAAGCTCAGGTGAGGATGTAAAGAAATTGGAACCCTCACATGTGGCGTGTAGGAATGTAAATGGTGCAGCCCCTTTGGAAAAGTTTGGTAGTTCCTCAAAAAAGTAAACATAGAGGTACCATATGACTCAGCAATTTTACTCCTAGGTATTTACCCAGGAGAACTGTCAACATGTGTTCACACAAAACACTTGTACACAAATGCTCATAGTAGCTTTCTTCACAATAGCCAATGCCATAATTGCAATATTATCTCCTGATGAAGCATAAACAAACTATATCCATACAATGGAATAGTATTTGGTCATAAACAGGAATGAAATACTGATATATGCTAAGACATAATAGACTTTGAAAATTATGCTAAGTGGAATACTCCAGATACAAAAAGCCAGACAGATAATCATATTTTTTTGCAATGTCTATAATGGGCAAATTTATAGAGACCCAAAGTAGGTTAGTGATCACACAGGGATAGGATGGTGGTGGGGGGTGGGGGTTAGAAGCTAAAGGATTTCCTCTGGGGGTGATGAAATGTTCTGGAATTAGCTAGTGGTGATGGTCACAAATCTTTGTGAATGTAAAACTTGCTGGATTTGTATGTGTTCAAGTTGATTATACAAAACGGGGCCATTTATGTCATATCCAACTAAGATGGAGTTCAGAGGCCAAGGGGAGGACACTCAGTTTGCATAGGACCATTTGAAAAATGGTATGACCAGCCCCATATCAAACTGCAAGGGCCTAACCATAACTCCAAGATGACCAGTCCTTCCTAGCAACTCCTGGCGCTCCCCAGTCAGAACTCGAGAGCTCTTGCAAGACACTGACAGCACCAACGAACTTTCAGACCAACTCACGCCGCCTCTGGATGTATCAGGGGCTATGGTCTCTGTGTGTCCCAAACTGCCATTCTACTTCTTGCCTATTATTCCCAGCTAAATCCTTGGCTGTGAGATTCATCTCTGTATTTTGATTTCAAGTTGACATCATCTTTAAAAGAGTGAATTATATTTCATTGAAGGAAAAAATGCAAATGGATCAAATCCTCCAACTGAAGGAAAAGATTGTCCCATAGGTTTAAAAGGTAACGATAAAATGTCTTCTTCTTTTGCATAAAGAATGGTTAAAAGAAAAAGGATAAAATATACGTACTAAGCAAAGGAGGGGGGGTTATAAATTTGATATTTATCAGTATTAACATTGGATAAAAGAAGCCTTGGGGGCAGAATGAGATGTAGGTAAGGTCATTTTATCATGATAAAAGCTTTATTTTTACCAAGGACTCTAAGTCTTTGCTGGACCACTGTACACGGGTGGATGTGCATTGAAAACCAACAACTTGTTGGTCAAGTTCAACAGCCAGTTCAGGGTCCTCAAATAGGAGGACTATGTGCAGAGGGTGGCTGTACCAGGTTCCTATCATCCCTAAAGGCAGGGTGTAAGAAGAGGAAGCCCCTGGGCTGGAGGGCTCCAGAGTGTATAGGACAGGGCTCCGCTGAAGGGCACCACCAGTCCCTCGGGAGCTTCAGCTCTACCCCTGGGGGGATGGGAGAGAGTGATCCCCGGGGCTCTCCTGGGGACCCAGAGGAGAGTGTGAGAGAACGGCACTGTTCTCATAAGGACACCGAGGCTCTTAACCAGAGGTTGGTGGCCTGAGCACCTCGCCCAGGCTTGGTTTCTGTTTTTGTCGTGTTGTCCCCATAACTTTTTCTAAGACGAATGGATGCAGTTATTATTGATGGAGCAGCATAAACGGGCACTCTCTGTGGATTTTCTCACTGAATCTTCTAACAACCCTCTGAAAAGGGATGAGTGGGATGTCCAGCCATGAAGAAGCCGAGGCTCAGGGAGGGCAGCTAACTTCTCCTGAGCCACACCGCACGCTCAGTGGCAAAGCCAGCTCCACATCCAGGGAGGCCCTGCCACAAAGCCTGTGGGAGTTCTGCTTCAGTCCTCCAAAGGAAAGGGGTTCCTGTGCTGCCTTTCTGGAAATCCCTGGAGAGCTAAAATGAGGAGATGGTGTCCCACTAGGCACTCATTTCTGAAGGAAGGGACCCTTGAAGCCTGCAGAGGTTGGGGGCAATACTAAGAAGAAAGGGAACATCGAGGAGAAGCACATGAGTTGGTTTGGCAATGAATCCAGCAAGGGCTCAGTGTGGGCCCTGCTGTCCGAGGAGCAGTCACAGTGATGGAACACACACTTGTGCGAGCGCACACCCACACCCACACCCACACCCACACACGCACAGGGCCCATCTTTGCCATGGACCACCCATCAGTCACTCTGAGCAAATGACGCCTACTTACAGAGGCACTGGGGACGGGGACGGTCCCAGGTGCCGTCCCCCTGGCAGCTGAGCACTGGGGTGCCCAGGAGGTAGAAGCCGTGGTTGCACTGGTAAGACACGGAGGTGCCAAAGCTGAACCTGTGTGGGCCACTGGCATGGACTTGACGGATGCTGTTTTCTTGGTGCCCAGGATCTGTGCAGTTGATGACTGTAATCAAGAGGGACAATTAAGAGGCAGGAAACTCAATGTGAAGATTTTTTTTCCCAAGCTTTGCAAGGAGAATTCGCAAGTCAGACCAGCCACACATTCCCAGAGCAGCAGAACTCCAGGCTGAAGCCAGGCAACAGAGCTGATCCTCCCTAGAAGGGTGGGCTGGACCTGAGGCTACTGCCCTGTCCCCCACCTCGGTCCCCGGGTCAAGGGATCCATCCTTCGTGTCCAGCTGGCGGGCACCTCAGAGAAGCCTGCCCCTCCTCATGGAGCGAGGCCCTCCCCTGCACAAATTGTACTGCTGACTTTCCCGGCCTGGGTTGTGACTGGTGCCCACGTATGTCCCTTGGGGGCATGGCCCTCTTACTCTTGGTGCCGGGTCCCTCACACAGTGTGGCTCCCACGGCAAAGCTCGTCCACAGCAGGTGGGGCCTGGAAACTGTTTTAATCAATTCTGTGAGTGCTTCAGGGAGACACTAATCCCCCGAGGATACAGTTGACTTTAAAATGTTAAAGTGTTTCCAAAGCAGCTTTACTTAAAATTAGGGTGAGATTTTAGAATAATGACAGTATTATTCATAACCTCTAATATGTGCTTTTGCTTTCAAAACACCTTCACATTCATTATCTAACCAAAGTCTTTTTTTCCCCTCTTTGATAAGCCTTTAAGTATAAGGTACTTATTGATGAGACTCTCAAGACTTCAATGTTTTACTGCTGCAAAAAGCCTTTAAAAGCTTTAGAAGTTACTTCCTAAACAGTTCAAATAGGGCCAGGATATCCTTTGCCCAGTTTGCCTGTGGAGTCTTTGGTTTCCTCTCTGTGCCTCTTACACACCAGCCCTAGCCCTTTGTCTCAACCCTTAAATTCCTCTGTTATTTTTCTTTCCAACTCTGCTGCTTTAAACAAATTCGTCAAGAACAGGGCTCCATTGAATGTGGTTACAATGGAGCTGCAGCAGCTAATCTGCAACCATGAGGAAAGACCAAGATGTTGCTGTGGACCTCACTGAGCAGCTACAGAAATAATACTACTTTTAGATTTCTTGCTTATATGAGGAAAAGTAAACCTGTTTGCTTATAAAAGAGTGAAGCTTTATGGGATTATTTGTTCTATGAAATTGCCAACAACTGAAGATTTTAAAAAAATGAAGCTAAGTCTTGCTTTCCATATATAACCCATGAAGGAATTTTACATGGCCATATCTAGGGGTTGACAAAATTTCCACTTATGACCCTTCTCTGTCTCATAATAACATAAGGACTGAAGGTGCTGGCTTTTGCTCCTGGGCTACAGACCCACAGAAGGTAGAGGTAGTGAGAGGTAGAGGGGACAGGAAGGGAGACTCACTTCTGCAGGTAGGCAGCATGTCACTCCATTGCCCGCTGGCCAGGCACTGGGACCTCGCAGCCCCCTCAGCCACATACCCAGGGTTGCAGACAAACTTGACCACATCGTTCAGGTTAAACTGGCTGCCATGAGTGAGACCGTTGATAGGATTGCCTGGGTGTCCACAGGTAATCGCTGGAACCCAAACGGAAGACGGGTAAGCCCCCTGTTGTTCCACACTCCCCGAGATTCAGCCTCTTCTCCCTGGCATGACATTCGAACGGGGTCTCCATCCTACTCCAGGGCAAGCAGGACTTCGCCATCAATGGGGCAGTGGTCAAGCTGGGGAGAAGCTCCATGAGCCCGTGCCTTCACTGCGAAGATCTGCGATATGTCAGCCTGGGAGAGGACCCTCCAGTTTCACCAGGTGGGCAAAGGGGCTTGGCCCCCTCCTCAAGGTTAAAAACCATGAGCCTGGTGCTTAGGTTTACAACCATCTGGGACACCACCTTTGAAGGGCACAGAGACAACAAAACCTGCAAAGGGAGCTGAGGAATGGTAGGAAAAGGAGCAAGCATGGCTCAGGAGGAAGGGGCAGTATCATGGAGGCCAAGGGCAGAGCTGCAAGGCATGCTGGCACCCCAGGTAGGTCAAGTAAGATAAGGACAGAACAGTGTCCACCAATGCATCCGAAGGAGCACTGGTGACCTGGCAGTGTCTCTTGGTCTCTTGTGGCTCTTGCTCTCTGCCTCTCACATATTCCCAGGCCCTGTCCACGGAGCAACAGGGGCCGAGCAGCTGCTGCCACCAGGCACTATATCCTGTATCCCCTCACAAGGGCCTGGAGCTGTCTGGGTCTGCTTCAGAGCTCCGGCTGCCATGCCTTGGACTCCCATCCCACAGCTCCTGGGCAGCAGGGCCCTGAGGACTCTGTGATGTGGTCCAGGACCAGAGCTCCTACTGCCTAGGAGGTTCTTTCTGGCTGTAGCAGAAAAATGGTGGGGGCATAACTCAGATTTCAGTGGCCCTGGCCGCCAATGTGGGAAGAGGTGGAAGCAATTTGAGTAGGCAACGTTGTCAAGCAGTAAGTTCATGCGACAGTTAATTTCATGTGTTAATGTGGCTAGGCTGTGGTACCCAGATACGTGTTCAAATGTTATTCTCAGTATTTCCGTGAAGGCATTTTTTTAGATGAGTGTAACATCTAAATCAGGAGACTCTGAGTAAAGTGGATCATCTGCCATAGTGTGGGTGGGCCTTGCCTAACGAGTTGAAGATCTTGATAGAAAACACCTGACTTTCCTGGAAGACGAGAGGCTTCTGTCTGCAGACTGCCCCAGCCAAGAACAGCAAGGCCCCCCAAGTCTCCAGCCTGTGCTGCAGATTCTGCACTTGCCAGCCTCCATGGCTGCATGAGCAGTTTCCTCAAATAAACCCCTCTCTCTCCAGACACACACACTTCCTATTGGGGCTGTTTTTCTTGAGACCTAACACAGGCTGCAAAGGGGAAAAGGGAAGGCATCACCAGGGGAAAGGAAGGGTCCTGCTAAGGCATCAGCACTCAACAGGGGCCTCAATTTCCTGGGGGCAAGACTATGACACACTCCATTCTCCACGACACCAAATACAATGCCTGGCAGTCCTGGGTGCTAAGGAATGTTGGTTGAATATGGCTGAGGGAAGCAATAAAAAAGAACAGTGAGAACGGAAGAGAGAGCGTTCAAGACAGACTAAGCTCACCACGGAGGCAGGAGAGAAAGAGACCCAGAGTCTAGGGAAGGGACAGCCCTGGACAGGGAGAGGGATTCTCCTGCTACTAGGGGTGAGAAGGGCAGGGATAGATGCAGATGAGATGAGTGGGTGGGTGGGGAAGCAGGAAGTAGAAGGGATTATTGTCTATGGCTTCTATCATCTCTGCAAAATAGAGACCAGGATGATCCGATTACCTAACGGTGGTTGGGGTTTATATGCATGAGCTCATTTCATCCTCGACAGGCAGGGTCATTATCCCCATGGGAAAGAGACTATCAGGGGAGTTGAGACACTTGTTCGGGGGGCTCCATTTCCAAGTGGCTTATCTGAGTTCTGAGCCTAGCTTCTCATTCCAGGCCAGCTTTGCCACTTTAGCTAGTTCCCCAGAGTACAGGCAGGGGTGTGGAATGTGGGTCTTCAGAAGGCTGGCGAAAGCATGAAATAGCTGTGTGGGCCCAGGGCAGGGGAGCTAAGGAGGGCAGAGCAGGAGGGAGGGAGGTCTGGAGACTGGTGGACGCCGGGGAAAGTGAGTTTAAATGGACAGCAGCCAATGCAGGGCCTTCAACAGAGTAAGCACCCCCACAAGTCTCTTCTTTTACTAGTTTGTTTGTTTGTTTTTTTTTAACCAGGGATTGAACTCAGGGGTGTTCAGCCACTGAGCCACATCCCTAACCCTTTTAAAATTTATTTTGAGGCAGGGTCTTGCTAAGTTGCTGAGGCTATCTTTGAACTTGCCTTAGCCTCTGCAGCTGCTGGGATTACAGGTGTGCGCCACTGCGTCTGGCTTGTTGTTTTACTTGCCTTTCTCCTCTAGGTAGCATGCCAGGCTCAGTGCTTGAGAAGAGAAAGGGACCAACATAAGGGATCTTGGATTCTGTGATGTGACAGGGTGGCAATATCACCACCCTGGTCACTGTCATCACTAGGCTGGCAGCAGCAGCAATAGGGTTCTGTTCTAACCATTCACATGTTTTAATATATTTAATCCTCAGGACAGGGCCTGAGGGACTGGCTTTTCAGAGCTGATGAAATTAGCACCCACCCAGTGCATGAGCTGCTTGGTCTGCAGTCACATAGCATGTGGTGTCTGGCTGGAGCTGGGTGTGCGCCGGGTGGTTGAGGCCCGCCGCTGTGTGCCTGCCTCCTCACTGTGCCGCCTGGTAATACCACCCAGGCCTAAAAACGAGTATCTTTAGGTCAGGCAGACATCCTCCATCCAGACCCCTGCTTCCTCCATTATTCACACAAGAAACCTCTTCCTGTACACTGGGTGCCAATTTCCTGAAGGCATTTGAATTTGCATCTTCTCATGAAGCTGAACATGGTTTGTTTAGCTGTATCTGAAGGTGTGACTGGATACCAATGGGTCTTGCTTTCTGTCCATTAATAATTCTTAAGCCACCACCAGGACTACTGTTCATGCATTGCTTAAACAGCAAGTCTTGTGATTTTTGTTATGGTTTAGATATGAGGTGTCCCCTAAAAGCTCATGATTGAGACAATGTAAGAAAGCCCAGAGATGAAATGATTGGGTTATGAGAGCCGTAATCTATTTGGTTCATTAATCCACTGACATGGTAACTGCAGGAAGGCAGGGTTTGTCTGGAAGAAACAGACTTGGGGCATGCCTTTGGGATTTATATTTTGTCTCTGGTGAGGGGAGCTCTCTGCTTCCTGGTGGCCGTGTTCTGAGCTGCTTTCCTCCTCCATACCCTTCCACCAGGATATTTTGCCTCATCCTGGGCTCAGAGCCATGGAATCGGCTGTCAGTGGACTGAGACCTTTGAAACTGTGAGCCCCAAATGAACTTTCTTTTTTCTATTTTGTTCTTGCCAGGTCTTTTGGTGACAGTGATTAAAAAGCTAAAATAACTTTATGGCCCTATCCTGTATAGGAAAAGCCAAATAAAGACAAAGATAAAAATGAAGAACATAACCCTCCACTTTACATAAATCTCACTTTAGGGAACTTTAAAAAGTGAGAAATTGTCCAAATTGCTTCCAGGCAGCGGAGGATAATGGTGGTTGCCTAAATCCAAAAGCTGTAGATTAACAAGAACGAATGAAAGTACAGAAAACCCACACCTGCAGAGAAAACAGAGAAGGCTACAAACTTTAAATGATGCGAAGTAGAGAAATAAACACTAAACCCAGGTACAGTGTGCCAGAATTAGTTCCACAACTATAACCCAATAGAATGTAATAAAATAAAAGAAGACCTGAATCTACACATTCACAGATGCACAGAACACCTGGGGAAATTATCTTGGAACAGTCAACTCTAGAGGCATTACCTGGCTAAAATATTAAACTTTAAGAATAAAGGAAAAAAAAATAATCAGGACCCCCAGAAAATCACTCAATAGCTTATAAAATGGAATCAAGCCAATCTTATAATTCTAAACGTTGGATACATAGAAATGGCAAGGAGAAGGTTGGATACCAGTGGCAGTGGCAGGGGAGACAGGGAGATAGTGTAAAGGGTTCAAGGTTGTAGTACAAGTAAGATCCAACCCACAGCATGGCAACTTCAGTTCACAGGACTGTACTGTGCAGTGGAAATTTCCTAAAGCAGCGTTGGGTGCTCTTCCCATAAACACCCAAAGGGAAGTAGGTGAGAAGATGGAGATGCTAATTACACGGAGTGTACTAAGCCTTTCACTGGGTCTCCAAACATTCTGTAGTTCAGTTCGAATACATACAATAAAAAGGAAGGTGTGAGAAAAAAAAAAGAGTAACATGTTAAGCAAAATAATAGTGGAGGAACACTTTTTAGACAGTCAAAGCAATAAGGTGGCCAGGGATTTTCCAATCCAGCTGTCCTTCAAGTTTAAAGGTAGAGAAAAACAGTTGTAAATATGCAAGAACTTGGGAGAATATTATGCAAGGAATCTTAGTTGAAGAATCTACTAGAGACTGAGCTTGACCCTACTAAGAGATAACTGGGAAAACTTCAATAGATTGGGTGAGCTTCTGATATATTTAATTATAGATCTAGGAGTAAAGGTGGGGGGAAAAGATAGAATATATAAACACTGTCATAAATATTTTATGTCCTGACAAAGTAGGAATAATCCAACTAAAAGTGAAAGGAAAGGGGAAAAGGGAAAGAACATAGAATAAGCAGTTGTTGTATAAACAGGTAAAAATTGATAAACTACATAATAAAAAGTTAAGTCAGACAATCAGAGCTAATGGCATTAAAATGTTACAAGTACAGAAGTAAGCAACAGAACAAAGATTCAAGCTTTCCTAAATACCTAAAGAAATGAAAAAGAAAGCAAAGAAACACATCTTACAGAGATATACTATACTATTTTACAATAATAACTACATAAAGATGACAGAATTGAGACCAAATGGATCAGACCTATGCAATACACATGAATGAGTTTAACTCATAAAAGAAAGATTTTCAAGTTGACTCACGAGGCAAGTTTAAATTCAATGCTGTGCATGAGAATCACACTTGATTTAAGAGATTCATCCATCATTAAATGGATGGTCAAAGACCATATCAGGAAAAAGAATCAAAGTAGGAGTTGGTTTAAGCCTGATATCAAGCAAAGTAAAACTTCAACTAAATAAATGTTATCAGTGATGAAGAAGACAGTTTTAAAGGCTAAAACCCACAATTTGACATTCATGCCAATAATTATGAATATCTATGCACCCAATAACACAGCAATTACCTTTATTTAGCAGAAACTACAGAGTCAAAGGCAGCCTCAGGAACTTAGTGAGGCTCTAAGTATCTCAGAGAGATCCTTTCTCTAAATAAGACACAAAAAAGGGCTGGGAATGTGGCTCAGTAATTAAACGCCTCTGGGTTCAATTCCTGATAAGAAAGAAAGAAAGAGAGAAAGAAAGAAAGATACTGCAAGGAATGCAAGGAAAAGTGGAAACACACTGATAATAGGAAACTTTAAATATACATCTTAGGAAAAAAAGGCCAAGTAGACCAAAATTAGCAAGAATGAAGAGGACATAAGCAACATGATTTATGAAATACATACCTACATGACTCTCTCTCTCTCTACAACACACACACACACACACGCACACACACATATATGGACAGAGAGATACTATAATACCAAAATTACAGACTTTCTCACAAATGATAAACCTTCATTATGAGACTCTCTAGGATACAATTAAAACAGGTGATCAAAAATAAAGTTTAATACTTATGTCAATAAAAATCTATACAAATGAAAGAATGAATTAAAATCCCAACAAATTAATTAAAATCCCAACTCTGAAGCTAGGACATGACTATTAAGGCAAACCAAATCATAGGGAAGAAACAATCCAAGTGAAAGCAACAATTAATGATGTGGACAACTGAAAACAATGGAGGTCATGATTACATCTTTGAGAAAGAAAAAAAATAAAAAAAGGATAACTCTACGAATCTTCTAGCTAACCTAAGAGAGGGTCCGTGTTGAATCTGAGCTGGGGACTAGGGAGAGCGGGTGACATACTTACGCACACAGAAAGGGGTCTTGCCCGACCAGTGGTGGTCCTGCTGGCAGATGCGCACGGACATGCCGATGAGGCGGAAGCCGGCGTTGCACTGGTACACCACGCTGCCCCGGTAGTTGTAATTCTCTCCGTTGATGTGTCCGTTGACGATGGGCTCAGGGGTCCCACAGTGTCCAGCTTGGGTGGGAGGTGGGAAAGAGGAAATCAAAGGGGTGCTTCCAGAAAATGAGGCAGAGCTTGGCCAATGTGGAGAGAGACAGGGATATGGGGGGAAAAAAGCACCGAGTCCCAAGCACCCTTCACTTTTCCCAGCTCCCCCTGAAAGTGGCAATACAGGAGTGACTTCAGGAATCACAGTCATGATATAAATGGTCTCGAGGGCACGGCAATCCCCAATTGCAGGGTTGCATCCCAAATAGCCACCTGTTTCTGAGCTTTTGTTGCTGCACACATGTGGGAACTTACCTGCCTCAGGGATTGCCTTGGCTTAGATAAGATCCTGGAAGGCCCCTGTGCTGGGCTCTGTCCCCAGCCCACAGCACTGTTAGAAGGTGGCGGAAGCCTTAAGAGGTGGGGCCTCTGGGGGAAGTTAGATCACTGGGATGGGTGCTCTTGAAGGGGATATTGGGACCCTGATCCTGTCCAGGTTCTTTGCTTCCTGGTCACCATGAGGTGAGCAGTTTCCTTGGTTCCAAGTTCTCACCATGATGTTCTGCCTCACCACAGGCCCAGAGCAACAGGGCTGAGTGACCATGGCCTGGGACCTCTGACACCATGAGCCATGTAACTTTCCTCTTTACAAGTTGGTTATCTTGGGCATTCTGTCAGCGCATGGAAAGCTGGCTAACACAGGGGTGTCTCTCCTTCTCATCAACCAGCATTTACTGACCATCAACCTCATGGAGGACGCCATGGTCTAATTAAGGCTGTCAAAGCTTAGTCATATTAAAAACTCTATATAAAAACATGGTTTGGCTAAATTTCTTTCCTTTTTGAGTGACACTTGGGTGAGTTATTTTTATTCAATGGGGTTTGAGTAGTGGGTCTTCCTGACATTCTGTTGGCTCCTCTATTGGCTTCCTTTGGCGCTGTGTGGAAATAACCCTTAACAGGGGCTTGAGAGGGTGGGAGGGCGGCACTGTCCACCCAGGAGAGATGGCCCAACCGATTCTGTGAGGTTTGTGTGGCTGAGACACTCTTTTGGAATTGAGAGGAGCAAGAGGAGAGAAAAATGAAAACTTCATATTTTGTAAGCCAGGTTGCTTTTATGTATGTCTTTTTCTTACCATGTATGTAAGAAAACACACACATATAAGCAATATGATGTAATTCACATATATACATACATATGTATTTTAAATAATTTGCTAATATATAATATAAAGGGTATTTGAGGTATGTTACAGGAATGTGTCTCTGTAAGGTGGGGGCTGAGGCTTCACCCCTTATGCAAGGGCCAATAACAAGGGGTTGTTTTTCTGATCAGAATGAGAACCCCTCAAACGCTGGTCTCATTGGACTTGAGAAGCTGGTTCGGGGTTTTAGACATGGCAGCTGCAGAATGGTGCTTGGGGTAAACATTTTCCGACAGAAGGTAAAATGACCTTGGTGAAAAGCGGGCTCCCAGCTTTGGAAACATCTGGTCTGTCCGGAGGAGACCACTTACCCAGGCAGCGGACTTCTGAGCCGCTCCAGAGCCCGTTGGCCAAGCATTCCCGCACCCTGGAGCCCACCAGCGTGTACCCGGAATTGCAGGAGAAGATGGCAGTGGCCCCGTAGACAGACAGTGTTCCAATGCGGTGGCCACTGGGGGGCGTGGGGAGCTCTCCACAGGAGGTGACTGAAAGGACCAGAAAACACACAGTCAGCTCTAAGAGGAGGGACACGTGCTGCTTCCGATGAACATGAATTATGACAAAAGTAACATCGGTTTAGCCTTCCTCCCCAGGAACTCAAGACCAGAATGTGGGTTGTGACATGGACTTGTGTGATGTGATGTCTCAGCTGCAGGTGTCTCTGGAAGGACCAGAGGAGCTATTATTTCCTTGACTCTACTCCTGATGCCCTCAATCTCTGGAGATAATAAGGCCCAGGCACCTGTATTTTTTTTTTTTTTTTTACAAAAAACTCCTCAGGAGGTTCAGGCATGTGCTGTGGTTAGGAAGAGGTGGCGATTCTGTACTTCCCAGTGCCCTGGGCAGGCACTGCCAGTCAACCTCTCCTCTTCTGCTGAAGCCAGGGTGGCCTCAGGCTCTCTCTAAGAGCTCTGCTGATGGCCTGTGGCTGACGATCAAGGTGAGGCCTAATCACCAAGCTGCACTGCAGTGAGGCTGTCCTATACTCGTGACCTTGGGGATCTCTCTCTCTCTCTTTCTCACCACACACACACACACACACACACACACACACACACTCACATACGAGTATATCACACTGTAAGGCCCACACCCTTCCCTTCCCTTCTACAGTGGTGTGAGGTTGGCCTTAGGCCTGAGACTATGCAACTCCATTTTAAAAACTCCAGTTTGAAACCTGCGGTCTCACCAGACACACCCACAGAGCCCTCCAGTATGGCCTCAGAGAGTTACTTCCCCTCACCCTGATAAACAGAGTGAAGCCCCTGGCAGGCTATCCTCCCCTGATAAGAGGGACAGGTGAGAAGATCAGGGTGGACACCACCAGACAGATGTTTCTGGCCCCAGGGTAAATGATGTCATGGAGAAATTCAGTGGTAGCTGATAAGGATTGAAAAGGGAGTCAAAAGCCCCAAAATTTAGTATAAATAATAGAGCAAATGAACAGGGATTCAGCCAGCAGAAACAAGGATGCACTCGAGCTGGAGAACCTGATGAGGACCTGACATCCCATAACTTGTCATCGTTCCTGATCCTCTGCGTGATCCTCACCGCTCTTAAACTCTACTGCCTCTCTGGACCTTGGTGAGAGCTGCAACTTCTCTCTACAACACTCTCCTCAACTGGTCATCCACCACACACCAGGAAAAGCCTGCCTTGGTTCCGGACCTGGTCACCACGGTCTGAGTGAATGTGCATCTGCTGGACATAAAACCTAAGGCTTGAGACTTTTTAACCTAGTACGCAGAGGGAATGTCTGTCATTAGCCTGTCTTGATTAAGTGTGTTTGCAATACTTAGAATTAATCTAGAATTGTTTGCTGTGAATGGATTAATCTAGAATTGTTTGCTGTGAAGTGATTATGTCTATTGCAGTGCCTAGCATTAAGGATTGTCTTTTTTTTTTTTTTTGATTAAGAACCTATAGAGTGAAATTATATTGAGTAAGTTGAGTGAATAAAGCATTGAAAGGGGCAGAAATGAGTGGACATTCTTTATTTTTCCCCTCAACTGCATACGTTGCAATTTTGCCCCCTCCCAACAAGTGGAGATCCCAAGAGCACTCCCTAATTAACCTCTGTTTCCAACTTACTTCTCAGAACCGTGACCTTTGAAGTACATTAAAGAACTGAAGAAAAATAACAGTGAAGAAGGAGAGGAAGACAGACTCAGGTGTCTCGTCCCTGTGCGAGCTTCACACCTGCACACACCATGTCTCACCACACACCACATTATCATTGCTTCTTTGTCTACTGCTCTAGTCCTGCAAGCTCCTTGCTGGCAGGAAACACAGCCTTACTTCTTTATACCCCTATAACACCTGGAGTACCCCACTGTGGGGTCTAAGGAATGTTGAACAAATGAATTAGTGCATGCTCACCTGTACAGCTTATTAAAAATGTACCTTCTAATATGATGACAAGATGCTAAGAAGTACTTTGTCAGTGGATCAGGCATTTTCCCAGCCCCTGATTCTAGGTGTGTGTACAAAAACAGGACACTACAATCCCTGGAGGTACCCCTCCTCTCCCATTCTCCAACGTACCTCCCATAGGAGACCCTGTGCAAACTTGCCCACCCTCCCTTCCTGGGCTTACTTTGGCAGGTGGGCATGGAATCCCCAAGGCTCCATTTGCCATTGGCCTGACAGCGGATGACCCTCTGGCCAGTGTAGTAGTAGCCAGGGTCACAGATGAGCATCAGCTGGGCCTGGAACTGGTACTGGGTCTCAAAGATGAGCCTCCACCTGCCATGCTCCACACTGATACTGCTGACATCAGGACAGGTCACAGCTGGGGGAACAAGGGGGGAGGAAGGTTAATCAATTATGGAAGACAGTGCAGGAGCCCAGAGCTGGGGACTGGAGAACCCAATGCAGTCATGATAAATTCAAGAACCTTAAGTCCTTAGGGGGTTTGGAAAATGGGTGAAGTGCTGGGGAGAGGGATATGGCAAACTGAGGAGGGCAGATCAGAAGAAGAAGGAGAAGGAGAAGAAGGAGGAGAAGGAGGAGGAGGAGGAGGAAGAGAGGGAGGAAGAAGAGGAGGAGGAGGAGAGAAAAAAGAAGAGGGAGAAGGTACTCAGTCACGGTTGATGGTTGGTTTTGTTGGTTGTGGGAATGCATGTTCCATTTGGTCAGGCCTTTATTTTCCAGGAGAAGCCAAGAATCTGGATGTTTATTGAAAATTTCCTGATTTTAGACTGTTGAGAAGCTTTTTTTTTACAAAGCACAGTGTGGGCCAAAGGAAACCAAAAAACCTGTATCTTTGACCTAAGCATGACCATGAATGAGGCTGCCAAATTTGGATTCTAGCCTAAAAGTCATCATTTCAGATTTTTGTGATGGAAGGACATTCATACACACTCTCTGACGGTTTCTCCATTAGATGAGGTCACTTGTAAGTTCTGTGGTGGTTTATGGAAATGTCCCCGGGCACAACAGTCCATTAATCCTCTGAAAGTAACTTCAATGGCAGCCCAAGCTGGCAGAGGCCACTCCTCCCCTCCCCGAATCCCTTGACCGTCATGTACACATTCCCTTCTTAAGCTCAGCCCTTGCAGGCATCTTGTCTGCTGCCTGCCCAGCCCCTCCATTGCCCAGGGACTCACGGACACACTGAGGGGGGACGTTGTGGTTGCTCCACAGGCCTGTCTCCAGACACTCCGCGGTGGCATCCGCGCCAGCCGCAAGGTGGTAGCCTTCGCTGCAGCTGTACACAGCCTTGGTCCCCACCGTGTACTCCTTGCCAAACACCATTCCATTCTTGGGGGCGTCAGGAAGACCGCAGGAAAGAGCTAGAAAAGGAGAGATGCATCATGAGTTTCTGGATGGGGTTCTGGGAAATATTTTGATCTTTCTTCTTCTCTCTAGGGCCCTAATAATATTATAGTAAAAAATAACAAAAGGGAAAAGACTCACAATAAAAAAAAAAGAAAATGGGAGTGTCATTGGCAGAGATTTTGAGGAAAAAAAATCTGGAAGATGGAGTAAAGACAGAAGTGCCTAGATAGATTAAATGAAGCAAAAAATCTGCAGCTCAGAAATATATGGGAAAGGCTTCAGGGTGAGACTTCCCTCCCTTCCCACAAATACAGCATGGGGCATTCAAGCATCCATTTTCCAAACAAAATAGAGATTTTTGTCTCTTTTACTTAAGGTCAGGGGAAGAACTCTCTTCAACAAACTAGGGCAGCTATGGTGGGAGTTGCCATCCCAGAAGAGTTCTTTTCCTAGAATTTAAGGTCTCTGAACCTAAGGGATGCCCCTCTATTATCCTGGCTACACCTCAACTCAACCTCTTATTCATGGGAGAGACCTATGGGCAAAGACATTTGTATTAAATAACAACAAAGGCAATCTACATTTGCTGCCTGGAAAAATCAACCTAGCCTTTACTTTTTAAATATGAATAATCACAGATCACTACACGTAGGAGGAACACCAGTAGGTGTCCATGTGATACACAAAGATAAGATTAAAAAGTAGGGGAAAAGATCCCCTTAGGAAACAGAGCTAATTCAGGAAACAGAGATGTGCAATCTTTAAACTTTAGATTCATAGTGTCTTGAGGCACCTGGGGACCTCGGGTGAAGGAGTGACAGCAATCACCTCTCATGGCCCTGCTCTCATGGATAGCTGAGAGGACACAAGAGGACTCCTCAGCCAGCGAGAGGGTAAGTTGAGTCTCATGTTCTCCATGCCTAAGTGACATCCCCCAACCTAGAGGTAAAGGGACATTTCTGTGGGTCAGGGAGGAGAAATACAAGCACAAAGTATCTGAAATGTGTGGAATGAAACCTCTGTGGGAAGACTACACGGAGCCAGAGAACGGGGCTGGGGAGGACAGAGAGGTATTTGGGGACCCAGAATCTCTCAGGTAGAGTGAACTCATGGTTTGAGAGAGAGAATGTCAGACCCTTCCTGACCCTTCAAGGGCCACAGCACACATACACTCAGGAGAACCCTGGTCCCCGTGGAGGAGGGAGTGAGGAGAGCTTCCTGGGTAGCCATCGAGGTGCGTGCTTGTGGGGTATAGAACCAGGATTCCAGAGAACGCAGAGGGGGAACATCGGAAGGAGGCTTAGAGTGGAGTGGGAGGAAGGCACGTGGAGCAACACCAGGATGGCTTCCTTTGAGAGTGACAAAGGTAACAGATGAGAGGCTGGGTAGTTTGCAATGGGAGCTCTGGACAAAAGACTTGTCCATGTTGATGTGATTAAAGACACAAACTGAAGCCAGATAATATTTGCCATTTGTGGACAGTCAGTTCTTTGTGACCTTTGCTTAGGGCTTACAGTAGAATATTAACAGCATACTGTTTCTTCTCTTTGGGAAAGAGCAGGCTCAGATCAGTAGGTTGTGAGGATCAGCGATGATGAATGTCACTAAAAGCACTTCACCACACTGGGAAGCAAAGAAAAATAAAATCTAACAGCAGCATAATTTCCTCTTCTTGTCTATATAAAGGACAAAGTTTTCCTCTTCTGTTTGAAATGCAGTACATATTGTTGAGATTTTGGGATAAAAGACAATCTCCATGTGCCGCTGGTAGAAGTGTAAATGAGGACAACATTTGTAAAAGGCTTTTATCGAAAGCTATTAATTTTGCATATTTTGTGATTCAACAGTCTCATTTCTGGGCATTTATTTTGATGAAATAAACATGGATGTTCATAAGATGGAGTTAAAAGTTTTGGGTAGCAAAAAGTATGGACTCCAAATGACTCACAGTAGAACTATACTTGATTACACATCAGTTTTCCCATAATGCTATGCAATCACCAAAAATAATAATGAGGAAGTATATACAATTCTTTGAAAGGTATTGATAAAATATTAAAAGTTTTATACACTGACGATCCTATTTTTGCAATCAATCTATAGAAAACCAAAGGAAACGAGCTGAAATGTTAGCAGTAGCAATCTCCTGTGATGGAATTATTGTTCATTGTTGCTTTTTTTTTTTTTTTGCATTATTTGTAGTTTTATTTCCACCCCCACCTCCAGATTCCTAGTCTAAATGTATATTCCTCCAGGGGTCAAAAGTGAAGTCTAAAAGATACTGCCTGCAAGCTAAAGGGTAGTCTGTACATTTCAAATGTCTGATCAACTCACTCGCTCCCCTCCCCTCCTCTGGGAGCCCTCCCTCATGTCTAGTGGGTGGATCTGTTCTTACTCTGTCACTCTGCATTTATGTGCTCACATATTCATCTCCCCCATGGCTCTGAAAACAGAGACTGCTATGCATATGTCATCCCAGGGCTGAAGGTATTATGGATGCTTGGTAAATATTTGCTAGATTAATGAATTCATTATCAAACCCCTGGGAAACCTGCATGTAGAAGTGACTCATTTTGACAGAAGCCAAGAGTTGAGTTAGATCCCAGTCGCTTTGTGACTTGTTTCCCACCTGCTTCTCACCTTGACAGAGAGGAATGGCCTCGCTCCACAGGTGGTACCCCTGGGGGTGCCGGGTACAAATGGCCATGCTGTGTCCCACCAAGCGGTATCCTGTGTTGCAGCCAAAGTGGATGGAGCCTCCGGGCTGGGTGCTGGTCTGGCCCAGAATGAAGCCGTGGAGTGGAGCCCTGGGCAGGCTGCAGTAAGGGGCTGAACAACAAGATGTGGCTCAGGGAACCAGGTGTGAGCAGGAGCACAGGTGGTCTCTCATGCTGGCCCCCTACCCTTCTTCCCTCCTCCCGTTTCTTTATCTGGACAACTGCCGTGTTGTGTCCTCTGCTATTTAGGAAGGTCTGAGTGGTTAATATTGGGAAAAAGAAAAAAGCCAGTTTAAAAGCAAAAGCAGAATAAAGGAGAATTTAAAAAACTGCTCCATGAAGAACTGGGTCCTCTTTGAGGCCTGAGGGCAGCCCTGGATGCATGGTCCGGATCAGGCTCCCTGGCATCCTTGGAAAGTGCAACCCGATGAGATTGGCTCCTGAAAGGTGAGACTGCAGGGGCCTCAGTTTCTAACTTCTCCAGGCCTGTGACTTGGGACAAACCACTGAAACTTGTTTAGCTCCAGTGTCCTCCCCTGGAAGTTGGGATCTACACGTATCCACCTCAGGTCTGTGGACAATTTAAAAAACACCATGTGTATAAAGCTTGTATCTTCTTGTCTGGAGATCACACTCCTCTGTGAACAGAACTGGTGGTTTAAATATCTTCACACCACACTCATGGGTGTCTCTCCTCTCTTTGTCCCTTCTGTCCTGCATATATTGTATATATGAGTCCCCCTCACTCAGGGACATGTTATAAAATACACTTAGTCACAGTAAAAGACACATGCAAATTATACATATCTACTTATTGTAATTATTAAGTACTAATTGTTGTTACTAATGTAATCAGCCCCCTTTCTAGGTGGCATATCTGCTGTATGTACAAGTGGATCATTGCTCCCAAATGGATGAGTCTCTGAACATCAAGGAAAGGCAACTCCTTAATAGTTTTTAGTTCCCAATTTATCAACAAGGGTAGGAAATGCTGATTTCCCTTTAGATTGAGTAGCTGAACTGTCCCAAGTCATAGGCCTGGAGAGAACTGAGTCTCATTCTTCCCAGAGAGGCACCTAGAGGTTTCTTTTTCATCAAGAGGAAACTGAGCCGGAAGCAGTTCAGTGCCTTGGTAAATAATCCTGAGCTAGACCGTAATAGAACTGGTGGCTGATCCTGGGGTGGTCATGATTCCCCACCCTAGGGTGTACATCAGGGAAAGGAGAGAACGTGGAAACTGGACCCCAAGGTAGTAAAGATCTATCTCCTCCCAGGCTCCCTGCAGCTTTATCTAGTTGGCTCTCCCTGGAGGCCATACTCCAGGGTTCTTTAGAACTGCTCTAGTGGGCCCTCTAAGTTGGGCTGGTCTTGTAAGTAGGAGGCCCAAGCAAGACATGGATCAAGAAAGACAGGCAATACCAAAGGCAGAACTTGAGAATTTGATGTCCCTCCCTAAAAATATACTTCAGAAATGTGTCCCACACTTGTTTGGAGTATGCTGAGGGTCACTGGGCATGGTGGAATTCCCCATGGCCTTAAGTAATTCAACTCCCCCCTCCAAGCTTGCAGGGCCCAGCCAGCAGTCAGGGGGCCCACCACCCTTCCGAGTGGGTATCAAGCAGCTTGGCAAGTTCTCTTCCAACACGTCAGTAATGGCAGTTTGGGTAGATTTGGTTTTCCATCTGATTACATGCCCAGGGATATTTCTGGGTTCCTGGGTCAGCTGTTTGTGTGGCCTGGACTTTGATCTGACTCTGCCTATAAGATGTGGCTTGTCATAAAAGAGAATGAAACCCTGCCACCTGGGGTCATGTGGATGGAACTGGAGGACATTCTGTTAAGTGAAATAAGCCAGGTACAGAGAGACAGTGCTGCATGTTCCCACTCATATGAACAAGCTAAAAAGGCTGATTTCACAGAGGTAGAGAGTAGAATAGGGGTTGCCAGAGCCTGGGAAGGAGAACCGGCAGAGGGGACAGAAAGAGGAAGGTTCTCCGGTACAGAAATACAGTTAGACAAGAGGAATAAATCCTATAGTACTCAGCAACACAGTAGGATGACCCTCGTCAAAAATAAATTGTGTATTTCAAAATAGCGAGATAAAGGTTTTTGATTATTTTCAAATGTGGTAGACATTTGAAAATAGACTTGCTAACTGCCCTAGTGTGATCACTATATACTTTTACACATCTAGGGGTACAGTGTGGCATAAAAGTAATATACTATACAGATATATCTATGTCACACTGTACCCATAGATACGTAAAGGTTTATGTGTTAACTAAAAAAATAAAAAATAAAAAAGCAATAGGAATCAAAAAGACGGGGCTTGCATAGCAGAGGAGACGCTCCTGGCCTCAAAATACAGCCCGTTCTTGCTGCTTGTGTGACCTTTACCAGAGAGAGATCCATTGTAGGGTTTTTGGTTGAGGAATTTTACTAATGTTTCCTAAATTTCTAAAGGGAGGCTTTTAAAGGGGGGGCAGGAGCCCCCTTGGGCATCACGGGCTCTGGTATGATAGCTGGTAGGAACTGAGCCCTAACTTATCCTAGAGATACAGGCTGGCACTATGAGAAGACGGGAAGAGACTGAAAGTGGGGAAAAGACTAGAGAAAGAGGCAACAGGATTCTGCCTCTGCCACTCCCAGGTGGGGGAGATTTAGACAGGGAGAAGCTGCCCAGTCCCCATGAGGTACCCACCACCTTGCTGAGGACCTGGAGCCCAGCTTATTTGGGTGTTTTGGGTGAATGACTGAAGGGGCTCAGAGGCCCTGGTCCTTCTCAGGAGCCCTGATGGGTTACTCACCTGAATACCGAATCTTAAAGCCCTTTCGATTGTAGGCGTGGTCAGATGACCAGCGCAGGTACACAGAGTTGCTTGAGCTGGTGACAATCAGAGGAGCAGAGTAATTCCCACTGAGGGCTTTCAACAGAGGACTTTGTCCTGAGGGACCTAGGTTGAGAAGGACACATGATTACAGGCTGCAACATCCTTAAGGAAAAGGAGGACAGTACGACACCATGTCCCTGGAACACCACTTTAACTTCCCACGAACTTGGCAAAGTCAAGGGATCACAGAGAGCAGGCCCTGGGCCAGGATGTCTAGATAGTGGCAACTTGAAGGACACAGAATTTCTCTTATAAGTGCTGGGAATGGGGACAAGTTAGTGTTAGGTGTAGAAAGCTGCTTTTTTTGTATGTACCCCAGGACAGCTGCTTCTTTGGATGCTGGTCATACGGGGAAGAAGCAAGCTAAGCAAGCTAACATCACTGCTTCTGTAGTCTAACTTATAAGACCCCTGTCTCTACCGTGACTGGTGCAGAAATCAGGGCACTAGATAGACTATATGTCACTCATGCTGCTGACCACCCCTGGACAAAACACCATAAGGGATTGGAGGCAATCTCTTTTGAGGTAGCACTATGAGGGACAGTAGGTACTATGTGGCCAAGCACCATGAGGGAGGGGGGTGCTTTCTTTCAGATGTTGCTACTGGACTCTCTGGCAAAGTCTCCCATCCAGCCTGTCACTACTGGACCTTCTCTGTGAGCATTTCTCAATAAACCTATGTCTCACCTGCTATCTCTGGATGCCTTCCTTGGTCTCTGCAGCCCACCCCACTAGTCTAGCACAACTGGGCTGGGGACATAGGTTATTCCAGCTCTACAGAGCACAGGTGCTGACACCAGGGCTTAAAGTGCTGGGTGACTTTGAGAGTCAGCAGCGTCCTCTCTCTGCACCCACTGGTATTGCTCAAGGGTTCTTTCCTCCTAAGCCCAGATCTAAAGCAGTGCTCTCAGGAGAACCTGCCTAGAGCAGCTGGCAGGTAAGATGATATCTATTTGCCATTTTGAGATTTAGCCAGGGTCAAGCAGCTGGTTGATGGAAGAGCAGGTTTTCAAACTGGGAACCTCTTCCATTTGGATACCCTTCTTCTGCATACTAAAAACAGAATGAATAGAGAGCAGCAAAACTAGAGGAAAACATGAGGTCTCAGCATCATAAGTAACAGAGATCCCCAACATTTCTTCCAAGGCCCTTTGAGGAAGGCCTCCCTCTTCCCTTTTCCTACCTTAAATGCCTGGGATTGCATTTCCTACCTTAAATGCCTGGGGTGCTGATTCAAGGGAGGCACAGCACACAGTGGGATAATCCATAACTCAGGATTTATCACCCTGGACAAGGCCCTGAGTGAAGGTTCTGATATACTGTTAGACCACTCAAGGAAGATTGGGAAAGTAATGGACCACATTGAACAAAGCAGGACCATCAAAACTGCTGTGGCACACCATGGAGGAAGGGGCTCGGAGGCTCAGACAAGCAGCAGACTCAAATAGGTGTGAGAGCAGAACTCCCACCAGCTGACGGTATTCCCTGGAAGGGTCTGGAGGACACTCTGTTTAATTAAAGTAATGGAGAATGCACTGGGGAGGGGATCACCAGCATTACTGAGGCCCTGAGCAATGGCTGTCCTCCATAAGCAGAAGCTTTGGGAGGAGAGGCTGTCATGGAACCAGGCTCCCTGGTAGTAATGGGGATGAGTATTGAGGATGGTCATATAGGGAACAAAGCAAGCTAAGCAAGCTAACATCACTGCTTCTGTAGTCTAACTTATAAGACCCCCTCTCTCTACCGTGACTGGTGCAGAAATCCTAGGATACATAGGCCAAGTGGAATCAGTGAACAGCCTGAAGCAAAGTTGGAGAAATTACTAAAATGGGTACCAAGGTTAGAATGGCCTTGGGAGGGCCTGATCAGAGGGTCTATGGAGATGGCCCATAGAACATGGGATTCCTAAGGGCAAGACAATGGGCAGCCAAAAAAGATAGAGATGTATGAGCAAAGCAGATGATGACTAGATAACCAGTGGGCAAGGAAATCTGCCCACATTGGACATTCTCAATCCCTTGTACAGTTTGCAGACCACCAGGCCCGGTTGCCTCTCCCATTCCAGAACATTTCTGCTAAAGGAGAGGCTGGGTCCCTATGAAAAAGGATCCTGCAAAATAGTGCCAATTGTATATAATAGTGATTTCTCTATTCCTTCCCCCCCAAAGCCCTACCACTATATACTCCAATAACTGAATATTGTAGAAATGAGAATGTCTAAATATCTTAAAGTCTTTGGATACAAGGTGTGAATGAGGCTGATTCCTGAAGATTCAGAGCCTATCATGACTGTACTATTTAGATTGAAGTTGGTAATAAATGGAGTCCTGGCCCAGTTCTACCTCACAGTCTAAACATAACCAAGGAGTAACCTAGTTGAAACAGCTGTGCCAGATGTTGTATCTTCGTCAGAACAGATTAACATAGTCTTGGTTACATGGATCTGGCAATGCATTCTTTTCCATGCCCATCAGAAAGGAGGATCAGAATCAACCTGTATCCATATGAAGCAGGCAGCAGTATTAATTCTCCTGAATTTCGTCAAAATAGAGTATGAAGGACTGGGGGCCATCTGGACATCCTGTAGAATTTAGCATATTGGTTCACTATATTGAGGGCATCATATTAATCGGATCTGATGAGGCATTAGTGACAATTAGTGCAGATGCCTTTGCAAGACTCATGCTCCACAGAGTAAGATATAAATCCTAAAAGGTCTGCAGTGAAATTTTGAGGGTGCAGTGGTTTGGGGCTTGCTGAGATATTATTCCTTCTGGGTTAAAGACAAATGACTGCACCTTTCCCCTCCCATGACCAAAGAAGCAGCTCAGTGTAGACTTTGTGTTTTGGAAGCAGCAAGGTCTTTATCTGGGAGTAAGGTATTGAATGACCCAATTTACTGGCTGACAGTCAAGTGTGCTTGCTTTGAGTGGGGACTAGAGTAGGAAGGGGCTCTGTAACAGGTCCAGCAGCCACACAGCCCATTAGATCCAGAGTCTTGGGTTTCTGTGTAGAGCAAGATAGCACGTGGGGCCAGGAAAACTGCAGCACAGACTCTCAGAGACCTGAAGCCTTCTGTAGTAGAGAGGGACACAGCTTTGGCCTGACTCACCATCGAAGATCTCAAACTCATCATACTGCTTCTCACTGAGGAAGTATTCCACCGTGAGGGAGATGTTGTACTCAGGCTCCACTCTCACCAGCCAAGAGCAGGTCTGGAACTGGGGGTAGCTTCCAGGGTAGCTCTGGCTCAGGATCACGCCCGTGGAGTCTGTCAGAAGCTCATTTGTCGGGCAGTGCACTTCGAGGAAAAAAAGAAACACCAGGTAAATGGGGTGAAGATGGAACAGGGACCAACACATTTGCTTTTTCCTGGTGCAAAAGACAACCATTGGAAAATCAGTATTTGAGCATAAACAAGACCCATACCTGGCATTAACTGCTCCATGACATCAGGAGACCTTGGACACTGTGTCAACACTACAGTATTGCTGGGACTTGGGCCTTGCCAGTTGCTGGGAATCAGTTCCTAGCTTAGATGTGGGCACTGCTACCTGGCTTTGGAGTAGGTATGGATGGTGCAAACATAGAGTCAGCAGTAAGGAACCCCAAACTCAAAAGAGTTGATCTCTAGGGTGGGTTAAGTTTATACAAAGATAGTATAGGGTGCAGGTAAATCCATGAAAGTTTGGGCCAAATGTATTTGGATTTATAGCTCACCTCTGCCCTAGCAACCTGTGTGGTCTTCAACAAATTCTTTCTGCTTTGTGTGATGGCTTCTCCATCTCCCACTCAAGAGATATGACTTACCTCCCAGGACCATTGTATTATATAAAATATTATTTGTTATGAGACACTATATGTACAGTACACAACATAGTGCTTCAACAAATCATAGAGATGGTGATGGTGATGTGATGGTGATGGTGATGGTGGTGGTAATGGTGGTGGTGATGGTGATGGTAGTGATGATGGTGATGGAGTGATGATGGTGATGGTGATGTGGTGGTGATGGTGGTGGTGATGTGATGATGGTGATGGTGATGATGGTGGTGGTAATGTGATGGTGATGGTGGTGACAATAGTGATGGTGATGGTGATAAAGATGATGACGACGAAGATGATGATGATGATGGTGTGATTGCATCAAGAGCAGAAAGGGTTCAGCAACACTTGGACTGGCTAAGTGGCAGTATTAACACATCTGAAGAAAAAAATGCCACCCTAAGTAAGACATTCAGTGTGGACCTTAAGAATGGAGGAGTTAGAGGAGAATTGGGCTTTCTCATGTCACAATGAAGGGGTGGGAAGATGCTGGTTCAGAAGGGCCTTGCACACCCCAGGTATGAGGAGCTGCTCTGTCCTGGGGCACAGGGAGTATCACAACAGCAAGGAACAAATTACATGGGATCCATGGAATCAAGTTCCATTTGCTTGGTTTGGGGACTCCAAAGCAAAGTTCTAAGGACTAAATCAATTTCTTTGGTGCCCTTGACAGTGGTACAAGTATCAGGAAGAACTGGTGTTTTGCTGTAGATGTGCTGTTAGCCAGGCTTCCTGAGTGTGCTGAATTCTGCGACATAGATAAAAGGGAGCTTCTGGGAAAGGAAGGCCAAGAAGTAACCTTGGGAAGGAGACTGTAGCTCTTTACCCATCTCACCATTTCCTTCATCCCCTGCCTTCACAGAGGAGGGGCTTGCTGATCAGCTCTGGGGATGGGCTCACATGCAGGGGTTTGTTGTGGTCCCAAATGAGTTTCACATGACTCATTCGGGATTCCTTCCAAGTAGCATTGACAGACACTAGCTTTTCCAGGGAGAGATTCTTTTTCATTTGGTAAGAGGAAGAGGAAAGTAAATGGCTTCTAGATGGAGACCCACCTGACTTTTGCAAAGCTCCTGACCTTACTAACCTGACCTGCACTGGCTACTGAGGTGAGGTGATATTTAAATTAAGGGGATCTGGTCCACTCTGGCCTCTACCAGTCCTGCTTCCCAGGGTTTTTACATCCCCACTTAAAAATGCAAATGGACATATTCTCTCAACTGAGATTGGTCCACAGGTTCTCTTTTTTGTGTCAACTTTTCAGATTTATGCAGGAGCGTTTCTAAGGTATGCTTGAGATTATCCGGTCTCTGAACATTTAGTAGTATTCAAGGAAACAGCTACTTTTGTTGTCTTTGGTGGGCTTTCTTCTGATAATTTTCTCTATTTCTTTTAAAGAATTTGAAAACTGTAAACTTCCTATCTTCATTGGGGTCAATTTAGAAAATTGTACTTTCCTAGAAAATAATTCATGTCATCTAGGTTTTAAAGTTTATTGGCATAGATTTGTGAAAAGTCGCCTCATGATGTAAAAAATGTTTTCTTACTTCAATGATCATAGTCTGCTTTTCATTATTTATTTATTTACTTATGTATTTACTTATTTATTGGATATGTTTTTGATTAGGTTATCTAATAATTTGAGTTTTTCTGCTTTCTATTTCAAGTACATCTTTTTTACTTATTTATCAGTCAGGAAGTTTTTCTGTTTTATAATTCACTATCTTTTTAAAATTCAAAAATTTGAGATATAATTTATGCACAATAAAATATGCAGATTTTAGGTATACTAGTCATTGAATCTTAGAAAATATATACACCCATGTAACTACTACAACAATCAAAATATATATTATTTCCATTAACCTATGAAGTTCCTTCATATCCCTTTGCAATCAGTGTGACCTGCCTCACTCTCCAGGAAAACACTGGTGTTATTTTTATAGTCATAAATTATTTTGCCTGTTCTAGAATTTTACACAATTGGAATCATACAATGATTATTTTTGCATTGACTTCTTTTGCTAAACATAATATTTATAAGACTCAGCCCATGCTGTTTTGCATATCAACACTTTTTAATTTTTACTGTTCAATATCCTTCACCTGTATGATCATAGGGCAATTTGTTTATTCATTCTCCTATTGAGGAACATTTGAGTTGTTTCCTGTTGTGTGTTATTAAATAACTCATGTAAGTTTTTGGTGGATCTAGGTTTTAATTCGCTTGAGTAAATAACAATAGTTTAAGTAACTGTATAATTTTAAATTATGCAATAGGATAAGTATTTGTATAATTTGTATAACTGATGGCTTCAATTTTCATTTCCTTGATGACTACTTATGTTGAACAATTTTTCATGTGCTTATTGGCCATTTATACATCTTATTTTGTAATATATGTATTCAGTTCTCTTGTCTATATATTACTGGATTGAGTTAGAAAAATTCTTATTTGGTCTGGTTATAAGGTTTTTTTCTTTTTTGGCACTAGGGATTAAATCCAGGGATGTTCTACCACTGACCTACATCCTGATCCCTTTATATTTTTTAGTTTGAGATGGGGGTCTCACTAAGCTGCCTAGGTTGCCCTTGAACTTGCAATCCTCCCGCCTCAGACTCCTGTAGACACAAGTCTTTTAAGAGAAAATAAGTGTTGTGAATACCTCTCTTGTTCTTTAGTTTGCTTTTACTTTTTTCATATTTAGTTGCATGGGATTTTTCTTTGTGAATTTTGAAGCTCTTTTAATATCTGCATACAGACGTACATGTCTTTTTAAATGGAATTAATTATTTTGGCATATTACCAAAAATAGATATATTTTTGGTATTATCCTTTGTAAATTTATTTTTTTTCCTATGTTAAACATTTTTATGTCATATCTTTCTTTTTTTCTTCTAAACTATCTAAGGTTTTTATATTTAAATTACATCTTTTATAGAAAATAAATGGCCACTGTTTAAAGCCTTTGAATTTTGGTATAATTTTTATGCAATAAAAGCCTATTTATCTAAATATATTTTTAAAATATTGTATGTAGCTACTTTTCTTTTGGTTAGAGAAAGAGATATATTAAAAATCTCTTACTTGTGAATTTCTCCTGTAATTCTGTCAGTTTTTCCTTCATATACTATGGTAGGTATTATTTATGACCAGTATATATTCTCAATAGATTATGTTTATTGTTATGAAATATCCTTTCTTGTTCTTTTTAATGCTTTCTGACTTAAACTCTATTTTTCTGATATTAATTTTGTTGTTCTAGCTTCTAGAGGCTAGTATTTTCTATGTACTTCTTGGAATTTTTGTTATGTATCTCTAGTTATAACTTTATTCTTTTTTTAAGTATTTTGTTAGTTGTAGATGGGCACAATACCTTTATCTATTTATTTATTTATTTATTTACTTATTTATGTTGTGCTGAGGATCGAACCCAGTGTCTCATACATGCTAGGCAAGCGCTCTACCACTGAGCCACCACACCAGCCCCATGACTTTATTCTTAATGTTGGAATTGCTCTGAGATGTTCTTAGATTAACAGTCTTCACCAACTCTTTCATGTTTCCATAGCCAGAGGCATGGTGCTGGGACTATAACAAAATGCTTGATCCTAGTCACAGAACTGAGACTTTATTGGAAAGGGTATTAGATGCAGTAGTGAGTGGAATAAGCCAAAGAGCAGAGGAAGTTGTGGAAAGAAGAGACATCCCTTATGAATGGCGGGAAGACCATGTTTTTAACATGGCAGTACTTCCCAGACTGATTTGCAGATTCAAGTCTATCCCTACCAAAAATCAAATCTGGGTTCTTTGCAAATGTTGACAATCTGATCCTAAAATTCACAGGCATTGAAAAGACTCAGAAAAACCAAAATAATATTGAAAAGGAAGAACAAAGTTGAAGGACTCACCCCATTTTTAGTAAACGGTACCAGGACAGATGGATCTCTACATGCAAAAAAAGAGAAGTTGGACCTGTACCTTGGCCATATACAAAAATTAAATAAAAATGGATCCAAGATCTAAATGCAAGGGCTTAAGCTATAAATTCTTAGAAGAAAGCATAGACTAGGCAATAATTCCTTAAAAATGATACCAAAAGCACAACAAACCCAAGAAAGATATATAAATCAGATATCATCAAATTAAAATGATTTTGCTTCAAAGAAGGCCATCAAGAAAACGAGAAGTCTGGGAGGCTGAGGCAGGGAGATTGCAAGTTTGAGGACAGTCTCAGGAACTCAGCAAGGTACTCAGCAACTTAACAAGACCCTTTCTTAAAATAAAACATAAAAGGGCTGAGGATGTGGCTCAATGCTAAAGCACCTCTGGGCTCAATCTCTAGTGCCCAAAGAGAAAAAGAAAAAGGAAAAAGAAAGTGAGAAGACAATCCATGAATTTTTTCCCCCAAATAACATATGGGAGGTTTCTATCAAGAATACACAAAACTATGACCACTCAATAATAAAAAGACAACCTAATTTTGAAAATGGTAAAGAACCTGAATGAACGTTCCTCCAAAGAAGATATATAATAAGCACATGAGAAGATGCTCAAAATCATTAGCCCTTGGGGAAATGCAAATGAAGACCACAATAAGATAACAGTTTCTATTCACTGGAATGGAAAGAATTAAAAGAGAAATAATAATATGTGTTGGCAAGGGTGTGGAGAAGTTGGAAGCCTCAAACACAGTTGTTGGGAATGTAAAGTGGTTTAGTCACCTTGGAAAGCAGACTGGTAGCTCCTCAAAAGGCTAGACAGGGAGTTTTTATAGGCCCAGTAATTTCATTTCTAGGTATATATCTAATTGAAATTAAGACATATTCTCCATACAAAAACAGATTCATGGATGTCATAGCAGCATTATTCACAATTGCCAAAAAGTAGAGTCAACCCAAATGTTCATTAACTGATGAATGGCTAAACAAAATGTGGTATATCCATTCAATGGAATATTATTTGGCAACAAAAAAGGTAATAGTGATACATACTATAGTAGGAATGAAACTTGAAAATACGACACTGAGTGAAAGAAGCCAGTCACAAAAGACCAGATATTGTATGATTTTTTTAATATAAAATAGCTAGACTAAGCAAATACATGGAGACAGAAACCAGATTGGTGTTTGTCTAGAACTGAGGAGTTAGAAGGAAATAGTGCCTGCAAATGGGCATGTGGTCTTTCTTGTTGGAGTGATAAAGATTGCTCACAGCAATGGCTGCAAAATTCTGAATGAACTAGAGTATTGACTTGGACACGTGAAATGAGTGAATTGCATCATGTGTGAATTATATCTCAATGAAGCTGTTGTTCAAAGAAAGTCTACAAGGCAAGAATGACACAGTCCCGCAGGAAAGCCCGGGACTGAGCATGATTGTTTGAGCTGTTTGGCATGCAGGGGCGTTGGCTCAACTGAAATAAAGAGGCAGTGAATTTCTCCATGTCCTGGGAGCCCAATTCTGTGGCTCATGGCTCCTAACACTAATGCACTAACAACCCCCGCTGCAGGTTCCTCTGCCTTGCTTCCCATGGGGTGGAGGAGAAGCTGGCCTATTTCTCCACAGGCACTAAGCGTTTGTTGTAGCAATAGCCCAGGAAGCAGCAGTAGCACGCGTTGTAATAATAGCAGAGACATGGAGCCATCAAGTATGCCTGGCATTTTTCTGAAGTGGTTCACGTGATGATCCCATTTCACTCCTCACAGCAGCCCCAGGGCCTGAGGGCAGTCATCATCCTCATTTCAGGGAAGAGAACCCTATACACAGGACAGGGGGTGCCTTGCCCTGGGTCAGATGCCTGGGGAGGGGAGGGTTGTTTGGGGTCGAGGAGGAGGGAATTCACCTGCTGTCAAGGCACCGCACTGGATGAGGACAACTGTGGACTCGGGGTCCCCTGTCAGCACACAGGACCTTGAGCACATTTATACTCCAGCCGGGCAAGATTTGGGGAGAGCCCTGCTCTCCCCAAGGACCCAGAATGTTCTCCTTCCAAAGCTCAGTATGCAATTCCAGGGAATGCTCAGGCAAGGAAAAGGGAAGACAGAAATAAACATGGCCACTATGGTCAATTCACAGCCCAGATCTCAGACAGGGTGGGGACTCATTCCTCATTCGCTCACTCACCAGCATTTACCACATGGTCTTTAGCTTACAAGGCAGGGACAGTTGAGCTAAGAATGGGGACTCAAGAGAGGAGTGAAGCCAGGGTTTGGTTTGGGAGGAACTCCAGGCCCAATAGATGAGGTTCAATGCAATTACCTTCACATATTGGGGGCGGGCCCTCAAACTGCAGGGAGGTTCCAAGTTTGCAGGTCAGGATTTCATTCCCCACTAAGGTAAAGCCAGGAAGACACCTGTAGCGAACGATGTCACCTGCCAAGAGAGACCAACATGGGGATGCTGTGGAGCAGTTGGACAGGGCTGTTGAGTACCCCTTAGCACCTTGAATCCACTTCCAAGCAAGCAATCCGTGGGGGGTCACTGCTGTTCAGACTTCAACAACTGGCTCAACTCTAATCCAGGGCCCAGATAACCCCTGCTTCCCTTTCACGGCTCAGTCTGGCTGGAGACCATGGATATCTTCATATTCTAAGAAATCCACACTGTCTTACAGGGATTTATTTCTCAAAATAGTGCTGGGATTTATTTCTCAAAATAATGCTGACTTGAATCACAGAGGAAAACCACTTTCCTGGCTCCTCTTCCTGGGCATGGCAAAAAGGAAGAGGGAGGGTATTTTGGATGCAAACTCGGTTGATAGACTGTCAACCCTCTTGCTCAGGGCTCTTGCTTTTCTCTCCCTGGACAGGAGAAAGAGCTGAGCCCTGCTGCCTGCCCCTCCCTCCAGCCATGGCTTGCGGTCCTTGCTATTTGGAAGGAGGTACCTACCTATGTTGAATTCTTCATTCTCAGTGACAACTTCAGCATTGGGGAGGATGGTGGGAGGTGGGCACTTGGTGAGTGGATAAGCTGAAAAGAGGAAAGAATCTGAGTCAGGCAAAAGTGTCACCGGGGCACACAGTCAGTCATTCATCTGCTCAATTCCTCACTTTCCCAGGCCTCGCTCATGCACACGGTAGATATTTATTAATGAGTATTTATCTGTACCCGGGGCAGGTTTAGCCAACTACTATTTTGCTTATCTTCTGTGATGCTTTTTATTTTCTTGATATGGAACCATCTTTCATAACTAGTAATAAAGCAGCAGCCAGCGATGGTCCTCAGCACTGAGGGAGGGGGGTATTGCTGAGCACCTTCTCTGTGTTGATACTTCTGTATGCTGAGCCCCCTAAGTCTCATGTGGCTGATCCCCTGGAGGTGTTCCTGCTTTACCTGTGAGCAGGTGAAATTCAGAAAGGTGAAGTTCCCTCCCCAAGGTCATGAAGGTATTAAGTGGTATTAGCAGGGTTGGAATCCAGATGTGGCTGCTCCCAAGTCCCATATTCTTTCCACCACTCTATGTCCTGAGGGTGGCTGCTGTGAGCACTGGCTGAACTTTGGCCCAATGTGGCTGACCTCAGTGGACATCCTGAGTCTTCCCCTTGGGGCAGAGGCTGGATGGCACTAAGGTGCAGGGTGGCGTTCCCCAGGCAGAGGCCACTGTGGGCTCCCAACTTGGCTTTCATCCCCTGGCACATAGTTAAGTACTATCTAAGTGTCAGCTGCCACTGCTGTTATTATTTCCAAAATTACCTCCACCCCTGCTATGTTTTTTAAAAATAGGTGTTTTAAAAATGATATAAATGTAATACATTGTGAATTTTTAAAAAGCTGAGATTTTTCTATGAAAACAGTAGGAAGAAAATTAAACCCATGCATTTTCTTCTCTGAGGTATCAGTTGCCTTTAACCCTAAGAACTTGGAGTATTTGTGCTCTGCATCTATAGCTATTTTTCTCTTACCACATTTGCATATGTTATATACTTTGTGCTCATCTTTGCCAAGTACCATTGCATTATAAGAATTTTCCCATATAATGAAATTTCTTCAAAAATATGATGGAAATGATATCACAAGATTTAATCATATGGATTTACTGGAATTTGTAGCACAGATTTCTAATGTCAACCATTTAGGTTTTCAAAGTTTTGCAATTTTAAAAAACTGTGATGAAATCCTGCACACAAGAATTTTTTTTAAAAATGATTTTTTTAGAAACTAGGACTGATTAAAATGCATGGCCTTTTAAAAGTGCAGCATCTCCTGCTGAATGCCAAGAATGTATTCCCAGGAATCAGATGTTAACTAGGATTCCTTTTTCAGATATTTTACATGGAAAAACATAATGCACTGTACATCAAAATCCAAAAAGAAAGAAAAATACCATAAAATCCAACAGCCATTATGTTATAAGCCAAACACTTAAAACATCACTTTCTGGGCACCCAACTATTAAATGGCTGTACTAAATAAAGGGCTTGGTGCACTGCCTCACACATACTTTGTGTCCTGAACCATAAACATTCAGTGCATCCTGCAAAAATTGCTGAGCTTTAAGACTTTAGGAGTTTCATGATGTAAAACTTGGAGCAGAAACAAGGGCTAGAACATGAAAGCCACGGTGGGTATGTGTTTGGGACAGGTGTGCGGTGGTAGAGGACCATGGTGACCAACCGCTCCTGTGACACTTCTCACTCGCTCTCCACTGTGGAATCTGAGCTTCTTTCCAGATGCTCACGTGGCATGCTGTCATTTTACCAACTGCAGCTGGGAAGTAATTTGGGACGTTCCCTATGTATGGTTTAATTTAAAATGTCCTATTATGTTTGGGGGACCTCGCTTTAAATTTTTATACAGTTGTGTTGGCTGAAGAGTGTCACACTGAGAGATACGTGAGCTTTATGGAGTGTAGGCATTAAAGCTCAAGAGGCACTCTTGAGGTAGCTGAGCCTGTATAATCTTGATTTAACAGAAACCAGGAGGACCGCATCTGCTCTTGAGGGGTGCTTCCAGTTAACTCTCCAGGAAAATTGTTCCAACTGACATATCAAGAGATGACAGTCTGTCCAACACTGAGGGCTGCCGTTTTTCTTTTGTCCAATTCACCGGGTGGTGACCTATCGAGGGCTCACCTTGGGTCAGGTCCTGTGCCAAGAATACAAGGATAACAAGCAATAGTCCCTACCCACCCAGGACTCAGAGCCCACCGGGGGAGACAGCATTCATTTCAATCTTTGCCAATGTGACAAAAAAATCAGCACTTATTTTCTTTTAATTGGCATCTGATAACTAATAGGTTAAACATTTTTCATACACTAATAGGCTATTTGCATTTTTCTTTTAAACTGTCTATTCATATCCACCCCCCGCCCCCAGCCTTTTTTCTTTTTTTTTGCACCAGGGATTGAACCCAGAGGGGCTTAACCACTGAGCAACATCCTCAACCCCTATTATTTTTTGAGACAGGGTCTCCCTAAGTTACTGAGGGCCTTGCTAAGTTGCTGAGGCTGGCTTTGAACTTGCAATCCTTCTGCCCCAGCCTCTGGAGTCACTGGGATTGTAGGTGTGCACCACCGTGCCTGGCTTTCTCACATTTTTTAAAAGGTGCCTTATAGTCATACATACTGATGGGATTACATATTTGTACATGCACATAATGCACAAAGTAACAATGTAATTTGGCCAATATCATTCTATTTATGTCTTTTGCTCCTCTTTTTTCTTACAAATTTGAAGAACTCTGGATATTCAAGATTGATCTTAGCCTCTTAACTCTATATTCACAGCTTGTCATTTGCTGAATTTTATTTATGGCACTCTTCTGATTGTAGAAGTCTCATTTTTTTTAAATTTAGACAACTGTCATTTTCCTTAATAGTTTTTTCTTAAAATTGGTATCTTCTATTCTTAGCCTCATACTTACCTTTAAAACTTCTATGGTATGCTTCACTTTTCCAGAAAAAAAATCACTAAAAAATAATCTCCACTTAAACACAGCCTGGGTATGTTACAGTCTGTGGTTATTATTTGGATTGGGAGTGATTTCCCATTGCATTTTTAAAAATATTATTATTATTTAAATTACAAATTTCTGTTCCATGCAGGAAGTTAATGGAAGGCCAGAAAGAAACAAAACAAAAATTCCCCCAGTCCCCCCATCTAGGTATAATACTCTTGGCATTTTGGTGTACGACCATCAGTCTTTCATAGACACCTCCATCCCCAACCCCCCAATACACACTATTACATCAATGGTGGGGGACAGGCAAGGCTGACTCCTTTGTTTTGTTTTATGCCCACCCTTCTCATCCTCCTTGGTGGTGAGGCACTGATTTGGGCTAGTCAGATCCTAGTACTGTTAACATGGTCACTGGAAGGCAGGTGGGGTCCTTGCTTTACGTGAGCAGCCGTCCACTCAGCAGTGGCCATTGAGGCCAGTATACACCGTATTCTTTCTTGTGTCTTTTTCTGCTTGCCCTTCCTCAGGCTCATGGGTATGCTGGACTGGCCACTGAGCCACATCTCCAGCCCTATTTTGTATTTTATTTAGAAACAGGGTCTCACTGAGTTGCTTGATACCTTGCTTTTGCTGAGGCTGGCTTTGAACTCATAATCCTCCTGCCTCAGGGATTACAGGTGAGCACCACCATATCCGGCTAATATGTGTTCTTTGTTTTGAGTTCTTGGCTCATCGCCCCTTGGGTGAGTATGTCCTTGAGTGACTGTTCAGATTGAGACTAGGGTAGTACTGTCATTAAGTTCCCACATCCCAACAGGTGACTGCTTCCTCCCTTCACACATGGAGCCCCAACGTTTCCGCCGCTTACACATCTACAGAAGCGTGTCTTTTATTTTCTGCAACCCAATGCCAAATATTGGTCTGAGAATTGCCTGGATTTGGTTCCCTTATGGTAACTTTCTCAGCCTGGATTCTAGTAGATTTCTCCTACTCTCCATCCTTAGAATTTGAAAATATTGCCTGGCTATTTTTGATTTTTTCTGCTATAAGGTCCACCTGATCACTCTACCTATACAGATCTTCCTTCAGCTCAGGAAAGTTTATTTATTTATTTATTTCTATTCCATTCATTTGGCTCTTTCCTTTATATATTTTTTTCCATCCTTATGCGGGATCTTTGTTCACTGGCTCTCCTGTTCACCATCTTTTCCCAATCAAGTTCAAGTCTCTGTCCTCCTCCCTCCTCCTATAGACATTTTTGAGTTTGTTCTCCACTTTTCTGAAATGTTTTTCTACAATGTAGTTTCTCCTAGCTAATTCCTGTGCTAATTTAAAATGTGCTATTGCATTTCTTTTCAATCTTATTTCTTGTTATCTATCTCCCCTGTCAATTAACAAATTTTAATCTGAAATGGTCACAAAGGTATAGGAAAAGTTGGAACCATATTACAAAAACCTTTCATTCCATGAAATGTTTGAATGAAAGCAATTATCACGATGCCTCATAACCCTGGAATTTTTTAGTGTGTATTTCCTACAAACAAGCGCGTTCTCCCACATAAACACAAAATAACGATCAAAATCTGGAAATGAATATGATACATCACTGCCTCAAATCCTTCCATCTCATGCAAGTCTCTCTGCTGGCCCCAATAAAGTCTCAAATAGCGGAAGGATCCAGCTCAGAGTCGTGCTGTGCTAGATGTCATGTCTCTTTGGTTTCCGTTAGTCCAGTTCAGTTCTGAAGTCTTCCCTTGACCTTCATGTCTTTTCCAAGTTTGCTGAATATTCACAGTGAATTTATAGCATGCTCCTAGTTTAGTTTTGTCTGATGCTTCCTCTTGATTAGACTTGGACTGTGCGTCTTTGACTGGACCATCATGGGAGTCATGGCGGGTTCTTCTCAATTGCATTTTCTCAACCAGGGTCTGATGTCTTGTCCCATCACTGACGAGGCCAACCAGGATTGCATGATCACAGTGGCACTTCTAGGCTTCTCTACCCAAAAGCGATTCTAACACAGATTGTAGTTATTTTAAAGGAAGAAGCTTGAAACTGTGCAAATGATCCATTCTCATAAAACTTGGAATGCATTCACTGATGTCTATGTGGCTAAATGTAGTGTCGTGTTATTCAACAGGTGGCCATTTGTTACCATTACCAATGCCTTTGATGTTCACATTATCCCTGGTGTGGTCAGCAGGAGTTCCTTCAAGCCAATGTCTATGTTCTTTTGACATGTCTCCATCTTTCCTTGGGCATTTCCTTACTTTCTGCCATTAGATGCTTCTGGCTCATTTTGTATTTCTCTGCCTCAGCCTTGGGATGAGCCATGTCTTCAAGGAGCCCTGGTCCATCTTACTGAAAAGTGCTATTTAGAAACCAGGATCTGGTGCTTGATGTGCTCATTGTTATTGGGGAGACAGGGCTCTGAAGCCCTCTCAGTGGAAGGAGCTAAGGAATACATGTAGGCACAAATGTGCGCGCGCGCACACACACACACACCCTTCTGAATTCTGAACACTGTAAATTCACACTGATATCTCCAATTCAAAGATAGGATGATATACCCTTATCTTAAGTTTTGCTCTTCCTGTGTTTCTAAAGTCTCTTTTCTGATAGTGAGAAGCCTGTCTTCTGTTATCCTTAACATATTAACTGGAATCAAGGTCTCATTTTACTGTCACTCTGCCCCTCACCCACTTGGGCTCTGACTCCCCTTGCTGGTCTGCTTTGTCTCTAAAACCCTACATGGATGCTGCTCATCTTGCTCTGAGCTCTGACACCCCAGGCCAGCTCCCTCCTTGTACAGAGGGCTTTAACTCCCTCATGGGCTTCAACTTCCCATGCCAGGTAGCCCCGCGGGGTGGACTTCCTTCTCCCTCCTGTGGCCTGGGTCACAAAGGTTCCCATTGCTTGATAGAAGTGGACATCTATTTTGCTTCGTTCCATGCAGGGACTTAGGACTAAATTGTTCAGGAAGGGAAAGGACTTAGTTCCTCTTATATTGACCCCTCAGCCAGAACTCTCTTCTCATCTCTGCCTGTTGTCTCAACATCCTACCTTTTATTTAGAGTCCATGGGATCTAGATTCCTATGTAAAAGCAGAAGCAGATACTTTCTAAAACTTACTTCTATTTCCTAAACAATATATCTTTTCAAGGAAAAATTTCTCTGCAATTTAAACCCTATTTTCTTCTTTTAAAAACAATCATAGACTCCTTTTCATAGGTTTCTTGAAGGTATTTTCTTTTTCTGCTTATTGATCATTATGGAAAAAGAAAGTTACTCAGGGCTGATGTTAGCCTGTAGGAAGGTGGACTTTCTCTGTCCCACCCAACTCCCACTCTCAACTCTTTGCAGGTCTAATTTTTTCTTTTCCTTTAGTTCTTGTCTCAAACACTTCCTCTTAGTCTGTACAATTACTCTACACGGAGTAGAGTTTCGCTCTGTTACTTGCTGTCTTAGCCTCTTATGCATTTCTTTTATAGCCCTTATTGCAAATTGAAAAGATTTGATTTGTCCACTTACTTGATTGCTGTCTCTCTATAGAGGAAGGAAGCTCAATGGAAGCAGGCATTTTACAGAATGAGAAAGTCCATGAAGACATGAAAGGATGCTCAACCTCATCATTAATGTAAAAGTGAAATGTCATTTCATGAATCTACCAGATTGCTAAAAATGTAAAGGTCTGTTAAAACTCAGTGTCTGCAAGGGTGCAGAGAAATGGGAACACTTCCTGACTTGCTAGGAATAAATTGTTATGACCACTCTATATGACATTTCGTCACCTAGTGAAACTGCACACATGTGCAT
This sequence comes from Callospermophilus lateralis, assembly GCF_048772815.1. Lineage (NCBI taxonomy): Eukaryota > Metazoa > Chordata > Mammalia > Rodentia > Sciuridae > Callospermophilus > Callospermophilus lateralis. The sequence continues at coordinate 120,142,685 of NC_135311.1, read as the reverse complement.
GCTTACAATGTCATGACACTGGGAAGGCT